>NC_135612.1:89847500-90495000 GCF_053574225.1 Canis aureus | reverse complement strand
CCAGAGACTGACCACTGAGGAGGGAAAAGTAGGCAGTGAAAATTAACAGAGAAGATCGTTCAACAAGTGACCAATACTCCCAGGAATAGTATAGAGGAACAGCAAGAGGGTTATCCTTGAAAGAACTTCTGGCACTCATTGGGACATGGGATGACCATGCTGGCCTCAGCTGTGAGAGGACCAACCTAACAGTGGAAGGAAGAGGATCTGTGGAAGACATTGAGCATTGGGAAGAGCAGAAGCCATGGGGGTACTCCTAAGAAGGTCAAGGAAAGGAAATAGATGAAGGTGTCCAGTAGCATCCAAGTTCATCCCCATGGGAAATGGCTAACAATGGGTAGTGAGAAATACAGAGCAACCATCATTCTAGGGATGAATTGCATCAAAATTTCCTAGGACCTTTGAAAAATAAAATTCCTGGCCATACTCTCAGAGACTTGGTAAATCTGCATTGGGGTACTGGAAATGTGAATTTTTAAGACACCCTCTCCCAAATATTACCATATATTTGAAAACAATTGATCTGGAGAACATGAGACAGGGACTTTACCAACAAGAACTAGGGACTCCATTCTTGTTGGGAAAAATCAAGATGGTGGGCAGAAGAGTTGATGTTTCTACAGGGTAGGAAAGAATAAAACAAAAAGTATTCTGTTATAGGTTGCATATCTCTACCCTTTGATATCCTTATTTAGCATTTTTGGGTGTCCGTGGGCAAATTACGAAGCAAATTTGAGTAGCAAAGAGAAATGTTTCTAAATACATTTGCTTAGTTGGAAAGTAATCATGAAAACTGTAGGCTAAAAATATGTAGAACCAATGAAATTTGTCAGAAGTTTTGTTCTTTTTTTTCCCCCAATATTCTTGAGAATTTATGGTAAACAAGAAAAGTCTCAAATAACTTGGGGGATTGGTAGAAGAAAAAAAATAGAAATGAAAATCTTATCTTCAACTGAACTTTAAAAGTGGATACTGGTAAATCATCAATTTGTATTTGTTTAAAGTTACCCATTCCATCGTTTCTTGCGAAACAAATTGGTCCTTAAGAGTCCACTTTCTTTTGTGAGCACTACATAACTGAATAAGTAGAGAGAAAAATTGAAAAAAAAACAAAGAAGCCATTGGTGAATTCTCTCTGGACTCCAACAGTCAACACAGCAGGAGGATTAGAACCACAGCTCACAATGGCTTAAGTACACAGGCATCGCTGCGTAGAATCTGTGTTCTCACAGCTAGGGTTCAAGGGAATGTTAGAATTAAACATATATTTGTATCTGACTCCTGAATTACATAACTGAAAAGATACAGACAACATCCTTTGGGGAAATATAAAGCCTTTTCCTTCATTGCCAATGTTTAATATCATTGAATGCAGGGGAAACCTAAAGTAAGCAAACAAACAAATTCATAGCTTTCTGCGTAGAAAGAATCATTTTGTCAGAATTTATAGCAGCTAGTGTTATTTACATCTGGGGCAGTAGATTTCCTTGTTCTAAAAGGACTTTCCACTTGGAGGTGCGTGAATTATTAAATTTTATTTAAAAGTCATAGAGAAACCACCAATGGCTAACCTATATCCATATATAGTACATTTTTCCTGGTCCATAATAATATTTTTAATAAGTAAATAAATGATTGGGGCCCATCAACGTATGATTTTGGCTGCTCCACTACCCTTTTGTGCACATCGTGAGGTTTAGACGTTTCTCTGTACAACAGCATAGGCCCTGTTCATCAAGAATGGGTCTTGACTTGAGTGTATTTTCTATCTTGCACCCTCTGAGACTATAGAGGATGTCATTTTATAGTTTTTCTCTAAAGCAATGGTAACAATTCTAATTACTTACCACTTAAAAGGAGATTTCTTTCTTGCTTTTCACTAAAAAGGTACTCATTACCGTGGTGATGATGTTTATGTCGGGTAAAATAGACTTCCAGCTGAGGTGAACTTCCCAGACCATCAGTCTCCCCAGGCACCATCCCATCCCTGCTGTAGCTGTTGCAGGAGTCTGATGACCAGCTTCCCCAGTGCAACCCAGAAAGGGCACCTTAAGCCTGATTCCCAAGGTGCCCTGAAGAGCTTTCCTGACCCGGACCCCGGAGACTGTCACTGTGCTTTCTGTGGATAAGTTTTACAGTTCCTGCAGAACCGGAAAGTTGTCAAGCAAAATGGTCCCTGGCCCCCGTCAGTCCAAGCACATGATCCAATTGCTTGTACCATTGATCTCAGTGGTTTGGCTCTGGGAGCAGCAGGTGAATTTGGGCTTTAGTCGCTGTTACTGTACAAACCGTCCACATAATGCAGATAGGAAGTAGGGAAGCCAAGAAGACAATATACTCTTCTCTATTCTCTAATTTTCACCAAAACATCTGCCCCAGACACCTCTTAATGTGAGAATCAGTGCCATCCTTCTGGCAAAAAAGGCTGAATATTTTTTGGAGTAAGTATTATAAGATAATAATAATAGCAATAGTTCCATAATAACATGAATGTATCTTTTACTCACCTTGTCCAATGAGATACTGAAATGTCTAGTCATCAATTTAAATGACTCTAGGTTCACACAGTCTATGGTCCCCCTGAGATGGACACTTCCCATATACCTTACATCCTTGTTTGAGGAAGACAACTCTCACATTAACCTTCTTCTCTGGTTTTAGCCCTATTCCCAAACAAGAACAGATTATGTTTACATGGAGAATTTTAATAAATAGATGAGTAAAAAATGAGCCCAACACTAACAACAAAATGAAAGTAGAGTTAATCCTGCTAACAAACAAGCAAAACCAAAGATGCCTAAAGCAAATGTAGTAATGGGAAAAACAGAAAAATGTCTTTCATTGGGATCCCAAACATGTTAATGGATAATCACGCCTGAGTACGTAGTTTCCCTGAAATGTTTGATGAGTCATGGGATTTATTTAGACAATTTTGTCTCAGAAAATGTCTAAGACAGGTGGTGCTCAAAGTCTTATCAGATAAATTGTAATTCGTTCCTATTTGGAAAAATAAGTAAATGAATATCCGCTATGTGCCAGTGTCTGAAAATGCTAGAATGTTAACTCTAAGCTTTGTAATAGAAATCATATCATCATATCATATCATATCATATCATATCATATCATATCTGCTTTACTCATCAGTTCTTAGCATAACAACTGGCCTATGGTAAGCAATCAGTAAGAATATATTTATTTATATAGAAGATAGAGACTGGGGGACGCCTGGGTGGCTCACGGGTTGAGTGTCTGCCTTCGGCTCAGGGCGTGATCCCAGAGTCCCAGGGTTGAGCATGGAGCCTGCTTCTCCCTCTGCTTGTGTCTCTGCCTCTCTTTGTGTCTCTCATGAATAAATAAATAAAATCTAAAAAAAAAAAAAATAAGAGTAGACTCATTCTGTCTCTTTCCGGGATTGAAAAAGAAGTCTTCATGGTTGGATTGCATTGTCTACTCTGAGATAGATGTTCACACACCTGCTTGTTCCCCACACCCCAGGAGGTAAGCAGGAAAAAATATGAGCCTTGACTACCTGATGAAGCAACTCATTACTGGGCGGTTAAAGCAATTTACCCCCAGCCAGGCGGCTAAGAAGAAACAGGACAATCGTGGCCCCTCTACTCTGATGCCTGGGGCAACATACTGGGGTCTAACATCATCTCCATGGTTTCCTGCACATCTCACCTGATTCGAAGCAGGGTTATCAGAAATGCCTCTCCCTTGGTCGGTGTGAAGAGACCTCATGGGGAATGTGACCTCCACACACCACCATGCTTTGCTGACAGGAACTAGCATCTGTTGAGTTCTGATTACGTGACAAGCACTGTGTTAGATTTTACATGTGTTAGCTTACTTAACCCCCGCCAATTACCCTCTGATATAGGTATCATTTCTCTTTTGAGGCATTACGATATGGGAAAATTAAATAACCTGCCCAAGGTCAAAGGGCTGGTAAATGGCTGAGCTGCGATTTCCACAATCTCAGTCTTGTTTCAGAGTTCATTGTCTTTACTCTATTATACACAAGAAAGGAAAATTAGCTCCTCTTCACAAACTGTCTGGGGATTCATGCCCCAAGAAATAACTGGGCATGCTCGCAGGGGACCTCTCTAATAAGAAGTAACCCTGGTTTCCTTTGAACAGAAAGAATGCTTCAGAACTGCCTGGTGTTTACAATGCCTTGCTCCAGGAATTGCTTTCTTTCCACGGAGATGTGAAACCACAAACTAGTTGCTTTGGGTAATTAAAGATCCTTTGCACCAACTGAATGTGTCAACAGCAAATGTCCTGGGTAAATTTCAAGTAAGTAATTACATTCTGCCAATCTGAAATGCCTTTCTAATTTCATTCCCTTAACATATCCACTTACTGTACCTCTTGGTGTGGCTGTAGATAATTCTAAAATAAGCAAGACCACACAGTCAGTTGTCCCAAATAAGAATGAGAAAATGGACTTTGATTTGAAGAGTGTGTCAACTTTTTCTATGTCATTGGATAGAAGCCAACATTATAAATGTTGGGAGTTCATTTTTCCCCTTACCTATCAGATTTCCCATGGCTGATTCCAGCAACCAGAAATGGAAGCTGATTATATCTTCTTTTCCTATTTCACTCTTACCTGCTATAGCATGGGTAAATCAATTTATTCATATCATAAGAACTTTGCACTCGTTGGATAAAGAAGTCTTTGAAATATCACATTTATAGCTACAGACAACCTAATACCCAAGAGCTTTTTGAGGGAGCTCCACTCTAGAAAATAAAGTGTCATCCTAAAATCCATCACACATGCTTTATTATAACAAGCCATGTGATGCCTCAAAGGGAAAAAAAAAGTCTCAACGGCAAACCATAATTTGGAAGATATTTTTCTCATAGAACTTAGTAGGGAGGATTTCCCTGCAGTAAATCATTTTAAAATTTACTGGCAAATCAGTTGGGTAAGTAAATAGTACAAGTGAAAAAACTGTATAATATTCCACAAATTAACTTCCTAAGCAAAAAACTCTTAAGAATTTGCTTTTGTAACAAATCCTCGCTTAAAAACATAGTATATATAATCAAGCAATTTATAAACAAGTGATCTAGCTAATAATACTGTAATTGCTATGAAAGCAAATCTACCAATTGTTAATCCTATCTAAAAGCATTTGAAGTCGTTTTATAAGAGATCGCCCACGCTCATTTAACACACGCACCACATACACACTCACACAGACACACATACACACACACATACACTGTTGATCTCACTTCCAGAAGTATTTTTGTAGCTCTGCCTTAGAATTTTGAGTAATATAAAAGCAGAAAAATTGGCATAAGAATACGTTTCCATTTTTATGGAGACTGAATGTTTCGTATTTCTTTGATTCTATGAAAATGATACAACATTTTTCAAACTGTAAAAAAAAAAAAAAAAGAAAACCATAAAACAGAATTACCGTGAAAGATTAACTGTTTTCTCCAAATCAAGTGTACCCAATCCCTCATATTGGCAACAATGAGCCCCTTAATTTTTAAACTTAGTAAAATGTCCAGAGGCCAAAGCCATGTTCAAATGAAAAAAAAAATGCCAATTTGTTGTATTTTGGACTTGAAGCTCTTCTTTAGGTATAAAAGATGCAAGTGGCCAAAGAGCATCCCTTTTCAATCATGGAACAATTTCCAATCAATCTTAACTTTAATTCATTGTCCATTCCTGGAGGTCTCTACACCCAAAACTTTGCCAACATTATACCCAAGTGCTAAAATGCAAATGCCAGATGAATAGTTTAGTGACACATTTTAAGTGTGTGTGTGTGTGTGGAGAGAGAGAGAGAGAGGGAATTGGTTTTGAAGATTACTGGATCTTCAGCAGTCCTCAGTCTATAGTTAATCAAGATGAAATGCAAGAAATTAGAGACTTGGTGAAGCCAAAGGTGAACCTAGAATGCATACGTATAGGCTCCCAAGTTGGCTCTTTGGTCTACCCGTGCTGCTGTATGCAAATCATTTCCTTCCTTCACTTGCCTACCATACAAACTCCTGGGGCAGAAAACTAGACTTTCTAATCTTCTCAGTAAAATCTATTTTGACCGTAACCTTTCATGAAAAATATTCTCAACGAATGTTTATTGAATTACACTCAATTCTTTGTCCTGCATCACCAAGCCAATCCTAACCTCACTTTCTCACATGATCTTCCGTTGTTTCCCAACATTAACCCCATATCTCTGTCCTTGATGACATCCTCTAAGAAGCAATATAGAACTCTCTTCTCCCCTAGGAAATTAATTTTAGATCTTTTTTTCTCCCTGCAAATGAGGTAATGACAAGGTCATGAGGACTTTTAAGAAACACTTGCTGTGGGTTCAATCATCCTTTTGTTCACTGGTCATTCCTAAGCTGAGAAAAGTCAATAATTTCTCTGTTACTGTAAAGGTTTTGACAGCTACACAGTCACTGCAAAAATATGCTCCAGGCTCTGAAGTAATCCATCTCATTATAGCCTGACCTTTGACCAAAAGAAAAAAAAAATGGTGAGGAGTTAAATATTTTACATGCTTCTCATGGCAAAATGTTACTTCTCCATAAAAGAGCAATCCAGCAAAGACACTAGAAGATATAAGAGGTTTTATACAGTGTAAAGGAAATCAATACTCATAAGATGATCATGATTACCTGGGTAGGTTACTAAAGTGTCCAATAAATTGTCCACAAATGCTTTTAGATGACCGTATAATAAGGAGAACTGAACTCACATGACATCTCACTTTCCTATCGATGAAACAGAAGCTATGATAAAGATAAATGTAAATTTTTTCCATAGTGGATTGCATTTTTTTTTTTTTTTTTTTTGGAATTGGCTACGATCTTAGAAGATGTAATGGGGCAGGAGTATGCTCGGATTTTTGCTTATTTTAAGAGAAAGCCAAGAGGACCCATTAGCATGTATGGAATGCCTATTTTGTCACACATACTCTTCTTGCCTCTCTTACTTAATCCTCACAACAACTCTATATGGTATTATTATCCTCATCTTGTGGAGGATGGTGCTATGGGGGATTAAACATCATGTCCAATGTTACACAAATAGTAAATTAACAAACCAGGACATAAGCTCCCTGGTACTGCTGCAATATCTAATAGATTCACTTTTCAAACATATTGAAGGAGCTAGAAATAGGAGAATAAGATATTCAAAAAATGTTCTAGAATTGTCAGTGTTATATCCTATTACCTAAAACTCTAGACACAGATTAATCTTTTATGCCCAAAATAATACTATCCCTTCCATTATTTGAATCCGATACAGAATATCTCAAAAGATATTTTATCCTATGATTTAGAGACTTTATTGTTTAAATCCAGACTCCACAGATGTTAGGATTTCAAAACCTTTAAGCTATTCGATATCCAATGGCTTGAGAATAAAAAAGAAAAAGGGTATTTAAATCTAGTTTCGTTAGATTTGGGGACAAACAAGGCATGTATCAACTGTATCCACGTGACCAGGTAAAGAGAAACTACTGAACAATTAAGACACTTGGAAGAGTAGAGGATTTGCATTGGCTCTTTGTAGGATTGACTTCAATATCATCCACAAGGGGGAAAATGGCACAGACTAGCTGAAGTTACCATCACTTCCCCACCTAGTGAACCTGGCTGACAAGTTTAATCAATCGATAGTAATATATTTTCCCTATAAACCAATGCAAGCCTCTGAATTCTTATAATATCCTTATCAAATATTTTCATTAGCACTTCAAGGAGATACCACCAATGAATAACTTCAGTTAGCATCTACCACTTAGACCTAAGCTCAGCATCTAACAAAAACCTCAAATGGACACCCCCAAGGAGCTCGGCTGGTTAAACATCAGCCTTTGGCTCAGGGCAAGTCCCAGAGACCTGGGTCAATCCAGCCCCAAGGCTTCTGCTCAGCAGGGAGTCTGCTTTTACCTCTCCCTTTGCCTCTCCTCCCACTGCCCCCCCCATGCATACTGTCTTTCAAATAAATAAGCAAAATCTTAAAAAAAAAACCTTAAAAACTGTAAATTTATTATATTGTGTAAATAAAGTTCAGTGGTAGGAAGATCAAGGCTGATGTTACAGTTCCACAGAGTCCTTAGGATCCAGGATCCTTTTATCTTTCTCTGTGAACCTTAGCACTAAATTCCATCCTCATGTTCACCTTATTGTTCAAGTTTGATCCATTCTATCATCACGTAACAGGTTTTCATTCAAGTTTCAAAACCAATGTAAGCCATGTAACCAGATTTATTACAGGGGTTAGACATCGCGGGACAGTGGGAGCTGGTTGCATGGTCCATAAAAGTCAGTGGCCCCTGTGAATGGGTAGGTGGACCTACAGCCAGCGGGGACCACAGTCAGGAAGGAGACATGGACACGAAGTGGGGACCGGCAAGAACAAACAAGAATGCATGAGGACAAGCTGAAATCCGTGAGGATGAACTGGACCTAGTGTCTCACAACCTCCAAGAATCCCACTCTGATTAGGTGGGTGACCTGAGAAGATGTGGAGCACCTTGTCATGAAACTGCACAAAAACCTGAAGGTGTAACAGGGTTCAAGAAGATCAAGGAGACCCGGCTGCTGTCTCACAGTGTGCCCTGTGGGTGAAAGGGTTAAAATAATCCTATCAGGACTCTGTGTAGTAAGAAAGAAAGTGTGTTTCCCATCTAAATTAATCTTTCTCTTTAATCTTTTCACAAATTTTTAAGCCCAATATTAACTATAAGCACAACGTAGGGCAGCATTTCACTAGAATTTTTTTCATCTTGTGACAGAAACTATACCCGTGGAAGGGTCTCCCCATTTCACTCTTCTCCGTCTCTGGAAACTGCCCTGCTACTTTCTGTGTCTATACGTTCAATGATTTAAATACAACATGTAAGTGGAATCACGCAGTGTTTGTCCCGCAGTTGGCTTATTTTACTTAGTGTTACGTCCTCAAGATTTATCAGGTGCAGCATATGAGGGGATTATCTCTTTTATAGCTGTGTAACATTCCATTGTGAGCATATAACACATTTTCTTTCCCATCCAACCATTGATGCACATGGGGATTGTTTCCACTTCCTGGCTATTGTGAATAATGCCATGATCAACATGGGAGTGCAATAGCTCCTCAAGGTCCTGACCCCAATTCTTTTGGATCAATACCTAGAAGTGAGATGGCTGGGTTATATGGTAGTTTGGGGGCTTTTTAAAGACTTTATTTATCTGTTTCAGAGAGAGAGAGAGAGAGTGCGTGAGAATGGGGGATGGGGCAGAGGGGAAGAATGTCACACAGACTCCCTGCTGAGACGAGTGGAGCCAAACACTGGGCTCCATCCCACAACCCGGAGATCACGACCTGAGCCAAAATCAAGAGTCAGATGCCTATTTTACTGAGCCACCCAGGTGCCCCTGGATTATATGGTAGTTTTATTTTTAGTTGTTCTAGAAATTTTTATTCTGTTTTTCATGGTGGTTGCACCATCGTACAATTCCACCAAAGTACACTAGGGGTCCAGTTTTCATACACCTTCACCAACACTTGTAATTATTGCTATTTTTTAATAATGACCATACAGATGTGAATTGACACCACAATTGACGTGGTTTTGATCTACATTTCCTTGATGTTTAATGATTTTTAGTGTCTTTTCATAGAACTGTCTATCATTTGTGTGTTCACTTTGGAAAAATGTTTATTCCATGTTGCCTAATTTTGATTAGGTTATTTGGGGGTTTGGGGAGGTGTTTGCCTTGTTTTGTTGCTATCATGTTGTAGAAGTGCCTTATTTTTGTGTGTGTTAATCCCTTATCAGATATACAAATATTTTCTCCAGTTCTGCTGCTTGTTTTTTACTCAGTTGACTGTTTTCTTTGCTGTGGTCTTAGTCTGATGCAGCCTTATTTGTTATTTTTGATTTTATTTTCTATGCTTTGATGTCATACCCAAGAAATCATTGTCAGACCAATATTATAAGGATATTTACTTATATTTCCTTTTTGCTTTGATTTCTTTTTATAGTATAAGGGTCCAATTTCATTTTTTTTGCATATGGAAATCTGGTTTTCCCAACATCATTTTTTAAAGACTCTCATTTTTCCATTGTGCTGCCTTAGCAAAGACCAATTGAACATACATGCATGAATTTATTTCTGGGCTCTTTATTCTGTTTAATTTGTTTATATGTCTCTCTTTATCCCAGTAACCATACTCTTTTGACTACTGCTACATTGTAATATATTTTGAAATAAGGTATTATGACATCCCTAGCTTTGCTCCTATTTCCTAAGATTTTTTTTTTGGCTACTCAGGGTCCCTTATGGTTCCATATGAATTTTAGGATTAATTTTTTACTATTTCTTAAAAAATGTCATTGGGATTTTGATAGGGATCACGTTGAATCTATAGATTGTTTTGTATAGTATGGACATTTAAACATTATTAAGTCTTCCAATTCATGAACATAGGATATCTTTTCATTTACTTATGTCTTCCTTAATTTCTTTTAACAATATTTTTTAGTTTTCAGTGTGCAAGTCTTTTCTCTTCTTAGTTAAGTTTGTTCCTAAGTATCTTATTCTTTATGATGCTATTGTAAATGGGACTGTTTTCTTAATTTGCTTTTTGAATAGAGAGTTGACTTTTGCATGTTGATTTTGTGTCCTGTAACTTTGCTGAGGTGTGTGTGATATTTGGGTCTTTGTGTGTATAAGACCACATCATTGTGAAATAATTTTACTTCTTCTTTTCTAACTTGAATGTCTTTTTTCTTCTTGTCTTGCATAGTTTCCCTGGATGAGACTTCCAGTACTAGGTTGAACAGAAGTGCTGAGAGTGAGCATACTTGTCTTATTCCTGATTTTAGAGGAAAGACTTTCAATTTTTCACCATTGAGCATGTTGTTAGATGTGGGCTTTTTTTTTTTTTTTTTTTTTAAGATGTGGGCTTTTTATATATATGTCTTTTGTTATGCTGAGGGTATGTTTCTTCTATTCCTAATTGGTTAGGTATTTTTATTATGAAAGGGTGTTGAATTTTGTCAAATGCTCTTTTCTGCATCTATTGAACATGTGACTTTTATCATTCATTATGCTAATGCAGTATAAAACATTGGTTTTTCTCTGTCGAACCATTTTTACATTCCAGGGATACATCCAACTTCATCATGTTGAGGTGCTATTAAATTAAGTTTGCTAGCATTCTGTTGAATATTTTTGCATATGTATATCAGCAATATATAGACACATATATCAGTATGGCGCATGCTTTTCTTGCTGTGTCTTTTTCTGGCTTTTGGTATCAGGATTAAATTTTCTATTTTAAGCTAATAACAAGTTCAATTACATAAAAAAATTCCACACGTTTACTTCTCCCACACACACATTTTATGTTATTTATGTTATTGATGTCATAAATTACATATTTTATACCATGTATACAATAATGTATTTTTATAATTATAGCTATTTTTATCCTTTTGCCTTTTAATTTCTTACCAGAATTAAAAGTTTCTTATGCACTACCATGACAGTATTATTACCATATTCTGTGTTTGTTTATATATATTTACCTTTACCCGTGAGTTTTGTGCTTTCTTATGCTTCTATGTTGCTTCTTAGCATCCTTTCACTTCAAAGTTAAAAAATTTCTTTAGCATTTCTTGTAAGGCAGGTCTAACGGTGACGGATGCCTTCAGGTTTTGTTTATCTGGGCAAGTGTTTCATTTTTGAAAGGTAGTTTTACCAGATACGGTATTTGAGGTGGCAATATTTTTTCTTTCAGCACTTTGAATATAACATTTCCATTCTTTTTGTCCTGTAAGATTTCTGGTGAGAAATACACTGATAGTTCTATGGGGTTCCTTTGTAAATTATGAGTCTTTTTTTTCCTTTCTGCTTTCAAAATTCTCTTTGTCTTAGAGTTCTAACAATTTGATTTTAATACATGCCAGTGTGGAGTCCTTTGGGGTTCTTGAAGCTGAAAGTCCATTTTCTCCCCAGGTTTAAGAACTCATTATTTCTTTAAATAAGCTTTCTATGTCTTTCTCCCTCTCTTCTTCTAAGAATCCACTATGGGTATTTTGCTCCACTGATGGTGTCTTAAGCTTTCTGTACTCTTTTGTTTTTTGTTTTTTTTTTTTTTCTTTTCGTTCCACTCTTTGAACAATTTCAAATGACTTATCTTCAAGTTTACTAATTCTTTTGCTTCATCAAGTCTTCTGTTGTACCCCACTAGTTAATTTTTCAGTTTATTGTATTTTTCAGTCCCAAAATTTCTATTATGCTATCTTTTCAATTTTTTCTTTCTCTGTTGATATTCTCCTTCTGTTCATTCATTATTTTCTTATGCTAATAGGATGTGCTCATAGTCATCTTTATGATGATTTTGAATTCTTTGTCAGGTAATCCATATGCCTCCTTTTCTTTAGAATTAGTTTCTGTCGTTTTATTTCGTTGGGTTTGTTTGTTTGTTTGTTTGTTTGTTGTTTGTTGTTTGTTTGTTTGTTTGGGCCATGTTGCCATCCTTCTTTGTGTGTCTTGTAGCTTTTATTGGGAACTGTGCATTTGTTAAAACAGCTATCTCTCAGTCTTTATAGACCAGTTATGCATAGGAAAAGACCCTAACTAATCAGCCCAGCTAGAGGTTCTAGGGCCTCTGAAAACTTTTTTTGGGGAGAATGCAGCTTCTCTGTGCTCACACAGGCAATTTCTCAATTAGTGTTGTTTGCTTTCTCTGGTTTCTTTCTTTCTTTCTTTCTTTCTTTCTTTCTTTCTTTCTTTCTTTCTTCTTTCTTTCTTTGTTTCTTTCTTTCTTTTTCTTTCTTTCTTTTGCTAAAGATTTATTTATTTATTTCAGATAGAGAATGTGTGCACATGAGTGGGAGGAGGGGCAGAGGGAGAGGGAGAGAGAATCTCAAGCAGATTTCTTGCTGAGCAAGAAGCCTGACACAAGCTCGATCTCCTGACCAACAGATCATGACCTGAGCTGAAACCAGGAGTCAGAAGCTAAACCAACTGAGTCACCTAGGCTCTTTCTGGTATCTTTCTCTACCACAGCTGAGAAAGAGGTGCAAAGAATACTGGCCAGTTATTTAATTTAAAAGTTACCTGGCAGTGAATCTAAAACTGGAACCCAGGCCTCTATTATCTCAGCCCAGCACCATTGCACTCTCTTTACTCATACTGAGTGTCCTCATGAGACCCCATTTTTAAAACCATATTGGGTATCCTGGCTATCAGAACCAGCACCCAATTTTTTAGTGTTCCTAATTGCCTAGAGTTTTGGGGAAAAAAGAGGGATTGAACTCTTACTTGTGATCATCAGGCTCCTAGGGCCATTAGAATGTATGCCACCTTATTTTGCCTTTTTTGAACCACAATCTCCTGCTTTTCGTCCTTTCTTACTGGTAATCCTTCTTAGTCTTCATTGACTCCTGATCCCTGGAATTGCCTAATCCATATGGAGAGAAAGAAGTACTTAGGAATTTTACATTCCCTTTTCTCTGTATTCTTGAATATGAAATCAGTTCTTTTTCCTCTACTGGGATGAATTCTATAGTGTAATTTATTCTGTAAAGACCCTTGTGGAAGACCTAGGTAGAACTTGTGAATTTATCTGAAATAACTCTCTTGCATTTCTTCCCTTACCTTGTTTTATTTATCCCACTTCATTAAAGAATCATTTGCATCCAAATCCTTGTCTTAGATTATTCCTCAAAGAGAACACAACCTATGACATAAAGTTTCTATCTCTCTTCTTAACTCCAGATGTATACCTCCAATTGCCTGCTGAGCAATATCACTTGGGAGACCCACACATCAACTTTGCATACTTAAGACTGAACTCACCTCCTTTCCAAACCTGCTCATCTCTGAATTTTCTATTCCAATAAATTGCATCATTATCCTTCTGGATCTCAGATTAATACCTTAGGATGGCTCCTTTCTTCTTCTTCCATCTTAACCTCCATCATGTTTAATCAACCATTAATTCCTATTACTTCCTTTGCTGAAGTCACATATCTCTTTTTACCTGAAAACACATCTCTTTCACTTGAATTTTTGCAACAATCATCAAATGAGTTTCACCAGCTTGGGTGCACTGCCTCCCAAGCATTTTTCACACAGCAACCAGAGTGATGTTTATAACAATACAAATCTCATTATCCATCTCCCTTATGTAAAACTTGAAACAAGTCCTCATAAGCCCACAGGAAAATGCTTGAAAAACTTATAAAGATTTCTATTGGTCCTCACTTAACTTCACAGCTGCTTTGCTTCAACTAACTGCGGGCAAACAGTGTCTCTCACCATTATGCCTTCCCTGAAGCAACTTTCTCTCGTTGGAATATCCTACTCAACCCATAACCCTATTCAACTCACTGCCCACCACCACCACCACACTCAACTGTTCCTTCTTCTGTGTCCAAATTTACTCAGTCAACAAATATTATTGAGTTTCTGTGATGTACAAAGCATTATTCCAGGTAATCAGGTAGCTAAGGCTTTAACTTCATGACACCTCACAATTTGCTTGGAAAGATGGATATTAATCAATTAATCAGACAAACAAAAGGAAATTAAACTGCTAAGAGCTACAAAGCATATAAGACATGCACAGAACAGCACATTCTTTTACTATGTGGATTTGATCTGGACAGGGAAATCCTCTATGAAGAAGCAATAATGCTTGAGGTGAGATCTGATGAACCAGCATTAATTAGATAAAGGGGGGGTAAACAAAGCATTCCACATATAAAGAATAATCTGAGGAATTTTTTATGATAAGATATAATATGATTTATAAATAAGAGTAAAATTAGGCATTCAGTTTAGTGGTCATGGCCTAAGGGAAACTTCCTGACCCAAAAGGTTGGCTCGATGCCCCTTTGACATGCTCCTATGTCACCCTGTGTGGAACTCTATTATAGTGTTTACACTACATAGTGTGACTATTTACATGTCTCTGTAACTCCTTTGAGCCCAGTACTTTGTAGTATTTATCATTATATTCATGAAACACATGACAATGATGGTATTATGAAGAAGGAAGGAAGGAAGGACAAGAAAAAAAATGGAGCAAATTAAAGCAAAGTGTAGGAAATGAAAAAGAAAGGAAGAAGAGTGTTTTTTAAAAATGAGAAGTAACCCAGTATGCTGAGAAATGAGAGGCAATCCAGGGCGTGTGGTGGAAAGAATTTACCCTGAAGTAAAAAAATGGAGTGCATGCGTCCAGTCATGGAGCCTGATTTTGTGGTGGTGGAGAAGGATGCTCTTGCATCTCCATATATCCTAGAACACAGCCTCTGGGTAGAAAGGATGAGTAATTGAGTTTGAGTTATTGCAGGAAGCTGACAGTAGATAAATCCTCAAACCAGGGCCTACACAAGAGACCTGAGCCCAGGGGACTAATTGTCCAAGAAGGCAAAGTTTAGCATGAGAAATTCTTTAGGCAAAGTACAAGGCAGCAACGAATCCAAGTTTCCTGTGGCTGTAAGGAGAGCAATAGAAACTTTTGGATCTGAAGAAAATACTTTTATTTCAGAATGAACCTGGGAGAAAAACCTCTGTCTAAATAAGTTAGCAGTGTGAAAATGCCTGTATTTGACCATTTTTTTTAATTTATAAAAATATTTCCATGTGGCAAATGAATCTTATACTCAAAAGAACTGACAATAAATAATCTAAAACTTCATGTATATCTTGATTATTTCTAACTTATCTACTTTTAAAACACATTATAGGGATCCCTGGGTGGTGCAGCGGTTTAGCGCCTGCCTTTGGCCCAGGGCGTGATCCTGGAGACCCGGGATCGAATCCCACGTCGGGCTCCCGGTGCATGGAGCCTGCTTCTCCCTCTGCCTGTGTCTCTGCCTCTCTCTCTCTCTCACTGTGTGCCTATCATAAATAATAATAATAATAATAATAATAATAATAATAATAATAATAAAACACATTATATACCCTATCGTATAGGAGTTTCTGTACCTTCACCAACTGATAGAGTATGTTTCCCAAAAAAAAAGACAAAAAAAAGTCTTATAGTGGTACATTCATTTATTCTTCATTTATTTATTTAACATCTATTTCTTGATCTCCCACTTGATGCCAGGCATTGTGTTGAGGCTGTCTCAATAGACAACACAGCAATTCATATGGAAGCTAACTTTTAACAAATAAATGAAAAAAAATGGGAAATAATATGAGTTCAATCGTGTCTCCTCCCCAAATTCTTATGATGAAGTCTTAACCCCCAGAATGTGACTGTATTTGGCGAGAGGGCCTTCAAAGAGGTGATTGATTAAAATGAGGGCATTACAGTGGCCCTAGTCCAATGTGACAAATGTCCTTATAAGAAGAGATTAGAACACAGACACATAAAGAAAAGACCACAAAGAGGTATACCAGAAACAGAGGGCTCTACAGGCCAAGGAGAAAGACTCTGAAGAAACCAAAACTGAGTTACAGCTTCCAGACCTGTGAGAAGGTAATTTCTGTCATGTAAACCACACTGTCACACTGTCTGTAGATGGTACTTTGCTATGCCGGCCTTACCAGACTAATAATGAGAACAGGGAAGTGGGAGAGGTGAAGGAGACACTAGGTCAGTACACTCTGAAGAGTGAAGAATTGGTGGGAATTAGGTGGGCTATGGTTAAAGCAAAAAGCAACACAGACAAAGGAAACAGTACATACCATGAAGCCAGGAAGCTGAAAACTTCTCTGGTTAGCTCACCTACTCAAGCCATCAGCGAGACCAAAGAATGAGACTGTTATGTGGACATGACTTTAGCTGATAGTTCCACGTTACACATATCCCTCAAGGCCAGACTTTCAAGCTAAGTGGCTCATTTATTTTTTCACACCATGTAATATTAAGACTTATAATGCCAAACATTTATTGAGTACTTTTTATACATTTGGCACCATTGTAAGCCTGTTAGTGGTATTAACATGCTCAATACACAAAACAATTCTGTAAGGTAATCTTTTACTTATCTTGCTGTACAGATGTGTTACAGGAATGAGGTACAGACAGGTAAACACATTTCTCAAAGATGCACCTCAAATATAAGAAGTAAGATGAGTTTATGGGCATCCTGGGTGGCTCAGCGGTTTAAGTGCTGCCTTCAGCCCAGGGCCTGATCCTGGAATCCTGGGATCGAGTCCCATATCAGGCTCCCTGCATGGAGCCTGCTTCCCCCTCTGCCTGTCTTTCTCTCTCTCTCTCTGTCTCTCTCTCTCTCTCTCTCCATGTTTATGAGTAAACAAATATAATCTTAAAAAAAATAAGATGAGTTAGAGTCATTCTGGCTCTAAAACCCATGTTCACATAGAACGTAACTGTTTGGGGACCTGCAGGTATGTGCTCTTTAACCATTCTTTAAGTTTTGTTTTGTTTTTTCCCTTTACTTGAATATACATACTGCCCTCAAATTAGATTATTATAAAAATATAGAGAGCACTTCATCTGTGAAGAGTTTTGAGTTATTAATAAACTCTTTGTTAAATGAACAATTTTATCATGTTTTTTTATCCCCTGCACCCCAATGTTCATAAAGCAATGTCTACAATAACCAAACTGTGGAAGGAGCCACAATATCCTTCAACAGAAGATGGATAAAGAAGATGTGGTTTATATATACAATGGAATATTCTTCAGCCATCAGAAGAGATGAACACCCACCATTTGCTTTGGCATGGATGGAACTGGTATTATGCTGAGTGAACTAAGTCAATCAGAGAAGGACAGTCATCATATGGTTTTACTCATATAGGGAATATAAGAAATAGTGAGAGGGATTATAGGGGATTATAGGGGAAAAGAGAGAAACTAAGTGGGAGAAATAAGAGAGGGAGACAAACCATGAGAGATTCCTAACTCTGGGAAACAAAGAAAGGGTTGGAGAAGGGGTAGCTGGGGGATGGGTACTGAGGAGGGCACTTGAGGGGATGAGCACTGGGTCTGATACTACTATATGCTGGCAAATTGAATTTAAATTTTTAAAAAATGTAAAAAAAATGTATCATGTTCTTAACCATTGATCATCAGGGTTTTTGTTATCCACAGCAAATACTTTCTTAAGAGATTGGACATATAAGCAAGGCAAAAAGCAAAATCCTCTGATACAACATATGAAAAAACATTTCCTATACTTCCACTAAATATTTAGACTTAGCATTTTGGTGTATATCATATCAGAATCTTATACATATAAATTCCATTGACAAAAAATTGGGTTATTTTGTAACCTATATGTTAACTTACCAATATGTCATGGATATTTTTCTATTATATCTATTTTGTGTGTATGAAAAATTAAGTCAATGGCACTGATGATTCCTCTGACACAGGAGTCAGAAAAATGTTTCCGTAAAGGGTCAGAAAGTATTTTCGGCTTGATGGGCCACATGGTCTCTGTTGCACAAAAATAGCCTTAGATGAGGCATAAGCAGATGGAAATAACTATGTTCCAATAAAACTCTATTTACAAAAACAAGTGACAGGCCATCTCTGACCAGTGAGCCATAGTTTAGGAACTACTGCTTTAAGATGTTGTTTTGAATGGCTGTCTAGAATCCCTTTATGTGAACATATTAAAATTTATAAAGCCCTTCTCAATAGTGGGGAATATATTTCCTACATGTTTGCTATAACTCAGGAAGCAAGAAATGCATATTTGTTACAAATACCAATTGAGTGAATAACTAAATGCTGATAGCTTTGGAGATCAGTGTTAAAATTTTGACATGCATAAAAAAGACAGAAATTTGTTAGAAGAAGGAGATTTATGTTGCTAAGTAAGAAAGAGAATTTGGGCAACTCTTTGTTGAGCGGGGTCAACTTAAGTTAGCAGATAAACGAGGAACAACAAAAGAGAGAATATTGAAATAGTCAACAGCCGGACGCCAGAATCCAAAGAAACATTCTCCTCAAGAGGAAGAATTTATAATATAGAAGTAGAGCAAAATCTGGATTAGAATTCAGGACTTAAATAAAGAGGACTTCAGGTCACACTAATTTGAAGTTTGATCGGAGATGAGCCCCTTCACTGAAAAGAAGATGTCTCATTCTTTGCAAAATAAGATTGGTAGATGGATGCCATCTGAACTCCTAATTTTTGTAGTACTCTTTGGTTACAGATATTCTTTATTCCGGTGTTTAATAGGTTAAGCTAAACATTGGCATCTCTTCAAATGGAAATATTAAATCGCAAGACACATAAAAGGGACATTGGAACTATTATATTCCACCTGAGAACGCAAAAATGCAAACCATGGAAGCACAAATATTTGCAAGCATTAACCAGGGTGTGTTATTAAATATTTTCTTCAATTCCACAAAAATCTATAAGAGAAAGCTATGAAGAAGCAAAATCACTGCTTACCATCCAGCAAAATCTAATCAAACTCCCCCTGGAAAACGCATCATATCTACCCCCTTAGCTATAATAGCTATTGTTTTTAAGGTTGCTTGGTCTTCCTCAGTAGTTGACTTAAACGGAATCTCTATTAGATTATCAAGCACAGGTCTTGTGATCTGTGGACCAGCACATGGTCCCTCTGGGCCCACCAGGGAATGAAGGAGCAAATGCTTGGAATCAGGATAATAAATGGGAACTATTCACCTCTCCGTAGTTTGACGCTGCTATTTAGTGACACCTATACAATAGTTTAACACACACCAAGAAGCACTTGGAAATGTAATAGAAAAACACCCAGCAAAACTTCCGGTCAAAGCATTCACCTGTGACTCAGCTGATATTTTCAGCGACTAATTTTCACATGCATTTTTATCAGGAAGACAATGGAGATTTATTATTTTACAGGATATTCAAGGCAGAAACTAAACATTTTTTTCAATGGACAGTTACTTTTCATTTTCCCAGAACTTTTGGATCGTGGATGATTTGGAGGCAAATAGTTGAATATGGGGCTTGACTTCAAGCAGAGTAGAGAAAGAGATAATACTAACACCGATAATTTAGAAACCATACACAGAAAAACATGGCAGAAATATGGGTATGCTCACCAGCTTGAGTAATGGTAACTACATTTTTGAGATTTAAGGACATCTTTTTTTTTTTAATTCTAGTAATAGTAGCACTCTACAATTATACCTCTACTGTCACTACTGAAATTATTACTACTACCACCACTTATCATTTATGGAAAACCTACAATGTGCCCTTCTTTAGTAAATTCACTAAAAAAAAATTTGTCTTAATCCATGCTATGTGCAAAACACCATATTAAATCCTGAGTACAGCTTAACATAGTTTTGCTTTTTTGGTGCTAAGCACTTTCAATAAGTAACCTGTTTCATATGCCCACATTTGAGGTATTAAAGAAGTAACCGTGGGACATTATCCAATATTTCCATTTTATTATTGATTTATTTCTTTTTAAAGATTTTTTTTGTTTGTTTATGTATGTATTTATTTGAGAGAGCACCTGTGAGTATGGACATGCACATGCTGGAGGGGGGGATGTGAAAGGGAAGGGGACAGGGGGAGGGACAGGGACAAGCAGACTCTTCACTGAGCCCAACATAGGCTCATGGTCTTGAGATCATAAGCTGAACATGATCAGAAATCAACAGTTGAACTTAACTGACTGAGTCCCCAGCCAGGCACCCCTATTTCCATTTTAAAGGCATTTTCATAGATGTTAGAAGACATATTGTACATTGAAACATTTGCATGTGCTAATGTAGGGCAAAGAAATGCCAAATTTTTAGGAAAAACCTGGAAGATCCTTCCAAAGCTACATGAGAGGAACTGTAGTACCATCTTCCTTCCACTAAATCCTGAGCAAAATGCATAAGGCACAACTTTTATTAATTCAGTGTGTTTTGAGCACCTGTTTTGGCAACTACAGTATTATAAAAATTTTCTTAATGAAAATTTTTTTCTGAGAAAATTTTGGAAAATGTATCATATGCTGTTGTACAAAATGATACAGATAGATCCTGGTATCCTTTACCCAGTTTTCTTCAATGGTGACATCTTTCAAAACAATAATGCAGTATCACAACCAGGATGTTGACATTCATAGAGTCAAAATACAGAACATTTCTAGCACTACTATGATCGTTCATATCATGCTTTTGTGGTCACTGTCGTTTTTTATTTTTTCTTTTTTTTTCTTTTTTCTTTTTTTTTTTCTTTCTTTCTTTCTTTCTTTCTTTCTTTCTTTCTTTCTTTCTTTCTTTCTTTCTTTCTTTCTTCTTTCTTTTTTTTCTGCACCACCCGTCATCCTTAACACCTGATAAACACTGTGGATTAAATGTTTGTAATTTTATCATTTCAAGAATGTTCTACAAATAGAATCATATACTATGTAAGCTTTGGGGGACTGGCTTCTCTCACTGAGTGTAATGCTCTAGAGCTTCATCTACATTGTTTTGTGTATCAGCAGATCATCCATTTTGGTTGATAAGCAGTGACCATGATATGGATGTGCCATTGTTTATTTAGCCACTCACCCATTGAAGTAAGTCTGGTTGTTTCCAGCTTAGAGCTCTTACAAATAAAGATGCCATAAGTATTCCAATTCAGGTTTTTGCAGGAACATAACCTTTCATGTCTCTGGCATGAGTGCCTAGGAGGGCTATTGCTGAGTACGGTGGTAATTGCAGATTTAGGTTTTTAAGAAACTGCCAAATTGTTTTTAGATTCGCTGTATCATTTTACATTTCCACCTACAATGGAAGAATGATGTAGTTTCCCACATACTGTCTAGCGTTTAGTACTGGAGATATTTGTTTTTGTTTTTCAATTTTACCCTCTCTGATATGTGTGTGCTAATATCTCATTGGAATTTTAATTCCCATCTTCTTAATGGTAAATGATGATTAATATCCTTGGATCAGCTTATTTGCCATCTGTATATTCTCTTTGTGTAATGTGTTTTCATGCCCTTTTTCATTTGTTAAATTGTTTCTTTTATTTTTTAATGTTGAATTCTGAGAGTTCTTATATATTTTAGATACTATTCCTTTAATACATAGGTGATTTAAAAATATTTCTTCAAGTCTGTAGCTTGTCTGTTCATCCACTTAACAGGCTTTTTCACAGTGGTAAAGTTTGTAATTTTGAAGGAGTCCACTTTATCAATTCTTCTTTCTATGGATGTTTTTGGTATTAAATCTAAGAATTCTTTATTTAGACCTAGATCTTAAAGATTTTCTTCTATTTTTTTGCTAAGAGTTTTATGATTTTACATTTAATGTGTAAGTCTGTGATTCATTTTGAGTTAATTTTGTAGAGAATGTGAGACTTTATTTGAGATTCATTTTTTTGCCTAAAGATATTCTAGCACCATTTTTTGAAAATGCTATCTTTCCTCTGTAAAATTTATTTTGTGTTTTTGGCAAAAGTCTGTAAGGCATATCTGTGTGGATTTGTGTCTGGATTTTCTATTCTGTTCCATTGATCTATGTGTCTGATCTTTTGCCAGTACAACACAACCTTGGTTATTGTTGCTGTATAATGTGACTTGAAAGTGTATAGAACAATTCCTCCCATTTTATTATTCTTTTTCAAACTTGTTTAGCTATTCCAGTCCCTTGCCTTTAAATATAAATTGTAGAATATTTTTGTCTCTGTCTACAAAAATCTTGCTGTGATTTTGATAGGAATTACATTAGACCTGTATAACACATTAAAGAAAATTAAACCCTTTACTATATAGGTGTCTTAATCCATAAATCCATAAATACCACACATGTCTCTCCATTTTTTTAGAGAACTTCTTTTTTTATCAGTGTTTTGTCGTTTTCAGAACACAGGACCTACAAATGTTTTGTTATATTTACACCTATGTATTTAATTTTTAGAGTGATTATAAACAGTATGTATTTTATATTTTCCATATGTTAATTGATTAAATACATATAACAATTACCTATTATATTGCTATATTGCAGTAACATTGATTTTGTACATTTATCTTCTATCTTGTGAACTTGCTAAACTTACTTATGAGTTCTATGAGTTTTTGATAGATTCCATACGATTTTTTATGAAGATGATCGTGTCATCTGCAAATAGAGCTTTATATTTTTCATTCTGAATTTGCATTCGTTTTAATTTCATTTTCTTTTCTTATTGCATTTGCTAGAGTTTCTAGTCCTTTGTTAAATGATAGCATTGACAGTAGTCTCCTTGCCTTGTTTCTGATCTTAAGGGGAAGCATTCAGTCTTTCAACACAGTATCATGTTAGCTGTAAGGATTTTGAAGATTTCCTTATCAAGTTAAGGAAGCTTCTCTCTATTTTCATTTTTTTTTCAGACTTTTATCATGATTGAGTGTAATGGTTTATCAAATGCTTTTCAGCACCAGTTGATATGACCATGTGCTTTTTCTTATTTGCTCTGTTAATATAATGAATTGGTTTTTCATTGATTTTACGTGTTTTTTTTCAATATTGAAGGACCCATGTGTTTCTGGAATAAATTCACTTTGTTATGGTGTATATATATTTTTACATGTTCTTCTTATATATTAATTCTATTTAAACAAAAATGGAAGGATCTTATGTATATATTCATGGTTATATTCATATTTATTCATATTAAAATTGGTCAGTAGTTCTTTTTGTAATATTTTTGCCTTGTTGTGTATCCTAGTATCAGGGCAATACTAATTCATAAAATGAATTGGAAGTATTCTCTTCTGTCAAACTGGTGTCATTCTTCCTTAAACATTTGCTAGAATTCAAACTACCTTGTTACTAGATCTCTTTTATAGGAGTTATTTTACTACAAATTCAATTATCTTAATAGTTATTCAAATTATTTATTTCATATTGGATGAGTTGTGATAATTTGTATTTTTCAAGGAATTGATCTATTTCATCTGTCGAATTTTATGTATAAAATTGTTCATAGTATTTTTTTCTTCTCAGTATCTGCAGGGTCTGTGGTTATATCCCCTGCTTTATTTCTAATATTCATTTTTGCCTACTCTTTCTGTTTAAATCCATGTTGCTAGAGGTTTGTCAATTCTATTAATCTTTCAAAAAACAGGGTTTTTGATTCCTTCATTTTTTTCTATTATTTTTCTTTCTTGATTTCTGCTCTTGAATCTGCTTTCTTCTTTTTCTTCTATTTCTTCTTCTTCTTCTTCTTCTTCTTCTTCTTCTTCTTCTTCTTCTCTCTTCCTTCTTTCTTCTGCATGTTTTGGGTCTATTTATTCTTTTTCTTAGCTTTTGAGGTCAGAGATTAGATTATTGATTTGAAACTGCTACTTTTCTAATGTGTGCTTTTAATGCTTTACATTTCCCTCTCAGTACTGCTTTAACTGTACCTCACAAATCCAATTATATCGTTTCTTTTTTATTTTCATTCAGTTCCATATGGATTTTTATTTCTCTTCAGACTTCTTCATTGATCCATGGATTACTTACATGTGCTGCTTAGTGTCTAAAGTTTCTAAGTATGTGGAGATGGCCTGAATATCATTCTGCCATTGAATTCTAGTTTCATAAATCCACAAGTTGTAATTTTTGCCAAATTTGGGGAATTTTCAGTCATTATTTTTTTTCAAATACATTTCAGCTCACTTATTTCTCCTCTCCTTCTAGTAGTGTCATCAAGTCTTTTTTTTTTATGATAGTCAGAGAGAAAGAGAGAGAGAGAGAGAGAGAGAGAGAGAGGCAGAGACACAGGCAGAGGGAGAAGCAGGCTCCATGCACCGGGAGCCCGATGTGGGATTCGATCCCGGGTCTCCAGGATCGCGCCCTGGGCCAAAGGCAGGCGCCAAACCGTTGCGCCACCCAGGGATCCCTGGCTTTTAGATTTTGATAGCTAAAATTTGGTTAAAATTCCATCTGGTTCTTCCTATTCTCTTCTATTTCTTTACTAGGACTCTCTTTTTCTTCATTTCAAGCGTGCCCATAATTTCTGATTAAAACATATTTATGACGGCTACTTTAAAACTCACTGTCAGATAATTCTGCTATCTGTGTCTTTTTACTGTTGGCATCTGTTGATTGTATTTTCATATTAGTTTAGAGATCTTCCTAGATATTACTTAGATCCTTTCTTTAATAGGCCTCCTCTAATGTGGATCCCATGAGAATCAGATGGGGGAAACACTGCCTCTTTATTGCCAGCTGGAGATGGAACCCCAAGTTGTCTTTAAAACTGGCGTGGAGGCAGCAGGATGGCTCAGTCAATTAAGCATCTGTCTTCACCACAGGTCATGATTCCAGGGTTTTTGGAATCCAGCCCCATGTTGGGCTCCTTGTTCAGTGGGAATCCTGTTTCTCCTTTTGCCCCTCACCCTGCTCATGCACTCACTCTCTGGCTCTCTCATAAATAAATAAATAAATAAATAAATAAATAAATAAATAAATAAATAAATAAAATCTTTGAAAAAATAAAATTGTGATTGAAATGCAGTGGGGAGGGCTTCTCATTACTTTCAGGCTCAGATGGGAGTGTGACTCTCCACTGGCTCTGTTGCACTACATGTTATGTTCATAACTGTTCATTAGGTAGCCCACTTTGACATGACTAGAGGGTGGCCTCATTACTATTGGGTACTGAAGGTTCTAATTCTCTACTAGGCCTCCTGATACCAATTCACAAGGAAGAGAGAGGCACAATATTACTGCTGAATGAGAGGTAAAAGTCCAAGCAGGCTTCCTACATGCCTCTACAAACACCATGGGGAGTACCCTTGGTATTGTCCAGGGAAGGTAAATATCCTGGCTGCCCACTCTTTGACACCATCCCAATAGGAAGCTTGGTATGCCTCATTGCAACTTGACAATGGTGGAAACCTAGATTCTCCATTCAACTTCTACTAATGAGTGTGGTGTGACCACAGTCTTTTCTGTGGGTTTTGACTAGAGCAGAGCGGTTATTGTCCAAAAGTTGTCTGTCTTGCTGTGCTACTTCTTTCCTATTTCTTTGATTAGAGAGAAGTGAGTTTTCCTTGGGTCACCCCCCCCCTTTTTTTTTATCTGTAGCTATTGGTATCTCTGGGTTCTACAGAATTGCTTCTCTAGCACCTAGTCTGGGTTATATGAGGCAAAAAGAAAATCCAAGGAAATATTGTCATACCAATCTTCCCATTCCAACATCCCCAGATGGTCTCATTTCTTCCTTCCAACTTTCAGTATCACATTATACATATTTTTTAAATGTCAAGTTTTTATCTATACTTTATTAAAAGGAGGAATAGAGCAATGAATGTCTATTCTATCTTTCTGGAAGTGGAAGTCCTTCATTAATTATGATTTTATTACTTACACTTATTAAATAAATATTTATTGTAACACCTACTAAGATACACAAAATGATTGAGATAGTCATGGTTTCCACCCTCAAGGGGACTATAATTTAGTATGACAAATGATAGACAAATACTCATAAGATTATTAGTTAATTGCTAGTTATATTTATGAAAAGAATATTAGCAAATATGGGGAAACTAACTTAGTTTCACACTATTTTTATAATACCTCATACATGTGTTATCTGTAAATAATATTATGTAAATAATATTATGATATATTAATAATAATATAGATGATAATTAACAACATAGTAAAAAACTATGTTGTTTTTTTTCCTTCCAATTATGGAATAGAGTACTAGCAT
The DNA here is from genome assembly GCF_053574225.1 of Canis aureus. NCBI lineage: Eukaryota > Metazoa > Chordata > Mammalia > Carnivora > Canidae > Canis > Canis aureus. Next base: position 90,468,388 of record NC_135612.1, on the reverse strand, counting down.
TCATCTTTTGAAATAAATAAACATAGTGAAAAATAGCATTATATCCAGTGCTTAATACATTTATGATAGAGTGATGGTTGAAAACAATGCTCATGAATTTGAATTACATATTTGGAATGGTACATCCCTATGTTTTTGAGGTTATCATAATGAATGACAACTCTCAGATTAGTCTTCCTGCCACAAATAAGATGGAATTCCAGGTCGAGTGAACTTTGGTTATGTTCCAGTATGGTGATTCTTTGGGCTTTTGTGCCATGAAACTCTTCAGTGACACAGTACTACTTCATTAGGGAAAGTTCAGCTACTTTATTTTTCTCTGGATTGGGCTGACTATATTGTCTACCATCCTCCAAAGAACATGCTGACATTTTTAATTTGATGGACTGCTGAGAAACCACAGCAGGATAGAGACCAACCCATCAAAAGTGAATTGAGGATTTCATTGATGTGGAGAGCTAATTATGTGACTATGGGGAGTGGGACACTGATTGAAATCTATATGACTTTTTAGTGCTCACTCTGTAGGCTAGTTCCTGAGAGGAATAGTAAATGAAGGTGACTTGTCCTCTGCTCTCACCAAGGGACTGCCTAGCTCTTGGTTAGAAGTCATAGACCCTGCTCCCTTCCTGAAAATGAACAGCTAAGAGATGGGCAGTAAGAGCCTCCTTCACAGATCTTGAAGTAGTCTCATTTTGCCCTGAATAAAACGCTGAGATTCTGACTTCAGGTTCTTTACTAAATACATTGACTCTGTCTCCATACTTTCAAGCTTATCTTGAGCTTTGATATTTTAAAAATAACACCAGTCGGTTATTTTAACTAAAAATAGTAGAAAATTTTATATTCTGGTGTTGTGAAATGAATGAAGCTTTTACACAAAACAAGCTTAAATTCAATCTCAACTTCAAAAAACACTACAATTCAACCTAATAGTTTTATCTTCTCTACAAAGTTGACTTATATGGGAAAGTTCTTTGATTTTCGCTGCTGAGTTACTAAAGCTCTGGTTTTGAAGTAAGACATATGTGGGTTTGCTTTCCAATTATTACACTCACACTTAGTTTCCTTATTTGTAAAATGAGCTAATAACTCCTATTGCTCAGATTTATCCTTTAAGAATTCGGGGTAAAGTGTTTAAAGAAACTAATGTGATATGTAGCAATATCAAGTATACAGTAAGCAGTGACAATTAGTCTTATAGACCTCAAATGATCAATCTCTCAAACTTCAAGGCAATTCCAAATGAAACATTCTGATTATAGTTTGCTCTTGGTCAATAGTAATTGATTCTGAAAAATATTTGGCATTAAATCAATTATCAAAAATTATAGTTTGGTGAAATTATATGGTTAAAGTTAGTTTTTTGAAGTCAGACTGCTTAGGTTTGACTATCAGCTCTAACTAACCTGCTTTGATTTCTCCATGCTTCACATATGCCTTGTGTGTAAAATACACCAATCATTTTATGTGTGTATGTATTTATGTGTATGTATGAGGATATAGAATGTAAAGTGTGTGTATATTTGCTTAAATTTTATATATACAATTTGTTTAAATTCCTTAGGAACAGGTCACACCTGTGAGGTTATGGAAAATGTTACTAAACTGACCTGGATTTGAATTCCATTTCTATGACTTTGAGCAATTTATATCCTGCCCTGCAGAGATTTCCTAAGATAGCACCTATTACCATGCTTTTCAAAGAGGCACTCACTAAATGTTGACACCTAACATTTTCCTACCTGATATCCTTCATATGTATGGCTTCCCTCATCTTACTGAGCTTGAGAATTTTTCCTATATGTACAATGTGTTTCCTCTACCTAATATGGTTCTTAAGTCTCCATACCATGTCGGAATACTTGGCTTCGATTCTTTCTCATTGGAGTATGAAATCCCTAGTTCTTAACTCCCTGATATTTGCTGTAGAAAGACCGGTCCTTACCTCTGTTCTCACTGCTTACATTCTTGACTGAACAGCCCTGTCAAGTCTCCAGATCAAATTCTGCCATTTTCTAACAACTTATGATAGTTTTAGGAAAGAGTACTTTCTCTTATACATCAATAAAGTGATATAGAAGACATTGACATATATTTTATGGGTGTTATTTAATTCTTGTAACTTTCTTATCTAGGTATTACTATGTCTATTTTTAGAAATACACAACAGAAACCCAAAGAAGTTACTCAAAAAAGTCATATATCTAGAAAATGATCAAGTCAGAACTCAAATCTTGGTTTACCTGACCTCAAAGTGCTTTGAGCTCTTATTCCCTCCAATAGTGTTTCTTATAATCACATGATAACTTAATCCCCTTTAAGGGAGAAAAAATCTGGTAGACTTCCATTTGTGATTAAAAATTATGATCTTGGGACACTTGGTTGGCTCAATGGTTAGGTATCTGCCTTCAGCTCAGGTCATGATCCTGGAGTTCTGGGATTGAGTCCCGCATTGAGCTCCAGCCCAGCGGTAGAGTCCCTACTCGGCAAGGAGTATGCTTCTCCCTCTGACTTTCCTCCCTCTGTGTTCTCTCTCTCACTCTCACTCTCTCTCAAATGAATAAATAAAATCTTTTAAAAATTATTATATTGATAGCATTAGTTATTAAATACAAAAGATATAACTTTTAGACATGACTTCTGAGCAAACCCTAAACCAAAATATAGCTCCATTGGATGTTGACAAGTCTTTTCAAACTTCCCACCTGCAAAATTGATCTCCTGATATTCCTCTATATTCCCCAAACTGTTCTTTCTAGATTCTTTTCTCTTTCATCTAATAACAGCTACATTCTTCCAACATTTCAAGGAAAAAATATTGATGGAATCCTTAACTACTCTTTTATTGTTCACATTCAGCCCATTAGCAAATCCTACAGGTTTTATCTTCAAAATAGAAGAATAAAACTTTTGCCAGAAGGCAAAGTTTTCTTATAACCCCCACTGGGCCCATCCTGGTCCAGGTCACCATTACCTCTCACCTAAAGTAGGCTCCCAACTTATCTCTTTGCTTTTGTCCTGGACACCTGTAAAGTTCATTCTTGAAACAGCAGTCAGAGGAATCCTGGCTAACCATAAATCAGATCAGGACATTTCTGTGCTACAATGTGTCCCATGGTTATCATCGGACTCTGAACAAAAACCAAAATCCTTCCTATGATTTACAAGGTCCTACATAGTTTGACTCCTGTTTTTACTTCAAATGTTGTCTCATTTATTCTGTCCCTTATTCAGATCTCTCCAGCTGCATGGACCATCACTCTTGTCAAATACATAGGCATGCTCTTGCCTCAGGGCATTAGTGCCTTCTATTTCCCTCTGCCAGAGGTGCTATTCTCTGGTTAACTACATGGAAGTCCCATGCTTCCTTCAGATCTTCTGTTGAATTTCCCCTTCTCCATGAGACTTTTCTTGATCATGTTACTTAAAACTGCAAGTGTTCTCAATTCTCCTCTGTCCCCTTTCCTATTTCCTTTTTCCTCCACATCACTAATCAATCTCACACACTGTATGTTTTACATACTTATATTGGTGATTTTCTCCTCTATTATTGCAATAAAATGCCATACAAAGATAAAGCTTCATGTCAATTCGCTGCTATATTTCTAGTAAACAGATGATTGATTCATACACAACAGGACAATAAATAATTGTTGAATGAAAGAGTAAATTGAAAAATTAATAAACTGCAAAATCAATAAAATAGTCATATATGACAGTAGTGTAATGTTATAGATTACTTTTATGATGTATATTATGCTAATTTGCTGAAACTAATTTGCTGACATTCATTCAAAAATGGAATGATATTTGCCTGTTTTTGTGTTTCACATGTTCTCAAAAGGATTCTTTTGAATTTGAGTATATGGAGACATCATTTGAATCACCCTCATTGTCACTTCTTTTAATTCTCTTATTAATCATGAAATTGTTCTTCATTTTGATGGGCCAATCAGTATAATAGTATACCTCGAGCTATAATATGAAAAGAGAAAACACCTCTCTTTTTTTTTTGCATAGAAATCCCTCAAACATCAACTTACCATGTGAATATGGCACAGAGACCTCGAGTTCTTTTGTGACTCCATGAAGTGCAGAGATTCACTTTCATTCATTACTTTTTCCTGTTTGAAACCTTGTGAAACCTGTCTTACTGTGCCAGCTAAAATTTCCTGTCCTTCAGCCTCTGTGAAGGCGATTGTAAACACAAATTCAAACATGGACAGTAAAAAAAAAAAAAAAAAATAGACAATAAAAATACATGTCAATACTCAATTACAAAGAGGTTGTGCAAGGGACTTAGAATATGCTTATATTATTTTTAAGATCATCATCCAAAGGAAAATACAAAATTCATAAATGCTCATAAATATTGTGAATACGTCTGCAGACCCCCACGATCCACAAATTATGGTTTAAGAAATGTCCCTTATGTCACAAAGATTTTGCAAGACAAAGTATGATAAATGACACACGGAAATATTACAGTACATTCAATTGAAAGGGCGACATTCAATTTGTGAAAAAGGACAGGCTTTTTAAAGAAGTGACATTTGTGCCAGGGCCAATTTAGCAAGGTAGAAACTGAAGAGGAAGTTAATTCAGGGGGAGAAAATACCACCGGCAAAGGGATAAGAAGCAAGAAAGCTCTTGGTTTCTCAGGAAACTTCAAAAACCTTTAATTTGCGGGAAAAACACAATAAAAGAAGGAGATTAAAGTAGATTAGCATAAAGGATAATCTGAATATTAGAAATAAGATAGCCATGAGATACACAATGCCTCCTCCACCTGCCAGGCACAGTTCTAAGTGCTTTACACAGAGTAACAGGCCTAATCTGTGCAATAATGTTTTGGTGTAGATGTGTCCTCCCACTCTCGTCTCTTGTGAGGCTGAGAAAAAAAAAACAGTGACTTTCTCAAGGCCACAAAACTGGACAGATGCCACGGTTTGACGTGGGAGTCCGTGCTGAACCACTGTGCTCCAGACTTCTTGAGCGCATACCCAGGATTGGAAGGCCACACAACACGATCAATAATGACTGACAGTTGATGTGGCTGGAAAAGTGCAGACAACTTTCAGGAGCGCACAGCCCTATTTTGAAATCAAGATCTCCTAAATGTGAACAAAATATTTCACAGATTCAGTTTTTTCACAAGACCAGAGAGTGGGAAGAGTGACTAATGATCACTGGCATTCTAGTAAACCACATAATAAAGGTATATTTCTCATTTCCTTCCTTCTCTTTCTATCCCTTCCCTCCTGCTGCTTCCCCAAAGTCACCTCATCAGAGCATTTCCTTTCATTTCAAGGCCTTCAACTGATCTTACTGCTCATTTATCTTTTTTTCCCCAAGAACTAAATATTTTAGTAGTTTGTGCCCTATGAATCTGATGTAAGGAATTGTGGGCTTTTGGTAATTTCATGAATGCTAAAAGTGATTTGTGAAGACTTGAAAAAATCATGTTAAGATCTTTCTTTCCAACATTCTCCACCCTTAAGAGCATAGGGAACACTTAGCTAAAAATGTTCAAAATTTCCAAGAAACAAAAGTCAAGCATAAGAGGCAAAAGTGGTTTTATTTCTCTTCTTGGTAAATCATTTAAACTTTTTTAATGTGTTCTTTCATCTGTCAACTAGAATGATAAATGGAAGGTCTTTGATGCATAAATGGAAATTCATTTCAATTTTAATAAATACGGCAAGGATATTCCTTATTTTTTTCCACACATTCTCTTTACTAAAACATGCAGTCTGGTGAGTGATTAAAGCATTATTTCTAGATGACACACAAAATACAAAGACATTTTATATAACCTTGTAATATGTATTTGAATGGTAAAGTATTGATATTTTAAAAAACCAAGTCACTTAATATTTAGCTTAAATTCTGCTAAATCAATTTAGACCATAAAATGAAAATATACTTTCTTCTGATACACAAGGCTTTTATTTACCTGCAAATATGTTAAAGGGGAATATGCGTTTCATTCTTTGGGTGTTTAAGTGAAGGTAAAGATGTGAGAAGTAATAGTACGGTGTAATTTGCATGTATATAATGATAACTCTGGATTATCAAGAAAATTGTAAATTACACTGAGTATTGTGTTTTACAAAAGCAGATTTTAATGATTATTATTGAATTAATTAAATATTTTTAGTTCTTGGAAGAATAATAAACGCTACTCATCAAGCATCTGTAATTAAAGCAATACTGGATCAATGTTGTGCTGTGTTGTATGAGCAGTGAATTTGACAATGGAAACACTAGATAGGTCTTTAGATAGAAGAATAACTACAGTTGGAGAGGATTAATATAGTAAAATTGCCATTCCAAGCTAAAAAGTGGTTATATTATTGTATTCAATACTTTATTTTATTTTAATTTACTTTTATTTTTAAAATATTTTATTGATTTATTTGATAGAAAGAGAGCACAGGTAGGTAAAGCAGCAGGCAGAGGGTGCAGGCTCCTCACTGAGGGAAGAGAGCTGACATGGGGCTCAATCCCAGGATCCTGGGATCACAACCTGAGCAGAAGGTAGACGCTTAACTAACTGAGCCACCCAGGTGCCCCTTAATACTTTATTTAAAATGTATATGGAGGCCAGTTACTATTTAGTACTGGACATCACACTGTTTGGTACTAGTATAAATGAGAAAAGCAACACAAATAGGCAGTTACTGATTTCAGGGAACATATATTTTATTTGTGATGGAGACATATTTAATAAATAGAGAAACATGCAGATAAATACATTATGTTCAAGCCCTCTTATCACATGGCAGAAAAGACTGGGACCCTGGAAATCGAGGTTGACTACAAGTGGAGAAAATGAATACATGAAAACCGAACAAGATTAAATGTTTGCCCTACTAATTATTACCCATATGAATCTGGGAAGACATTTACATTCCGTGGGCTTCTATTTCTTCACATGTAACCCGAAGACATTACCGTGACTGATCTCTAAGACCCCACTCACTTTGTATGACATTAAAATCCTTGCTTGAGGAAGACAAAGGAACATTTTCCAAAAGGAATAGATTGTCTTCATACCCATCATTGCCTCAATTGAAATGTTCAAGGTTATAATCCATCTGAATTCAAAAGGCCCAAGAATGATAACAGAAGGAATTTAGAGACTTACAGTCAGAATAACAGATTAAAATCTTCTCAGTTAGCTGTATATCTCCCCCCACCAGACCCCACGAAGACATAAACAAAGTAATTTTTAAAAAGACATCTGTGAATTCAGAGAATAGAGACAACATGCACCAATCTTTCCAAGATGCAAAGTGTATGACTTAGCAGATGGAGAAAGCTGAGCTCTGAATCAGCACTTGAGAAAGTTGATAAGCAACTGATCTTATTGAAACATACACAGAAGACTCATAAATTGTTATTACCTGGTACTTTCTGCATTTGGGTGAAGTTAGGGCTAAAAACTAGAGTGTTGGCAGAAATTTCATTTAAAACAATTTTAGACAGACCTCCTTCCAGATCTTTTTCCTCATTCCTTATTCCTCAGAAGTCAACCCTTTCCATATTCTGGCAAGAGCTGAGGGAGTTATTCACTGGAAAGGATTTTTTTCAAGAGCTCTGAAAAAGGGACCCAAATATAACATAATTGAGGACAAGTGTGTCAAAAAGAAAACAATTAAATAAGCATATGTACACTGAATGTAGAGATTCCTGGACCTCTTTTCCAATACGATTGCATCTTAATGCAACAGTTCCATTTTGAAGAATTATTTTTATAGAAATAAATAATAATACAATAAAACAAATCAATAAGAATATTGCATCCATACGATATAATATTAAACTTCTATTTAAATGATTTATTAAATTTATATGCACTAAAGAAATAATCCCTTACAGATTTATAGTGAGAAAATAATTTTGAGGAAACTATCTTTAGTACGCTCAAATTCATTCTGAAAAAGAAGAGGGGAAAGGAAATACATTTCTCCACATAAAGCACGTATATCTGTATAATTATGCAAATATGCAGAATACTGTAGAGCAATACACTGAAAATTGTTGATTTCAATACCATTATTAGCCAAGTGGGGAAAAGACTTTTTCTGTGTATAATACTCAGCACAATATTAATGACCCACAAGACAAATTTTCACGTTCTCATCGTACCTTATGTAGACACATCTGGTTTAGCCCCAATAACTTTGATTGTGCTTATATATTTACTAGCCTTCTGTCTGATATTATATGATTCACTTTGATCCACATGAAATTGTCCATATTTAACCATTTTAGCCTACAAAAAATAATTTCATATGCTTCGATCCATTACTTACTTGTTTCTTATCTATATCACAACGGAGAAAAAGAAGTTCTTTGAGGACAAAGATTGTACCCATTTAATTCTCTTTATCCCCAGGGTGAAAATAGTTCATTGTTGCCAGTGGGCATTTGGAGAAAAGCACCTTATATTTACGTATGAATGAATAATGTAGGATGTATCATTTTCCTAGTTGAAATGGGAAATATTAGTATATGCTCAAATATCAAATTTTAAAAGTCTCTAATTATATTTTTATTTCCTCCTTTTTTAAGATTTTTTTAAAAAGATTTTATTTATTCATGAGAGACACACAGAGAGAGACAGAGACAGAGGCAGAAGGAGAAGCAGGCTCCATGCAGGGAGCCCGACGTGGGACTCGATCCCAGGACTCCAGGATCACAACCTGGGCAGAAGGCAGATGCTCAACCTCTGAGGCACCGAGGCATCTCCTTTATTTCCTCTTTAAACAAATAGTTGTGTAGGATGTAAAATCAATGGTTCAACTCCAAAGGACTTTTTTTTTTAACTTTTGTGTCTAATTTACAGTTTTATTGTGTTATCAAAAATATGGCCTGTAAAATTTTAACCTTTTACAAGGTTTGGCAAAATATACGAATAACTTTTATAAAATTTGGTAGCACTTAGGAGAACATGCACTTCTTTTATAAGATACACAATGAATGCATAACTATTATTTCAAGTTTATTGGCTGAATTATTTGCACTTTTTATCAACCATGGGCTAATGATGCGGCTTCATGCTACAACTGAGTGTTTTTAAGTACTTATATTTTTAAATACTGTGATGATATTCATTATACAAAGTTCTTAACCATTAAATAACCAATATAAACTGCATTTTTATCAATAAATAATAACCCTTTTCCCCATTCAGAAAAAAATCTCCTTTTTTTAAAATTTAAGACATTTTAATTATTAAACTACCTTCTTAAATTTGAAATGATAAAGACTGCACAAGCTAGCAGGGCCTTAAAATCTCTTGTCCATATGTTTATTTAAAATCTATTTCTACTATTTTTTTTCCCAGTGAGCTATAACTACAGAAAAAATTATAATGTATGAAAGCTGAATGAAGTGGCATTGATTTATATGCAGTTGACAGGGCAACTGAACTGCATAAATGCTCTTATAAATTTTAAATTTTAGTTTGGATACAAAGCAAAACAAACAGAGCAATTCTTGATCTTTTTTTTTTTTTCTTTTGGTATTTGTTTGATTTAGCTCCAGATCCTCAAAGTGTAAGCTTGCTTTCTTCTGTGTCATTAATTTTTTAGAAAGAAATAAAGAGAGAGGACATTATAAAAGAAAATAAGATTATTTTTTAAAAATACACATGCGACTACACACACACACACACACACACATATATATATATATATATACATAATACACAAACGTTCATATATATGTAAACTTGTGTGTGTTTATGGGTATAGAGAGAGAGGGGCTGAGATCCCTTCTTCCTTCACTAGATGAGAGTGCTCTCTGCTTATTCTCCAGGCAAACACAGGTCATCTGTTTTTACTTGCATTCAATTTTCATAATCATTGTTGGAGAGATTAGGTGGAGCAAACCATACAGGCGACACTATTTATTTTCCTTGCAATTTCTTAAATGCATGTTATCTGATTTTCCTGTCAACTGTTCCTGGACTTGTCTCTAAGCTGTGCTAAGATGCACATGGAGGTATTAGTAGACCTTTCCTATTGCCACAAATATTATTTCAACAATGACTTACAACACTGAAGGGAGGCCCAAACAAATCAGGAGCATGGATGAGTGATTATCTAGAGCACTCAGGAAAGAGGCCAAATTTTGTAAATTTAGTTTTTGGTTTTGGTTCTTGGGGTATTGTTTTTTGATTTTTGTATTTTTATTTTTATTTTTTTTTTGTTACAGCTCTATCTACACACTACTGAAATCTCAGTCCCTTAATCACAAAAATCCTGTATCTTTCTCTTTACAGGTAGTAGACAACTGCATAATTTTGCTCAAAAGAACTGGATTCACAGAATAGAAAATTCATTCCCATGACCATTCGCTAAATTTCAGCTAAACATTATTAGTTATAAATTATATTTGAATTTTTCAATATTTCTTCATTGATTGGACTTCAAATATAAAACATATTATCCCTTAATGAACACATAAGGCAGATAAATCCTATTAAGCCCTTCCCCACATTTTACTAAGAACATTGATAGCTTCCTCTTAGTTTGAACCTCAAGAACTAGACCATGCTGTTCTCCGCAGTATTAATCTTTACCAATCTCCCATCATAAAACAGACTAACCTATCTCTCTCTTCCATTTTCTTAATAGTGCCTAATATGTTCTCAATCAATTTCTTTAGTCTTTTAATAAAAGTTCACTGCACCCCTAGCATGTGCTGAGTATAGTAAGTCCAGCCACGGGCGAGAAGAGCAATGAACCAAAACTTCTGTACTCATATGGTTCACATTCTAGCAGGAGTTCAAATTTGTATTGTAGAAGTTTGGTGATAAGTGCTAAGGAGAAAAAGAAATCAGGAAATAGGACAGAGAGGGTGGGTTGGACTAGGAAATCTCTTTAGAGAAAGGGCCATATAAGCAAAAGCCTGAAGGAGGTCAAAAAGGAAGCCATGTGTCCATCTACAGATTAATGGATAATGAAGATGTGATGTTATGTGTGTATATATATATACAAACTGAGCATACAAACTGATAATCCTTCCAGAAGATGTGATGTGATAATTATATATAATGTATATAATTATATATTATATATATTATAATTATATATATTATTATATAATATTATTATATATATATTATATATAACATATATAATGATATTATATAATTATATATTATTATATAATAATATATATTATTATTGATATATGTTATATTATTATATATTATATAATATATATAATAATATATTATGTATATTATTATATATATTATATATAATTAAAGAAATATATAAAATACACAATGTAATATTACTCAGACATTGAAAAGGATGAGATCGTGCCATTTGCAATGACATGGATAGAACTAGAGCCTATTGTGCTTTGTGAAATAAATCAGAGAAAGACAAATACCAAATGATCCCACTCATATGGGGAATTTAAGAAACAAAACAGATGAACATAGTGGAAGAGAGGGGAAAATTAAAAAAAAAAAAAAGAGAGAAGGAAGCCAATTGTAAAAGATGCTTCACTCTAGGAAACAGGGTTGCTGGAGGGTAGGTGGGTGGGAGGTTGGGGTAACTGGGTGATGGGCATTAAGGAGGGCACTTGATGGAATGAACAACTAATGAATCACTGAATGCTGCCTCTGAAACTAATAATACAGTATATGTTAATGAAATTGAATTTGAATAAAAAATAAAAAAAATAGGAAGCCATGTGAATGAATGTCCAGGATGATTAAGCCTATGAAGGAGTGGAGACAATGACACTCTTACTGACACAATTAGGCCTCAATTTCCAAACTCTTACTTTGCAACAAAAAGTTAACTTTAACAAATAATAAAAGAATAAATAAACAAAAGTTAAATTTAACAAATTTATTCTAACATGGATATGTAAATAGGGTCACTTCAATAAGGGAAAAGCGAGCTCTGGTGTAGTTTTCTAGGTCTCTGTCTCTTCCATGGAAGTACTTTCCACTACTGATGATTTCCTACTAAATATTCCTTTCTGCCCTCTCTCTGCTTGAAATCCACACTCAGGGAAAGAGACAGGAGAGGTTTATTTACACTAAAAGGCATACAAACTGATAATCCTTCCAGAATTTACTGCCTGGCCTCTGGAACATTTGAATCTTTAAAGTAAACTCAAATTCAAAGCAAATAAATCAATTTATAAGGGTGGCCTTCTGGGAAGTGGGAAGAGGTAAGAATGCTTCTACAGGGCATGCAGAGGGAACACAAGCCTTCGAAGTCTCTGTTCCCTTCTTAGGAAGTTGCTGAGGGATCCTGGGCACATCACGTCTCAGAACATCGATGTCTCCCTTGTAAAATTAGGGCATTAGACCAAAGAAGTCTCTGACATCTGTACCTGTACTGCGATCCATCTGTCTTTCTCGATTCCTGTCAATGGAATGAGGTTCTGTAGGAAACATTTTCAGAGGAGGGAAAACAAAGGAAGAACATTGAACTCTGCTACGTTGGAGAATGAACTTCTAATCCAGGACCTCCTGGTCCTTAAGCACCCATTTCAATGGTAACCCCAATTTCCAAGGAAGCACCCCTGTAACTGGGGTGAGGGACACGAGAAATCCCATGGCTTTGATGTATTAAAAGTAGGATGAATGCTTGGAACTGTCTGCGGAGACCCACGTCGTATACAGTATATATTTTCTCAGTCAACCAATTGCCTCTAAATTTGCTATTTATAATTTACCCAGTCTTAATTAGCAGGCTGCTCCCCGAGTCAATCCTGCTGCAGGCAGAACATGAAGTAGAATATAAAAAAACAAAGTGTTTCTAGTTGCTGAAAGCAAGCCATACATATTCATGGTGAAAACAGAAAATCATTTGCCAAACTGTGGATGGTAAATACAAATTAACCTTGTAACGGAAAGTGTAATATTTGCATTTTCAAGCCTTAGATCTCTCTGGGATTAATTAGGTGATCAGTAGGAATTAGAGTTATCACGAACAAAACCTGGCCTGAGATTGTGTGTGTCAGTATGTGTGCTGTATTCATTATTTTCTCTTTCATTATAATTCTCTGGTCTAGTCCACAAAGACTGTGGTATAGACTGATTGATTAAATCTCTCTGCGAAAATATTTTTCAGGCTGTACAGTACTACATAAATACTTTGGAGCTTGATTGTTTTTGTGTTTGCTCAACCAAATAACATAGGGATATACTGATGACCCGAGACACCCTCCAGTTGTTACCTGCTCGTCCATCCCCACTGTGACCTCCGTGCTTCAGCCCCTCCACACCTCCTTTCTCGTGGAATACAGCAGCTTCCTAATTGTTCTCTCTGGCTCAAGATTTGCTCCATTCTGGTCCGTTCCCACAGTGCAGCCAGAATAAATTTTCTGAGACCCAATATCATCAAGTCAGATCATTTATAACGTTCTGCAATGCCTTTTGGATAGAATTCAACTTTCTTAGCTTGCCATAGACTCTCTTTGCCCTGCCTACCTCTTCAGGCTCATCTCCTGGCACTCAATCTGTCAGCAGTTCTTGATCAAGCATCAATTTGGTGCCAGGCTTGGTTCCAGACACTACACATCTCACCCACCACAGTCTAGCTTTATTAAATTATGCACAGCCCCTACGCAGCCTGGACTCTCTGAGGCTTCTGTGCCTTTCTCCATTTTTCTTTTTCTGCATCATGCTAAATGCTTAGGGTTTAAGATTGTAACCAGACATCAAATTCTGTGGGAAGCCTTTCCTGACTTAATTTTGCCCAGTTTAATGCCACTCTGGACACGTTACTGGACCCATTACTATCATGGCACCTACCACCCTGCATTATATCTGTTAATTCTCTTGTCTTTCTCCTCCCTTTGACTTCTTGTCCCTTGTAAGCAGGGGCTGTGCCCATTATTGCTGATTTGATAGTGCCTCATAGAAGCTCTGACACATTGTAGATGGAAATAAATATTCATTGAATGAATCAATGCCAGAGGGAAAAATGCTAGAGGTCTAAGACAACAAAGACAAGTCATCTGTGACATCAAATTTATAAAACAAGTTTTCATAAATTATTAAGGTATTTTGGGTGAAAGCAGATTTGTATTGTCTTTTATATTATTTACATCTACATTAGAACACTTTGAGAATTCATTCCAAAATGGAAGATACTGCGTCATTACAAATCTACCCTCTTCATTTTCTTTTACAACAAAAGACCACCTCTGAAATCTCAAGCTTAAGAAAAATAATATATCATGGATGAGGATTTGTTGGTGTTGAAGGATAATTGGGTGTCTTCCTGAGTATCCCCCCAAAAAGTAGAGTGAGGGCCTGGTGTGGTCAACATAAGACTGAAAATAAATTGTAGGATGAAAGTTTGGAGAAAAGCCAAACCAAGAAGCAAGTAGGGACACCAACACATGTGCCAGACTGTAGGCAATATTTTAAACCAGAGGTCAACAAACTATGGTCTTCTATAGTTTTGTTTTGTTTTTTCATAGTGTCTGCATGGTCATGATCTAAGAATGGTATTTACAGTTTTTGAAAGGTCACATTTGAAATGATTATCTAAGTAACTATATAATATCCATGTTTTTGCTTCTTGGCCCACAAAGCCTAAGATATTTACTACCTGGCTTTTGTTCTACAAATAGATAAGTTTGCAAACCTCAGTTCCATTAAAAGAAACAAAGACTTTGAGCACAGAAAGGAAATGGCAGACATAAGGAGAATGCAAATAGAAGGTGGAGATTTTTTTAGAGGGACCCAATGAGTTCAGATATACAAAGAGCAGGGGCACTTGAAGCCACAACATGTGTGAAAAAGTTTCTTCACTTATGCTTAAGAATATAGAAAAGAAAAAAAGAATATAGAAAAGATTCACTTTTGTATATATCCAATGAACTGGCTGATCCTAGAGGAAAGTCTTACTTCAGAGGCTCACTCATAGTCCTGCAGATGTTTTAAGGGAATTTTAGAAGACGATGATAGTATGAAATGCAGAAGAGAAATAGAAAAACCTATTTTTGGGGGGAAAAAAAAGAAAAAGAAAGTCAAAGAATCTCTCTTCTTGGATGTGTCTTCCTGGACATGAGTAAAGCTGGAGGATTTATTTTTGGCTGGGTCTTCTTCTAGAAAACACTGTAATAAAGAACGAATGTTTGGTGGCCCATGTGACCTGAGTTTAATTCACTTTGGACTTCAGATACAAATGTTGAAAGTTCGTCTGAATCTCATTCATCCTTCTCACTTAAAGTGTGTGCCCATTTAAATTGGGCTTCAGATTCATCTGCAGCGATAACTGTGTGTCAGATTGATAACTTGTGCAAAAAGACACTGGAACATGAATCCAAAATTAAGGCACGTCTTAACTAAAAAGACGCTAAGAACTCTGGAGTGAGGAAGTTCCAAACTCCATAGTACATCCCCCTCTTGTTCCTAAGAAAATGGGAGCACATATAGTGGGGCATACAATGGAAGCAATTGTGACCTGTGAAATTCTAAGTGGAATATATGGAGAATGATCAGTTTCTAATAGCCTTTAATTTAGGTACTATCACTATAATCTACAAGTAACCCTCAGCTCCTATGAAGTCTTTTTTGACTTTGCTGTTTTTACTTCTCCTTTTATTTAATTGTCTCCCCTCCAACCTTCTTTTTGTCTCAGGATAAAGCAGAAGGCAGTCCTCTAGGTCTACTAGGAGTAGAGAAGTCTAGAGAGTTGTCTGGTAGAGAAGTCCAGAAGACTACTAGAAGTAAACACAAGGTTCCATCTTTTTGGGGGACGGTTGGGGGGGTCTGGGAAGAAGGAGAGAGAGAATCTTTTTTTTTTAAGATTTTATTTATTTATTCATGAGAGACACAGAGAGAGAGAGGCAGAGACACAGGCAGAGGGAGAAGCAGGCTCCATGCAGGGAGCCCGACGTGGGACTCGATCCTGGGTCTCCAGGATCACGCCCTGGGCCGAAGGCAGACGCTAAACCACTGAGCCACCTGGGCTGCCCCAGAGAGAGAATCTTAAACAGGCTCCACATCCACTGTGAGGCTGACACAAGACTTGATCTCAAGACCCTGAGATCATGACCTGAGCCAAAATCAAGGGTCGGATGCTTAACCCACTGAGCCTCCCGGGCGCTCCAAGACTGCATCTCATGCAATCATTACTTGAGGCCATTAGTTGAGGACCTACTATATGTTAGGCTGTGTATAGGCATTTCTTATTCTTACAACAACTTGACAAATTAGAGTTTGCATTCATTTGCTAAGGAAACTGAAGTTCAGAGAAACTGAGTAGGATAACTGTTGGATTGTGCTATATCCGCTTGGATAAGCCTGGAAAGTATGGGTTATTTCCTGGATGGCTCCAGATTAAAGCCGGCCAAACGTGGCACTTGTGTGAGATTCAGAAGACAAATTAAAGCAACAGTCATTTCTCTTAGAAGATGGTTGCAATTAGACACAGTGGTGGACCGACGCAACTTGTTCTTGTGCTCCAGCTGACCAAAGCAACCCCTGGCCCACCACCAGTCGCTTGGCTACACACCAGAGGCAGAAGCTACACAAATGCTGCAGCTTCCATGGACTGTGCCACAGCTTCCTGTCTGTGGTCCTGTGTCAACAGCCAGATGTGGTTGGCTTCTCAGATTTCCTTGAAAATTCTGGCTTATCCACCTGTACTAGTGCTTCAGAAAGACGGGTTAGTGTTTCTTTCTCTGAGCCTTTGACCTCCCCTTC
Source organism: Canis aureus (assembly GCF_053574225.1). Lineage (NCBI taxonomy): Eukaryota > Metazoa > Chordata > Mammalia > Carnivora > Canidae > Canis > Canis aureus. The sequence goes on along the minus strand of NC_135612.1, from coordinate 90,451,677 downwards.
CCGACTCTCACTTCCCCCATTCTTCCCACATCGTTTGAAGCCTGGTTCCTATAATAATTCCCTCACTCCCATAATACTCACTGTGGCTTTGATCCCTTGTCTGACGCTGACTGATACACACAGCCAAGACCGCAGAGAAAATAAGTGAACCCAGGAAAGTCACAGCCAAAGTCCATGCTCTTTTTTTTTTAGATTATTTATTTATTTATTTATTTATTTATTTATTTATTTATTATATTCACGAGAGACACAGGCAGAGGGAGAAGCAGGCTTCCTGCGGGGAGCCCTATCCCAGCACTCGATCCCAGCCCTAGGGTCACATCCTGAGCTGAAGGCAGATGTTCAATCACGGAGACAATCTAGGTGTCTCCATGTTCTTTTTTTTATATGGATTGTTATTTTCTTTAAGCATAAAGATGGCACTATTTATTTAAAAGCAACGCTACTTAAGTATCATACACTATGTTACTCTGTCCCACTGTAGAAGAAATCAAGATGAACTAGATCTAGTTCCAGTCCTTAAGAAGATGATAGAAAATGTAATATTCACAGATAACAATAGATAGCATGCAGGCAGAGAATTAGGGACCCCCAAAGGTGGAAAGAAAATTGTACCACCTGGAGTCTTCAGAGGTGGACGTTCCCTCAGGATTGCCCAAAAGGAATAACAAAGGTCGGGAGATGTGAACCACTGAGAAGGAAGTCATGGTGAAGCAAGATGATGCATCTTCATTTCTTTTAAGGCTCTGGCTTTCTATTAGGGAGAAAGCCACATTAGTAAGGGAAAAAAAATGCCTGTATTAGAAACTGAACACACAGGTTTTCCCCAAATCCCCCCAAGGGCTGATGTGACGGGGCTCCAAGAAAGGGGAAAGTGCTCTGCATAGTAGAGACAGAGGAATTAGAGACTGGGATTGAGGGTGCATGGGAGTGCAGAGACATCAGGGAGAAGGAGATGGAGAAGACAGAGAGATGAGGGGGAGTGGAGAGGGAGAGGGGACATGATGGGAAAGGAGAGGAAGTGGTGGGGTCACTAGAGCAATGTGGGAAGTGAAAAAGGAAAGAAGGGAGACAAAAATGCTCATAGGAGGACCTGACACCCAATGGCAGGAAGTCCCCGCATCTGAATGCTCCCACATTAACTCCAAAATCTTCTGAATAATTTTTCAAATGAAATGCATTGAGCGAGCAGAGTCTCGTAGGGGAGCCCACAAGAGTTTGGAGTCAAGGTATTCCCTAGAAAAACCAAGGTCTCCCATTAGAGTGCAGGAACTCAGGGGTTCAGGGAAACGTAGGGAAGGGAGTCCTGAGGACTTGATAAAACTCACGGGGAAGATTTTGGAACAACACAGGGCATGGATTGGCGCTTGGGCCAAGTTCCATGACCTCCCCTAAGGGCAGATGTGCCCCAGATGAGTTATGGTAATTACCGAGTTATGGTAATTAAAGGTACCGGATGCTGAACATTCTGGGTGTGTGGTGCGCCATCAGACGGTCCCAACAACTCTTCGGGGTGCATACTGCTGTCATCTCTGCTTCACCAAGGAGGAGACGGCGTCCTGGTGCAGTTGAACAGCTTCGTAAGATGACAGGGACTGTCAGGGCCAGAGACGGTGTTCAAGCCCAGGTCTGAGTCCTGAACCAGCATTTTAATCATCGCTTCGCCATGAGTTGGAAACAATTAGTTGGATTCACCACAGTCCCCTTTATTTCTTTATTCTCTTTCGACTCTGCATTTTGTCAAAACCAGATTATTTCTGGAACACTGCACAAAACATGGGATCTGCTATCAATTTTTCTGGGGCCACTTCTTATTATTGTTGCCTGAAATGAGACAAAGCTGCAATATCACTGTTTCTTTTCATTAGGCACTTGTTCATGGACTGTTTAGCTATCACAATAACGCTAACATGATCTCACCCATTCTTATTAAGACAAGTGTTTCAAATTAAAAATTAACATCTTTGACATGTTAGAATGGTATATATTAACTCAAAGTCACGTTTCTAAATAGAAAAAGTATGAGATTAGTATGATCTAATGGGCAAGGGGGAAAGAACACCTCCCATTCCTACCTTCTACCGCAGAAGGAAAGATTTCCTGTCCTTTTGTTAAAAATCAAAAAGCAGGGTTAAAAGGCCAAGTGAAAATATAATCCACTTGACAATAAGTTTAATCACATATTATAAGTATAGATTTTTAAGAGGTGACTTGATATAAGATCCTTATAAATCAGAGAGGAAATCCCCAATTGTGGTTCCTATTACTCTGTCTCTTACTATTGGAGACTCAGAACTATGGAGTCTCTTTTTTCCTATTTTTATGTAATGTCAGTGTTTGGCTTAAATAATAAGGACTAGGCTTTCACATTTACACTGCACACACTCAGTAAAACTTTTTAAAAAGAAAATTCTACAATGACGAACTATGAGACGCAGAATTCTCTGGATGCCAAAGGTGACTCGTTTATGTTCTATATTAAATCGCAACAACCGAATTGAAACTAGAATAATGTCCTCACCTAGTTGCCTGGCACCCGTGGCAAAATAAGCAACTGATTTTACGTTTATGTGATTTTGTCTCTGTTTTCACAATTTTAACCATATCACTTCTCAGGAGAGGTTTGTTTTGTTTTGTTTTGTTTTTTACTTATTGAGTGCAGTTAGAACCACTTGACTTTGGTGGGGTGGTTTCTTGAAGCATTTATTTCATATAAAAGATTCAGTGAAATTTTCTACTTTTTACTCATATTTTTAAATTTCTGTACCTAAATTCAGTATACGTATCTTCTAATTATCAGAGGAAACTTTGGTCCCTTTACTTTTTCTTAGGATCTGGGGCAGGGTTTAGCAAACATTTTCTGTAAAGGATCAAATAGTAAATATTTAAGGCCAAAGTTGCTCAGACTCAGCACTACTGACATTTTGTGGAAGATAATTGTTAGTTGAATGGGTTGTGTTGTTCACCGCAGGATCTTTAGCAGCATTCGGTCTCTTCCAGTAAGACCCCAGTAGTATCCACTTTATCCAGTTATCACAACCAAAAATGTCTCCAGACTTTGCCAATTGCCGTCTGGAGCCCAGAAGCAAATTCAACCCCAGTTAAACTTTGTTTTAGAATTCACAGGTCATTCATTGTCTCTTGCAAACATGAAAGCAGTCACAGATAAAATGCAAATGAACAAGCCAGGCTGTATTCCAGTAAAAGTTTATTTATAGACACCAAAATTTGAATGTCATATAATTTCCACATGTCAGGAATACTTCTTCCTTTTTTCAATCATTTGAAAATTTAAAAACCATTCTTAGCTCATTGGGTGGACAAAAAGCAGCAGTAGGCCTTTCTCGCCAATCCCTGACCTACGGGAAAAAATGATAAACAAGATTAGTCTCAAAAAAAAAAAAGGAAAATAATTCTATTTCAAAAAATAAATTAGTCTGTGCTTCAAGGAATTTCTGATCTACAATAACAAATGTTTATTCCTTCACTTGGTAAACGCTGTCAAGAAGATAAGTAAAGGGAGTGATGGTAGCAGCAACAAGGAATATGATCTACAGTGAAGGCTGCATAGAGAAGGGATTAGACTTTTAAAAAAATATATTTATTTATTGGAAAGAAAGAGAGAGAGAGAGCAACAGAGAATAAGAGCTGGGAGGAGGGGGGAAAGGGCTAGATCCCAGGAACCTGGGATCATGGCCTGAGCCAAAGGCAGATTCTAGACCAACTGAACCCACCCAGGTGGCCTGGGGTTAAACCTTCTTTAGCTGGTGACCACAAGTTCACAGTGAATCCAGGTGAGATAGGTATATATGATCATGGATGTTGTATGTAATTTGGGGAATATAAATAATAGTGAAAGGGAATAGAAGGGAAGGGAGAAGAAATTGGTAGGAAATATCAGAAAGGGAGACAGAACATGAGAGACTCCTAACCCTGGGAAATGAACTAGGGGTGGTGGAAGGGGAGGAGGGCGGCGGGTGGGGGTGAATAGGTGACGGGCACTGAGGGGGGCACTTGACGGGATGAGCACTGGGTGTTATTCTGTATGTTGGCAAATTGAACACCAATAAAAAATAAGTTTATTATTTAAAAAAATACAACAAAAGCAAAAGATAGAAAAATATCTTGAGAAAGCCTAAAGCCTCATTTCTGATGTATTGAAGGTTTGAAGAGATATAATTATAATTTTTGTTCTGTGATTAAATAAGCCATATGAACATCTAGAACTACCCCTAATATGCAAATTGACCTAATTCTGGCTTTTGCTTCTTTGTTATTTTTTTTTTTAAGATTTTATTTATTTAATTGAGCAAGAGAGAGAGGGAGATCATGAGCAGGGGTGTGGTGGGGGAGAGGGAGAAGCAGACCCCCCACTGAGCGGGGAGCCTGATGCGGGCCTTGATCCCAGGACCCTGGAAACATGACCTGAGCTAAAGGCAAATGCTCAACCACCTAAGCCATCCAGGTGTCCTTGCTTCTATCTTTAAATGATCTATGGCTGTGCTATGTGTCTAAAATATGTTTTACCCACCAGAAAATATTAAGGAACACGGATCTCACACAGAATATAATGTGATTATCAATTTATGATACCAATAATCATCAATTGATGATATCATGCATGGGAATATGAATGAGGAATTGGAGCTTATTAAATTGTAATCTTGTGATGTTATATTTCCATTTATTATAAAGGAGCAACATCCAAGGATAAGATAGTCTTCTCTCAAAAAAATAAATAAATAAATAAAATAAAATAAAAATAAAAAAATAAAAAAATAATTAAAAAAAAAAAGATAGTCTTCTCTCAACCCTCCCATCTCCATTTTGTTGTTGGCTGGTTGGTGGCGGTAGGAGCTCTTTTGTCTTGATTTTGAGGTCTGCATATGCAGTAGCAGGTCTTGTACACAGTTTTGAGACAAGTAGTTGCTTCTGTGCTGGGGACATCATAGCAAAATCAATCATACATGCAGGAGGCTTATAGACCAACTCATTCATCAGAAAGAAGTGAAATCAGAAAATATCGGCATGGATTCATTTGAAAGACAGATTTGTCTGAGTTCTTCCATGCAAATGTATCCGAAGAAGGCCTCTAAAGATTTCAAGGAACAAGCTATATCCATGGTAATAAAGTGATTTCGAGATAATATAGTGCATTCAGTTTTAGGAAAATTGATATTTTTCCCCATCATTTCTTTGAATTTGACCCTGCTTATCAAGTTCCTGCCATCTTCAGAGTAGTGGTTTCTATAACATATACTGATATAGAAAACCCAATTTCATAACTATATTTTCCATGTAACTTTAATCCTTAGCTCGGGCCGCAACTATTCACAGTGACTAATGCCAACCAAGCTATGCAGTTTTCACTTGTTTGCAAGAAAAGTATCAACGTCAGTTGTGGGAATCTGTGGCAACCACTGAAATGGATAAAATTAAGGGTTAAGCTACCCTGTGGCCCAACCATTTCCTTGCAAGCATCGTGGCCGAATTATTCGTCTGACCTCTTCACTAAATAGCACCCTTCCACTGTTACTGCAGGATTTGAAATGGATTGTTAACGACCCAAGGAATGGCTGATCTTGATTAATGTGATTTTCCAAACAACTAAAAGTATCTCTTTGGGGGAGAAAACACACACACACACACACACATATTTTTCTGTGTGCTATATCTCTGTTATAAATTTTATTTCTTACAGTTTTGTATCATAGTTGGTAATCTACGTTTCTCTGTTACTACACCATCCTGGAATAGTTTTTTTGTTGTTGTTGTTTTGTTTTGTTTTGTTTGTTTGTTTTTTCTGGAACAGTTTTTAAGGGCAGTAGTCATGTTCATATCTGTACATGGTGCAGCACTTGGTACACCACTTAAGCATGTAATGAGTGCTTATTGTGTTTCCATTTAACTACTTAATAATGTAGTATTTTTACCAAAAACATGCAAGGATGAGTAAAGTGACATTTCAGAAACAATTATGAGCATTGTCTACAAGGAATTTTTTATTAAGCGACTAGTGAAAGATCCAGACTACCAGAAAATAGGCAGTGGCCCAAAATATTTTAGGTTCCTTAGAAGATAGCATGCAGAAACGAACAGATATTACTCCCTCTAGTCTCTCATGCCTCTGTTTTGAAGAAGGAGCTATCTATTCACATCTAAAATAAATAAACAAACAAACAAATAAAATATGAAGAGAGAAAACAACTTCTCTCTGAAGGGGCATTTAAAATGAAGATAATCCAATGAAGGCATCCCAAACCTTTTGTACTTCAGAATCACCTAGAGGCGTTTTAAAAACTCAGATTTCTGGGCTCCCCCTTCAGAGCTTCTGCTTCAGCAGGTCCATACAGAGGCCCAACGATTGGCATTTTTAACAAGTTTCAAGGTAATGGCTGATGTTGCTTGTGTAGGGACTCTACTCTGAGAACCACAGATCTAATGAAAGTTTCATGTATCCAATTCTATCCTTTTTTTTTTTTCCACTCAACTTAGGTAACTTTCCTCTTTCTCTTATACTTAAGAAAACTGGCTGAATTTTTACCCAATTACAACTTCTCTTTTCTCACCCGGACAATGTTTCTGTGGAGGATTTCCTTTCCCATCTTTATTGGGAAATGTATATGTTTTTCCAAATCCTCAGTCTCATGAAATATCTATCAAGAAACCAGGAAAACAGAAGAAGTATTATATAGTTCCCCTCTGAGGGGAATTAAAGCTTAACTAGAAAGATAGAAATGGTACCAGTCCAAAGGTTAACACTGTCTTGAAAGCAAAGTCAGGAGACACCTACATAGTGAGTCAAAGTTTGAGGTCAACCTTTTTAGAAAACAGGACAAGGAGGTAGGTGATAAGAACCGCTCTTCGCCGTTGCCTCGTTATAAATTTGTGTTCGTGGCCATCCATTGCTAATGGTGAGCAATTCTCGCAAACGGAAATAATGGTTAAGTTTGTATGCATTGTGTACTTTATACAAATCCTTTGAGAGTTCTTCCAAGAAATAACACATTTAGGAAGCAAAATGGTTTTGATTAGCAATTTCAACATATGATTCTGTGTAGTGTTGTTAACCTTGATAGGAAATCTGCATGTTGCGCTATTCAAATACTGACTATTAATGTTCGTTGCTGTGTTTGAATATTAGCTATAGGCTACAGTTCCTGGTAAACACTTTATTTTTTTTTCTGGTAAACACTTTAACAGAATTAATGCAAGAAAAGAAAATGTGAATGTTCTTGTGGGATACTCCAACATGAAATCAGAAACTGCTCTAAAGTCAGTTTAATAATGCAAAGCAATATTAATTCCAACGGCAAATAAAAGTCAAGGCAAGCAAACAAAAGCTTTTATTGCTAAAAATTGAAATGAGTTTGTTGTAGTAAGCACTATGTACCAATCTAAAGATGTTTTTGAACATGCTTTTAAAAATCTGACCAACATTAATTCAAAAGGAAATAAATTATTCTATATCTGAAATATTGGTTACAAAACAAGGATCAATTGTATTGAATAGGGTAATTAATGTCTTGGGTGTTTTAAAATTTCATTTTAATAATGATAACTTATAAATAATTAAATATTTTATATTGCCTTTCCACTTTAAATTCTTTCATTTGGCATTTATTTTGTGTTAGTTCTCCTTTTAACATTTTTTATTATGAAATATATCATGTCCTTCCTTTAGAATTTTATTATGGAATATATAACTACTTCATATATTTGAAGTATATCAAGTTGAGATGTTTCATATATATTACTAAAATACAAAATCTTGTTACAAGATATTGGTTAAATGATGTAAATCTACTGCAGATAAAATATTCACTGTTTATTTTCATGGTCACTAATTACTACTAAAAGCAGATAGAGAGCTATGAAAATACAAAATAATATTATTTTGAGAAATCCTAAAAATTTCCAGAAATTCTAATTTCTCATTCCCAAATTCAAAGACCAATTCTGTCAAGAATTTGGAAATGCTACATTTGGGACGATAAGAGTCAAGAATTTTTATTTTCAAATTTCCCAAAATAACAAGCACATGAAATTTATTTTAGCTCTTTTTTGAGGCCATGGAACCTGGTGTCTCTTCTGTCTGGAACATTTTTTTCTAGATACCTTCCTTGCTCACTCAGCTCATCTGTGAGAACAAGTCTCTCTCATGGAAAATTGGTTGGAAAATATATTCAGAGAGCACAGGGATGCACAGAGAGCAATAAATTTCTCTGCCATACATTCCCTCCCTTTATTATTAGGTATTGCAAGTGTCTCTTAGAAATAGACCATGGTCTCCCAATCATCTTTTTTCCTCAATTGAAGAAATCTGTTGCATCGCTTATGGCCCAGCCACTGATGTTAGGAAAGAATTTTTCAAAAGTTCTTTGACATATGTCCGTATACATACCCCACTAAAAAATACCATCAGACTACCTGATTTTCTTAAATCTCTGAGTCTATTTTTTATTCTTTTTTCTTATCTTTAATTTTACTTCCATTATGCTGTATTATGGGCTGAATTGTGTCCCCAAAATCCATACTGAAGAAACGTTGAAGTCCTAACTCCCAGTACTTTAGAATGTGACTGTATTTGGAGACTGTATGGCCTTTAGAAGTAATTAACTAAAACAAGGTCATTAGAATTGGCTCTCTTCACTATGATTCATGTCTTGGGTCCCTGTAAGTAGAGGAGATTAGGGCACAGATACACACCGAGGGAAGACCATGTGAGACACAAGTAGATGACAGCCATCTATAAGCCAAGACGACAGGCTTCAGAAGAGACCAACCCTACTGACACTTTGATTTTCAACTTCCAGCATCTTGTACTGTAAGGAAATAAATTTCTATTGTTGAGGCCACTCTTGGGTGGTATCTTGTTATCATGGCAGCCATAGTGAACTGATTCATGCTGTAAAGCACTTTTGTTTCAAGTATTTTCTAATACATTATGAGTTAAAAAATCAAGTAATTAAGCTGAATACCAGGTATATAGAGTAGCAATGGACTCTTTTTTTTCTGAGATTTTGCGAATACAATATATCAATCAATAGCAATGGATTCTTTATCAGAAGCCAGGATATTTTTATATTTGCAGTAAGCTGGATCTATGTTGCTTAGGAGGGTGGTCACTAGTGCTGTTCACTAAGAGTGTCCACTTCTCCTTATGGAAATATGGGAGGAATGTATTTTTCTATATCGTAGAAGGCAGAGGCAGCCATGTGACTTGTTCTGACTTGTTCTGAATATAAGCAGAAGTGGGGCACCTGAGTGGCTCAGTTGATGAAGCATCTGCCTTCAGCTCAGGTCATGATCTCAGGGTCCTGGGATGAAGCTCCATGTCAGGTTTTCCCTTTGCAGCTCCCCTTGCTTGTGCTCTCTCTCTCAAATAAATAAAATTTTTTAAGAATATAAGCAGAAGTGATGCTATCATTTCTAGACTGAAGTTTTAAGAGCCAATGTGCCATTGCTATGTTTACTTTTTTCTGCTTTGGCAACTACAGGGCATAAAGATGGAGGTTTCTGCATCCCGAGTTCCTGAGTGAGGAGGATGTACAGCAGAGCTGCCCAGCTAGCCCGCCGCAGTCTTGGAGAAGGAATGAGAAATAAGCGTCTGTTATTTTGAGGCATTATGATTAGGTGGCTCTTTGGCACTGCAGAGCAACTTAGACACCTTATCCGAGGTATTTTTTACCATGTTTTAGATACATAACAAACAATTATTAGACTCTACTTTTTTTTTTCTTTTTGGAGGATTGGAACTAGTTTTTGAGCAATAATTCCAAGGACAACGAGTGGGCTGCATTCTGAACGAAGCATTCAGTACATTGCTTTTGGGCCTCCTCGGTCATCGTGATGATACTCTGAATACTCACTGGACACAGATCCTCAGGGCATATTTCTGTACAGTGATGTGAATTTCTGTGACGCTGCCAAAATGTTCATTTTTTGCACATATAAATCAAACTCTCCCACATTTACCATAACAGAAAATTCCTTGAGGTTTCCTTAAGGCTAGCTCTCAACCTTCTGGGTGCCACTTTTCAGTGGGTTAACATCCACAAGGAAATCTTTCTCCACCCCACTTCCTCAAGGCAGGGTACTTCAAAAAGCCGAATCGCCAGAAATACCCCAGGGTATAGCCACAATCCAAACGCTCTCTCTTGAGGGTGGGGATAAACAGAACCTAGAGGTATCCTACCTAATTTCTTAGACTGGTATGCATTCTGACTGAAAAATCTACACCACTCTGGAAGCATATGGATGCCATTTATTTCATTTCCTTTGCAGAAGGGTACTTTAGGGATCACTTCACCCTTTCCCTCGCCCCCCACTTTCTTCTGTCTTATCATTTGGAGGCTGCAGAGGAATTAAATTCATCTTGAAAGAGTGTTTATGAATTAGATTGTGACCATTACTTAAATGATTAAATACTCAAGAGAGATAATCCAACCCAGAGACCATGTCACAAGAGGGAACCATGGTTAGTGTCAATTACTGTTCATTTTCCATAAACATGGCTGTGAGCCAACCGTAGGGGGAAAACATAAAGTTGGTAAATGACATATTTGGCATCTCCATATGTTTCTTTCCTTACCCCTTCAGCACTTGTTCTGGGTTCATTATGCTTCTCATGGCACCAAAACTATGAGATAAGGGGATTTTGTTTCCAGGGTAGACTCCTCAAACTTCCTCCCGCTCTGGAAACACAGTCCCATTCTCTCATCATAGTAGGGCATTATTATTGACCTAAAGTCAGAGTACTATGGAATCCTTATCTTTGAAATGGATTCTAATTGCCAGGGAAAGCCCAGGATAAGTTTTCAAAGTATTAAGCAGGTTCCTTAAGTTCTCATAGCTGCTTTCTGGTGAATAAAGCCTAGTATTTTAACAGGCTACAAATGGTACCAATTATTTGACTTTGGTTATTAGAGGATGGCCAGTTACAAAGACTCTTTTGGGTTGACTCCTGTTTTGCGATTGACTCCACCACATGGCTTCCACTCTGTCCATCTTATGTTACATGCATGCAGCTTGAGGAATCAACCCCAGGTCCCAGGGTGAGGCTTGTAAAGTCTAAGCCAATCAGAGCAATCCTATCCCTTTTATCTTGGTGACTGTCTCAGGGATAAGCCAATTAGCTAAGGCCTTTTTCAAGAGCATGCAAGAGGCATAATTCAGGGCAGCACATGGGAGAAGACACCAGCTTGGGGTTTCTGGGAAAGAAGCTTTCCCCATGTTATGAAAGACCTTTGGGAAATGACCCTTGTCCTCTTCTTCAGAGCAGAGGAGGATGGAAGGAGCAGAGGGAAGTGTGGCACTCCTCTTGGATCCACAATAGGACACCTCCCTTGACATAACTCTGACACCTGAAAGCAGAAAAATGAGAGGGAAAGGATCCTTGATAACTTTATTAAACAATTGAGTCAAACCTACCCTGCAGTCCATGTTTCTTTTGCATTTCCTCACAATTACATGAGGTCTTTAAATCCTCTCTATTTCATTTTTTTTGAGAGGGAGAGAGTGAGTGCGGGCAGAGCAGAGGGAGAGGGAGAGAGAGAGAATCTTAAGCAAGCTTCCCACATAGCACAGAGCCCAAAGCTGGGCTCAATCTCACAACCCTAAGATCATAACCTAAGATCAAACCAAGTCAGATGCTTAACTGACCGAGCTACCCAGGCATCCCTAAATCTCCCTTATTTTTTGAACAATTTCAAAGTTGTTTTATTTTAATATGAAAGAAAAATATAATTTCACTGTTAAACTCTTGCAGAATATGGGTCTTTTAATACTTTTTTTTCAAGTATGTCCTGAGCTCCAGTAGTTCATAATATAATAAGTACATTTAAAAAATAGATCTGTTTGTCAAATAAATGTATTAGAGTATCTTTGAAGAGTCCCTTTCCATGCTTAATAACAGTAATCTAATAATCATGATTTGACATATATATTCCCCAATGTAAACATCTGAAAAAAAAACATAACAGTGATTTTTGATCACAGGAAATTTAATATAATTCGGTAGTGATGACAGATACTGTCATTAAGTTGGGATAAAAATACAAAGATAATATGTTTACAAACAATGGATTTTATAGTATACCTTCTTCATGTCTCAGGCATTTATTTATGCCTAATAACATACTTTAAAAATTAAAGAATGCATCCATTAATTTGGTATAGGAGCATATTTCTACTTTTTTAAAAAAATTTTATTTATTCATGAGAGACACAGAGAGAGGCAGAGACACAGGCAGAGGGAGAAGCAGGCTCCCTGCGGGGAGCCCCATGCAGGACTCGATCCCAGGAGCCTGGGATCATGCCCTGAGCCAAAGGCAGATGCTCAACTGCTGAGCCACCCTGGCATCCCATATTTCTACTTTTTATAAAAAAGGGAAAAAATGAGAGAAAAGAGAACTCTGAAGGCAACCATAAGTAAATACATAAAATTGATTTACATAACTTCAGAATCTCTGTAACTAATATTTTCCCTCAATTTTACTGTTAACCTTAAAAATAAAATTGTCAGTTATTTTAACAGAAAAAAAAAAAAAAACACAAACATTTATTGAGGAATAGCAGAGAATTGCAACTGGGGACATGCAAGCTATGACAAAACCATAGGCAAGTCCAGAGGACAAATGAGAGGAAACTCTTTTATAGAGCAAAGACAGGAATTGTCAGGGATTTTATTAACAAAAAATCCATTGGAGTAAACTGAGATCTCAAAGTGTAGTGGCTCCTCTTTGGCTGAATTGTGACAGTCTCTTATTGGCCAGGTTATTACTGGATAAGAAAACCTTCCTTCCATTTGCCAGGGTAATAGAGTAGTATCTATTTGCCAAATAAGGCTAGAGTGGTAGAGCATAAGAGGTCCCTCTTCTGGCCTCCTGACTCCATTTTAAATGAAATTTTCTTGTCTTAATTTTCTTACTCATGACCCTATGTTCTAGTCCATTAAGTGAATGTGGTAGGTTTTTCTTTTCCACCTATACCTTATTTGTATCTTTCTGTATTTCTGCTCTTAATAAATGATTTCTCTCTTGTTCACCTCTCTGTGCCTTCATTTCTTCTTATATAAAATGGGCTTTCTTCAAGAAATAGATGAGCCAGTACTTACAGAATTCTTAGAACACTGTCTAGAGCACAGTATGTTCTCATTTCATGTTGTGTATTACTTATCACTGTCATTATTGTTGGCAATGTTATATAATGCCATCTAGGGAATGATTGCTCAGTCCTTTATAAATATAACTTTGTTAGATATGCAGTATTCTAAGAAAGGTACATCATATTTATAATGATATATAATCATTTTGTGTGGGGGGACAATTACATTGTTCATACTTTTTTGTAGTCTTTTAAATTTTGTTTTACTATTATAACTAACCATGTAATAAATATCCTTGTTTATGCATCTTTGTGGACAACTCTTTTATTTCCTTAGGATCTAGATGTAGAAATAGAATCACCCAGTGAACAGGTATATTGAGGTGACTTAAGCCCTCTAAATATTCCATGGACTTTACTATGTTTCCCGTTTCCTCACAGTTGGGGCCTAGAAGTGGTCAATGGGCCCTGGTTGATGGGCTGTGGACCAAAGTAGGTTGTGATATCTAGGTCAAATATTTTATTTCCAGGGTAAGGACTTTGGGTGTTTTGTTCTCTCTACTTTATTGATTATCTGAGTTCTTACATGGAGGGCAGTAGACCAAAGTCTGACTTCAAACAGACTCATGTGAGCAAGAAGCAAACAATTTTGTTGTTAAGTACTGGGATGAGATCTCTTTGTTGCTGCTCTTGTGCAGACTTAGCAGCTGGGTGGCAAGAATTGAGGAAATTGATATCAGAAATCAGCAAGATATTGATCCATGTAATAGCAGTTACAAAATAATTGGCAAAACTATTATATATTCAATATATTTGTGGATATATGTGAAGAGGTTGGAAAATAGGACACCGGTGGGGTAAATTGATTGCTATTGGCTGCTATTGACAAGTTACATTACAAGTAAACTCAAGAAAAAATTGATCAATTTGCAGGTAGAATCAAAAGGGAAAAGATAAAATTTAGAAATTCAGAGCCTTACAGGTTAGTGAGACATGTGCTTATTACCTCAGAACAGTAAAAGTTAGAGTGAAGATTATGAGAGTCAAAAATGTCCAGTAAAACTTTCACCTGATGAGATGCCTTGAGTGGCTCGGTGGTTTGGTGCCTGCCTTCAGCCGAGGGCATGATCCTGGAGTTCTAGGATCGGGTCCCACATGGGCCTCCCCTCAGGGAGTCTGCTTCTCCCTTGGCCTGTGTCTCTGCCTCTCTGTGTCTTTCATGAATAAATACATAAAATCTTAAAAAAAAAAACTTTCAACTGATTAAATTCCCTCAGGTCAAAGATCAGACTAAGGCTGTGGTGTCTTTCATTTACATAAATTAGCTCAACAAAAAGACTGGATTCAGGGCAAGCCTTGCCACAGAAGCTGTATGTTCACTCTCAAAACGGTCCATAGTAAATTAAAAGAGAGAGATCTATAACTGGGAAATAAAGACGTATCGCTGCTACGAAAACTATGTCTCAGAATGTACGGTGTTCCTGATTCCTGACCCATGAAATTGACTTGAATCAAATAGACAAGAAGCCTAGTAAGACTTTTAGGAAGTTGTACGGCCAATGAAACTGTAAGCATGGACTGAAATAGTCCACGTTGATTCAAACCTTGTAATTATAAACTTGGAGGACCAAACTTTCACCAGCAGAAAAGCAAACAATGCAATGCTCCTAGGGAAGTCTTCTCTCCTGAACACCTTTCAGAGGGGCCAAGGAAATGTACAGAAAGGGAAGACCGGCTAGAGGGTGGACACAGGTAACGCAATGAGCAATGGATTTGGGAGCTCCCCTCAGATTGCAAAATCAAGAACCAATCAAAGAACATTCCACACTTCCTGGGAAAACTCTAATTCACCTTTATCTAGCGCAGTAGAATCACTATGGATTAGTGATTGTTGAGTATACTCCATTCTTCCCCTTTCCGACACTGCTGTTGACTTTCCTCGCTCCCCTGTTGCATACTGGCTATGTGGTGGTGAGGGGATAATCTGCTTTGCTAGTTTATAGGCTTCTGGACCAAGAGAAGCCACATTTAAATCTGATGTAGAAACTATTATCACCACCCAGAGATTCTGGAATTAAGTCAGATATAGTAACCAAATAGAACATTGGGGAAAATAGTACAAGGACGTATTTTCTATGCACATGGCAAGACTCTGGCAAGACTCTGGCAATAATGCCCATCAAGTATTTTATGAGTTTCCCTATACTGCCCAGAACCACTGCAGTTAAGCAAAATCAAATGACTTGTTCTACTCATGGAAGAAATGTATTGATATCACTTCTGGGATAAAGCAGTTAAGTTTCTAGAGCAAGAGGATACAGTGTTATCTTCTTAGGGACTAAGAAGGCCTCACTTTGACATGGTGAGCTATAGGATGGAAGTAGTGACCACATGAGAGATAGTTCCTGTAAAAAGTCATCTTCCTCCATTCTCTCTCTCTCTCTCTCTCTCTCTCTCTACCTCCACCTAGAACTCTGATAAGACAGTTACTTTAACTAAATTTATCCCTTTCCACCTTCCATATTATCTCTTTCTGTCTCAGAGGTTGGAAGTCAAGGACCACATTTTCCAAAATACCAGATAGCAAAGAACTTAGATGCAATTAGGATTCTTTTTTTTTTAATTATTTTTTTTAAGATTTTGTTTATTTATTTTACAGAGAGAGATAGAGATAGAGAGAGAGAGAGAGAGAGAGCACAAGCAGGGGAAGCAGCTGCAGAGAGAGAAGGAGAAGCAGGCTCCCTGCTGAGCAGGGAGCCAAACACAAGGCTCAATCCCAGGACCCTGGGATCATGACCTGAGCTGAAGGCAGGTGTTTAACCTACTGAGCCTCCCAAGTGCCCCTGCAATGAGATTTCTATTAGTGAGTTGCACTTGCATGGTTTTTGGAAGACAGAAGTAAAAGGAAAAATGTTTCTTCAAATAAAGTCCAACAGGCAAGGGATTTTTCAAGGTGCATATTCTACATTTCTGTGTCTAGTAATTGAAGCACTTGTAAAGGTAATGGTCATTCTGGAAAGAGCAAAAAACTTCTCCCTGTTGTGTGTCACAGCCACAGTAATACGCCCCTAACACCAGAGGTCCAGTGTGGCATCTAACCTTACTCTTCTACTCTTTGAACTATTTTCTAAGTGTCAATACCATTCAGCATGATAGACCTACAGATGTTTCTGTTTCTTACATTAAACCTATCTGGAAAAATAACACATTATATCGAATAATTCACTAGATTCCAAGAAAAATCAAGATTAGTTATGATAAATGCAAAAGTGCTATAACACAAAGATATTAAAATATATTTACTTAAAGAAAATAAAAACTAATTTCTCTATTACATACAAGTCCAGAGATAAAGACGTTTTTATTAATTTGGATACACATTGTCAAAAGGATATAGACTCTTCCATTAGGAAGATGTTGGTTCTTGTTGTCAAACTCCATGCAGACAAGTCCACCACAAATGGAAGCTGTCCACAAGAATACTGCACAGGAAAGTCATCCATATGCAGCTGGAAAGGGCTTTCCATGGTTTTTTAATATATAAAGCCAAATCGGAGGGATAAAAATAGAGTGGGAGGAGAGATTATTTGGGAAAATGGGTTCTGTCAAACATAACATGTAACACATACTCTCATGCCAGGCTATGCTATTAGCCAGAACTATTTTGGTTGCAAATTTTGGAAACCCAACTTTATTAGACTTCAAGGAATTTGTTGGATCACAAAACTAAAAATTCCAAGGCTACATCGGGCTTCAAGCAAGCTAGAGTCAGGATCTCAAATGTCATCAGGATTCAGTTTCATTCTTTCCATTTCAGTTTTATTCTTTTTTGAGTCCACACTAAATCAGTATCTACTTCGGTAGCAAGGTGACAGCAAGCAACTCCATCCTCTCAGCTACTCAAAAAGGGGAAAGCTTCTTTTTTCCAATAAAAGTCTCAGAAGAGAGCTCCTAGAAAATGGGTTAAGTAAGGACATTTATGTACTCCTTGAAACATATCCTAGGCAGGTGGTACAGCACTCTGATTTGGTGATATTTCTATCTCAGAAAAGAGGGAAAGATCAGCTCTCACAAAATTCACAGAATAATATTTGGCTAGTAAATTCTTTACCAGTAAAAATCAGTGTGTTTACTAAAATTAAGAGATATGAATATTAAGCAGATAATGCTGCTTAATGGAAGCTGTCCACAGGAACACAGCATGGGTAATGCTTTATTTTTTAAAGATATATATATTTATTTATTTATTTATTTATTTATTTATTTATTTATTTATTTTAAGAGAGAGTGGGAGTGGAGGGCAGGACAAGGGGACAGGGAGAGGCAAAGAATCCCAAGCAGACTCCACAGTGAGCATGTAGCCCATAGCCCAACACAGGGCTCAATCTCTCGACCCTGAGATCATGACCTGAACCAAAACCAAGAGGTAGATGCCCAACCAACTGAACTACCCAAGCACCCCAGTTTTCTTTTAAGTCCATTTCTTTGTGAATGGTCAGTATACTTAAAATAATAAGCCATTTACTTATAGCTTAGATCTTGTAATTCCATATGTTAATTTTTATTTTAGTATCACATTTGATAATCCTATTGGATAAAGACTTTTCTATGCCAAAGATAGGAAAACGGCACATAATGGATGCATGATAAACATTTGTTGTGTAAGTAAATGGATTTGCATTTATCAGTTAATTTATCAGTTATCTATTGCCACATAAAAAATACCCTCAAAACATTATGTCTTAAAAGACCAGATTTGTTTTCTCATGATCCTGAGTGTCAGCAATTTGGTCATGACTAAGGTGATGCATCTCACCTCCTTTGTCAATATTACATTCACTCGTTCATTTGCAGTCAATTCTCAACTGGCAGGTAAGTTATAACAAATGTGAAAATCTTCTGCCTTGTGTCAGAAGACTTCATTCACACGCTTGAATTTTGTCTAGAAAGGTAAGGGATGACTGGACCACATACCTGTCATGATCTTGCGGACTGACCACAGGATTTCCCTGTGACTGTATTTAAAAAGCATCAAAACAAAGAAATCCCCAATGCACAATATTCCATTGGCTAATCTCAGTCACAAGGAGTGGAAAAATAGTCTCTGCCTGTTTCTTGATAAGAGGAGCTAAAAAATACTGCAGGCTTTTTATTTTTTCAATTTACCACAGTTCAACCTATGACCACATCCCTCCTATTTGCAAAGTAACTCATCCTCCCTAAAAACTCCAAAAAAATTGCAACAGATTTTAGAATGGGGCTGAAAATCCTGTTTCCGATAATCTGTATCTAATGTAAAATGAATGTGGCTTCTAAAATGCATCTCTATAGATTCAGTGACATGTAAACTAAAAAGATAAATTACTTTCCCTTAGTCTTCCCATGGACAGAATGTCCACATGAGACACTCTCATTCCAGAAGAAAAAGAACAGAAGACATTGGTCCATAGAAATTGTGAACGTGAGCCAAGCACATGGTATCAGGTCACATTACTCTGGAGACAGTTTTTCTTGATTACAGCTGGCATCTGCTTCCTACAAGGAAGTCTACTTCCCCAAGTCTACTTTTCTCCATGGTTCTCAGCTCTGCCCTCAGAGTCATTCTTCCTTATATAAAAGAAATACCCAAGTAGCGTGCTCAGCCTGATTTCTACCTCTAAAAAATTGGGGACCCCAAAACACTTCCTAATTGAAATTAACTCTCATTTTTAGCATAAGCAGTAGTACTTTCTCTAGAATTTGATGGGTTTCCCATAAATTCATAAAAAGCATAACCACATTTACTGTCACTTTAGCTAAAGCAAGTCACAAGGTCACACCCAGATTCCACGGGTGGAAAATAGGTTCCACCTCTTGATGGAAGGAGTTGCTTGTTTCTATGACCTTTTCATTAAAAACACAACAGAATGTTTAAACTTTTACTAGGAATGCTCATATTTATTTACCATAAGCAAAAATGCTATTTTGTGATATTAAACTCCTTATTCTTTATGGACATTGACTTTTCCCCAAACAAACTTACTGCCAATTAGTATCTGACATTAAATTAAATCAGGTAAGCAAAGGGGGGGAAAAACATATGTGCGATGTATATAGGTTTAGGCAAGAGATTCATAAAAGAATAAACAGTTTCCCAAATCCTATTACCTAGGCATAGCTTTTAAATATCCTCCGAGTGAGATCACAAAGCCCAGAATTCTAAACTAAGCATTGATACTGACCTCAAACATGGGCTCTAAAATGAAGAATTTATATGCAATTGCAAACTAATCCAAAGATGACCTTTTAGATCTTACCACCATCATAAGGGATAGCAGTTAATTTGGGGGGTAAAAAAGAATATTTGTCCTTAAAATTCTGTTCTACAGTGTTAGTATTATATTACATATAATCTAGGAAACTGCAATTCACTGATATAAAGTAGTTAGAAATGACAGTGAAAATTTTTACGAGACAATAAATGTTTTCAATTCTATCTTCAAGGGTCAGTATACTTATACAGTTTCTATAGAAACCATATTTCAATAACTCAGTATCTAAAATAAAATCACCTTGAAGCAAACTAAAAATATTCTGTGTATTTCATTATAGGATATAAGCTTTAGAACAATAATTCAATGAAATTTTTTTTAAAAAATACTTCATTTTTCCTAAGCTACTTAGTGAATCATATAGACTATGAAAGTTTTTGTGTTTTTTTTAAATAGCCTTGGTAAACATTACAATTAGTTCTCTTTTTTATTCCCTCAGTACTTAATGTATTTTCTATCTTTAGTCATGGGGTGGGAGAAGAGGTGTGGTGGCAAATAGGAATGGAGGAGTAGTTGGATGGAAAGATCAATCTACCCTCTGGAAGCTCATACTCAAAGGACAAAATCTACACACAATAATTTAAATACAAACTATACATAGGGGCCCCCAGGTGGCTCTGAGGTTGAGCGTCTGCCTTCAGCTCAGGGCGTGACCCCGGGGTCCTGGGATTGAGTCTCACATTGGACTCCCCACAGGGAGCCTGCTTCTCCCTCTGCCTGTGTCTCTGCCTCTAAATAAATAAATATATATATATATAAATAAATAAATAAATAATCTTTGAAAAATAAAATAAATAATAAAAATAAAAAATATGCTAAATTTTATTGAGAACTTCGCCAATTCAAAAAGGGTGAATTTAACACCTACTTACTCCCTTCTAGGCCCTGCAATAGGTTCTATTATGGTTGTCATAATAGTATTGTAAAAAAAAAAAAATAATGACTGATAAAAAATAAAGCTATAAACAAAAATCTGCACAGGAATGTTTAGAGTAGTTTTATTCCTAATTACCAAAACTTAGAGGCAACCAAGATGTCCTTCAGTAGGTGAATGGATTAAATAAATAATGAATGGTACATTTAGACATTGAGAATTTAGAAGATCATTTAACACTAAGAAGAAATGAGCTATCAAAACCCGAAAAGGTATCAGGGAGGACAGGGATCTTAAATATATATTACTAAGTGAGAGAATCAATCAGAAAAGGCTACACCTTGTATGACTCCAATTAAATAACATTCTGAAAAAGGCAAAACTAAAGATAGTCAAAAGATTAGCTGGGGCCTGGGGAAGAGGGTGAGGGTGAATAGGTGGAGCAATGAGGGTTTTTAAAGCAGTGAAAATATTCTGTATGATACCATGATGATGGATACTTGTTATCATACATTTATCCAGACCCATAGAATGTCCAGCACCAAGTGTAAACTAAAATGTGAACTATGGACTTCAGATGACTAAAATGTGTCAATGTAGGCTCACCAACTAATAAATGCACCACTCCAGCCGGGGATGTGAATGAATGTTCTTTAAAAATAGCTTGATATGAAACTGTACTTCCATTGGAAAAAAAGTGACTTCAGTATTGGTGATAACCCAAGTTTAAATATAGCTACCTTTCTTTGACAAAAAGAAGAGATTTCAAACCTTCAGGTAAAATATATGCCTATCATCATAGAAACATAAAAATTCTTAAGAGTATGAAAAACAGATCTATTTCAATTTAGAGAATTTAGCAGGTCTTATTTAGAAGGCAGCATTTGTATCAGGCCTTTGAATGTGCATGGAAAATGTGATAATCCAATAAGTATATGTATTTCTTATAACTTCTCTATTATTAGTAGAAAATATCTCTATACTTTAGACCACTTTAAAATTGAACTCATCTATATCCACATAACATGACTACCAGGATATAGAACTGAGACCACCTGTAGCAACATGAATTACTTATTTTTTCTATGAAATTCTTCTCCAGGAAGAATAGTCCATAAACCAACAACTGTCTTCATTGCTTGTTTTAGAAAATTCCTACAAACAAATTTTCTGGATAAAGAATTTTCTCTACTATTCGGTATTTACCCAGGGATAGTGAAAACACTAATCTGAGAACGTACAAACACCTTTCTGTTTATTGGAGCATTATTTACAATAGCCAAGCATGGAAACACACACACACACACACACACACACACACACACAGGAATATTACACAGCCATGAAAAAGAATGAAATGATGTCATTTGAGACAATATGAATGGACCTAGAGGGTATTAGGCTAAGTGAAACAAGTCAGACTGAGAAAGGCAAATACCATATGATTCCATTCATAAATGGAATCTTAAAAAATGGATGAACAAACAAGCAGAATCAAAACAATAAATACAAAGAACAAACTGATGGTTGCCAGAGGGGTCAGGGGCAGGTGGGAGGCCAGGCAAAATGGATGGGGAGAGGGAGATACCACCCTCTAGATATGAAATAAATAAGTCATGGGAACAATAATGTGGAGCATAGGAAATGTAGTCAACGACATCATAATAGTGATGTAATGGGACGGATGGTAGCTATACTTGTGGCGAGCACAGCATAATGTAAAACCTTGTCAAATCACTGAGTTGTACCCCAGAAACTTAATGCAGTGTGTCGACTATACTCAAATAATAAAATAAATAGTAAAAAAAAAACCAATTTTCTCATGTAGGCTATTCGTTCTTTTATCATCACTCTATACACATCTGGGCCAAGAGCTTGCTTACCCATCAGCAGAATCTCATATAATATTACCTCCCTAATCCTATACCATGTCTCGTGCACCTAATTGCAATCAGTCCCTATAATGGCTAATTTTATGCATCACCTGCTCTGGGCTAAGTAATGCCCAGCTGGTAAAAACTTCGTTTCTGGGTATGTCTCTGAGGTGTTCCCAAAAAAGAGTAGCAGATTGAGTAAAGATCACCTTCCCCAATGTGACTGGGCATCATCCAAACAACTGAGGGCCCAAGTAGAACAAAAAGATGAAGAAGAAGAAATTTTCTCTCTCCTCTTGACATGCAATGACCACCTTCTCCTGCCCTCAGACATTGGAGCTCCTGATTTTCTGGCTTCTGACTCTGAGCCTCACACCATTCTGCTGCCTTCTCATGTTTATGATGTCTGAATCATACCACTGGCTTTCCCAGGTCTGAAGATTGCAGACAGCAGATCATGGGACTTTTCAACCTCCATAGTCATGTGAACAAATTCCTATAACAAATTTCTTATAGCCCCATATATATCCTATTGATTCTGTTTCCCTGTAGAACCTAATAAAGACCTTCACCTTGAAAGATCATCTTCAAGCTCTTGATCTCAGGTCCCAACCCCTATAAATACTCTCTTTTGAACTCCCCATCTTGTTGGTGCCCCTTCTTACTGGAGTAGGGTAATAATTCTAGCTTTCACATCAACAGGTGATTCTGGTAGGCTTGCGAAGGAGTCAACTTTTGACAATCTTAGAATGCCCACCAAAATCCGGTTGAGACATCCTTACTGTCATGGCTAAGCATGCTTGACTCAGAAAGTTCATTCCTCTGAGGCCTGGAGCCTTCCACTGAGGTCTCTTCATGCCCAAGTGATGGTCTCCCTTTCTGAAGTAGGTTGAATAAACCTACTTGCCTCATCAAGTTTTTCTGATGAAGTTTTGTGGATATTTGACCCTCCATAAAATGAGTGTCTTGCTCTAGAAGACTAAACTATCCCATATACTTTATCTAGGTTTTATCAAGTGGCTTACATTATTCCTAGAAACTTCCCACTGAGAATAGTAAATATGACATAGGGTGAATGTCTGTCCAGAGGTCATTGGTGATTAAGGAAGAGACAGGATTTAAATCCGAGTCAAGCTAACTCTAAGGCCATTGGTATTATTGTTAAGTTAGTTAAAATCTAGTTATACAAGAGAATCATACCTCCAGAAAGATGAAATAGTTGTGATTTTCCCTTCTCCCACTGAGTACAGCGAAGCCCCCAGACATTACATGTAAAGCAAGAATAACCAGAATCTGAAAAATGGAGAGAAAATCAGAATAGCTAGGGAGCTTGGGATCCAAAGAATGACACATCAGTGAGCACCCCGGGTTTTCTTTTTGTCTCATATTATATCCCAGGCTGGGTGCTGGAGAAGTTAGCTACCTATGTATGTGCTATCTCCAATACAAACCTGTGGTGAAAATTCAAACACGATAAATAAGAAGAGCGGTTTTGTAAGGTGTTTTTTATTCTGTTCATTCTACAAATAGATAACAGCAAGATGCACGGTGGACATCACACACTGGGTCAGATGGGCAGGATTCTAAGATAAATAAAAACGTATTCTTCAATATGGGCCATTCTCAAAGGGCCCACAGGAAAACGAGTGAACAAATAACTTTGTTTATTGAGACCTTCTTAAGCACTGGACCCCGGGTTCAAGTTAAATCCTATTTAATCCTTACAATCCTATGAGCTAGATTCATTTATTCATTTTATGAAAGGGATAACTGAGGCACAGAAGGGTTAAAATAAATTGCCCAGTATTACAGCATGAGCAAGTAGCAGGATCAGAATTTGAACCCAAGTTTGTTAACTATTCCCAAGACCAAGCTCTCAGCTCTATTCTGTAGAGCTTCCTGTAAGTGCTCACGTAATTAGGAGATAGTGGGGAAATGCGGTAATGACACGCACATGTTTGGAAGAAGGAGTAGAAACCGTTATATTGATTTTGCATGACGTCCACTACGCTGCCAGGGGCATGTAGGTGCTTGTTGTTTACTGAATTGTGTCTAATTTAATTCAAAAGAGCTAAATAAATTAAAAGATATATACTATTTCCTAATTCCATTCATTTAGTATATGCCTATGGAGTATCTATAAAGCATAATACATACAGTATTTTATTTATATTCTCATTCTAACATGCTACCTGCCACCTCTTTCCTCTGGAAACTACTTATGTAGCTTGTTCTCCTTCCTAATTGGTCCCGATCCACATGCCCTCTACCCTTCCTGAATAATCTATGACCTAATAGTCCAACAGCCCAGTCGCTTAACTATGCTATTAGTTGCTATTTTGTGAACAGAATACATCCAATTGAACCTGTTTATGTTTTATTATATTTGTTTTCAAATACCCCATGTACCATTATGTCAACACATACTTTTTTTATTTTCCCTCTTCAGCATTTCTGAAATCAATAATAATGTGTTGGTAATTAATTTAATTTAAGTTTTAAAACACCTGCTGGGTGTTTTATGCTTTTTATGGTTTCAGAGAGTAGGGGTTAGCATGTGCGCAATATGGAAAGATTTTTATTTCTTTGCTCTTGCTCTTTTTTTAAAAAATTTTACTGCCACATCAAATTTATACTATATATTCCCATGCCGTAAAAATGCCTACTTTCCAAACTGTTGCCTGTGCAGTTTTATAAGGTGCACCAAAGGGTATTTCCCTTTCCTGCACCATTTTGATAATCACTCTGCCTTAATGCATGAAGGGGTTCTTTTGTATAATGGATGTCGGAATGTGTTGATAACTTTAACAGACAGTTGTTAAATTGAACATACATTTAGACAGCAATTTGTACTGGCTCTAACTACAATACCTCGTGTGCTACCAGAAGAAACTGACATATCTCAGGAAGGGTGATCACTCGTAATTCATCAGATATTAAATGACAAGATTGGTTTAACACATTCTATATATCTCATCCTGGTTGACATGCAACTATTTTACTCGTCCTAGGGTGCAAATCAAAATGCCATCTACTACTGTGCTCCCATTTCAGATAATCAAGGCCTGCAGTAATGGAACAAATATTGTTAAATGTGCATTATTGCAGCACTCACTTTGATCTTCATCCCCATCATTAAATTAGTTGAAAGCATGTGCTGGAATCGTGACATGCTACTAAGTGCTTCATGCCTTTTAGGGAACTATACCAGTGTCTACGCACTGAGGAGTGTTAATTAATTTGAATTAACCACCCCCTGCATCAATAGCCACCAACCTACCTGATCTGATAAACACACGATGGAAATCCTTAAGCACTGAAATGGTTTTGTGGTTTATGTTGCCTTTCCTACAACCTAGGGATACCTCTTCAAAGACGAAAATCGCAAGAAGAAAAGCGAGGGTGCTAAAAGGCCGCACAGGACAAGCTGTGCATTTCATTTCTCACACCATGGTGCGGAGCTGAGGGTCCAAGAGCCAAACCGCAACAGCAGCCCGGATGTTGGGAGAAATGGTCCCTGATACTCCTCCCTGACAGAGACCACTTTGTCTCTGCTGATGCATCCGGCACTGCTTAGGACGTTTGTCTCCTTTCTGGTGAGAAACTACTCATTCTGCAAGTACTGTCCATGGGAAACAGTAACTGACTTGAAAACACACAAAAAAAACATTTTATTTGTTCTAATAGCCCCAGTCCTTAGAGGACGCCAGATAAAACACACGCATAACAGGAGTTTATGGGATGAACAATCTGAATTAGGCAGACATGGGCTTCCATTCTGGCCCCATTTGGCACTGACTGCACGAAACTGAGCAAATTGGGGGACACCCGGGTGGCTCAGCAGTTGAGAGTCTGCCTTTGTTTCTCTGTGTCTCTCATGAGTAAATTTTTAAGATTTTATTTATTTATTCATTAGAGACACAGAAAGAGGCAGAGGCACAGGCAGAGGGAGAAGCAGGCTTCATGCAGGGAGCCCGACGTGGGACTCGATCCCGAGTCTCCAGGATCCCACCCTGGGCTGAAAGCAGATGCTCAACCACTGAGCCACTCAGGCTCCCCAATAATAAAAATCAAAAAAAAGAAAGAAAGAAAGAAAGAAAGAAAGAAAGAAAGAAAGAAAGAAAGAAAGAAAGAAAGAAAGAAAGAAAGAGAAAGAAAGAAAGAAAGAAAGAAAGAAAGAAAGAAAGAAAGAAAGAAAGAAAGAAAGAAAGAAAGAAAGAAAAAAGAAAAAGAAAGAAAGAAAGAAAGAAAGAAAGAAAGAAAGAAAGAAAGAAAGAAAGAAAGAAAGAAAGAAAGAAACCGAGCAAGTGGTTAAACATTCTGAGCCTTATTCTTCTAATTTGTAAATCAGGAAAAAGTTATTGCAAGGCCTTATAATTATGTGAGATGTCTGGGTGAATACTTAGCAGAGCCTAAAAGTGGGACTCATTATTCCTCCTCCATTATTTCTCTTCCTCCATTTTTCTTTTCAGGTTTGCCTGTCTGATTTTTCCTCTTTGGTTTTCTTTCTTCCTTCTTCAACTTCCCAACACCAGAGCCTTTCCTGCTACAAAAGATGTGTTTATCTCCCCCTGATAGATGGCGTATACCATTCATCACACCCCGGGCATCCTCATTGGTAACATTCGTTATCAGAGGTGGATTTCAGGTGACAAAAACCTTGCAAAACACAATCTGTCAAAAACTTTGTAGAGCACAAACCTGTAATGGTAATATAAGAAATTAGATGCTCTGAGTAGGACTTTCATCTCAGCACTCTAAACAAAAAACACTGTTTTGATGACAGCTCTAAAGGGAACTTGAATTGTCTGTCGATTTTTTTTTGATCATTTGCCAAAATCATTGTCATATAAAGAAGGAACTAGAGAGTACACAGCAAAGAAATGAAGAAAAATGAAAAGATTGTTAGGATTGTGTTGGCAGTTATTTAATAAATGTAATATGCTATTTTTCTGGAGTTTATTATATTCATGGTATTTGTCAGTTCTTTTGAATTTCTAATTTGTTGTACTTTTCTCTTTCAAAGTAAGTATTCATCTTTCATACTTAATTTTGTACCCTTTTTTAAATAAAGGGTGCAAAATTTTATGAGCTTCAGAGTCTACCTATAAAACCTGGCTCCAATTCTACCCAAATACTTGTCCAACTTCTTACTTGGATAGGAGCTCCATCTGTTCAATAATGACATCTTACCTGCTCACCTCTGCATGTGTACAAGGAAGTCCAAACCTCAGGCTTCCAGAGGTATAATATTTTTCATCTTTCAGCATGACTGTGAAGCATCTCGTTACATCATAGTCAACGCTGAGTCGTCCCTTCAAACTTTACTTCACTGGAAATGTCAAGGCTGGGCCTCATATTCTAAAATACAGTTGGTCTATTGGGCTGGTGCTGGTGCTCACGTCAGGGAAATGATGAGATTTCTGGGGAGAGGTTGCTGCAGGCTATCCAAGCATCTGCCACTTGAGTTTGTGTGGTACAGCTGGAAATGTCCCATGCACACTGAGACACAACTTCAAATATGTTTCTTTGGCTGTGGCTGCCTGGGAAAAACAATAAACGCAGACTGACAGCATTGCGTGGAGTAATTAAAAACAGTGACTCCTTTTGAGATCGTCCTCAGGAAATTGCTGGAAACAGGGCAGACACACCCAAAGATCTTTCCACTGAACCTCCCTGTGTAGTGAGAGGCAACAGCTCACAGCGTAGCTGGTGGAGCCACTTCAGTCCGCGCTAACTTCACCGAAGGGCAACGTATTCATGCTCTCCTGGTAAAAGAAGTTACACAGAACTTATCCCTGAAAAGCCATCATTAATCTCCATAATGACCTTCCAAATAAGGTAGAAAGAATGAACACACTTCATAGATAGGAAAACCTGGATACACAGGTTTTTGTTCAAGGTCAGAAGTCTGAGAAAAATACGAACGTTATTTTTAATAAATCAAGATTTTTCCATGGTTTCCTTACAATCCTATTCTCTGCCTGCTATAAGAGAGTGCTTTTTTCTGCCAACTGGTATTTCTATCAGAAATAAATACTTTATAAATCCATTCCCTTTGAAACTTGCATTCAAGTAGAGTCAATCTTATTTTTAGAACATTTATGCGTTCCTACTCTCAAAAAATCATTTAAAGTTCTACTTATAAAGATCATATTTCTTCTTTACTGCCAAAAGATCACAAATGCCTACAAGGCAGAAAACTTCCTGTTGAACAAGGGAGATTAGATGAGGCTTTCAAGAAAAGATTAATTTGTCCATTGAAATACAGTTGGTATTGCCTGAGCTGATGATTTTCTTAGCAACCATTTCAATGAGAGTAATATGACTTAATGTCACCAGTTTTAATGAGCGGACATTTTGGTCCTACCAAAATGCATTAGGCACAGTTTTAAATAAAGTAACCATTTACAAGTGACAAGAAGCAAACGCTCATCAATAAAACCGTGTAATAGAAGCGGAGGCTACGAATTGAAAGAGAACTGCTACATTTTTAAAAGCCAAATTATCAAATAAAATCATCAGAGCTTCTTCAAATTGCTGATATGGGCATGGCTTATCCATCTAATTATAAAGATTCCGTTGACCAAACCACATAAACAGAGGAGCATTTGTCCTTACTTAAAAGGGTAGGCAGACCACAAATCGCTCTGTAGTATCCTGAATATAGATAAGCTTGAAACTGCTTTATTTAGTCTTCACACACACACTTCAGAATAGATGATCTTTGCATGTTTAAGCACTTCAGACCCAATCCTGTTTTAGCGAGTTCTAGCTTACAATATGATTATGATTACATAGATTTATAAAACCTCAAATATCTCCAGTTATCTCTTGGGATTTTTCCTCTTTCCTGTTTTCTCATGTTCTTAACTAGTATTCAGATAATCGTGTATGGTCTGAAATGCCTTTCCTGCTTCTCAGACTCTCAATTTTATAAATCACTCAAGTCCCTTAAATCAAAATACCACCATGTCCATGAAACTGTCCCACTCTCCAACTACCTCCACCACCATCTCCGACAGAAATGATTCTCTTGAAAAATAGACTTTGGCCGGCAGCCCCCACCGCAGGCTTTCCACTCCTCACTGCAAAGCCTATAGATAACCTGAACATTTGAATGCACACAAACAGAAACACTCACAAAAATACCCAAAACCCATTTTGACTGACAACCTACTCTCAGAATCTGAGCAGCATTTTCACAAAATTTAAGACAGATGGCCCAAGTTAAGAAAATCTATAGCAGACTGGTTTATGATGTATTTTATAAACCAGAGTAGTCCTTTTTACCTGGAAGAAAGTAAAAATGAACTGTATTGCTCATGCATTCACTGGCTTTTAGCTCGCTTGTTTATAGAGGTCTGTAGGGTAACAAAACAGATGATTCAGTAGAATTCTGAGTTGAGGAGAGAAGGCAGGCTGGCTTGGTGTTTTAGCTCCTCGTGAGAGAAGCATAAAATAAAAAGCACGATGGCATTTCCTCTGTCAGAGAGTATAGGCAGGATGATAATTCATCAGAAACATGGACTTTCAGAAATCAGTATAGCATAAAGGATGCAGCCAGAGGGATGGCTGAAGGTCACACAGAAGGGAGCTGGAAATGTGAAGATGAACTCTTCCATTTGGACCACACTGATGGAGAGGAAGAGGCAAGCGATGAGGAACTGGACCCCGGAAGAAAGTTTCTGTGGCATTCCCTTAACAACAGAGAGAATTAAGTACAGGCCCAACAACGAAAACTTACGACAACATCATCAGGGAGAAGCAAGCAGCCGTGGCCTCTGTGAAAAAGAGCAGAAATCACGGCGTATGGAAGGGTAGCAGGATGAGCAGGATGGGGTAAAAGGGGAGCGTGAGTGATTCGGAGACAACACGCTGATATAATCAGGGAGTAAAGTGAGAAGAGTACAGTTCGAAAACTAAAATAGCAAAATGAAAATCTGCTTAGAAAGGCTTAGTGGTGACAGTGGAAATGGGAAAATTCAGTCAGTGGGGTTGGGGTGGAGGGAGCCTGTGAGGAAGGGATCACAGAAGAGACGTTAACAGATGTGAGGACGGGAAAAGAAGAAGCCCCCAAGGCCCACGAAGAGCCTCGCAGAGGGAGCCAGGACAACTGAACTGAGGAAGAAGCCCTGGTATGTTCGAAGAGAAATTTTTAGCAAGTGGAATATGTCTTAAGATGGTAGATGAAAGGAGATCAGAGTGTTTGAGGCAAGACATAAAGCAAGACATCTAGACACTTCGTGTGAGGAGATTTTAATTGTAACAACAGAGGGGAAAAATCCGATGCCCGAACACGCACGAGGGAAACAGAAATGTGTGTAAAAAGGGACAAAATCGAGCTGGCCTCCGACTGCCCTGTAATATTAAAGACTAGAATGTACCGAAGCAACATTCACAAAACTGTGATGAGAGAAAAGTTTGTGATCCATAAATTTTTATACCCTGCAAGTCTTCATTGGCGTATAAAGCCAAAAGAAAGGAATTCTAAAATAACGCGAAATCTCAGAAAAAAGAAACCACCCACATGGCTACCCAGGGGAAAAAGAGCTGGAGACATTTTCCAGCAAACACTGAAGTGAGTCAAAATCAAGAGCTCAATAACAGGGAAAGGTATTTTATAACACAGATGTCAGCATAGAAACTGGGATGATACTGGGTCTCTATCGTAAATAGTGCTAATAAAAGGAAGGGGACATGGAAAATCATTATTGAGAGACAGGATAGAAGTTATCATCAATAGCAACAACTGATATCCAAATCCTTACACTACATTAACATAACTGGATGATAGAAGCAGAAGTGGGAAAGAATGCTAAATTCTGTTTCATACAGAAGGCGGAGGGAAAAAAAATGTCTGTACGCTTTGATAATCATAGAAATAGAGTCTGAAAACATATTTTAAAATACGTAAAAATAACCCCTCATTTAAACCAAAAGTTTAAAATGGGATGTATTTTTTTTTCCAAATTTCTACAAAACAAATGCAAATAAATATGGTCCGTAGTGTTGGAGAAAGAACACGAAGGGAATACGGTTATTTTAAAGCATAAAATAAAGACATGAAACCAACCGAATCAATTCTAATAATAAAGGAACAGGGAGAAAATGATTTATTGAAGGGCAAGAATCCGCAGACTGAGATAAAATATGCAAAAGACACAAGTCCCACATTCGAGGTAGTAAGAGCTGGCTGCGGACCGCCAGGCCCGGCCTGAGTACTTCACAGGTTGCCCGATTCATTTCGTCTTCACGGGAAGCATCTCGGGCAGTATTACCTTCACTCCCGTTTGACAGATGAGGAAACTAAGATGCTAAAGGAAAGAACTAACTCCCTGAGATGCAATGGAAGTTTACAGGAACATTAAAGTACAAAATGAACCGGTGTTCCGCCAAGTCCAACAAAAAGGCAGGAGGGATCGCAGGACTGATGGCAAAGACTTGCGAGCGTGGTCACACCGTTCAACACACAATCAAGCCTCAGAGTGGACAATCATCAACAGGTTTTACTCTGGATGTCAGAAACTCGTTAGAAGTACCAGGCAAAGCTGGGTGCTGCTTCGTGAGAGTCTTTAATACATCGCTCTCAACCTTTGAGGAATCAAAGAATTAGGAAATAAATGTCAGAGATGTGATG
Source organism: Canis aureus (assembly GCF_053574225.1). Taxonomy (NCBI): domain Eukaryota; kingdom Metazoa; phylum Chordata; class Mammalia; order Carnivora; family Canidae; genus Canis; species Canis aureus. Next base: position 90,419,871 of record NC_135612.1, on the reverse strand, counting down.
ACTGCAAAGCAAACTATGACCTCCCACCACGCCCCAGCCTTTCCTTTCAAATATCATAGCTTTCTTAAAATATTTTGAAGAGGGAGGACGTCTTCCATATGTTCCTGGGGCTTTTTTTTCCCCCCTTGCATTTTATACATATTCATATGTCTACGCAGAAGGGTATCTGGAATTATAGAAATTAAATGCTAGACAAGTTTGGCTGTGCTGATAGAGGTTGGAGTAGGTTTTAATAGTCATCCTTGCATTTTCACATTCTCTAAATTTTTAATATGTCCATAAATGACTTCTATAATCAGAAAAATGTATCCATGTAATATTCATGCATTCAAAAACTGCTTATTGAACACTTAATTAAGTGTCTGGATTGGTGCGAGTAAGCAGTGATTGACCCTGCGGGAAAATATTAATAAGAAAAGGAAAAGAATGCAAGTTCCTTTATTGTCAGTAAAGCATTCAACTCGATGCCCCGGACACAGCTGTACAAACCAGGGGACTGAGTGGGATAAGCTTTATAGGAAGGGCAAACATCCCTGGCCACCGATTCCCATGAAGATATCCCACTGCAATCTCTCCTGCCTGAGCGGGGTGGGAATTTCGTCAGGTGCTTTGAGAAGCTCCGTTTGCCATTCCCATGAGATTTTGTTACGGCCTCTTGGCCTCTTCCAAGTGCTATGTAGACTCTGGCTCTGGGCCTATCTGCTCACCAGGTGAAAGAGATGGTCATCAGCCCCATGGTTCCCTGAGGACTCGTCGTAAAAAAAAATATATCAAATAGGATCTTTGGGTCAGTTTCCAGAGTCTGTGTTACCCTGGCTGAAGCTCCTTTATGAATTATGTCCCTAAAACTAGGTGCCTGTAATACCCCAGGAAAAAAAATGCACTGACTCTGCCTTCCTGGAATTCATATTTTAAAAGAAAACCAGACATTGGACAAGTAATTAACATTATGAGGAATGGAACCAAAAACTAGGGCTGGATGCCGTGAAAGTCTATTTTTCCTTTTGCTGCTTTCCCCCTTTGCCTTGCTTATTAACCCAACATGGCGCTTGTTACCTTCTGTTTTGTTCTTTGCTTCCCCGTGAGCACATCTGTTTTTCCAAGTAGTCGGTTACTCGCACGCATCTGCACGGTGCCTGCCTCGAATTAAATGCTCCGTAATGTCTTGCTTAAATGAATGTGAAGGGAAAGCCTTAGGTTTCTCAATATGCTTTCCTTTATCAATATTTTCTATTTAAACATAATTTCAAGACACCAGGAGCCATGTTTATTTAATTAGCTTGAATCTTGCACCAGACAATTTGTTAGAAGCTTTTTTTTTTTTTCCAGCTTGTTATTACCTAACACTGAAAAATGATGAAGTAAAAGTGTTTACAGGGAGAGTGAAGTTAACCTTGTGCTCACCTACAAAAACCTGTGCTAGCTGTTAGGGACGCATTTCAGTGCACTGAGAAGATTGAAATATTTACTACTTCTGTGGTAGCAAGTTCAGGAGAGAAGAATCCACGGCAACGGGTTTTTGATGCTATAAAGGGAGGGGTTGGCTGCACTGCGAAAAGGCCACACCCTTGTCAGTGCTATGGAACATATTCTGTTTCCTCGGGTTGACTTGGGGACCCTGTGAATCTTTCAGTTCTCCCACATCCACTTATTAGGTTAAGGTCACTCCCATCAGCCATCCCACGGGTAAGAGGAAGTACATACCTCCCTCCCATATGCCTGAACTCAGAAAACATGGTACCTTTAGACCAAAGATGACAAATTATGACAAACTGGGGAATTTGGCTGGGACTTTTTGACCAAGATTAAGAGCCTGGGTGTTAATTTATATCATGCTGCTAGTCTAGGATGATTGGATCCAGTTGTTCCCACTGAAGAGTCAGCAAAGTCTTCCTTTATACCTAGTACCTGATATGGGGATTGTGTGTTGGTGGTGGGATATCTTGTAGAGACAGAGATTTTTTTCTTTTAAAGATTTTATTGATTTATTCATGAGAGACACAGAGAGAGAAAGAGAGGCAGAGACATAGGCAGAGAAAGAAGCAGGCTACATGCAGGGAGCTTGAAGTGGGACTTGATCCCGGGACTCCAGGACCATACCCTGGGCTGAAGGCAGGCACCAAGCCGCTGAGCCATCCAGGGATTCCCCGACAAAGATGTTTGAGACAAAAGAATCCTGCAAGACTTTGACACCAAGACCTAATTGTTCTATCGGGTGACAAGCAGAAAGCTCTTCTGGATTTTGTGTGGGATGTCTTCAGGCTTCCTCAAGAGGTCCTTTGTTGCCTCTCTGGTTTTAGTATATCCTAGTCCCTGAGTCAGGAGACACCCCCCCATCCCCACCCCACCTTCTCTAACTCATTTTTCTAACTAACTCAGGAGACATATGGTGTATTATTGCATCCTAAACAGCCCCATATCCATGGGAGGGCTTCAAAAGTAATGTTTGGTGATGATTATAGTTAAGGTTGGGTTTCAATTCTGGCAGGCCTAAAATTGGGAATCAGATAAGATTACACTGGCATATCTTTTTAAGCTCAAAAACTAACATACCGTCCTTCTCTCAGCTGGATGAGAGCAACCCAAATCATCAATAACCTGAGCCTAGGCCGAGAATATTTTCAAGACTGAAATAAAATCTCTGGTCCTTGTGCATGTGGAATATTCCCACAACTGCTTGAATTAATGGAGGCTATGCAATCATCAGCACTAAATAAATAAATAAATAAATAAATTCCAAGATCCATTTCCATGTGTACAATCAGAAATTTGTCTTCTACGTCAATCTCAGCTATCACACTACTCTGTGAAAGGGATGGTCAGCCCTTCTCCCATGTCCATACTCACGATGCTGCTCTTCGAGAACCTGCAACTAAACTGAAAATTATAGGCAACATCTACTGAAGAACTGCCCAGAGCCCATGCCATGCACCATGCTGAGGCTAGCTCATTGATCTTCACTTACCACACACCCTAAGAGAAATGGTATTCTCTACCCTTCAAAGGAGGGAATTTAGGCTCCTTGTAAGTAACAAACCCAAGTCCACACAGCTATAAATCACACAGAGAAAGCCATGGTGGAATTAGATAGAGTGAATTAGAGGAGAAAGCTCCCAGTTCTGGTTGGGACATGACGGATGGTGTAAGGAGGGGGCTCATTTTGTCAACTTGAACTTGAAGCAGTGATTATTGTAACAAAAGAATTGGACTATTTGCCGTCTAGCCAAATACCTGGAATTTACCCTAACACCTGTTCATTCACATTTATTCATTTAGCAAACATTTGCTGATATCTGTTATATATTACTGTTTTTTTGCATTGGAATCCAGCTCATGCTGTTTACATTAGTGATGCAGGCTGGCTGGGTCCTAGGACCCAGAGGGAATTCTATAGGACAAGCCAAGAGGGTTCTTGGCTTTGCACAGGATAGAAATTGAATGAGAGCTGAGAGGAAGTAAGAGCAGAGGTTACTGAAGATAGAGAGAGAGAGAGAGAGAGAGAGAGTGCAGATACAGACAGCGTCTGGGAGACTCAGAACGGAAAGAAGAGTGAGTCTGCTCTTTTCTTGGGGGCTCGGGTTTTACTGAAGACTGTAGTCCAGTGTATGTGTCTTCTCAGGCATCCAGGAACTGGTTAAAACAAAGACTAGTGTTTAGGTGTCCTCCGTAATCACTTATGCCCTGAAGCCAAGGACCTTGATGAGTCAGTGGTCTTGGAAAACATCCATGATGCCCCCACTCAGTCACTCTGTAGATGTTATCTATTGTGCTGGAAGACTCTAAAGAAATATTAACTCCTTAACTTTTATGAGGAGGACATACATCATCTGTTCTATAAAGGATGTGTAAAGTCGGGGGGGGGGGGGGTAAGTCCTAGCAAAGAAGCAGTCTTTCATGAGGTTCCCTCACTTTCCTTGTCTCATTACCAGTCAAATATGTGCCCTCATAAGGCTTATATTCTCCTGAGGGGAGGGAATGAGGCAATGTGCAAATAAACAAAGACATAGCACATCAGCTTGCAGTTAAGTCCAATAAAGATGAACAATACAAGTTGAGGGGAACAAGAAGTGATGGGGGTGGTGAGGCTGCCATGTTTCATGCAGTCCTCAAGGAAGAACTTGCTGAGACTTGACAGCCTGCAGGAGGGAGGAGCTATTGGTGCATCTGGAGGAAAAACATTTCATGCAAAGGAATAGACCCTGGGGGCCTTGAGGCTGAGGGAGGAGTGATAGAGATAGAAGATGAGGTCAGAGAGGGAGCTGAGACCAGATAACTCAGGGTCCTATAGTCAGTGAGAACTCGTTTTATCATGAGAAAAATATAAATGGAGCATTGGGTATGTTTGAGCAGAGAAATTACATTTAAATTTTTAAAGGATTCCTCTGGCTGCCTCTTAAGTGAGGAGTCTGGCATTATAACTTTGGACCTCAAAAGATTAGAAAATATAGCTTCTACAAGATGCATTCAGGCGGGCTCGCTGCAATGCAATATTGAATCCTAATTAGCATCTAAGTCCAGGGGTGGCTGACATAGAAGTACCCTTAGATTCTCCGCAAAAGATCATGTTCTAAGAGCCTAGGAATAATCACGGAGCCCTGTCAGGAGTTCCAGAACTAGTTTGGAAACAAAGGAGAAAAAAAGTAAATCCCGTTACCTCAGTAAGTGAAGTGATTTGTCTTGCAGTAGGAGGCCCTCACATAGAAGTGCGCCTCTATTAACATCAGCTGGGGGTCAGATGGCAATAAGTCTGGGTACTCGCTATGTCACCAGGAGATTTCTAGCTCTTCATCAAACTTGTGTCTTGTACAAAGACAGTGAGGATTGTGCAGTTGGGCCATAACTCTTCCCACTAATACTTCTTCGATAAGCCTGGTCTCCACATCTGCAGGTCAAATTTCAAGACCTCTGATACTTCACATTTGCCCTTATATTTTAGAAACCTAAAACTATGTATTCAATTCCCATCCCAGTTTCAGAAAGTCCATCATCGTCTCCCAAAGGCATCTGTATTTTTGTTCCAGAGTCTTCTTTCCTAAAATCAGCGTTGTCATGATAATGACAAACCTTCAAGACTAGACAATTTGATATGATCTTCAATGGCTCGCTCTTTTTCAAATGCAATATCTAATCTGAAAGTGTTTAAAATTCAATCAGTTCTTCATTTTAAAATGCTTTGCTAGTCTCTCTGCTCCCACTTCATTCAGGTTTTCATCTACTCAAATTTGAATATCAGGGAAGAGTCTGTTTTCTCTCCTCGTTAACCCCTATCTTCTACTGTTTCAATCCATCCTACACACTATTCTGGACATATGTGCTAGGAGGTGATTTGGGTCAGACCATTCCCTTAATTAAGAATGTATACAGGTCACTATTTCATCTAGTGAGTTAAGTCACAGTGCCATTGTCTGTTGTCTAGATTTAGAGACTCTCCCAGGCTTGACAATCCCCAAGTACTGTAAAGAAATACAGAGCTGGATAGTTAAAGTGATGAAAATAGATTTTATTGAGGAATTCTTGCACGAGGTGGAAAAGAGATCTCCGGATAGAACTGGATGCAAATCCAAATACAGCAAGCACAAGTGAGGATTTGTAGCCAAGGAGCAGGTGGGAGAGAAGCGGTAGGTGGATGGAAGATTAATAGGAGGAAACATCAGGGGTAGGAAGGAATTCTTGTTAAACAGATCTCAGGGGATTCTTGCCGAAGGCTGCCAAGATGAACAGATATCACCCGGAGGATGGCAGGAGATTGGGGATTCAATCGGATATGGACAGTGAGAGGGTACAGAGGGTGGGGAATTCTTGATAAATCAGGATTTAGCAGGATTTGGACCACAAATGGCCAATGCAAAGACAGACAGAAACTGGAAGTTGATGGCCTAGCTGAGCAGAGGATCAGATAGGCCTGACTAAACTTTGGTGAGGAAGAGTGTCATGTCAGTGTCTTATCCTATTCCAAGCAATTGGAAGAATTTCGTTGGGTTTTCTCTTTCCAGGCCCTTACATATAACACCCCTACATCCGCGCCTGCCTTTCCTCATAAGAAATTCCTGCATGAATTGCCTACACGCCCCTCCACCTACCCAGATCTCAGTCTTCAGAGCCCGGCAAAATAAAAATCCACATCTTCATAAAACCTTTCTGAAGTCAACAGTTGTTCATGGCTTTCTTATATCCCAGGGCTCATTGTTTCTATTGATGAGATTTTTTGAGGGTGAACTTTATATCAAGGCCTGTGCTACATGCTGAGAAAGATACAAAAAATATAAGACCGCTTTAGTAGTGACTGCCAGGTGCCTGTTATACTCATTCTCTCCTTCTTCATTTGTAATAAAAACTCTGGATTTCACCTAATTAAATGTGAGAAAAAGAAATGCATAATTTCCAGGTTATACCTTCAAGTAGGGTTATGCCCTCTACTTTTCCTATCCCTCTGCTGTTGGACGCAATGTGGACATGACATCAAAGCTGGTGAGCTCATCTTGGGCCATAAGGTTGAAGCCATATGAAAAAGAAGGAACTGGTTTCTGGATTATTGGGGAACTCATCATCCCATGTACATGAGGTAATGCCTGTAAAAGACTTAGTAGGTTGGCTGGCACATCATAAATAATTTTAAAAAGTTAGTAATAATGATGCTGATGATGAGGAAAAGGAAGATGTTGATGTTTGTGGTGGTACTAACTATGACTATGCTCATGATGCTTTCATTAACAATATATATGAGTTTTTGTCACTCCTGGCTCTGAAAATAAAGCCACAGGCTTAACAATTGAAAGCAACCGAGATTATATTCACTCCTTCTCACTGTTTACAATGGAAAAATGAGTATCATGCAGCCTGTACTTGCTCTTTGCTAAGACTGCTGAACTTTTTTTTTTCTTTTTAAGGTAGAGTCCAAAGCACAAGTAAATAGAGGAAGGACTGAGGGAGGAAAAAAAGACAGTGCAGAGCCAGAGAAGTTAACTTGGTCTAAATAACAAAGAATTTGGTGTTTTGCCATAAGACTGAATGAGTAAGACTCGCCTCACAAGCTGGGACTTCAGTGATTCCCTTTGATGAAAGCTTATGAGTAATTCAGGTTTAAACTTAGTGGTCCAAACATTATATGGTCTCATTCATTTGGGGAATATAAAAAATAGTGAAAGGGAATAAAGGGGAAAGGAGAGAAAAGAAGTGAGAAATATCAGAGAGGGAGACAGAACATGCGAGACTCCTAACTCTGGGAAATGAACAAGGGGTGGTGGAAGGGGAGGTGGGCGGGGGGTGGGGGTGACTGGGTGACGGGCACTGAGGTGGGCACTTGATGGGATGAGCACTGGGTGTTATGCTATATGTTGGCAAATTGAACGCCAATAAAAAAAAAATTAAAAAATAAATACATAAATAAATAAATAAAGCATGTAAACATAAAAAAAAAAAAAAACAAACTTAGTGGCCGACTCTGAACTATAGGGAACAAGCTGAGGGGTGCTGTACAGGAGGTGGGTGGGAGATGGGGCAACTGGGTGCCGGCCAGTAAGGAGGCCACATGATGTAATGAGCACTGGGTGTTGTACGCAAATGAAGAATCATCGAATTCTTTCTACCTCTGAAGCTAATAATTCAGTAGACGTTAATTAAATTGAGTTTAAATTTCAAAAAATTTTAAATTTAAAAAATAAGAATTAAATAATTAAATAAATAGGTAAAGCTAGTGGCAGAGTAGAGAAGGAAACTTGGACAGGTTTGCTGCAGGCTATGAATTGTATCTCCTTTAATGCACTTTGAGAGATTAAAATAAAGATTAGAATTTCTATTTAATTGCTAATAAGTGTTTAAACTAGGATTGCTTAAACTTTACTCCACGCAGAGACTGGACCAGAAGGGACTACAATTTTTATTAAGGTGACAGTAGCTTTAAACTATGGATCTTTGAAAAATTGGCAGTGCTTGGATTTTATTTTTTCAGCCACCATATTTATTCTAAATATAAAATAGCATTAAGAATTTATTAGTATAAAATATAAGTATAAAGTATAAAAAATACTTTAATTTTTATTTCCAAAGTAAAAAGCAAATTGTGGAATAATATTCTAAATAAAATAAAATAACTGAAGGGCTTAGAAAGAAATATCATGGGATTTGAATTGTGTTTTTTTTTTTAATTTTTCTTTATTTATGATAGTCACAAAGAGAGAAAGAGAGAGAGGCAGAGACACAGGCAGAGGGAGAAGCAGGCTCCATGCACCGGGAGCCCGATGTGGGATTTGATCCCGGGTCTCCAGGATCGCGCCCTGGGCCAAAGGCAGGCGCCAAACCGCTGCACCACCCAGGGATCCCTGAATTGTGTTTTAACAAGGTATTTTTACCTCCCTGTGGAAGAACATGGCATATACAGAACTTTATAGAATTACTAGAAGTCTGGTGAATTATAAGCTTTTATAGAGTAAGGTGCATGATCTATACCTTTTAATTGCTCCGATCAGTGCCTATAATTATAGAAGACACATAGATTCTCCATATCATGTGAACTGACTGGTCTGATTATTTAAAACTGAAATGCCATTGAGCATGTATATACTTACTTCACAGTTGAAAAATTCTGTATATTATTGTGTTTTGCCCCTGCATCCCCCAAAACACGGCTGATGTCAATATTATCATAGAGATCTCAAAATCTCATTTTGTTTCTCTAGTTTACCTGACTTCTTCTTGAATGGTTTTCCATTAATACACACTGGCTTGCAGGTAATTTGTTATTTAAAAATATGGGGGGATCCCTAGGTGGCGCAGCAATATAGCGCCTGCCTTTGGCCCGGGGTGTGATCCTGGAGACCCGGGATCGAATCCCACGTCGGGCTCCCGGTGCATGGAGCCTGCTTCTCCCTCTGCCTATGTCTCTGCCTCTCTCTCTCTCTCTCTCTCTGTGTGTGTGACTATCATTAAATAAATAAATAAATAAATAAATAAATAAATAAATAAATAGGTGTGTTTGTATCTTATATCCATCTACCTATATATACATATATGTATGTATGTAGGAGGAGCCAGGAACTGTTACTTGCTCTTTGAAACAATATTATCAGGTAAGTACTTATGATATAACCCCCCCTTTTTAAAAAAGATTTTATTTATTTATTTGGAGAGAGAAGGGGCATGTAAGCAGGAGAAAGAGCAGAGGCAAAAGGAGAGAGAATGTCAAGCAGACTCCATCCACACTCAGCACAGAGCCCAACATGGGGTTCGACGACACCACTTAGAGATCACGACCTGAGCGGAAACCAAACATTGGACACTCAACCGACTGAGCCACCCAGGTGCCCATGATATACCCCCTCAATAAATAGGGAAATTAAGGTATAGGAAAGTTGAGCCATTTGTCTAAGGTCGCACAACCAGAACATCGCACAGCTGGAATGTGAACCATGATATTCACACTAGGAACCTTGTTACTACGTCTTCTTCTCTGCTCACAGAAGTAGAGCTAGAACCCCGGTCTTCTGGGAACTAATGCCAGGCATTAATATTTCAGCATGTGCCCCAAATGCATACAAGACCAAGCCACCAACGTTAGCTAACAGAGCAGATGTGAAAGAAAAATGCGAGGAGGACCTGACTGAAACACAAGAACTGTCATAAATCTGAGAGCCCACGTTTCTCCAATGGCCAGTAGGTCTTGTAGGATGCAGGTCTACGAGACCTTCTGTTTTTTGAATTTTTAAATACTGGATAAAAACAAAACAAAGAAAACCCTAAGCATTCCGAGGCCGAAGAAATCACCTCCTTTTTGAGTCAGATCTAGCACACGGCCCAATGATTTTTTTTTTATCTTCATAGCTCATCCATGTATTTGCAAAACTAAAATGATGTGGACGGGAAAAGAAACCTCTCTGAACTTCAGTTTCTTCATCTCAAATAAGAAATGGTGCCTATCTCACCAGATTACTATAACAATTTAAATGAAATAATGCACATAACTCCATGAGCACAGTGTGTCACATAGAACACATTTCCATAAACGATCATGGTTATGTAATTTGTACAGCTACCTTATGTTGCCTTCTTTTTATTATTAGTATTATTCATCATTTCCTTGATTAGCTTAAAACGTGGATCAAAGATGGACCTACGTCTAAGTCCGTTGCTTCCAACCTAATGTGATTCTTCAGATAAAAATAAAATGCTATTTAATTTAAACAGAATTTTCCATGACTTACTGACGCCACAATGTTTTTCCTTTGTGCCCCATCACTTTAAATTTAAGGTGATAATCTGTATATAATGCAGATTTGGTTTAGAGACAACATTCTAAGAAAAATGGTTAGTCATTTTTGTTAACCTCTATTTGGCCAAGTTTTAGATCTTTTCTGGGAAGAAAGATTAGATAAGGCTGAGGAGAAATGACCCATGAACTACAGAGAATGAGGAAGAAGAGAAGGGGTGCAAGAGCCTAAGCAAGCAAACATCAGCCTTCTCTCACTTTTGCCGGTTGTGGATGTCAGTCCTGCCCAGGACCAAGAGCCCCCCGGACATGTGAATGGGGCATGGAGCTTGTCACACTCAGGATGGCAAAGCCGAGGAGTCAGATCGAGGTCCATGCGGCCACCAAAACATTAGCAACCAGAACCCTTATTCTCCTGGGCCAGAAGGACAGAGGAAGGTGGTGGTGGTTCCAGAACCTGGGGAGAGGGGTCCCCTGGGGAAAGGTAGAGCAAGGTGGGCCCGCGTGGCAGGACCTGGACCACGGAAGAACTGCAGCTGGGGCTCAGGAGGACACCTGAGACGAGAGAGTGAGGGAGAAGTGGCTTCGCCCTTCCTCTCTGCAATCTTCTCTCAGGGCCTCAAACCCAATGAGAAGCCGGCTGACATGACGGCCTCAGCAGCCAGATCAGCACTTCCTCACTCCTTGAGGCAACCGAGGGCAAATGAAGAGCCACATGCGGCTCTGAGAACAAATGGGCTATGGGGTGACACGCAGCAAAGTAACTAGACAGTGTTCCGGCCAGCACAGTCCAGACATGCGCCCTTAAATCCTTTCTTTAAAAAGGTAACTATCAGGCACCCGGGGGGCTCAGTGGTTAAGCGTCTGCCTTCAGCTCAGGGCGTGACCCCGGGGTCCTGGGATCGAGTCCCACATCGGGCTCCTCACGGAGTCCTGCTTCTCCCTCTGCCTGTGTCTCTCTGCCTCTCTCTGTGTGTCTCTCATGAATAAATAAAGAAAATCTGAAAAAAAGGTAACTATCTTTTATGGTAATGGTTTCTCATGATTACAACTCCCTAGCTTGAGCTCCCTACATTATTGCATTTAAGGAAGAATTGCAATAGCGCACAGACATGGCCTGGAAATTAGAGCCAAAGAAACCTAGCTCAAGGGTTTGCTGCACGCAGCAAGATGATATTCAAATGACCGTCTTGTACTTTGGGAGCTTCCAGTTTCTTCCTTTATTAACAGCAAATAGTGATGCTTATTGGGTTGAGTGAAGAATAAATAAAATCACAAAGTCCTCGTCACAGTAACTGGCCCAGGCTAGGGACCCAGTAAATGCTTTGTCTTTTTCCCCTTCCCTCTAAAAAGTCCTTTTGCATTCCTTTTTATTTGAAAGATTATTTTTCAATGGCTGTCTTCTCTATTTCCAACCACAAGAAGTTCCTGTTCTGATAGAAAAATGCAAACGAGGGCCACGCTCTGCATGTCCTTTCCCACGGTCTCCTGAGCAGATGCCCATACCACATCTTCCAAACCTCTCATTTCTGTTCTTTCTGTCATTTATACCCTCAGCCACTTTAGCGTCTTTCCTGCTGCCATTTAAATTATCTTATCACTTAGCTGTCTTGCTTCCCCTTAGTGAAACAATTTTCGCAGAAAGCACTAAGCTTTTTCCCTGGCATTCCCTAATGACACCATCAGTAAAAAATGTGGGAGTTCTGGGAAAGGAATGAAGGAGCAAGGTGTCAGCACCAGCATTTTCCCCTTCTGGAAAACAGTACACAAATTAATTAACACACACACACACACACACACACACACACACACACTTTAAGACAGAGACCTGTTTATAAACAAAACAGCAGACGAAACTGTGTTTCCTTCCCTCTCTAGATTCGTTGCCTAAGAAAATCTTCCGATGGCAACTATTTCTCCTATAAAATTGTGGGATGTGGAATTTCAGTCCCTTCTCATCTACGTCCTTCCATTGTTTTCCAGGAGTGAACAGTACAGGACATTTGCTCCCAGAGTTAAGCCAGGAGCTGACTTTCTTCCTCTCCCCCCACCCCCACCCCCTTCACTGTCACATGCCTTCATTTCACGGAAGAGATATCCCACGGAGTATGGAAAGCAGGCATTCGCAAACATTTCTTTTGTTAAAACAATTCATTTACGGAAATGGAATCTCCTGTGTATTTTTAGGGTTTTCTTTTCTTCCTGCTCTTTGAACTACATGTGTGTATTTGTTTCCTTCTTGTTGTGTTTTGCAGAGGTCTCATGCATTTTAAGGTTTTCTCTAGTCCTCCCTGAGTTTAAAGCATTGGGCTGGCTGCTTGTGGAGCCTATCCACAGTGTTTCGTTGAGCGCCGAGAATGCAACCAGGGGATAGATACATCCAGGGGCTCTACATTGCAAGGTCTTTGCTGGCCTGTTTGACCCCACCCCTCCCAGCCACACCCAGACACACAGGCCTCCTTCCTTTTACCTCAACCAATCCAAGCTTCCACCGAACTTGAGACTCTTGTACATGGATCCCCCCTGCAGGGAATGGACTTCCCTTATAGCATTCTGTGCTGCCCTTGTCATTGGTTCTCAGGTGAGAACATCACCACCTCCTCAGAGAGGCTTTCCTGGGACACATGATCTAAAATAACCTCTACACACCACCATTGTCGATCTCTCATTCTATTAAGTCATTTTCAAAGCAATTGTCTGGGGCCATCTTGTTCGTGTCTTTGCTCACAGTCAGTCCCCACTCACTAGGATATGAATCCCTGAGAGAAAAGAGGGCATCTGTATTGTCCACCTCTGAGTCCTCAGGTGACACCAGGCACGTGGTAGATACTCATGAAATGACTGTGGAATGAGTCAATGATTGACTAAAGAATCACTTAGTGATGCTGTCTGTAGTCAGAAAAATGTGAGCTCTTGAAGACTGGTTTTGGGGTCTTATTCACCTATTTTTCTCCAGTGTCCCTCACAGACCAGGGCAAAGATAGCAGCTGATTATCTGCTAGCATCAGGCACCATGCTGGGGGGCTGTGATAGACAATCCAGCAACCGAAGTAGAAGTCTTGTCCTAATAGAACTTGCATAGCCAGGCAGTTAAACAAGCAGTCACATTACCCCCTGATAAGTGCTCCACCATAGGAAGTAAAGGGTCTTTTGAGATGTTATGGAAGGGGAAGCTGATACTCTGAAGATGGCTGGCAGTTGGCAGGGAAGGAAAAGGGAGGAAGGGGAGGAGGGGAGCAACTAAGACATTGAGAAGATAAAAAGGGAAGGAGGAAGAAGGAAGGCAAGCTCCTATATGTACTCCCGAAATGGATCAGTGATTAGAAGATATCAATCCCTTCCCAAAACACTCCTGTAACATCGTCGTCATTGCTCAATTCACAGATGAGGAATGTGAGGTCCTTGCAAGTTAAATCCTTCACTCATGGCCCCACAGGCCTACTCATAGAGCCAGGACCAGCACCAGACTTCCCAGACCTCTGTCCGTCCCCTATATCTTGTGACTTTCTGGCCACAGCGCCTCAATACCAGTCTGGCCATTGTAAAGACAAGGAGTCTCAGACTCGTGCATGGCCAGGGACCTCAGGGAGGGTCCCAGTTATGGAAAAGATCTCAAGATAAGTAATTTTGCAAAGATGATACAGCCAGGTAGAGGGCTCAATTCTCTTTTTGGTCTTGGTAGCTTTTTATTGGTACCAATATGAAAGACAAATCATCAGAACCAGAGCAAACATTGCTTCTAGACAGTAGTATCTATGAGGAACCATTGCTGGGAAGGAGAAAAAGCATCATATATCATCTTACATTAATATTACATAATTCAACTCTACCTTTAAACTTGATTTTTTAAAAAATTTTTAATGTTACATGTGAATTTCTAAATTTTTAAAATAAATTTATTTTTTATTGGTGTTCAATTTGTCAACATACAGAATAACACCCAGTGTTCATCCCGTCAAGTGCCCCCCTCAGTGCCCGTCACCCAGTCACCCCCACCCCCCGCCCTCCTCCCCTTCCATCACCCCTAGTTCGTTTCCCAGAGTTAGGAGTCTTTACGTTCTGTCTCCCTTTCTGATATTTCCCACACATTTCTTCTCCCTGCCCTTATATTCCCTTTCACTACTATTTATATTCCCCAAATGAATGAGAACATATAATGTTTGTCCTTCTCCGACTGACTTACTTCACTCAGCATAATACCCTCCAGGTCCATCCACGTTGAAGCAAATGGTGGGTATTCGTCATTTCTAATGACTGAGGAATATCCCACTGTATACACAGACCACAGCTTCTCTATCCATCATCTTTCGATGGACACCGAGGCTCCTTCCACAGTTTGGCTATTGTGGACATTGCTGCTGTGAACATCGGGGTGCAGGTGTCCCGGCGTTCCACTGCATCTGTATCTTTGGGGTAAATCCCCAGCAGTGCAATTGCTGGGTCGTAGGGCAGGTCTATTTTTAACTCTTTGAGGAACCTCCACACAGTTTCCAGAGTGGCTGCACCAGTTCACATTCCCACCAACAGTGTAAGAGGGTTCCCTTTTCTCCGCATCCTCTCCAACATTTGTGGTTTCCTGCCTTGTTAATTTGCCCCATTCTCACTGGTGTGAGGTGGGATCTCATCGTGGTTTTGATTTGTATTTCCCTGATGGCCAGTGATGCAGAGCATCTTCTCATGTGCATGTTGGCCATGTCTATGTCTTCCTCTGTGAGATTTCTCTTCATGTCTTGAATTTGATCATCTGTGAAGACTCTGCCTCTTAAAATGATTGGGTGACGCTTTTAAGCTGTTAAGGGGAAACTGCCCCCTTTCCATGAAGGAAAGATTTCCAAGACCCCCAGTAGATGCCTAAAATCATGAATAGTAGCAACCTCTATAGATACTACGTGTTTCTTTTGTCCTGTGAATACAGACGTATGATCAAGTTTAATTTATAAATTAGGCACAGTAAGAGACTAACAACAATAATAAAAATAGAACAATTATAAAATACACTACAATAAAAGTCATGTGAATGTGATTTTGTTCTTTCTCTCAAAATAGTTTATTGTACTGAACTCACTCGTAATGATGTGAGATAAGATACCTGCATGATGAGATAAGGGGAGGTAAATGATGTAGGCATGTGACGCTGCATGAGACAACTAGGGACCTTCTCACCATAGTTCAGAAAGATGATCATCTGCTTCCAGACTGTGGTTGACCACAGGTAACCGAAACCATGGAAAGTAAACCTGTGCATAGGGAGGTACTACTGCAATGGTTCCCAACATTTCTTAGGAACTGGGGTGACCCAAACACCGCTCATTATGCTTCATGTGCCACGGCCTAACATATCCTCTCAAAGACCAGATGTGGTCAGTCTTATCATTACCCCCATTATGCAGGGAAGGAGACTGGTGCCTCAGTACATGATTTCTTTCTTTCTTTCTTTCTTTCTTTCTTTCTTTCTTTCTTTCTTTCTTTCTTTCTTCTTTCTTTTCTTTCTTTCTTTCTTTTTTTTTTTTTTTTTAGTACATTATTTCTTAAATTTAAGAGCTGATAAGCAGCAACATTGGGATTTGAACCCAAGTCTCTCTGAGTGCAAAACTCATACCATGGACCGCTGGTCTGCCGCCTTCCTGCTGTTGTAAATGTATACCTGAGTGGATGTTAGAGTACTCTGGGAGCTGGAAAGGCCTGGGCATCTAGGTAGGAATAGAAGATGGGTCCCACTAAGTGGAGGACAAGGAAAAGAACCCATCGTTCTCGACATATTCCACATACTTGACATTTTTGCTGGAAGGATTCCCGAAGCATTTTTTGAGACCTACTTGGGTTCTAGATATACTTACAGTTTTGTGTTACTCCTGATGGCCTGCTGTTGGAAAATATTTTCTAAACAGTAGTCCCGAGGTAAGATGATCATCACCATAATCACCAGTCATTGTCAACACTGATGTTGGACTCCGCAGGCACTGCAGGCAGTATGGTCTTCCAACACCTTTTCTCCTTGGTCTGCAGCTTGGTTTGCAGCAGAGGGAACAGGAGTTCAGTGAAGCAACCATCCAGAGCATCATCTTTGAAGTAAGAGCAGCACAAATTCAAATGACAGCCCAGCTATTCACTCTGGATGGGCCACTTGATTTCTCTGAAGATGGTCTCTCTCCATGAGAAACAAGCGATGTTGCAAGGTGTCACAATGACCAAGTACTTGAGAAATGACCCATACACAGAAGGTGCACATTAATTTCAATGTAATTCTTACACATGCACCCACACACATGGATTTGCACACACACAAACACACATGCTCAGGACAGATGTAAGCTCCAGAACCAGACCCTTAAACTTCAGATCATATACTTTTATCACTCCATTCTTTCTGCAAATCAAGGAGCTCCCAATTCCATTTTATACAAAGAAATGCTTCCAAAAAAATGTACATGTATAGATGTATAGAGAGAGATGTGCCACATTTCCTTGTTATTTCTTCTTCCTGAATCCTGAATAGTTTCTCCATGGGGTTCAGATTGAGAGAACAATCCATATGCACAATTTCTAGCTTTTGAAAAGCCTGCGTTGTTTCTTGGCGGATCTTATTACTGACGGAGACCTCAACGACAAATTCAAACACTCCATTTTACAGAAGAGAGAACCGAAATCCAGGAAGATGGAATGACTTGACTCGATCTCAGGTATATTCTTTGAAATGCATAATTAAATTGTGCAAAATTTCTAGGCTTTTGCCACCTGTATTAAATTTACCATTCTTTTTCTTTTTTTCTTTCTTCTGGCATTATTTATGAAATTTAACTATGATAAATATGCTTTGAGTTCATTATACCTACACATATTAATGCATCTGAAGGAAATTTTATATTCAAGCCCTATTAGTGCACAATGTAAATTGGAAACAGATTCTAAATGGCCAGCTACTAAATTTTTTAAAAACATGATAGGCCCACTGGAAGCAGGCAGCTGCAGTGACATTCTTTCTAGAGCCAAGCAAAAAAACAACGACCAAGACAAAAAAAATGTACTGACTCCTGGTTTGGTCTTCCTCCACCACCAGATTTATTGACCTGTGAGAAAAGTCAGTGGCTATTTTGCCCCAGTCAATATTAATTTCTAGGGTCAATAAATCCTGGTAATGAATGGAGAATGTGAGTCAATGTACGCTCATTAGATGTGTTCACAAAATGTGTCATGAATAAAATAAGAAAATAATAGTCAGCCTTATCAATGTTTAAATATTATTTCTGACATCTTTTTGAACCTTTTTTTTTCTTTGTTTTTCTTTTGAAAGTGACTTTAGATTTTTCTTAAGTCATCTTGGAAAGTTAATGCTTACCTCTTTGTCCCTTTACTGCTCGAAGACAAGGCCAGCAGCCCTGTGAAAGGGGGATAATTGTCCATCCTGCAAATAGGTTTTGCTGCTGCCGGCCTCATAAGCTAGTGGCCTCTATCCTCTTTAGTCAGAGTGCAGCGGCGAAAGACCACCAAGCCCAGATAACAGTGCTTTCGGCTATAGATCCAGAGGAAATGAAATCTGTATCTGGGAGACATTCCGCACTCCTGTGGTCAAATTCAGCATTATGCACGTTAGTCAAAGTCTGGAAACCATCTGAGTGCCCATTATCAGATGAATGGATTAAAAAAAATGATATATACACAGAACAGAACATTATTCAGCCTTAAAAAAAGAAGGAAAGTCTGCCATTTGCAACAACAGTGAATGAACCTGGAGGACCTTAGGCTAAGGGAAATAACCTAGACAGAGAAAAGCACGTACTGTGTGATCTCACGTCGATGTGGAATCTAAGAAAGTCAAACCCATAGAAACAGTAGAAAAAATATTAAAATAAAATTATAAATAAATAAATAAATAAATAAATAAATAAATAAATAAATAAATAAATTTAAAAAAGAAACAGTAGAATGGTGGTTGCCAGAGGGAGGGTGGGGTCAGGTTGGTAAATCAAGGAGATACTGGTCATAGGGTCTAACTTTCCATTGTAGGGTAAATAAGTTCTGGGATTCTAATGTAAAGCATGGCGGTGCTAGTTAACAATACTGCATTGTATACTCAGAATTTGCTAAAAAGATAGGTCTTAAATTCAATCTTCTACTACACACATATGCTCGCAGACCCGGGCACACACACCTACACAGGTGGTAACCATGTAGAGGTGACAGGAAAGTCATTAAACACAATTCAAGGCAGAGGCACCTGAGTGGCCTCAAGTCCCATAGGGAGCCCCACATCCAGCTCCCACCTCAGCGCAGGGGGAATCTGCTTCTCCCTCTGCCTCTCCCCCTTGCCATGTTCTCTCCCTCTCTCTCAAATGAATAAATAAAATATTTAAAAAAAAAAACAGTTCAAGTTATCTCCATTTTTTTCCAATTAGGAAAGTATAGTTAAGTGAGCTTAATCACTTTTTTTAAAAAAAGATTTTATGTATTTATTCATGAGAGGCAGAGAGAGGCAGAGACACAGGAGGAGGGAGAAGCAGGCTCCATGCAGGGAGCCCGATGCGGGACTCGATCCCAGGACCCCAGGATCACAACCTGAGCCGAAGGCAGACGCTCAACCACTGAGCCTCCCGGGCATCCCAAACTTAATTTTTTCAGGACTGCTAAATTCCAAACCTTCAGTTCTTTCCACTATGCCTCGTTTCTTCTTTTATAGCATGAGTTCAAATCAAGAGAGAGGGTAAAATCCTTGAAAAGGTGAGGATGTGCTATAAGTTAAGTCATATTCATAACAGTAGTAGCTACATCACCAAGGAATTTTTATAGCTTATATCAAGTCCGTTTTTTAAATCACTAAAATATCATGTTGCTGATTAGGTTACTATGTATGTATGTATTTTTTTAAACAGTTGGGTTTTTAAAAATTCTGTTGATCAACTCTATTTCAAAATGAAAACCTATTTTACAAGCCAACCAAGCTCACATTCCCTCTAAATCATTGAATAAAAGCCCGATGATATTTGAGAGAATGAAGAAGGAGAGAGAAAAAGGTAAGGAAGGCCTTTTGCTGTTAGTTACATTAAACTTATGGGAAAGAGCGCACCTATAAAAATCCATGTTTATTTTCAGATTAATCATTATCATGTTAAGGAAATACGGCACACATTTCGTGTTAAATCTTCAAAACTGTTTTCCAAATACGAGTCACGAAGGACTATTTCCTGAGGTCTGCCCACAATGTAAAACAGGTTTCGTGCACATACTTCCAAAGCAACTGACAAAACTAATGAGTTCAACCCCATGAAACAAGCCCAAAGAAGCAACACTCAAGGTGCAGTGGAATCGCTAAATCATCTCGACCGGTCAGGGAATGAGCCCAGCCGTCCCCAGCCCTGCACATCTCCGCCGTCTGTGCACGAGTGTTATTTCATGTGGTTCTAATGTAGGAGTGGTTGGTGAGAAAGATCCCTTTCTGAGTGCTCTGGCTTACATTCTCATTAGGAATCTGATCGTTGCAAAAAGCCTGTGTGAGAGACAGAGAAAGGGGAAGGAAAAAAATGGAATATCATATGTGGAAAAAAAAAAAAAAAGAAGAAGAAGAAGAAGAAGAAAATCAGACATCAGATCACCGAACGGTTTTTTCAAGGGAGGAGAATGAAACACAGGGGTGTGCCAAGATGAGCCACTAAGTCTGCGTGCTCCCCCAACTCAGACCACGGGGTGCTAGCCCAGCACGCCCGCCTGCAGGGGGTCCTCCTGGTGCCCAAGCCTCACATTGTCCTGAGACGGGAGAAGGGGGCCAGGGTGGGCGCCCGTCCCACACCAGCCACTTGGGACCAGCTGGGCTCCGGGGGTTGACGCCTGTGTGAGCGGGAGCTTCTGGGTGGCCTCAGGAATATCTCTGGGTAGATCATGTTGCAGTAATTCAGTCCTTCCCTGCTCATGCTTTGGACCAACTCCCAATCTCAATAACACAGTGAGAAAAATGCTGCAACCTGTGGGCATGAGTGCTTGAGTTCCAAACCTGCGGCAGCCGGAGGTTGGGGGTCATCTTCAGTTGGCTTGTCTGGGCGTATTTATCTGTATATGTGGCTAAAGAGGTGCGTGGAGCCGAACACACACAGAGGGGGTCCCAGGGATCTGCTATTTGCCTGCGTGGAAACCCGCGCGGATTCGTGTCAGAAGGCTGTGGAGCCCAGACGTAGGCACCTAATTACTGTCCTCGCCCTCTCTGATTGCAGCAGGGACCGTGGGTCCTTTCGGGCCTCTGCTTCATAACCTGCTCCGTCCTTCCTGCGGCCCGCGTGGAAGCTGGAAGATTTAATGTCTAAGCTTGGAGTCTATCATCTACCCCTTGACCTGCTTCAGCATTTATATCTGAATTTCTCATGATCTTCCTGCTTGATGCGACTATTCTTTATTGCACCAAAGCCAGGATTCATCCCTCCTTTCAAATGTGTTATATTCCTAAAAACTAGAGATGAGCTAAAGAGAAAATACTAAAAGCTCCCCCAATTTCTTTGGCCAGCGGATCTCCTCCGAGAACAACAACAACAAAGAAGTCAGCTGAAAGCAATCTGATCTCATCCGATTCATCTTCTTTCGTGTTTGATTATCCAAGTTTCCTGAGTTTTAGGAATTTTAATTTGAAAAACACAGAAAGAGAAGGTTCTTCAGTCCCCACCTGTAATGGTTTCCGCTTGCTGTCCTACACACTACTTAGTAAATCTGAACTTCCGCTTTTTCAAGATATCACTTTTTATCTAGTAAGTGTACACAGAGAACACGTTAAATTAAGCAGAGCCTAAAATGTGTTATGAATAATATAGCAGCCCATATGTGAACCGAGAGCAATCGGGGACCTCTCTTCTTTCCATATTCATTTTTACTGTCATTTTTAAATGTACTAGACCAAAGAGATGGTGCTAATCATAAAGACACAATTAAATATTGATTAATTCGGTGATCTGAGATGTGACCAAGCTTTCGAATTCGATTTTTGTGGGTTTTTTGGCCAAGAGAGTTGTAGTAAATTAACCACATTGGAACTATCGACCAATTTTTGAAGTCTTCTAAAATCAATAAAATCTCATAAAATCAATAAAAATAAATAATGTTTCCTTAGTCAAATAGGACCCAGTGCACTCAGTCATGTGAAAAGACAGTGCTCTCCTAGTCCAGGACTCGGTTCGCTGGGCACAGACCCATCTGTATCTCGTGCTGTTCTTATCCGACGTGGCCTTCTGTGTGGCACCATTTCTTCTACCCAATTCTTTTTCCTCCTTATTTTCCATTTCAGTGTTGTATTGTCGGTCTCCTTAGTTGTGATAAAATGTTAAAAAGAGGCGTGGTCATGGAGTAGAAAGAACAGTTACAGAAAACCCTGTTTTTTTTTTTTAATATTTTATTTATTTATTCATGAGAGACACAGAGAGAGAAGCAAGCTCCCCGTAGGGAGCCCCATGCAGGACCCGATCCCAGGACCTGGGATCAGGCCCTGAGCCAAAGGCAGATGCTCAACCGTTGAGCCACCCAAGCGTCCCAAGAACACCCTGGATTCTAAGGGAGGTTGAGGTCCTTGTTCATCCTGTGACTTTGGACACGATTCTTCACTTCCGAAGCCTGAGTTTGTTCATCAGTAAAAAGATGCTAATTTGCCACATATCATCTCTGAAACAAGTACAAGTAGCTTTGTCTAGAACCCATCAGAACTGGGTTCATTAGAAATTAGAAAGTGTTGCAGCGCCTGGGGGGCTCAGTAGGTGAAGTGTCTGCCTTTGGCTCAGATCATGATCTCGGGGTCCTGAGATGTTGCTCCGTGTCGGGCTCCCTGCTCAGTGGGGAGTCTGCTTCTCCCTCTCCCTCTGCTCCTCCTCCTGCTCATTCTCTCTCTCTCTCTCTCTCTCTCTCTTTCTCTCTTTCAATTAATAAATAAAATCTTCAAAAATATATATGAGTTAGAAAGTGTTATGGGCTGAATTGTATCCTTTCAAAATTCATATGTTAATAACCTCCCCCACCATCCCAGAACCTCAGAATGAGACAGCCTAGAGATAGGTCCCTTAATGAAGTGCTTGAGCTATCATAGACGTGGTCTCTAATCTAGTATGACTAGTGCCCTGTACAAAGAGACTAGTATAGACATGACCCAGATACCATGTGAGCAGCCATGTGAGCACACAGTGAGAGAGCAGCCAAGGAAAAGCCTACAGAGAAATCAAACTTGGCCACACCTTGATCTTCTAGGCTCCGGAATCATGAGAAAACAATATTCTGTTGTTCAAATCACCCCAACTATGGTATTTTGTGAGAGTAGCTCTGATTCTATAATCAGAAGTAAAATAATTATTCTCAGTACCAGTCCTACCACTTTTAGCCGTCATTCCATTCCCAGCCACCTAAACCAAGTCAAGCTAAGCCCCCAAAATTCAGAAAGTAACACACATGTACATACACTCCTAAGAGCAAAATTTATTTTGCTTTATTTACATACAGTTAAGGATCATTCCTCTCATCTGAATGTTACAGTTAGAATATAAGTTCAAGCTTCAGTCAAATCTTTAATTACATCTCTAACCCAATTTTCAGAGTGGCTTATGGTAAACATGGTCATGATATAGTATACTATATACTGCTGGTAGAGAATTGAAGAACTATATGCAAGCTCCGATCTATCCAGTAGAGAATAACCAAGCAGTTTATAAAGAAGAATTTGTTAACTACTGAGAAAAAGTCATGTGTTTGCAAAGACTTCCAAATAACCCCAACTTGTTCTTGCTCAAACTCTTTCCAGTTTCTTCATACCAGTAGTTCTCATTATAAATGGAGCCTCCATCATGTCACAGTTTTACACAAGGAACAATAATCTATGAAATAATCTATGAAATCACCTTCTATCTCTGCCCCCAATCCCTTCCCAGATTGGGAAGCCTGTAAAATTCTGTCTTTAACTGCCATTTTAAAAAGTATGTATAATGTTACACATCTTTGAAAAGAATGCAAGTAGAAGTGTGCTGGAGAGATTAAGCAAATTAAGATTTCCAGTAGATTTATGAGGCACCCTTGGGAAGCCTCTATGGCTTAATCCTACATACTAATTACTGAAATGTTTTTGCAATGTAAGATATTAAAAACCTGAGATTCAACATTACCATGAGACTGTCATAAAAAAGATCTGGGAGCAATTTACTGCAACTAAAGAAGAAATACTTTAAATGACTCACTTATCCATTCAATTTTATTGAGTAATTACTAAGTACTAACATAGCGTGGACTGCAGTGATTAGATAGATAGATAGATAGATAGATAGATAGATAGATAGATGAATAGATGATAGATTTTTTTTATCTATCCTCAGACCTTTTGCTTCTCCATGATTCTGTTAAAGGAATTTCTTTTTCCTTATGACTCAATTAGGGCTAAACCCTTCCCTCAATGGAGGGACCCAGGCCTGGCTATGGAGAGCATCATGTTTAATAATAATTGGTACAGGAATGAGTGAGTTGGGCCAATCAGAGACCCTTGAGAATTATTCTGGAATTGATTTGCAAGGGTAATTTAACCCCAAACAGCTCAACATCTTGAACATCAGATGGGGATAGTATGCCTGAGAATCCCACCATCAAAGAAGGGAAAAAAAAAAAAAAAAAAAAAGCCCAAACTTGAGAATCACTGATTGAAGTGACTACTGATACTCCTGTTTACGCTCCTTGACTTAGGAAAACTTAATGTCAGATTTCCATTTAGTGAATTCACACATTCTTTCTGTATTATTATTAAATTTTATTATTAAATTTATGTTTGTGTAATCAGCGTGTTGCACAAACAGAACTCGGAATAAAATTATAAAGCAATGTGTTTTCCTTATGGTACCTTAAAATTGAGGAAGTGGAGAAAGTTCTTCCTTTTTTCTGGAAGACAATTCAGATTATCTCATGACTCTTTGATCATTCTTAAATAAGAATAAATTCACTCTAAGTAGACAAATGCATCCTCTGTTCAATACTGTAAAGCATCCAGTTATTATAAAAACAAAAGACTCATATTCAGTTTACAGTTGTATGTACATCCTGTTACATCTGCTTTTTTTGGGGGGGAGGGGCGGTGGTTCCCAACTAACCAAAATATATTTGATTACTATATGCAGGTACTATGTATATGCTGGGTCTTTATGTATAATAGTGATTCTCAAAATGTGATGTTTAGAACAGCAGAAATAGCAGCATTTAACATCACCAGGGAGCTTGTTAAAAATACAAATTCTTGGGCCCTATCAAAGACCTATTGAGTCAAAAACTCTAGGGTTGATGCCCAACAGTTGATATTTTAACCAGCCTTCCAAGTGACCTAAGAGAAGCTAATATATAAAAAACACTGGTCTAAAATTTTGGTTCTCAACCCTGGTTGAACACTAGAATCACTGGGGCAGCTTTTTAAAACCAAATTCTGGACCCCATTTATTCTATTTCATTGGTACCTGTTGGGGCTCAGGTACTAGTAGAATTTTTAAAGCTCCCCAAGTAAATAAAATGAGTTGTCAAGAGCTTGAACCATTTTTTTTTTTTTAATACTGGTTTGTTTTTTGTTTTTTCTCATCACTTCATTAAGGGTAGAATTGTTAGCAGTTTCAGAGCAATAGGACCCAAGGACCATGCAGCTATTGGATCCTTCACTTCAAGAACCAATTATGTATGTTTAACTACATGAAAACAAAATGTTCCCATCCTTTCAATCTGTTTCCTCGGTACTGAATTTCACTGTATTTTCCATTTCTTTGTATTCATTTGTTTAAACTTTGTGAAATTTCAAATTGAGGAGAATGTCATGAAAATCTGGAATTATGGTTCATTTTAATCTGTGATTTTTGCCTGTGCTGCCCATGGATACCCAAAGATATCTGTCAATGAGTAGCAAACTTGAAAAGGCATTCACATATGTTTGCTTGATGCTATGACAATATGCTTGGAGGATTTAAAAGTGGATGGCATTTATTTCACTCGACTGCGAATCTTGTAACAACCCACAGTGTACATGTTACAAACGATATGTGGAAATATGGTCGTTTGCAAAAAGGTATAATTAATCTGCAAATGGCCACATCCACCCAGGGCCAGTTAAGGCTCTCCAAGACCATTAAGGCTATTAGTTCTGACCAGAGATAAGCAGAACAAACAAATTCCTGCTGAACTGGAATAAGTCCTGCTCCCTCTCAAAGCCCTCCAAAGGATGATGAAGCCCAAAGATTTCATTGGTATTTTCCTTTTCTATTGTTTTGTTTACATTGCTCTTGCCCCGTCCTGAAACTTAACATTTGCATCGCAAAGGGATCTCTTTGCTGAGATTGTCCCCCACTCTGGTTGACTTGGAAAAAAAAAAAAAAAAGTTATCAAGATTCTTGGGTGGGTGCCTGGGTGGCTCAGTCAGTTAAGCGTCTGCCTTCAGCTCGGGGCTCAAGTCATGATCCCAGGGTTTCTGGGATCCCAGGGTTTCTGGGGTCAGCAGGGAGCCTGCTTCCCCCTCTCCCTCTAGATGCTGCTCCCCTTGCTTGTGCTCTTTCTCTGTCTGTGTCAAATAAATAAATAAAATCTTAAAAAAAAAAAAAAAAGATTCTTGGGTTTGGGGCCGTGATAATCGGTTTTATGCAGAGATAAGCCAACTTTTAGCTGGAGGCAATTTAGATTAAAACAGACTCAGAATAAAGGTGCCTAAATTATTCAAATAAATGGGTGAGTTAACTCATTTTTCAAACTACAGCTTTAAGCCTGTCTGAGAGATTTGGCCTGCCCTAAAATAACAGTTAAAATATATCTAATAAGAACCCCTGGCTTTGAATGGAGAGACGGACACCAGAGTGGGAGGGCGGAGGATTCTGTGGGAGGGCTACTGTCTGCCTCTCCCTTTGTGGCTTAGTGACTTTTGGTCTTTTTGATTTGTTCAAGTCTATGGAGGAGTAGAGAAACATTATAATAATCCTTCTGTGTGATAGGAATATATTTTGAATTAAAACCCAGTTTTTAAATGAGTTCACAAGCTAAGAGGAGAATGCGTAACTGATAGGTTTAAAGACGTCGGTCTGACAGCCTATGAAGCCCCACTAGCAAGTCTTCATGACACTGTCTTGCTTGATTCGACAGATCCACACCATGTCCCTCAAAATAATTCATGGATGTGTCCAAGGCCACAGATTATATGGGTCCATTTCTCATGAAACTCGACTCAGGCAACTCTCTACCATCACCACCCCGTCCCTGTCCCTACTATGGGAGAAAATAAATAAATGCTTGAGTAGGAACTTGTGCAAACTTAGATATATTCATTACATCAAAGGCAAAATAATTATTTTGTGACCGTGCAGCAAGAGTATTTTCTCCATACAGCTAAATAATATTCCAAATAGGTAACTGACTGAAATGACACCATTCAAGTGACCCGAAAGGTGGAAGCCACTTCCAAATGTTGACACGGAGTTAGGTGATTGCACCGATGGCCTCCTGGAGGGCGAGGCAGTCAGGGCAGAGGATGCATGATGACTTTGAAGAGTAAACGCGGGCACGTTCTGGTCTTCTACCCCATGGGCTGGAAGTGAAAGCCCATAAATCTCACGGAGGCTGAAAGAGAAGGAAGTCGCCTTTTTATTAAGAAGCAAAAGGGAAAGCGTTGTCTCCCTTCCGAATCCAGAAGCTCCGTGGAGATGCCCTTTGGAGCCAGAATGGGGCTAATTAGGCTATTTACATGAAACCCATCATGGAGCATGATATTTAATCACATCGTTTTGACAAATAATTAGAAGATAAATCACTCAAATGACAGTGCTACTGTATCTTAAAAATACAGCGCAAATACTGTTGACAGCATTTACAATTGCACCTATTCATTTAATCTTTGGTTTAATAGAAAAGAAAGCAGAAGGCAGATTTGTGCTCCAGCCAATCTAGCCTTCAAATTCTGGCAAGGGTTGAGCTTGGGCACACACCATTCTTGCATGAAATAGAACTCTGCTTCTCATTTATAGCGAACATTGAAAAGTTATAAAATATAATATGTGGTTTGGGGTCTTTTCTTGTTAACTGATGGTAAATACTAGCCTTTGGGTTATGTGGGAAATACCAATACATGTTTATGGTCTTCAAAGGGTTGCCCAGAAATTGCTGTGGAGGCAGTTTCAAGATTTCTCATGGCCCTCTGAGTCGTTTGAATGGCTAGGAAAAGCCTCTGTTTTGTATGCTGAGTTTTATTCTAAAGCATGTATCTTTGTTTGTTTGTTTGTTTTCAAAGATTTTATTTATTTCAGAGAGAGAGAGAGAGAGAGAAAGCATGAGTCGGGGGGAGGGCAGAGGGAGAGGGAGAAGCGGGCTCCCCCCTGTGCAGGGAGCCAGAAGCTGACGGGGGCTCCATCCCAGGAGTTTGGGATCATGACCTCAGCAGAAGGCAGATGCTTAACCAACTGAGCCCCCCAGGCGCCCCAAAGCAGTCATCTTTGAACACGAGCAAAATGAAAAAACCAGGGAAATAGTCTGAGTACACACATGCTATTCTTGAATGTCCTGTCTGTTAGCATTTATAAGAGAACTAGAAGGATCCAGAATACTGCAGAATTTAGTTTTCCATTGAATGCCAAGTAGTTTAAATGTATGGTATGCGACACATTTATGCATTTATAGTCACAAGGTCATTGTGTGTTGCATTTCAAGCCGAAATCCGACAGCCCTAGATCTAGTCTTTAATTTTTTTTTTTTTTTTTGCTTTCAAACCAAATTCGTGTGCACATGAATTTGTGTGTGTGCCCGTTGATGAGTTCATTTCTTAAAGTTGGTTTTGTGCAGAGTCAAGTGATAGGAGAGGTGCACGAGTGGGCATGCGATTTGATCTGTTGAGAGTCGTCTTGAAAGATTGTCCTGCGTTATTAAATAAGCAAGAGAGTCATCAGCAGCAGTTTGCAAGGCTGTGCTGGTTGTAACTTCAAGTAGTTCTGGAGAAGGATCAAATTATACACGTCTTTCTTACTGATTATTATACTTTACATTGAGGAGATATAGGATACCAGCCTCATTTCTGTAATACGCATCCCTTGGGACACCACTTTCCTAAAGGGTAATTTTTTTTCCCAAGGTTTTTACAAGTTGACTATAAACTATGTGATGTCATGTTTGTCCAAGAAATTTAATGATTTTTTTAGACATAGTCTTACGCCTCAAAGAATTATAAATACTGAAATGATTAAGCCTTATTTTTCCTGGTCTGATTAAACCAGGACGATTGCTTTAGGATTCTGATATAGGTGATGAGGCTGAGACCAAAAATCCAAACTGAGGCTAAGGAGGATTGAGCATTCTGGCCCTAGGACACCGAGTATGTGTCAGAATAAGTTTCTGAAATCTCTGCTTTTATCCCATGTGCTACGTAGGTTCCAGGATCGAAGTGGTCACGGGACTTCATGGACTTTTTGTAGTCACCTTTGCAGTCACTAGAACATTCTTGAGGTCCAGTTCTTGGGCAGCCTAACTTATCCCCGTAGACATTGCTCCAACTTTTTAGACTTATTCTCACACAAAAACATCACCCCTGTTCTAAAACTTCACCCTGGAAGATTGTACCGGACGTCCAGGACCAAGCACAAGCGCAGACTCGCTATTGTGAAGGCTGCATTAAATATGAAGATTCATCACAGATAATCACATATAATCAATGCATAAATGCTGGTGAGTAGAATAGTCAATGGGTGACATGGGGGGGAAAGGAAGGGTCCTGCTACTCAGAAAGAAAGGACTTCAAAATTGTGTGTGAGTGTGTTTAAATCAAGGACTATTTATGCTTTCTTTAAAAAAAAAATGTGAATTCTGATACCCAAGAAAGGATTAAAAAGGAAGTAGGCTGGTTATAGTATGTTTCTGTTTTCTAAGCACCTACCACTATTGAGGCCCCACTGCTACTTTTCTGATTTTCAACTGATTTTAAAGCGACTGCTATGTTTTAATCAAAACAAACAAACTTAGGTAGTGTTTTTGAGTCACCCAACTTTTTTTTTTTTTTTTGAGTCACCCAACTTTTGTTCTAATTTTAGCATGTCTCTCCCCCGGCCTGCCTAAGTGCAATCAGGTTATAGAAAGTTCGCTTGGTATCCACATCACGGGGTAGGCAGCGAACAAAGGTCTGGTCACTTTTTACTCGACTTTTAGTAATTTATAAGACTGCGGAATCATACATTTTCTGACAATAATGGTGAGAACCACATAGAAGAGGAGTTGGATGTTTCAGGAACATTCCAATGATGACTGCTGCCTAAAATCCTCTAGCACGTACTTGCCAGACCGTCTCAGGTGTTTCCAACAAAGTGGAGGGCTTTGGAATTAAGGGACTTGCCTTGTAGAAGAGTCTCTGCTAAATGTCCCTACCTGAGTGGGATGGAGCAAGACACCATGCTCTGCCATGACATCAACCAGGGGTATGCGGAAGTGGCTGTCAGGGGTGGGAAATGGGACGCGGGAGGACTGAGCCAAGAAAGGTGACAGTGGGGGAGGTGGATACGGGGGACGGCAACACCAAGCAAGGTGCAATATTAGTCCATAAGTGGGAAAGACGACATTTGAAGGAGGTTCCAAGGATAAGGTTAGGATGCTTATTTTCTTGCTCAGAGTTAATAGGGACAGAGAATCTGAGTATTCCAAGGGAGCCATTGGCCTTGAGTAAATTCTCCAACTGAGAGCAAATATCCACCCTTCAATACACCAAGGAGAAGGCCAGCCCCTTTCTCATGTGACAAGGCAGCCTCAAACTACACGAGGCAGTTCTCTCCCAATCTCTGTCTCTCTGTCTCTCTCTCTGTCTCTCTTATCTTCTCCCTCTCCCCCTACCCACCCAATCCCCAACATCACTCCCCTCTTTTTCTCACTCTTACTCCTCCTTATTCTCTCTTAACCTCGAGCAGCTCTAATCCTATCAGATACTACTCTTTGTCTAGTCAACCCCGAGTCCTTCAGAACTCAGCACGGTGCCAGCTCCCTGGTGAAAGCCTTACCTGCCACGTCAGGCTGACGGAGAGCTCTCTCTCCTACTTTCGCATCATCTTTTGGTCAAATGCTTGTTTCTCTCACAAAAGACAGTAAGCTTCATGAGGGCAGCATCCACCTTCCTGAATAATCCTCTTAGGGTTTAGCAGGGCGCTAGTACGCACAAATCATTCAATAGACATTTCCCAAATCCATAAGTCAAAGGCCTCCATGAGGAAGCTTGTATTTTCCTATTTTTCATTGTAAACCGCAGTAGAATTACAAAAATGTTATGTTACTTGAATTTAGGCTTCACCATTGTTTTAGATTTTTATTTTGGGGAAAAAGTCAGTTTTCATTTCTGACTTTCCATATTAAACTCCTTGGTCTATAAGGAAACAGCCAGATGATAACCAAACTGCTTATCATGAATCCCTCACTATTGTCCTGTTGATATTCCATTAGTGACGCAATGGGATTGCAGGGAATGACGAATCAAATATGAAATTAGACAGAAAATATTTAAAGACAAATTCCATTTCCTCTCAATAATCTATTTAGAGAAAGTATTTGGGAATAGGGGACAATATCAATTTCACCAAAATAAATGAAAAGGATTACTCAAAGTTTAAGAGAATGGAATTGCAATGTATTTTATTATTTGCTACATTACTATTTTCATATATACAACCATTTTTATGTTACACCTAGAATATGTTAATGACCATGATCAATTCCACAGACTTCTTTGTACTTGTAGTAACATAGAGTTTTGTCTGAGATATAATTTGGATAATTATAAAGTCATGAATTGTTTTTGCTGAAGTATGTTGTTTTTCATACTTCTAATGTGAGGTCGAATTTAATACCATTTTTATTTAATCATTATTTAATTAAAGTTAATTAATTAAAGTTAATTAATTTAATTTAATTTATAGACAACTATAAAATTAGTAAAAAGTATGTGGTGTTTGCATGAACACATGAATGTATGGATTAAATCATAATCTGAAACACATGAACATTATAGTAAAAGGTCCAGAATCTTTTTATTTTTATTATTATTATTTTTTTGAGAGAGAGAGAGAGTGCAAGTGGGGTGGTTGGAGGAGGTGTAGAGGGAGAGGAAAAGAATCTTAAGCAGACTCCAGGTTGAGCCGGGAAGCCTATGTAGGGCTTGATCTCAGGACCTTGAGATCATGACCTGAGCTGAGCCCCCCCGGGAACACCCCAGGAAACTTTTTAAATCATGTTTATTCTTCTATCAATTGGTAAAAGCTAAATTTTCTGTCAATTGAGACCTGCATGCTGGAAAATACCTAATAGTAAATAAGGCCCCATAAGACCAAGTTCTTAAAAAAAATTCTTTATGAAACAAAACTAAAAGCCATTCCTCTGGCTCGTATGTCAAAACATCTCTGTAGGATGCTGACTCTACGTCTGGAAAAACATAATGTTCTCAGGTTCTGTTTCCAGTTCCTGACCTAGCATGACTGCTAGCTCTCTCCCCGAAGATCCAACCTGAACCAAAAAACTGAGAAGACTGAGCGGACACCCCGAGTTCTCCGGGGCCGCTGGGAATTGGTGTTGGAAGACGATCTACTCTTTGAAGCAGGAGGCCACCAGGGTGGATGTGGGAGGATGAAAAGGGGAAAGACGTGGAGCCCCCGCTCATGCATCTCCCCTCCACTGTCTACACAGCGGCGGCCCACACCTGGGCCGGTGATGCACCGATGATGGGAGCACGACGGGAATCCAGAGGTGGGTTTTACTCCGTTCCCTGCGCCTGAGGCCTGAAGGAAAAGAAATGGGGGGTGGGATGGGAAGTTTTTGCTTGAGGGCAAGGAAACATGATCAGAGGTCACAAACTCAGATGCCTTAGCGTTCAGGCAGTTACATCAGCCAAGGCCTCGGGCTTCTCGGGGATACGATGAGGTGAGGGGGCAGTGGTGGCTTGCCCCTTCCAGAAGGCCAGTGGCCGCTTAGCATCGACAGACGCCTGCCGTGCGGTGAGCCCAGGAGTGCCAGGTCTGCAGGTATTTCAACCGAAGCCAGAATTTCATCTTTATTAGAAATTGACTAACGATTAAGCGTTGCTTTTTTTTTCTTTTTTTTTTCTTTTTTTAACTCAGTACATGGTGAATGGAACCCATTATGGCCAGTCTTATTATCTGTGGTCCATTCCCCACAAAGCAGATGGAATGATTTTCTTATCACAAAAAATCAGGTTGGTTGCTTAGGATTCTCCAATGTCTTCCCATGTCACCGGGAGTAAAATAAAACCTAACTTCCTGGCCTGTGCGCCCAGTCTCAGGACTTCACTTTCACACCCTTCCCTGTGCCAGGTGGCTTTCTGGTCTCGGTCTAAACACCTGCTCTTCCTTCTGCAAACGATGTGATGACATCAGCTCGTCACAGAGTTTCTTCTCAGCTTTGTCGACTCTGTTCCATTGTGTTCTCCTCAGGCCACCTTCCTAGCACAGCCTCCCTCCCCCTCCTTGCCCGTCACTATCTCCTCATTGATTTTGTTTTCTTCTAGAACATATGGTACCTGGAATAATATTATTTTTTACCTTATTATTATTTCGAAAATATAAGCACTGTGAAAGCAGAGGCTTTATTTCACTCACAGCTGTGTCTTTAATCATTTTATTTATCTATTTTAGAGAGAGAGAGAGAGAGCGTGTGCACGCACACACGTGCAAGCGGGAGCGGGGAGAGGGTCAAGCAGACCCTGCACTGAGCGCACAGCCCAACGTGGGGCTCAATTTCATGACCCTGAGATCACGATCTGAGTCAAAATCAAGAGCCAGAGAGGCCTGACCAACTGAGCCTCCCAGGCGCCCCTCACGCTATGTCTTTAGCCTGGCTCCTGGCACACAGTAGGGCTGCTGGGCATTCCGCTTGTTGTTTTTCTCCATTCTGAATCCATTCTACTAAATTCTCCCCAGTGGGGCTAGAGCTTGGCAGCCTATATTTCTCTCTTGCCAGCTGAGTTCCTGTTGGGTGTTGCTAATTGGGAACACCTGAGAGGTACCGGATGGCAGAGAGATTGGGATGCATTTGCTTCTTCCTGTTTCCCTGTGCTCTGGCCTGAGCACCCCAGTTTGGTTTCGGCCTTTTCCCACATTCCTGCAACAAGTGCCTCATCAGAGATACCAACCCCCACCAAGCAGGAACCCCTCCGCAATGGAAGTCCCACCTCCACCTCCAGGTCCTGCTCTGCGGTCTCATCTCCAGCAGGCACCAGCTGTGCTGAGAAGTCTTCATCCCCATCCCCATCCCCATCCCCATCCCCACCCCCATCCCCACCCCCATCCCCATCCCTGGGGAGGTCCACCGAGCTTCTAGTTTCTAACATCCTGAGCCTCCTGCTCCCAACCCAAATCCCTCCACAAAACCTCTCCTAGCTGGTGTGATTTCTGCTTTTCCTACTGGGCCCTGGTTGAATGAATACATGTGGTCAACAGACAGCTAGTTTGTAAGAAGTGCCCTAGAGACCCTACTCACAACTTCCCGTGACAGTGAATCATCCTTACACAAGCACCACCATGACATACGTTCCCTTTGAGCCACTTGGATGTCTCGGTCCGGTGTTTTGTGCTCCATCTGCTTGTATCATACCTCCGGAGCGAGATTAAAATCTCTAGATACCCTTAGATTTTGAGATTATGGCGTCCTGGATGGTAATTCAACATAAAATATCTATATGCAGGGAGATGGAAGATGCAGACATAGTTATGTGTAAAATAGACGTGAGCCTAGCAGTGGTCTTATTTTCCTCATACTATGTCAATGCTCTTCATTTGTCTTTTAATCTTTTAATATCAAATTCCTTCCAGAAAAACACACTCCCTCCCCATTTCTGGATGTCCCTACTTTGCTGATGTCCCAAACCCTGTGTTCGTCCCGTTGCATAACGAAGAACTCAATTAACGTTCTTAAAATAACTATGTGGAGAAAATGTTTAAAGGCATCAACTTCTGGAACGATTCAGGTGAGCACTGGAGTCTCCCTTCATTTCTTGACCCTCCGGAGAAAACTCCGACTCGTCCTTAGATCAGCTCCTCTGTAATTTCCTGAAGTTCTCTGATTTATTGAGTCTTCATTATGAGCTAATGCCTACAGTAGACACTTTATACATATTGTCTCACTGCAGGCCGGTAAAACTACTATAAATTAGAAAATACCCTTATTGATGCTCTAATAGACCTGATAGAGTGCAGAGTACCCAGGTACACCATAAAATGTGTTTGTGTCTCTCTTCACATTTTTAAAAGCATATTCTGTGCCAGAAATTCTTCAAGTTACTTGGCGCATATTATTTAATCATTAAAGCATTATTTTTGCTCTGATTTTACAGAGAGAATACTGATAAACAGAAAATACCTCATCCAAGTTCATACAAAGAATAAATGGGAGAAATGGGATTTGAAGCCCAGCAGCCTGGATCCTTCTGAAACCATTTACGTGTGTCTAGACAACGACGTGTAAATAGCTTTATTAAATTCGCCAGATCTAAAATGGGTTAATGCTTTGTGACCAACTCTGTTCAGATAAAGTCTGTGTTACCCAGTTTAGCCCTTCATGGGTTATCCACAGGAATGGGCCCCAAAAATGTTTAACTGGGAACACCCTCTTCAATGTCAATAGTAGTAGTACTTTTTATTTCATTTCATTTCATTTTATGAAAAGTAGCACTTTTCATTTCTCTTAGTTGACGACACAGATGGCAAAGTGTTAGGATTGAGCCAGTACTTTATAGGAATTACTGGAAATTCTTTAATATTTTCTTGTTATCCATAAGCCAAAATTCAAAATTCATAACTTGGCCTTGTCTGCTCGGCCCCCACCCCCAATCTTGGTTTTGATTTTGATCACATTCCCATAGTGATTATTGTCTGGCCTTGCGAGTCCTCTTTCCATTTTTCCAGCGGCTTCAGAACCTTCCCATGAAAGCCTTCCCCCTGCCAGGAGTACTCCTCCCCTCCCCACCCACCTGTGACTCATAAATCCCCGCTCACACTCTGCATCTCAGAGGTCACTTCAGCCACGAAGTCTTCCTTAATCCTTCAGTCTTGGCCAGGTCCCCTGCAGTCCACCGTGGTGGGTCCCGAACTTCTCCTTCAGACCGCTTACTGTGCTCTACATAATTCTATGCATATTTGGTTAGACACCTATGTCCCTTGGAGACAGAAACGTCTCCTGACAGCAGACACGGCCATCGCCTTCATCCCTGTATCCCCGGTACCTATTACAGTTAAAGCAGAAGGAAGATTTTGGATTCCCAAGACACAGATAGCTTTTTCAATGGTCATCTGGGTAAAAATAAATAAATAAATAAATAAATAAATAAATAAATAAATAAATGGACCAAAGTTCCTATTGCGTCTTGAATTTTTGGGACAAGGAGTGCTGTTCATAACACGGCTAATAACTAACACCTAACGGACAGCGTCTGTCCTCCGGGCACTGTTTTGAGAGCTTTGAGATTTGGCACTTGATTTATCTTCACGGCGCCGTGAAGGCAGTACTGTGAGGGCTATGAATGCTCCGTACCTACATGCTAGACGCCAGCCCGGGGTTCACACTCGTTGAAGGATTGTTCTGCTCCCTTTTCACCCAGACTAAGACCTGAGGCCGTCCCTTACTTGTCAACAGTCCTCCCAAGTACTTCACTCACAGGAAAGCGGGCCTGGCCGTTGAATTTCCCAGGGGTTTCCCACTGGAGAACGCGGGTCCCCAGTGTCTGCACAACGACCATGGGGGGAGAGGTTGTGGCTACAGTGGTGTCCAAGTCGAACACACGCACAACACCGACCAGGCTCTCACCAGCCAGCACAACGCAGAGAAAGGTCACAGTCTCAAATGCGAGCGGCTGTTGTCGTAATTAGCAAACCTCCAATCCACTGGAAGCTGCTCCTCTGTTAATTACGGAGCTTGTCATTTTCTCTGAGCCCCGAAGCCAGGAATTCTCATCGCCCCTGTACAGCTCGGGACCCACCGCTATGGGCAGTCTATGAAGGGTGCAGACTGTGACAGCCATCGTATCTGGACACCTGCATCCACAAAGCATTTACACAGCTTGGAAATGGCAAATAAGAGAAATCTATCCGCGTGCCACGAGTGGCCCATGTAAATGAAGTGTGTAGCACTCTTCCAACCTCCTTCCCCAGGATAGTCATCTTCCAGGACTCTGCCACCCAGAAAAGGACATCTGCTCTCCTTAGATTAACAAACTGTAAATGGAGGCTTTGTGGAATTCTGAAAATAACCATCGCTTTTCACGCTTCCATTTCAAAATAGTGTGATCACCATCTCTGTATACTCAGGAATTAAAATTAGATTAATTACGACATGATGATTTACTTTGAAATTAAGAAAAAGTGGGATGGAAATTCTAAATAATATTGAAATCTAAAAATCTATGATATGAATGTGGGCATCACAGATTGGGGACACAAGCACATTTCTAAGTGGGAACACGCTACAAAGTGGACTGCAGCCCACTTGCTATTTGGGTCATAAACGAGTCATTTTACATTTTAAGAAATGTTCTCTCCAGTAACAAATGATAGTTCCTTTGAATTATATAAAGAGAAAGAGCCATCATCTTCCAGCTTTGGCTCTAGAAAATAAAAATTTAGAAAAAAAAGGTGGGGGTTAAAGGAAAGGAAAAACACTATGAATGATAGATAAATGTGTTGAGGAGGGAAGTTTTTAGATTTCTAAGATACAGAAGAAGATGCCAAGGTTTATCTCACTTATATCACAAGGAACTTAAGAGAAACAATGGATGCAAATTCCTAATGTGCCTTGAATTTTTGAGCCAAAGAATTGTAATATTGATTATAATGAAATGGGGAGAGACAATTAAATAGCAACTTAGTAAAAATAAAGAGCAAATCCACTGGAGAAGAGTCAGACAGAAAAGAAGGAGAAAGACGCATGGTCAGAGGGAGCAGTACCATGGGGGCTGCGGATGCGGTTTGTAGACGGTCCAGGAAGTTCTCTGGGATGAGGTGACCTTTGAGCAAAGACCTGCATGTTGTGAAAATTGAAGTCACAAGGATCTGACTCTTCTGTCAGAGAGAAGAGGTTTGGAAATGTATGAAGTATAAGTAAACTTGTAGAAAACATTGAATAATATCCATTTTTGTCCTCACACAATGGCTTTCGGCATGTCTGGGTTTCTCTCTTTTGTACGGAGTTCTGATATAATAATGAAAATTGAGAAAGGCGATATGGAGGGGAAAATTACACCTGCTTTCAACTAATTTGGTTTTTCATCTTGTATTGCATATTTCATATATTTAAATATCGTTTTTTTTCATCTGTAGCCCAAAAGAGCCCCTCTGGAAATGACATAGTACATCTCTGTGGGATATATTTCCTGCATTTAAAAAATACACAATAAAAAAGTAACTCCATAGTGTCTGTGTTCCATCAACCGTAACCTATTTTCTAATTACAACATGCATTTTCCTTTTAAAGTTGATTTTCTTTCTATATAAACATCTTAGACTTATTTTTAGATCTCTGTTTAACTTGATTTTATTCCATTTAGAAGAGCATTTTGATTTTTCAAAGAAGTTTGTATGTTTATGATTAACTATCAAATATGGAGCCCTATTTTTAAAAAATCTATTTTACATGGCAAAAAAAAAAAAATCCCGTTTCAACAATTCAGTTTGAGGAAGATAATTAATTTTAATTCTAAATTTGCAAGCATCTTCAATGTGCTTGGCATTTTACATAGAAAGAAACAAAGCTCAAGATGTTACATTGGTAATAATAAGTTAACTAAGCAAGCATGTTAAATTATTAAATTTAGAGAATACATTGTACTTATTATGTTACTTACCCTTGCAGTGAACTAGAAAATGAATGTGGTCATTCCAGACTGGTTAAATTGGAAATATATTTTATACAGATGTGTCTAATGTAGTTTCCTGGCAGAGGAATAATGCACACAACTTATATTTATAAGTATACAAATCTGGTTTTATATTACAATGCAGTTCTGTAAAATCAGATTTCCCCCTCTGCACTTTGGTTTTCACTTTCAGGATATATTTACCTCCTTTTATCATTTAACGTATCTTTATTAAAACACTATTTTTTCCAGATTCTTCAGAGTTTGTTTCATCTATGGGTAGATTGGGGGTGGGGGACTGGAGCAGGAGAGAATTTAAGAATAAACAGTGAGCAATCTATTTAAAACCAAGGGATTCACCCTCCTTAATTAGTGCTAAATTGATTTTTTACAAAATCCTATTTCTGCTGCCAAGTTAGTTGAAATTCAAGTTCCTTTTTATTTTGTTTTGGATCTTTTTTTATGTTAACTAATTGTACTTCCATCTGTTAAGACAGCTAGACAGTATTAAAGTGTCCATTTCTGTTCTTTTGGCAATTTTCATAGGATCCATCCAGCCCCGAAGACAATGCACAATTTACCTAGACTAACTCTCCATTAACACCTGTGCTATCTTGGATTTTATGATAGTGTGTGTGTGTATGTGTGTGTGTGTGTGTGTGTGTGTGTGTGATAATTATTTTAGCTTTAGTGCATATGTTTAAGGGAAATTTCAGTGAACTCGATTTATTGCAGAAATAAAATGATATTTTGCCCCATTTGCTTTTCGGTTAATAAACAATAGTTCTTACACTCTGCTGCAGAACCCATGATGGGGTGGTTCCTGAGTCATTCCATTCGAGAACTTGAATTTTCACGTGAGAACAGTGCAACGACTGCACGGAGGGGCCTTGCGAATCGGAGTGAAACCATCGTGTGTCACTGCAAAGGGCCGTTGGGCCGCTATTCTAATATTAAAGGGAACTGGCCCTTGTTCCCCTTCTGGGCACCCTCTAAAAGACGGGCTTGCTAATTCCTAATTTTCCCAACCCAGGACTCAGGACCCCAGACCTGGATGTCAGATTTATGTGTCATGTTTGGCACACGTTCTTAGATAATAAATCGAAAACAACTCCTTCTACGCATAAAGATGACCGTGCGTGATTCCTTGCGATACTTTCCTGCAAAGATGAGGAGGGCGATGGCGGTGGTGATGGACAGGGGAAGGCGGTCAAAGATGAGAGAGCCTTGCTTCTCCCTTAATGAGCAGGAACCTTCCAGATTTAAAATGAAATTTCTTGCCCTTGTTGAAACATGAAACTTAAACCTAAATGCAAGCAAGGGACACAATACCAAGCTGAAGATGTTCAATTCAGATAAAGTTCATGCATGAATCAGTAGTTTGACACTATTTTTAAGTTGTCGATGGCATTTG
The DNA here is from genome assembly GCF_053574225.1 of Canis aureus. Taxonomy (NCBI): domain Eukaryota; kingdom Metazoa; phylum Chordata; class Mammalia; order Carnivora; family Canidae; genus Canis; species Canis aureus. Next base: position 90,380,436 of record NC_135612.1, on the reverse strand, counting down.
GCTGGTTTCTCAGCTATAAGCATGATTCCTGGATTTGAGACTCTAGTCTCCGTTCCCATGCTCCTCTTGAAAACTGGGTAGATAACGAGCTTGGTTATCTTGGCAGGAAAAGAACATTGTTTTAAAATAGTAATTATAAGCTGGCATCAAAGTTTCATACCTATCACCATTGAACAACTGACATTATGACCTAGAAAACTGGCAGCTGAGCTGACTGATCCCCCTTCCTCACCTTCCACAAACATCTCATCCCCATAACCTAATGAGTCTGTATCTGCAGTTGGTTTCCTGACTTCCTTCTGGAGCTTCAATGAAGAATTGCACATTCGTTCAATGAGCATTTATTGAGCTCCTACTATGTTCTGGGCATTTTTTCCAAGGGCCGAGGATAAGCCAGCAAACAAAAGGAGAACACAATTTGAATGTGGATTCCTTGAATGCAGAAATCTTGATTTCTATTTGTTTTCTTTTTGCTGTTTCATTGCCAATTCCCGCAGCAGTTCTTGCCCCATGGAAGGCTTTCAGTGAGTATTTGTTGAATGAAAACAGACTAAATCGCTCTAAATCTCTGTTCTGGTATAAATTTGTATTCCAGTGTTGAAGGAGGGTGGAGGTGGGGAGTTTGACAATCAGAATAAGGTGGTGCCCGGGCAGCTCAGTCCATTGAGCACCTGCCTTTGGCCCAGCTCGTGATCTCCTGGTCCTGGGATCGAGCCCCTGTCCAGCTCCCTGCTTGGGGTTGGGGGGGAGAGTCTGCTCCGCTCATTCTGCCCTCCCCACCCCCAGCTCTTGCTCTCTCTATCTCTCAAATAAATAAATAAAATCTGTGTGAAAACTATGCATAAATATAAGAGAATGTTATAAGTGCAAAGTGATTAGGTATTAAGGAGGAGCACTTTTCATGGGTGGGGAGAGGCCGGAAAATCATCTCAAATGTGCAATCCGATTTGAGCAAAGAGCAGAAGGAGCTGAGCAATGACACAGCCATCTGGGGAAGGTCCTGAAGAAGACACGTGTTTGGCACCTTCATAAAACTGAACTAAAAAAAAAAAAAAAAGAAAGAAAGAAACTGAGCTAAGAGTAAGGTCAGAGCATGTGAGTGGGGGCAGAGGCGTGGAAATGTGGTCAAGTGAAAAGCAGCTCAGTGGTCAGTGCAGCTCAGACACAGCCTTGTGGTCCGTAGCTGGGGCCTTGGATTTTAATCCAGATGAGAGGAGAACACGCTGGAGCAATCCCAACACAGCAATGAGCTTCTCTGTCTTTCGTTTCAACAGGATCCTTCTGGAGCGCAAAGGAGGAATCTCGAAGACCAGGGAGAAGGCAGGTACGATGGTCCAGACGAAAGACTGAACGGGAGGAAGGGTCTTTCTGTCTCTGTCTTATCAACGCTACTCCCACTCGGCCCATGTGCCAGGCCTGCGCCACGCTGATCTTTCCCCCACGTAAGGGAAACTATGTCGGGTCCCTGCTTAAAACTCTTCCAATCTTCCCCATTGCTTAAGTGACAAAGTCTAAACCCACTTCTGTGGCACAAAGGGCAACGCTTTACCTACCAAGGCTATCCTCTCGTTCTCTTCCGTGTCCCTTTCCTGCTCCTATATCATTCCTCAGTCCCCACACATGTAACAATCAGGTACAGATCCTCCTTGATTTTTTTTTTATAAAGATTGTATTTGTTTGAGAGAGAGAGAGAGGGAGAGAGAGAGGACAGGATGGGGAAGGGGTGAGGCAGAGGGAGAAGCAGATTCCCTGCTGAGCAGGGAGCCTGATGCTGGGCTGGATTCCAGGACCCTGGGGTCATGACCTGAGCAGAAGGCAGACGCTCAATCAGCAGAGCCACCCAGGTGCCCAGATCAGATCTTCCTTAATTTCTGAAGGAATTAGGTCCTGATAGACCCATAAAAACCTGAAAATAGGGGATCCCTGTGTGGCTTAGCGGTTTGGCACCTGCCTTCGGCCCAGGGTGTGATCCTGGAGACCTGGGATCGAGTCCCACGTCGGGCTCCCAGCATGGAGCCTGCTTCTCCCTCTGCCTGTGTCTCTGCTTCTCTCTCTCTCTCTCTCTCATAAATAAATAAATAAATAAATAAATAAATAAATAAATAAATAAATAAATCTAAAAAAAAAAACAAACAAACAAACCTGAAAATACCGTAAGTCAAAGATGCACCTAATGTACCTGACTCAGAGAACATCCCAGCTTAGCCTCACCTTCCCTAAATGTGCCCAGGACACTTGCCTCCGCCTACAGTTGGGCCCAGTCATCTAACACGAAGTCAATTTTATGATGAAGTGTTGAAAAACCTGTGTAATTTACTGAATACGGCACTGAAAGCGACAAATCGAACGGCTTTACGGCCACAAGACCTTGATGACAACGGTGGTCAGTCCCCGCGGTCGCTGGCGGACTGGGAGCTGAGGCTTGCTGCCAGGTCCTGCGGCCCCGGCCTGTCTGGCTGCCCGTCACCAGCCCCAGAGAAGCTCCAAGTTCAAAGTATGGATTTTACTGACTGTCTAAGGCTTTCACGTCCCCGGGACGTTGAACCATTGTAAGGCCGGGAACTTCCGTGCCTGCAATTATTTCCAGCATCTCGAACACATTATTACTGAAACAGCCTCTGCTTCTTTAACCTCATACCCCAGCAGGGGTTCCTCGCTTTCTACAAGTCTGCATTAGACCACTCTGCTCTTGTGAAAGACCTACAGTAGCACCTGTCTCCGCCAACGGAAAGAGATGGAAGAGGGATAATAATTAATAATAATAATAATAATAATAATAATAATAATTATTATTATTATTATAACAAGGCCACAAGGAAAAACAGCATTCAGCTTTGGTGGTGCAGTGAGCGCTAGAGGCCTCACATACCTGGAGCTGGGAGAGGGAGCCACCAGCCGTCTTCCTTGGGGACCACACTCAGCATCCCAGCACCAGCCACCAGGGCCCTGACCTGTGTGTGGGAGCACCTAGGCTTTATCTCATCTCTGGGTGCATCTAAGCACGAAGTGTCCTAATGTGCATCAGAAGAGCCTAAGACAGGTAATTTCTTTCTTTTTTTTTTTTTTTTTTTTGAGTCTGGGAATGCTCAAGAATTTTTCCACATAAATTAATGGTAATTGCTTCTTCCTTTTACACCATTTCAACCTTCAAATTTCCTAAGGTCACAGAGTGATAACGGCGTCTTCTGACATGTTAATAAGGTGACTTCTGGACTCCATCCAAAGATGGGGGCTGTTGGAGCTCTCAGAAGTGCCCCGTGACCTTCAGGGAGAGGCTGAAGGTTGAGTCAATTGCCAATGACCAATGACTTAGTCAATGATGCCTGTGTAATGAAGCCTCCATAAATCCCAGGAAGACAGGATTTGTGGTACCCTGGGAGAGGCCCTGTGCCCCTTCCCACAGACCCTGCCCGCGCGTCTCCTCCATCTGGCTGTTCCTGAGTTATGGACTGGAGTGAGCTTTTTATAACAATCCCAAGATCTAGTAAGTGCAATGTTTCTTTGAGTTCCGTGAGCCGCTCTAGCAAATTAATCAAACCTACGGAGGAGGTCACGGGACCTTCGAGCTGTAACTGGCCGGCCAGAAGCACAGGTGACACACGGGACTCGTGATTAACGTCTGAAGTGGGGATGGGACGGCCCTGGAAGACCGAGCCCTCCCCGTGTAGGATCCGCTGCTGTCTCTGAGCAGATAGTACCAGAAATGAGATCAATTGTAGGCCGCCCAGCTGGTGTCAGAGAAATGCGGGTTGGTGAGGGAGCTCCCACACACACTCCCCGGAATTGGGTGCAGAATTTTAGTCCCTTCAAACGTTCCAACTGTCACAAGAGCAATATCATGTGACACACGTGTGGGTGGCTGAAGACGAAAGAACAAGGAAGTCCTCCTAGCAAACCGAAATGACCGGATTGAAGTCAAGCAGGTTTATCCAAAGATGGAAACAGGAGGGCCAAGGAGCTTTCATTCACCTGATTCCCTTATTCCTTCACTTGTGAAGATAAAAACATGGCGAAGCGAGTGAAATGGTGAAAAGAGCCTATTTTTGTCCCCCGGGTTCCCTTCAACGCTTCCTTTATGGGGTGAAACTGCACTGCGCTCCTTGAAAGCTTGAGCAAGCCTGGAGTCCTGTTCCGTCTTAGGTAACAGGAAACCCTAGGATCCCCTCAGGTTTCAACCTGCCATCGAAATTTAGAAATGAGAGGGTCAGTCCGATACGTTAATCGACGCTTTAATCTGCTTTCCAAGACAAGACTCTCTTGCTCTCTCCCAGCTGGGGCTGGTTGGAGAAGAGCGTTCCTCTCCTCGTTCGGCCTCCCTCCTCCCCTTGATTCCTGTGGGATTTTTTTCCTCCAATGTAAGAGTTGAAATAGGGACAGTGTGGCCACACCAGGGCTTAGGCCATTTGTCCCTTGGCCGGAATCGCAGTGCGTTGGCTCCGCGCCTTTGCCGTGGTGGACACACGCTCTCCTAAACCCGTCACAGCCCCAAGTCTGGGCTCCTCCGAGGCAGGTGTGCCTCTTGCCCTGGCTGCACACCCGCCACCACCGCTCAGCTTCAGCCCCAGCCAGGACACCCCACGGTCTCTCCCGCCGGGTCTCCTCACTCCGACAAGAAACCGTCCTGGAAAGAACATCTTCCAAAGGGGCTGCAGACACGAGGGGCCCCCACCCTACAGAAGGCCTACCAAGACCTCAGCAATTCCCGGACATCCCCGAAGCCAGAAGGAAGCATTCCCTCTTCCTCGGGAGGTAAAACTTGGGAGCCAGCTCTTTCCTAAGCAACCGTCCTCACGTCCTGTCTCCGTGTCCACTCCTTCGGGGGCCTTCCCATGAACGACCATCCTGACGTTTCCCCAGGGTCTGCATCTTTGTGCCACAGGTGTCCCCCAGGAGTCATAGCCATCGTCCCCTTCCGCCTACCACCTTGGCCCCCCTAACGGCCACTGACTGGGTGTCGTCGGGCTTTGGTCGACGTGTCTCACTCTCAGCGACGGGCACAAACAGTGCAGACTTAGAGCTGACCTCGTTTGGTTTCAGTCGTGACCCGGTCCTATAGCAAAGTCAGAGCAACGGATGGAGGACAGTGAACATTCTCGGGGCTCAGAAGAGTGAAGCCCTTGGTAGTGTGTGTTGAGCCCTGAAAGATAAATAGAAATCAACGAAGCAAAGGATGAGGAAGCAAAGACGTTTCCAAGAAGAGGAAACACATGTGCAAAACTCCAACATTTCATAACCGCGTCTCCACATGACCCCGTGGATGATACAGTGATCAATGATGTAACTCGGCGCCAGAGGTTCTGTAAAGGGCCAGGGCGGGGGGGGGGGGGGGACTTACAACACTTGACCATCACACGGCATCCTGATGCTTCCCAGTTATGTTGTTAATCTTGTCATCTGTCAACCTTTATAAAACTCTACGAAAACTTGATGAAGCCCCTCAGGATGCAAATAGATATGCCGAGTCTGCTGTCACCCACGCTGGTACCCGTAACACGCGAGGTAACGCAGCACCGTGGAACAACGCAAGTCCTGAAGAGTGAGAGCTGCGACAGAGGGAAATATTTCATTCGTCCATCCCTGTTTTTAATCGAACTAAAATTAATTTTACAATGGATTTTTTTCATAAATTTATTTTTTATTGGTGTTCAATTTGCCAACATATAGGATAACACCCAGGGCTCATCCCGTCAAGTGCCCCCCTCAGTGCCCGTCACCCAGTCACCCCCACCCCCCGCCCAATGTACGATGGATTTGACATGACTGTGCACCTGTACACTCCGTGCACCTGTACCTGTGAAGCTGTTAGCGTAATCAGCGGAGGGAATATATCTGTCACCGCCTCAAAGCTCCCTCCTGAATTTGCGTGACACCCTTACGGTCACGTCTCTAACACCCTTGCCTACGGAGCATTACCTTCGTGTCCGTTCTGTGTCAACTTCAAATTGATTGAAATCTGTCCCCGTGGGAGGTGGTGTTTTTCTGCTCCTTTGCAACCCTGATAATTTTTGATGCACGCTAGAAATCATGAAGGTTGATTTTTTTGGTTGGTAGATGTTGCTATGTTTCTAAAATATTCTTGGGCTTTTTTTTCTTTTGTCTTTTTTTTTTTTTAAGATTTATTGATTTATTCATGAGACACACAGAGAGAGAGAGAGAGAGATGAAGGTGGAGGGGGAAGCAGGCTTCATGCAGGGAGCCCGATGCGGGACACGATCCCGGGACCCCTGAGCCCAAGGCAGATGCTCAACCGCCGAGCCCCCCAGGTGTCCCTCTTGGGCTTTCTTCTGACTTGCATTTTGGTTCCTGGGAAACAGCTTGACTGCTCACGTCTTGCGGTCCTGGATGAGGTGGTTGGACTGCAGCACCGCGGAGGCCAAGGCTGACTGCGTCCCACTCGGGGCAAGTCGACCTCCGCCCCCTCCTGCGTCCCCCCTGGACACGGCCACCTGCCGGCCCTGGGTTAACTCCGAGGCCCCCGGTGGCCTCCCCACGCGGGCGCGGCCGGCCGGAGCTGCCAGCTGAGGAGGGTCCTCTGCAGTCCCGGCTTCTCTCCTGGCGCCGCTGCCTGTCTCGGGGCCTCTGTCTGAAAACTCTGGCCTCCTCGCTTTCCCTGAACCCGAGCACCGTCCCGAAATGCAGGTGTATGTCCCCAGCTGCGCTGACATTACTCCTCCCTGAGCTGTGCCTCTGGACTCTGCAAAGGCAGAAAAATGAGGAAACTCTGAGACTTGTTTCCTGTCTCTAAGGGATCACTGCCCTTCATGTCTGATGCCCAGTAAACTCCTTTTTCATATCTTTTTCTGTTTTATTGTCACTTCAGCTAAAACAGTAAATCCAATCTCTGTTACTTCATCTTGGCTGGAAGAAAAATCCCGTTCATTCATTCATTCGTTCATCCTTTTATTGAATTTCTAACACGTGGTATAGACGGAGACACACCGGGGAAAGGGCAGTGAGCAAGACAAAGAAAGTGCAGCCTTTACGTGGCTTGCATTTAACATGATGCTACAGAGATCATCAAAGATAATTAAAAGCAGGGCCGCCCGGGGGGCTCAGCGGGTGAGCATCTGTGTTCAGCACAGAGCGTCGTCCCGGGATCCGGGATCGAGTCCCACATCAGGCTCCTCCCGGGAGAGCCCGCTTCTCCCTCGGCCTGTGTCTCTGCCTCTCTCTCTGTGACTCTCATGAATAAATAAATAAAAATCTTTAAAAAATAAAATAAATAAAAACATATATTTTTTAAGACCTATTTTTTTTTAAAGTCCGATTATAGTAAGTATCACAGAAAAACTAAGACAGGGAAGGAGCCTACGAAGTACTGACAGTGGATCCATTTAAAATAGGGAAGGCCACACTAGAAAGCCACAGAGGCAAGAGACTAAACCATGCTCATATTGGGGGTAAGCATTTCAAGCAGAGGGAAAAGTAAGTGCAAAGGCCCTGAGGTAGGAACATGCCTGAGTGTTTGAGGAATAGGATGGAAGCTGGTTGGAGCAGACTGATGCAGAGGAAGTGTTTTGCAAGATGAACCTCGATAGACTTGACAACCAAGTGTTCCAGGGCCTTGGCGCCCACCTCCCATACCTGGGCCTCCAGGGGGTGGGGGAGCGCGAGCCTATGCCACACGCCTCAACAGGAGCCTGCTGCCTGCTTTTATGCTAAGAGACTGAAGGTGGGCAAGGTCTGAAGCTGAGAAAGCAGGTCCTTGGCTGCCTTTGGAGATACAGCGATGCCTTGGGTTGGAATCAGCAGAAGTGGTGAAAGAGGACTCGTTTCTAGACAAATGCTGGGGACTCAAGTCACTGGGGCCTGCTAGTGGATTTGAAGGGGGAGTCCAGGCTGGCTCCAGGGTGTGTGGCCAGAGCCACTGGAAGGATAGGGTGCAGTGCCCCACACGGGGGACAAGCACTTGGGGTGGGCGCCGGGAGGGCCCGCACACGGGAGGGCCGAGCTGGGCCAGCCCAAGGCCAGGAGCCGGGCTCCCCGAGGGGCGCGCGGGGCTCCTGTCGCCACATTGTGGTGAAAGGACGACAGGAGCTGCCTGTGGCCACATCACAGGAAGCCACGGACGAGCAGAGGGCCTGCGACCTGCGCCCCTGGAGAGAAGCTCGGTGAGTCTTGGGGAGGCCTCCTTGCCCCAGCTGGGCCAGCGGCTTTGGAAGCTGCAGGTCCTCCTGCGGACTTACCAGGCAGGCCCAGAGCACTTGCACCCAGGAGCTTCTCCCTGAGGTCCTGGACCCCGGGCAGAGGCAGCGTGGCGTGGTGGCAACGGGCCGCGGCGCCTGGTGCTGGGCCAGGCCGGGCACAGTCATCAAGAATGCAGTGGCTCATTTGGAGCCAGGGTGTCACACAGACTGTGATACACCGAGACGTAAGTCCCAGATGGCGGTGACGCCTCAACGAGCATGCAGGCAGTGGTAGGCCCGCAGCCCGGGAGGAAGAGCGACGGCAGGAGAAGCTCCGAGCTCCGAGCGAGGGATGGGACGTCTCACGGGGTCCCGATGTCGCGGCGGCCTGCTGCGGTGCTCAGGTGAGGCCCACGGCCTCCCAGCGCTGGAGGCCTCACCTGCAGAGGGGCCACCTGTTGTACCATGAAGAATCGTAGGACCGGACAAAGCAAGAAGTGGGTTTTCCCTGCGCTCCCTTCATGCAATGACACATGTCATGTGTCGGATTGAGTGAGCCCGGATCAGCAGCTTCTGGGTGCGTCTAGATGGCATCAGCGTTTGGATTGGTGGACGCGGGAAGCGAGAGGGTCCTGCCCCATGGGCGTGCGCACCATCCCGTCCTTGGGAGGTGCGAATAGAACAAAAGTAGAGGAAAGAAGAATTCTCTCTCTCTCTCTCTCTCTCTTTTTTCCTTCCGGGCCTCACTGACCCACGGATTGAACTGAGACCTCGCATCTCATCTTCTGCCCTTGGACTAAGACCTATGTCGTCTGTTCCCCCGGCCGCAGGCCTTCGACCCTGTACCGAATCACGCCACCAACCTTGGCCTCCGGCCCCAGGGGCAGATCCTGGGGGATGGTGCGGGTACGGCGATGGGTGTGCAGACAGGGAACAGCAGGTAGCCACCTCCTGTCCCTATACCGCCAGCTCACGCCACGGCTTTCACTGCTCGTGTTCAGCAGAGCACACACGCATCGGCTCTGAGCGAGCCTCTTTCCGTGGACCGTCCCCTTCTGCGGCCCTCAGGATGGGTCTGGAGTTTGGAACACCCGGACACAAGCTGGGTCCTTTCCTAAAACCATTATCCCGCGGGAAGGAGATAACACGGGCACTATTTCGATGGAGGACTATGAAGGCCACAGTCCGTGAAAACAAAAAGTCAGGCTTTAGGTTGTTTTCCTGAGCTGTTTATATGGGGCGGGGGGGGAATTGCTGTGCCTTTATTTCTTACTCTTCCCTGTGCTCCGGCCGCCTTTCTCTGCCCAGGGAGCTCCCCATCCGCATGCAGGTGCCACGCAGAGCCGTCCACTCGGAGAAAGGGGCTACCCCTGCCCTGGGCCGCCTCACCCACGCGGACACTGTGCCCCAGCCCTCTCCTGGCGGCGGTTCTGTGGTTGTAGGGGAATCCGAGCCTCCTCTTACCACAGGCCCCTGGGTCCCCCTCCTGAGCCCCGGTTGTCGGGAGGGTCCCTGGATCCGAGAGCTTCGTCCTCCCGGGGTCTTGCCTCTTCCCGGGTCCCCCAGCAGCACGGCGCCCGCCAGGTGCATTCGGTGGGTACATCGGAGTGCACTCACCTGGATACTCCCCACCCTTTCAGCCTGCTTCTGCTGCACCCGGCCTCCGAGAGCCTCGATACTATGGAAACAGCTTTATATAAATACCTCTATGTGAAATGTGCGCCGCCAAAGCTCTCAACTACAGAATGAATTTCTTCACACCGAAACCTCTTCAAATAATTGCTCTGGAAACCTGTGCAGTCAAGCCATGCTTTTCAAAAATGCTTTTTCTCTATCAGATCACATTAACCAGCTCCATACCATGGGACGTGTCACTTCAGAAGAGCCTGGTTGGCACGGCTTTCCCTGCCACATCCAGCCTCATCTTAGAGTGTCAGCTTTACGTCGGGCTGGGATAGAGACGTGCAGGTAGGAATTTGTACTTTTAAATGTTATTTTATTCTGCTCCAGCCTAGAGCATTTAGGAAACCCTCAGTGGAAGGCACAAGGAAACTTTTCACTGTGACATTTCTGTGCTTTTAGACATATGCATGTCTAGATCTATCCATTGATCCCGCAATGAATTTTATAAAGATCTAATAGGCATGTCCTATATACCCGGCAAATTGTGAGGGGGTGAAGGTACAGTGGTGACCAGAACCATATGCGATCTACCCTCATGGATTTATAGAATATAATGTATGTTAGAGTAAGGACATAATGAACTCAAAACTGATATATTCCTTAAGGATTTGATCATTTGACTCCAATCCATATTCCATAAGCCTCTGCTCCCAGTGATATTCATTTTTTTTTTTAAGATTGTATTTATTTATTCATGAGAGACACAGAGAGAGGCAGAGACACAGGCAGAGGGAGAAGCAGGCTCCATGCAGGCAGCCCGACGTGGGACTTGATCCCGGGATTCGGGATCACACCCTGGGCCGAAGGCAGGTGCCAAACCCCTGAGCCACCCAGGGATCCCCTATTCATTGGTTTTTAACAGCTTCCTGCATATTGATAATTTGCCTTTACTGATGGCAAAATATAATACGCTGAAATTTATTTCAGCATGAATCAGAATTATTAGATAATTAGATTTTTCCTCGCCAGGAAATAAAAAGTGGGGATAATTAGAGCTACCATGTGGGCCGGAATCCCGAGATGGGGGAACACAGCGGGCGAGGTCCCCAGGAGTCCCGGGAGATGAGAATCTGATTCACCGATCTCGGTGGGAGCAGCGATTTGATATCACTATATTCCCATCACTTCTCAAGCCCATGAGAATTTCCTTTACAAGTTCAGATTTTTTCATCTTAAGAGAAAGTTCTGGATTAAAAAAAAAAAAAAAGGCAAACAGAAAGAAGAGAAAAAAGAATTATGTAAGCAGGAGAGGGAAGAAGGAGTATTTTCTAAACTAGTACTCTGGGTCCAGGAGGCAGAAACCTAGCATTGACTTTACTCGAACGGCTGGTTCCAGAGAATTCTTAGCATTTCAGACACAAGTGGTGACGCAATACAAATAAAGCAAAATAAACAGGAAATTTAAAGAACAGTAACAACACCACGTTTGGCCTGCAGGTTCTGTGTTCTCCCTTCTCTGTTCTCCTACAAAGCTCCGGGCCCTGCGGAGAGACAGTAGATCCTGCAGGGAGCCTGCGTGAGGAGGGCATTTCCACCTGAATAATAGCGTTTTGTCAAACCAGCCGAGCTCCAGGAGCCCGGAGACCAAAGCTTCTACGGAGCGTCGCAAATCAAAGCTGAACTCCAATTTCCAGGCAAGAAGGAAACCACCCCCTTCATGTGTCTTTGGTGAAGCTATGAAAATAATCTACATGGAACCACATTAGGAGCAGATGTGAAAAGAGTCAATAAATTGGTTAGCAAACACCCCGATGTTCTCCGGCGGGGAAGGTCGGCCGGGGCTCCAGTGTAATTTCTCTGGGAGAACATCAAACAGAACAACTGCTTCACCCCTTTCTAGGACTGGAAGCTGCCCCTCGGTGACCAAGCCAGATCGCGTTTTTCCGCCACTCTTTCCTCCCTCCTGGTTTTCTTCCAGGAGCAAAATAACATTTTCTGAAATTAAGACAAAAGCAACACTTAACTTCTGTCAACATTTGCTCTAGTCTCCAGGAAATTAAACTGCCCTTAAACTTTGTTTTTTTTTTCCTCCCCCCCTATTGACCCACCTTCTTATTGAAGGCTTGCAATGGCCTTCCTCCTTGACAAAATTAAGTATTAGCATGTAACGTAAGAAAGTAAAAAGATTAAAGACAAAAAAAAAAAAAAAAAAAGAACAAAACATTAGTCACGTAATACCTAGGAAGGCCTAAGAATTTCGTGGAGATCCGCAGAGACTATACAGAGCATCTAGCATGATGCTGTCCGTTGTTTATCCATCCTTAGCTTTTTATCTCTTATCCCGATTATTCCTTCTCCAGGTGAACACAGAGAAGGTGAAGCTCGGGGAGTCTCAGCCATTCGGATATGTTCTCAAGACATTGAGGAGCAAAACGGGGCCCGCCAGGCGCCTCCGCTGTCTCACATCTCAGGCCTCAGGCCCTGTCTACTCCCCCGCAGCACCAGGCCCCTGGTGGGTACAAACCCAAGCAGTGGTTCCATGGGTCACATTCATTTTCATGAGTCTAGAGACTTTTTTTTTAATAATAAATTTATTTTTTATTGGAGTTCAATTCACCAACATACAGAACAACACCCAGTGCTCATCCCGTCAAGTGCCCCCGCTCAGTCCCCGTCACCCAGTCACCCCCACCCCCTGCGCTCCTCCCCTCCCACCACCCCTAGTTCGTTTCCCAGAGTTAAGAGTCTTCCATGTTCTGTCTCCCTCTCTGATATCTCCTACCCATTTCTTCTCCCTTCCCCTCTATTCCCTTTCACTATTATTTATATTCCCCAAATGAATGAGACCATATAATGTTTGTCCTTCTCCGATTGACTTATTTCACTCAGCATAAGCTCATCTTCTATCTCTTGGGTTCTTTGCCCTCCTCCCTGTCTTCGCGATTGTTACCTCACTCTTCAAAGCAACCCAGTCTTTCTCAGTCGCAGCCATTACCAAAATTCTCCAAAGGAAAGATCATGGCTTTTTAGTAATTTCTCAGGAACAATTAATGGCCTTCTTCATTTAGAACTTGGGCATCAATCCCAACCCACTCCTCTCCAACCTCAGGACCTGCACCCCCAATCATCTTCACGTTTTCTAAATAACATGCGTACCAGATTTCTTATTATATCCATTTTAGAAGTTATCCATTGAATTCTTAGGAGGATACTTAGGTTTCTAGAACTCACGGACCATTGGGGTGTTTGTTTGTTTGTTTGTTTGTTTTGGGTTTTTTTTTGTTTTTTTTTTGTCCTTTTACACAAACACATGTACACAATCATATTTGCCTACTTTATTCCTCCAGTAAAATATGGCTCATATAATTACATTATAACCTCTGGTGAATTGATATTTGTATCTACATTATTGATTAGATCAGTATGTTTACATCCGAGCTTAGTAATATGCTGTGATTACTGTTCCTTTTATGTTTATCTTCTTCTTTTTGTAGATAATAATTTTTTTCACTTAACACGTTTAATCTTTCCTAAATAATTAATCCCTCTGAATACTATGTTTCACATGATTAAACATATCAGATACCTCGACATTTTCATTGTTTGCTGTGCCTTTATGATTAATTCATTTAGTTCTGCATCAGACCACCTGGATCTTGGTCATATTGCTCCAGTTTGGTCTGATCGTCCTTCAACTGCCATATACTTATCTTAGAATTTCCCCCTTTGCTTCTGTTGTCTTCATTTTGAGTTGTGCTTGTTTGCTTTGTTTGATTTTTTTTTTTTAAGTACCCAATGACTACTTGGTTTAAAATTTGCTTTTGGTATAATAAATGTTGCAAAGCAAATGTCCTGAAAATGAGTGCCTGGACTTCTATTTCTGGAAATCTTATAGACAATATATCCTAAAAACCCTACATCTGAAAAAGACCTAGACACATCAGGCATATATAAAATAAACATCATTTCAAATCCATAACTGAGCTCACAATTCAATAGATTGAAATCCATACCCAGAAACATATTGAAACCGTAGAGCAGGGCAGCCCCAGGTGGCTCAGCAGCTTAGGGCTGCCTTCGGCCCAGGGCGTGATCCTGGAGACCCAGGATCGAGTCCCACGTCGGGCTCCCTGCATGGAGCCTGCTTCTCCCTCTGCCTCTGTCTCTGCCATTCTCTCTCTCTCTGTCTCCCGTGAATAAATAAAATCTTAAAAAAAAATAAAAAGAAAAGAAAAAGAAAAGAAAAAAAAGAAACCGTGGAACACCAAAGACAACAAAAGTTTAAAAGCAGCCAGAAAAACAGACAAATCATTATAAAAGAATAGCAACGGGGAACCAAAAGATCTTTAAGAGTAGTGGCACGTGTTTTAAAAGATGAGATGAAATAATTATGAATCTAGAATTTTATGCCCTGTAAGTCATTAAGTATGAGTGCAAAAAGATATATTCTGATTTCTCCCCCATCTCCTTCCCTATCCCCTCCCTCCGTCCCCCCCACACCCCCTCCCAAGAATTAACCATCATAATGACTTCAGTAAAACATTTGTAAGATGATAAAATAAAAGAATCACCCAAGCTTTGGAAATAAAGCAAGTGAATATGAGCTGTTACTGATGAGTGAGAGAGGACATTCTCTAACAAGCTTACCCAACGGCCAGTGGCTTCTCTGGGGAATGTAGTCCTGTTTGCAAAATTGATTAAAGTTCACACATTTTACAATCCTGTAAAACTGTTAAGTCAGGATGACGTTTTGGTTTTGCTCATGAGAGAAGACACCACAGAGGCCGTGACGTGTTGTCCTGGAGCACGTAACGCAGCATCTCCTGTGAGCATTTCTCTGTCCTCACAGCTGGGGTTCCCCAGTTTCTAAACTTGTCGCTTGAGCCAGCCATGTCACACTACTATTACCAGTGAGTTAAATAAAACTTTATCACATGTTCACTATTCTCGAGGAATTTTTTTAAATCATTTTTTGAACACTGGTTTGACAGGGATATGCTTCAAAATCAGAGAAATGAACCCCCCTCCATAAAGAACAAATTGTAACAAACAAAGCTATAAGACTAAATGCCTACAAAAATGGGTAAATGTAAATGAACATTCATCTTCTGAGATTATACTACAATAAATAATTTGGAGGAAAATTAAGGAAATGGAACTAAAAATGAACAAAGTTAAGAATAAGTTGATTATAATTAATGCACTGTGCCTTTCATTATTCAGGAGAAGGCTAGAGATATTGATTAACCTAAGACTTTGTTATGGAAATGTATAGTGATTAGGGTAACCATAAAAATAGAAGAAGTTGAAAGGGCCGACTCGTTGAGAAAAATATTGAATAGAAAAATGCTCCAAACAGTGATGGAAGTAAAAAAATGAAGATGGAGAACATAAAAGAATCAAGAGTATTTAGAAAGCATGAAATATAATAATAGAAGTCAATAATTACACTAAAAGCGAGGAGACTCCTTTTCCTAGTGGCAGAGCCTGTCACATGGCATTTTGAAATTTGTTATTTACAAGGCACGTGCTTAAAATATGAGGGCATTGAAAAGCACATTGAAATATCGGACTGGAAACCTAGGTAAGTGCAAACCACAGGACAGCTGCTCTCCCTGTGTTTGCCACAGATGCGATAAATAAAGTCCAGTATTATGGATGGAGGACCCTGAGTTACGGTGAAATGTGTAATCACAAGCAATACATAAAAATTTTCGGTATTTACCCACCTGGTCTCCACCACCCATATAAAGAAAAAAACTGACAAGTTCAACTTCATAATGGGAGGTTGGAACATAATCTGAGTAATTAATAAATAATCAATTAGTAGCGTGTAGATGTGAGTCCCTGCTTCTTGTTGGACCAATGTGTCATCAGAAATGGCAAAATAAACCATTCTTAAAAGGAAAAACAAGTCTTCCCCAGGTGCCATATGCGGAAAGGTCTTCTGTGGATGCTCATGCCTACGTACCTCGCTAGTGTTTCAGAATCATTTCTTGAGACATTGGTTTATATTTTGTTTTGTAGCTGTGAAGTAACAGGAATCCAGGTCTTCCTTACTTATCCCAAGTAAAGCAAATGGTGTAAAGCAAAGCACAGACCCGACTCTCCAGAAGTCCACATTCCATCAC
Source organism: Canis aureus (assembly GCF_053574225.1). Classification (NCBI taxonomy): domain Eukaryota; kingdom Metazoa; phylum Chordata; class Mammalia; order Carnivora; family Canidae; genus Canis; species Canis aureus. The sequence goes on along the minus strand of NC_135612.1, from coordinate 90,364,556 downwards.
TTGGCTTTTGCCAGAGGCCTGTATCAGTGCAGCAAGGGCTTGAGGGGGGCACTTGACAGGATGAGCACTGGGTGTTATGCTGTATGTTGGCAAATTGAACTCCAATTAAAAAAAAAAAAAAAATCCAAAAAAAAAAAAAAGCATGCAGGTTTCCTTCAGTTAGCAAAATCCCAGAGGAGCCTAGGCCTTGGTAAAAGTGAGGCGCTGTAAGGGACCTTTCGGAAAGCAGGAGGCCCCTGTGATGAACATTCCTTTTCCATTAGCCCCTGTGTCCACCCAAGGCCTGCTGTGTGCTGGAGACACCCCCACCCCCACCCCAGCCACGTTTAAGAGGTTTCTTTTTTTTCAGAAAGAACTAAATTATGCGAGGCTGGGGTAGAGAGAAGCCCTGGGGTTTGGAGAGTAGGCGGCGGGGTTGGCAGGAGCCGGCAGGCAGCTTCCAAGGCAGATGGAGGTAGAAAGATTTGGTCCCTGTTTGTGTTTTTTCTACGGTGGTGACAGTTGGGTGGGGGGCACGTGGTGGAGATCCATCCCACCCTCACGTCTCCAAGGAGTTGCCGTGTAGACACTGGGGTTCCTGGAGCCCAGGGCCCTGAGCGCCCAGACCTACAGGGACGGTCTCCTGGCCCACTTGGCCAAGGACCCCAGGGCTCTCACTGAGGTGACCATTGAGGCCTTTTCTCTTTCGGACTCCACAAGCACCTCACCCTGAAAGTGACTTAAACGAGGTGAAAGGTGAGGTCAAGAGGTCCCCCAAAGCCCAAATTAGGTTAAAATTGCTCCCCTTTCTAGCAAGCGAGAGGTGGGAATAAGTTAATTTAATTCTTGAAAGTGTTACCACATTTTTATTCTCCAGAGCATTAAAGAGTACAATTCATATTTAATACAACCCAAGAAAAGTTTTCCTGTAAAACATTTTATTTCCTATCTCTGTATGCTTGACATTCTCCAGGGGACTACATTTGAGACCTCCAGGTCTTATAAAAATCCTCTGGTCTAATTGAGACTGATTCTATATTTTGCTGTCTACATTTTGCTGAATCTCTTATTTATTTTATTTTATTTTATTTTATTATTTTATTTTATTTTATATTTTATTTTATAAAAGAATGAAAACAGCGCAGTCCTTTCATTAATGAAAAGCATTCTCAATAAACATGAGTTATCTTGATCTCAGTATTTGGAAAGGATCTGGCCCTCGGTGGATGCTCAGTGAGGAGCTAATGAGGGAGCCCCCACGTCGCCGTCAATTCTGTTTCTCCTGTGATGAACCTGAGCCAACGCAGTTAACCGAGTTTTACAGACTTTACACACAATGTCAACGTTAGAGTTAAATCACAGATCCAGTTCCTAACGTCTCTTTCTTGGCATGAGACCGCTGTTTCAAACTCTGGGTCAGGATCCACCAGTGGGTCTCAAAGTCAATATAATTGATCAGGATTGGCATTTTTTGGGGGGTGGGATTGGCATTTTTTAAAAAGAAATAGAAGAGGAACACCTGGGGGGCTCAGCGGTTGAACATCTGCCTTTGGCTCAGGGTGTGACCCCAGGGTGCTGGGATCGAGTCCCACATCAGGCTCCCCGCAGGGAGCCTGCTTCTCCCCCTCCCTGTGTCTCTGCCTCTCTCTGTGTGAGAATAAATAATAAAATCTTTTTTAAAAAAGAAAGAAAAAAAATAGAAGAGGAAAAAAAATGACAGAATGAAATGCACAGCATGGAGTAACATAGACTGGAAAACAACACCACGCAGGACGGAACAAAAGAAAAGCTAAAGTGTTGATCCCAATAAGGGCTAACTAAGGCTTTGTAGAACTTTCCAGTATATTGGGTCAATAGGTAAAAAGCCTTTTTTGCCTTGAGTCACAGCCTAAAATGTCAGAAAGCGAGTAAAGAGGCCACTGATCTTCTCAAATTGCTCAACATTTGCTAGAAAAAATATACATATCATTTCTAACCTGACTCTTCTGACTCTCTCTCCTTTAAGTCACTGTCAAATTTACTTTAATCATGAAATTTTCTATGTTCACAAAAAGTTAGAAAAACAGTAACAGAGATACCCATGCCCAACTACACGTTACTCTAGAGTTCCTCTGCCCCCCTCTCCCCTCCACTCCCTTGTCCCTCTCCTCTTCCCTTCCCCTCCTCCTCTACTCCACGCATCTCTCTCCAGGAACACAATGTTACAGGCACAGGAACGGCTCCACTCTCGTCCTCATTATAACCCGCCTTTCTCCCCAGAGGTAACCATCATTTTGAAACCTGTGTACCTCGTGCCCTTGTACAGTTCCGTGACTTTACCACCCATTTGTGCATTCATAATCCATTTGTGCATGGTTTTATACATAGGAATCATTTGGTTACTTCTTTCCTAGCTCACATTTTTGAGATGCATCCATGTGTCCCGTGAAAGACGGTTAGGTTATTTTTAGCAGGCAGTTTTACAATGAATATCTTGACATGTATTCTCTGTGCACACATGCTGTGGGCACTTCTCTACCTTAGACATCTGGAGGGGAAATCAGTCTGCCTGCATAGGTTATGGGTATCTCCAAATCTCCTAGGTCTTAAAAATGATTGTTACCTATTTACACTTGGGCCACAAGACATAATAAGTTTTGTGTACTCACATCTTTCACAGTATTTGAGGCTGTCAGACTTACTAAGCTTTACCATCTATTGGGTAATGGATTATTTACTTAAATTTTTTTGCTCATTATTAGTGAGGTTGAGTATCGTTCTATATACAAAATGGTTTTTTGGCCATTCCTATTTTTTTCTTTGTATATTAAGGAATGCCCTTTACTTGTAGGGAGGGGTAGTGTTGTTCCTTTTCTTTTTTGATTGGTAGAAATTCTTTATATATTACGGTTACTCATCTTACTGGTGCACATTACAAGCCTCTTCTCCAGTCTGTAGCATTTCTTAAATTTCACGATGTGTTTCATTGAATAACAATCTATTATTACTGCTATTGTTATTTTAATGTAATAAAACGCCAATCTATTACTTTATAGATTACAATTTATTTTTTCTTCAAAATTATTTCTCGGGATCCCTGGGTGGCGCAGCAGTTTGGCACCTGCCTTTGGCCCGGGGCACGATCCTGGAGACCCGGGATCGAATCCCATGTCGGGCTCCCGGTGCATGGAGCCTGCTTCTCCCTCTGCCTATGTCTCTGCCTCTCTCTCTTTCACTCTCTGTGACTATCATAAATAAATAAAAAATAAAAAATTAAAAAAATTAAAAAAGACAAAATTATTTCTCATTCTACTAATATAAATATAACCTCTGTATTGCATTCCAATTTTTATTTTTATCATTTGATTATCACAACTTGACCTTTAATGCAGATGCAATATACTTATGTGTCTGGGGTGATGTGAGAATTTGGTTTAATATTATATTTGAATAGTCAATTGTCTCAGCATTATTTATGAACTATCAATCCCTTCTGACATGATCTCTAATGCTATTTTTTTTACGTTTTATTTATTTATCCATGAGACACAGAGAGAGAGGCAGAGACACAAGCAGAGGGAGAAGCAGGCTCCCTGTGGGGAGCCTGATGTGGGACTCGATCCCAGGACCCCGGGATCATCCCCAAAGGCAGACGCTCAACCACTGAGCCACCCAGATGCCCCTCTTTTTTTTTTTTTTTTAATTCACGATTCTGTTTTTTTTTTTTTTTTTTTTTTTTAATTTATGATAGGGACACAGTGAGAGAGAGAGAGGCAGAGACACAGGCAGAGGGAGAAGCAGGCTCCATGCACTGGGAGCCCGACGTGGGATTCGATCCCGGGTCTCCAGGATCGCGCGCCCTAGGCCAAAGGCAGGCGCCAAACCGCTGCGCCACCCAGGGATCCCCAGATGCCCCTCTAATGTGATTTTTAATTCATGTACCAAAAACTCATATAAATTTGGGGTCTTTAAAATTGTTTTATTTAATTCCTCTCTTTTTTTATACTTGCACAAATAGCAATTTACTTTAATTGTTTCGTTTTTAACAATCTAATGAGCCATATCCTCCCTCATTTTCCTTAAGGACTTTTTATCGATTTTTAGGCCCTACCCTTATATTTGAAGTTTGTAATCACTTTTTCAGGTTTCTTGAGAAACTTTTAGGAGATTTTGATCGAAACTGAAATGATCTATAGGTTAATTAAAGGATAAGTCTCATGTTTATAATTTTGAGAGATTTCTCCCAAGAAAATGGCCTCTCTATTTACTTAAGGCTTTTGTTCTTTAATTTTTATATTTGATTAGCTTTATTCCTCACAACCTTATGGTTTTGTTGCTATTGTAAATGATGTGGCTTATTCCTTATATTTTTTTGCATATTGTAATTGTTTATTACTTGTGCAAAAATCACAAGATTTTTGTATATTGTTCTTATATTCCCTAACTGAATTGTTTTATTAATTATACTTATTTATCCATAAAATTGTATGGACTTCTGATTTAGCAGTCATAGAGTTTGCAAACAATAATTTCATCTTATTTTATTTGGAACTTTACATCTGTGATTTCTATATCTTTTGTAAATGTAGTCACTGATTCATCTAATAAATTTGAATAGAGGCAGTGATGGGGGCACCCTCTCTTCTACTCCTGGTGTTAAGAGTTTATATCGTGGATATCCACAGAATTTTATTAATTTTTTCTGCATGTATGAGATGACTATATGATTTTTCTCTTTTAATGTGATAAGTTATCTCCTAATACTGATTAGTTATTACCTTTTGTGATTATATTTATTCCCAAATATACTCTGGATTTGGTTTGTTTATTAGCTTTCTATTACTGCATAACAGATGACCACGAACATAGTGGCTTTAAATAGCACAGTTTATTACCTCATAGTTTCCATTTATGTGAGTCAGTCTGGATATGAGTTGGGCCCTCTGCTCAGGGTCTTACCAGGAGAAGTCAAGGTGTTGATCAGAGCTATGATCTCAGCTGGGGCCCAGGGTCCTCCAGTTCCTTGGATATCACTAGAAGTCATTTCTCTGTGATTATAAGAGTGATGATGTCTCTTTTTTTTTTTTTCCTCCATATGTTGGCTCTGGCCACTTTCAGCTCTTAGAGACTTACTTACTCCAAGCCAGTGATTCTCACGGAAGAGCTCACCTGATTAGATCAAGTCCACCTGGGATGATATGCCTTTTTATTAACCAAAGTAAATTGATTAGAGACTTCAATTACATCTGCAAAATTCTGTTATCATGGCCATATGTTGTTACATAAGCACGGGAGCGATAGCTCATTATATTCACAGAATCTACTCACACTCAGGGGGAGAAATTAAAACAAGAGGAGAATCTTGTGGGCCATTTTAAAATGTTTACCACAGTTTCCTAACATTATTTAGGGATTTTTTTTTTTTTTTTTACCATTTTCATGTGATTGGCATATCATTTTCCATTTTATACTGACCTTATCTGTTTGGAGTGTAAAAGTAATCATAAGCATTATCATATTGCAGAGTATGGATCCTTGCTTTATTCTCTTTATATGCTTTAAAATATGCATTAATGTTTAACATTTGCGAAGTATTGCTACAGCTGCAGCTAACCACTTTACCTTATTCCCTTGCCTGAGTTCATCTTCTAGCTTTTGATATATTAGCTCCAAACTGGTAGGAATGATGGAGATATTATTCTAAAACTCCTAGTTCCCTCAGTCACTGATTCTCTCAGTCTCCTTTAAGGACACATAATACATGCATGATATAATGTCAACATCATGAGATAGGAAGTTGGGTGACTAGATTTTAGGTTCAGATTCACTACTGGCCACCATTCTATTGCCATTAATTAATCCCGTTCTAATTTTTGTTGAAAGATAATGTCCTATGAATATTTTCATGTTTATGCATGTTGTGGGCCTTCTGAGCAAAAAGTATTGGCAAATTTTGTTGAACAGTGAATAACAAATATACCTTAAAAATTATAGGTAGTATATTGCTCCAGAAAAGGAAGACGATAGAAAAGGAAAAGAGATAGAGGGACGTCTGGGTGGCTCAGTGGTTGAGCATCTGCCTTTGGCTCAGGTCGTGATCCCAGGGTCTTAGGATCAAGTCCTGCATCAGGCTCCCTGCTCTGGGGGGAGCCTGCTTCTCCCTCTGCCTCTCTCTCTCTGTCTCTCATGAATAAATAAATAAAATCTTTTAAAAAATAAAAAGAAAAGAGAGAAAGAGAAAGGAAGAGAAGGACATAAGAATATCTAATTTCAATCACCAGGACCAAGATGCTACAGGAGGGGAAAAACATGGATATGGGTACTAAAGGCTTTCACACCTAAGATCTTATTTTTTTTCTTTAAGGCTTCAAATGTGATTCTCACTTGCTTGGTTTATCCATCTCTTTCTCCTGACATCAGCAATTATCAAAGTTCTAAGGAACCTGCCTTATTATACACCATGAGACACGCACATGGCCTTCCTTCCTTTACTACCACTCTAACAAAACTCTGTCACTTTATGATGAGAAGAAATATATTACTTGTATTTCCCTTCAAGTCTTGTTTGACAATGAAACGTGAAAAAAATGACTAATTTGAAGGTGTGAAGACATAGCAGCAAAAGAACTACTGACAAGCATTTTGGAGTTCGAACGATGTGTAAAATATTTCAAGTAGCTTGGATTTCCTGCTCCCCATCTACCAACGCTTAATTCCTAGAAGGGAGGATAATTTTTTAAATTTTCCTATCTAATAGCTGAGCCAAATCAAAAGTCTAATACTTAAAGAAATTAGTTTGCATTTATCTTTCTCTATATGTTTTTCTTCTGAACGTCTTAGCCTAAATATATAGTTTTATTCTGACATAAAGCTTATTTTGTTACTCAAGTTATTATATAGGATTGAGCTTTGTGGCTTGGTTTGCTAAACCTATGGTTGAAAACTAAACATTTCTAGAAAAAATGGATAAGAATATCTTATATTTATTGAACATAGCCAAGAAATTTATTTTTAATAACTGAACCACAGATGGGATGCCATCTGTCAGCATATGGCATTGGCTCTTAAAGCAATGTTTACATCTGGGAGATATGACGCTTTCTTTGAGAGAACAAGAGGCATTATTGGACTAAACATGAAGAAGAGTGATTTTAGATTCATGAATATTGCAAGTTTGCTAAGGATAGAATCAGAGTGTTTATATGCATACAGTTTTCATACATTTGGGTAGATAAAAAGAAAGAAAATCTGTCCATTGAAATTCTGTTATAATAATAGAAAATAATTGTAATTTTGAAATTGTTAGTTTTTTTTTTCTTCCATGACAGGCAAGACTATTGGTATGAAATTATCAGATCATCAAATTTGTGGGTTTTTATAAACCCGTTTTGATTCTATATAAGTTCCCCATAAAGCTACTAATATCCATTTTAATTTATTAAAATCCTATTTATTTTTTTTCAGACGCATGTGCAAAATTGTAATTTTATTCGTTAAGTTTCAATAACTTCAAAAAAGTATATGATATAATTTTGTAAGTTATACAATGTCTGAACATTCTTATTTTTAATCAACTTTGCATTTTGAAACATAATTGGAATGTGCTGTATTAGTTTTTATTATAAAGGCACTAAATTGATATTTTTAAAATTATCATACCACAGATTTTCTCTTTTCTTCTACCTAATGTAACAAAAATATGATTTCTGTTTAAATTATAAAACTCCAGTGGAAAGAGATCATGCACAAATATTCAATAGTAATGATAACAATAATATTGGTTAACTACTCTTTTAGAGCATTCTTTATTTGGTAGCACTCTCTTGGAATCTTGAAAATAACCCTCCCAAATTATCATTTTCCCCAAGTCACAGTTGACAGAATGGGTTCAATGAAGTTAAGTAATAGGCCTAACATCACAGAACCTGTAAAGAACAGGCATCTGAACCATATTATCTCTGTATACAGTGATACTTCCCTGTATGAGAAAATTTCATAGGTAAGCAATTATATAATACTTATTGATTATTTAAAAGGGAAAAAGATCGACTGTGCTAGTAATCACGGTGTAAACTGCAATCATAATGAAGTACCAATTTCTACTTATCAACCTGGACTTTTTAAAGTTTAATTATTTTCATCAAAAATTAGAGAAATAGCTATAATCAAATACTTCAGATCTGGTTGTATATCCAAAATGTACTACAAAAATACCAATAAAGATCCCCAAGATGTTCATAACTTTTGATCCATTACCTTTGAACTGAAGTGTTTAGTAATCTGTAATATTGAGGAAGCTACATTGATGGAAGCTTTTTCTGCAACAGAATGCATCTAGGAAGACAGAGGTGATTAAAAAAAAAAACTACTTTCAGTAAAAAGATGGTCAAATCTTTTTTTTTTATTTTTTTAAGATTTTATTTATTTATTCATGATAGTCACAGAGAGAGAGAGAGAGAGAGAGAGAGGGAGGCAGAGACACAGGCAGAGGGAGAAGCAGGCTCCATGCAGGGAGCCCGACGTGGGACTCGATCCCGGGTCTCCAGGATCACGCCCTGGGCCAAAGGCAGGCGCCAAACCGCTGCGCCACCCGGGGATCCCAAGATGGTCAAATCTTATTATATAATACATACTTCAGTTCTTTATTGTAGGACACATATTGAAAAGACAATTACATAAATATGACAATATTCATGAGGCATGATATCATAGGCATCTGAATCTTTCTTTCTTAGAAAATTTCCTCACATAACTTCTGAAACTCAATTTTCTCACTTAAAAGATGGAGTTGGTAATATCCCCATAGTAGTTATCTGTGTATAAATTATTGACTATATTTAATTTGTTTAGACAATTGCCTAGAACATAATAAATTCTCAGTAAATTGGACTTTTATCATACAGAATTAATTATAGAAAAGAATAGAAAATGTGATAAAAAGTATTACAACAATATATATGAGCAAGGAGGCAAAAAAGGAAAATTTTTATCTGTTTAGTAGTTACTTTATGATGACTGTTTTTTTTTTAAGATTTCCAGGGACATCTAAAATTATGATTAGTTGTCTTCCTTCCTTCCTTCTTTCCTTCCTTCCTTTCTTTCCCTTCCTTCCTTCCTTCCTTTCTTTGTTTCTCTTTCTTTCTTTCTTTCTTTCTTTCTTTCTTTCTTTCTTTCTTCTTTCTTTCTTTCTTCTTTCTTTCTCTCTTTTCTTTCCTTCTTTCTTTTTTTCAAGTAGGCTCCACACCCAGTGTAGGGCTTGAACTCATAACCTTCAGATCGAGTCACATGCTCTGTCAACAGAGCCAGCCAGTAGTTCTTTTCCTGCTACGTCTTCACACCTTCAAATTAGTCCTAAAAAGCCACTCTGGAAAGAGAATTGTAACTGTCCAAAAGAGAAAAATTGGAATATCATTAATCTGTTTCAACATACTGTTTTTGATAAAAGGATAAAATTTCCTTAGTGAAAAAGCAAAACAAAAACCTTCCTTTCCATTAATTGTATGCTCGGCACCAAGGACTAGATACTGTACACTCATTTCTATTTATTTTTAAAAGCCAGATGTAGATACCAATAGCCTTGCATCATGATGTTTTAAATCTAGGAAAATAACTCTCTTAAAACAAATATGAAAAGGTGTCTGGGAGACGTATGTGAGAACACGAGTCCATGGGCACCTCGGAGGTCAATGAGTTGGGATATCACCAAACTTATTATTGCCAGAGATCTGGAAATTGCCAATAAATGATTCCTCTTCACCTATGAATTCAATCGACCCACACCACAGAAAAATCACAGGCACATTTTTCATACTAAATTCCATTGAGACCTCTGAATGATTTCTCTGAACCATGGGACCCCGCTTTTTCAATGCTCTAGGAATTGGCTACGTCAGAATCATATATGGGCATCAGTTAAAAATAGAGACTCCTTGGTCACTTCTGCCTCAGTCACAGAGCGTATCCCAGGAACGCGTCTGTCCAGCTTGGATTACAGGTGATTGTGATGGGTGAGGCCCTCAGTGGTCAGATCAAGTTCCTGGCACTCGAAGGCTGTTCCTCTTTTTTCCACTGGGGTTCCGATGCAGAACTCAGAATCCATTTGCACTAGTTTGAACAGAGAGAGATTTACTACTGGGTGTTGAATGACTTTCTTGGGACAGCAAGATGAAATAGATCAAAGGAACAACTCCCAAAGTGACAGCAGATCTAGAACATACTGTTCGTGCCTCTCCTAATGTCGGGGCTTCCCAAGAAAGAAGCTGCTAAATCAGGACACTGATGTGACGACTTCCAGCTCCTGACCCCTGTCGCCCCCACCAGCCACACAAGCAGGTTGGATGCCCCGCCAGCCACTTCTCTCTCGCCCTGGGTCTGTATTCAAATCTTGTGCAGCTGTGTTGGATTAGCGGACATACAGAAACCTGGTGAAAATGAATCTCAGGAAATTTTAGGTTTTTAACTTCTTCAGTCCGAGAAGAAAAACCAGACAGAAGTTGGAAAAAGAAAAAGAAAAAAAAAAAAAAAAAAAACGAGGTGGCAAATTTATCATAACTGTTACAATCTCCAGGTTCTCTAGTCAAATCTAAATTTATTTGGTTTGAAACAAAATTGTTCAAAAATGATTAAATTTCATACCATGAAGTTGTCTTATTCTCGCTCTGTCTTTCTGGTTGATACCATCATTCCTCTGAACCATCAGGTCATTTCATCTGGACCTCCTTATCCACCTGTGTCACTTTCTACTACATTCTATGGATAGCAGTTATTTTCCTTACTGTTCCAGAAAAAAAAAAAAAACCTGCAAAACCCTTTCAGTTGGATTTATTGTATATGCACCAAATTTACTGCAGTTCTTTGCAAGAGAAAATGCTTATTCTCAAAAATCAGTTTTTCCAAAAGTGCACACAATTTTAATACTCTTGTTATTTATGATGCTCTGACTTTGAAGAAATAAATGAACAAATGTTTCAACTTTACTCTCAGTTGTTTTAAGGCATCAGAGAATTACATTTTTACATAATTTAGAGACATTCAGATTTAATATGACATATATATGTGTGTCAGTCCCCTGCCAAACTTTAGCATCATGTGATAACATTGGATGCAAAGTCTGGAAAGGTTAATTCCGCAGTACAAATTTGTTACTGCTCTTCTCAGAATACGTGTCTCTTTCTTCCAAAAAAAGCAGGTCTTCATTTTCCTCTTGACTCAGGTTATATTCCATGGACCATGCAAAAATTATAACCACTTCTTTGCATGTACCAGACTTGCCCCATCAATCTCTAGGTTCTTAGTACTTGGGGAACCCCCCCCCCCACTGCTGGTTAGTCCAACTTGCTACCCTCTCCGCACGTGCATTCTCCTAGCTGCAAATGCCTGGAGGAAACCACAACCGTCTTGCTTGAGGTATATATGACCCAGCAGGGCTCTCACAGCATCCCAATGCTACTGTTCTAGGTCCCACTCTCCAGTGGACAATTTCATGCCTTTTTGTCTCTCCTACAACCTCCGGCCTGAATTGCCATATCTTGATGATCGCGTCGTGACTGTTTCTGACCAAAGTACCAACCACACATTCACCCACCTATCTACCACTCTGCCCATCTATCCTGCCTTGTCCGTTGTGCGTATTATTACAGAAGAACTGTCCTTATTCTTATCTAAGCCAACTCCTTGGATCCATTCCCATTGCCTCCTGCCTTCTTAAAGACAGTGCTCCATGAATTTGTTTCCTCTCTATGGAATCATCAAATTGCCCTTCCTTGGATTACTTGCATAAGCATAAACCCTATTTGGGCCATCTTAAGAAACAACCATCCTACCCCATCTCTTTTGTCTGCAACTGCCTCAATTTTCAGCTTCTCCTTACAAAACACAAAAACAAAAGAACCTCCTTAAACATGTGGTCTATGTGCATCATCCAAATTCCTCCTTTCCCTTGCTTCCTTACATCCCTGCAAATGAGTTTGTATTCCCACAATTGTACTGAATCAATCATTAATTCATCAATTCTACTAAACAGTCATTTGTTTTTCATTACCAATGATTTAGCTGTTGCTAAGCACAACTGTCAATTCTCCATTCTTATCTTTCTGACCTATCAGAAAAATTTGGCCCAGCTGATCACACCTGCCGTCTAAATGGCTTTTCTTTGTTTAGGATTTTAGATACCATGCTCTCTTGTTTCTCCTTCTACTCTCAAGCCAATCCTTCTCCTCGCCTTGCCTTCTTATTGTTACAGTCTCTAGGCCTCTGTTCTCATTCCTCTTCTCTTCCCATTTCTATTCACTCTTTGCAGGATCTTATCCAGCCTCCTGGCTTACGGAACTCCTACGTGCTATGGTGCACAAACTTTGAGCCCCACCCAGTACCCTACTTCACAGTCTAAACTAACATATCCAACAACCCACTGGATATTTGCTGTTGAATTGTTAGTAACATTTCAAAATTAGCAGGTCTGAAACTAGGTTTCTGATATTCTCTCCAAAGCCTGTCTTTCCTATAATATTGCCCATTCAGCAAAACACAATCTCCCCCCCCCCAACCCTGCCTTTTTTTTTCCAGTTGGTCAGGGAAAAGACCTTGTAATCATCCATAACTCCTCTTTTTACTCACACACTTCGTATCTGTCAGCAAGGCCTTGTGAGCTTGGCTTTCAAAACATATCCTATATCAGACACCCTTTCCACACCTTGACCAATAACACTATAGGCAAATGTGTTATCTGTCGAGATGATCTCTTGCCTGGATTATGATAGTAGTCTCTACATTGATCCACCTACACCTTTATCCCTTCACGGTTTACGATGTACAAAGTTGCAAGAATTATCTTTAACACAAATCAAAGAATGCCATTCCTTTCCCCAAAACGCTCTGCTGGCTCCCATCTCACTAAGCCAATATCTTTATTTTAGCTTCTAAGACCATATTTGTCTTTCCTCAACCAAATCTGATATCATCCCCTCTCTCTCTTTCTTGTTCATTATGCACCAGGTCCACCGACCTCCCTGCTTTTTTTTTTTTTTTTTTCCAAACATAGCAAATAAGCTCACAGATCATGGCCTTGTCGTTCTTCTGACTGAACTGTTCTTCTTCACTCAAATAGTTGCATGAATGGATCCTAACTTCAGATATCCTTATCAGAGCAATCATTCCTGGCCACTCTCTTAAGCAGCAAAACCTCTGGCAACACCATCACACTCCCTCTGTCTCTTGTCCACGTCTATTTTTCTGCATAATATTTGTGTCCATTTGGCATACTGCATATTCACTTATGCATGTACTTATTCATTAATCACTTCCCCAATAGAATAGAAACTTCATGAGATCAGAGACTCTGGTCCCTGTTGTCTTCCTAGCACCTAGAATGGATCCTGGTCATAACAGGTGCTCAAAACAGACTTACAGAATGGATGGATGAATGTTCTTGCAGTTTTCTTTTGGGCTTCAATACCTCTCCATTTTCAACCCTTCTAGGTTAAGTGGATACTAACTGGGTCAGTTCATCAAATAACCCTGGCCACAGTTATTAGTTGAGTGGCAGACATGTGATGTTAGCTAACTCAATAAGAATAATCTGATGTAAAAAAAAAAAAAAAAAGAATAATCTGATGTTTGTGATGGCTGCTACCAAAGAGAGCCTCTTCTCCTGGGCTTGTAAGCAAGAGTATATGAGACCAGGGCTGCTGGTTAGTTAGAGAAACCAACACATGGACAAGAACTGAGCAAAACAAAGAGACAGAAATTCAGGATGATGGCACTCTTTAGCCCTAAATCCAACAGTTTTCAAAGGCACTGTACTCCTGGACTTCTCAGATTCTGAATCAAACAAACTCACTTAAAAAAAAAAAAAAAAAAAAAAAAGCCAGTTCAGAGTAGGTTCTCTATCACTTGCAAACAAAAAAAGTCAAAAGAGAAATGTCTCAGATTGGGTCAGGTAGTCTAAATAGTCTTTATAGTGCTTTATAATTTCTATTTTTCTCAGCATTAAAAAAAAAAAAAAAAACTTATCTCTCTTAAGAATGATAACCTAATTCCAAGAAGCCTCCCGGAAGATTTCTTCTTATACCCCAAAGACCAGAGTTGAGTCACATGAATATTTGTGGTTGGATAAAACCAAGAAGTGAGACAGAATTATAATTGGCTTAGACAAATCACTGATGGTAGAAAGGATGTTGGATCTCTATCGCAATGACCACTACTGATGGGTAAAGTAAAAGTAGACCTTAAGTCTACTTTCCATCCATAATAGCCACAGTGGGAACAAATAGAAGGATTTATTTATTTTTTTTTTTAAACATAAGTCTTTCTTTTTTTTTATTTATTTATGATAGTCACAGAGAGAGAAAGAGAGAGAGGCAGAGACACAGGCAGAGGGAGAAGCAGGCTCCATGCACCGGGAGCCCGATGTGGGATTCGATCCCGGGTCTCCAGGATCGCACCCTGGGCCAAAGGCAGGCGCCAAACCGCTGCGCCACCCAGGGATCCCAAATAGAAGGATTTATTCAAGAAGAGAGTTAAGAGTGAGAGTTCCTTCCTACCGTAGGCAGGCCTCCATGTACACCAATAACAGAGTAGGAGGGTTGAATCATCCCTACCCTTCACAGGTCACTATGAGATGGCTGTTCTGCTTCATTTAATTACATGTGAATCACAATGAGACTCAATAATGGAACCCACTGAGTGTTCATTCCTTGCTTCAAGATAGTTTAAAAAAAAAAAAGACTTCAGAACCTTTCTTTCTGGGGCTATACAGTACTACTTCAGGAAACTGAGCACGGCCATGCCTCAAATACCTGGCTAACCAGGCATAGATAATGCACGCATAAACAAAAAAAAAAATACACAGATAATAATCAAACATATGTTTGCATTTTTTTCCTTTGTTTATTGGAGTTCAATTTGCCAACATATAGCATAACACCCAGTGCTCATCCCATCAAGTGTCCCCCTCAGTGCCCGTTTGCATTTTGGATGTAACTTTGAAATCAACTGCTATGAATTGAATTGTGTGGCCCCGAAATTCATGTGGGAGCTTTAACACCTAGTGTGACTGTATTTGGAAATAAAGCCCTGATGAAGGTAATGGAGGATAAATGATAATGGTAGAGCCTTAATGTGATAGGGCTGGTGCCCTTTAAGAAGAGAAAGGGACACCAGAACTCTATCAGTTTCATGACGAAAGGTCACGCGAAGACACAGCAAGAAGATAATCACCTACAAGCCAAGAAGAGAGCCCTCACTAGAAATCAAATTTTCCAGCACTTTGACTATGGGCTTCTAGCTTCCAGGATTATGAGAAAATAAATTTCTGTTGTTTAAGCCACCAGCCTGTGATTTTTTTTTTATGGCAGCCTGAGCTAATATACCAACTTTCAAATAATTGAGGGATAATCAAGTTCATCTGTCAGTTGTAAGTCTAACGTCTACAAGCTGCAGTTACTTTAGAAGATAAACTGATAACTAAAAGAAAGTCTCATTATGAAGTGGCATTTGCCTGAAGGAGTCCAGAGATGAAGTGTCTTATGATTCCCATACTAAAATAAAGTACTTACTCACTAGGGAAATATAAACAGGCTTATGCCATTTTTAAAAAGATAGCTTTGGTTGTATCATTGTAAATGTGTTGTTTTGTGAAAGGAAGAGAAAGAGTAAATGAGATAAAACACATGAGTAGGATATTTGAGAAACCCAAGAAATAAGCAATTGTGGAGAGTTTCACTTCTGATTAAGATAAAGTAGGATAAGGATGAACATATCACCTATGTTAAAAACAAGAAAAAAAACTGATAAAATATAAAGCATGTTTTTCTAAAAAAAAGTTATTCAAGTTATTAAAGAACAGCTGATACAAAGTATCAGACAAGAAGGGATGATCTTCATAGGTGGACAAAGAACTATAGATGCATCATCCTCGTCACAACAGTGACAAGTGTCTGCTGTGAATGCAAGTGTGCAGACGGGAGGCATGCTTTAGATGGGGAGACTTTACAAGGAGAAATCAGGTGAATTTTAAATGACTGCATGGGTGGAAAGAGAGATTGTTATCTGGAAAAGCTCCAAATGAAAAAATAAATATTTCATCTTAACAATTCCCTCCCCTGGGACACCTGGGTGGCTCAGCAGTTGAGCATATGCCTTTGGCTCAGGGCGTGATCCCACAGTCTTGAGACCGAGTCCCACATCGGGCTCCCTGTATGGAGCCTGCTTCTCCCTCTGCCTGTGTCTCTACCTCTCTCTGTGTGTCTCTCATGGATAAATAAATACAATCTTAAAAATAATCCCTCCCCCAGAAGTACTGATGACAAAGTGGCAGAAAGAAAGGACAGAAGTAGAAATGCATGTGTCCTCAAAAACAGTGTATATGCCTCACAGCACGCAGATGCCAGGCCTTGCTGAGGTATAATACAGAAATGAATGCAAATCAGCTAAGGCTAAAACCCAAGCTATTTCCAGTGCAAACCTGAAAGGATCAAAGGATTAGCCCCTCTGTCCTGAAGCTGAACATTAACCTAAGAGGTAAAGGGTCTTAAAAAAAAAAAAAAAAAAAAGTGCAGTCTTTATGGCTCTTTTTGAAACCAATGGTGAACACAACCTCATTCAATCTTCAGGAGTGGAGGGAGGGATGAAGAGACAGAGCACGGAGGATTTTTAGGGTAGTGAAAATACTCTGTACGACACCATAAGGATGGATACATGTTGTCATACATTTGGTCCAACCTCACAGCATGTCCAACACCAAGAGTGAATTGTAATGTACACTATGGACTTTGGGTGTTGGACGATGTGTTAGCAGAGGTTCAGGAGATGTAAAAAAAAAAGAAAAGGCACACCCCTCGTGGGAGATGTTCATAATGGGTGACTATTCACACGTGGTGGTGAAGAGCATATCAGATATCTCTGTACCTTCTCTCACTCATGCTGTGAATTTGAAATTGCTGTAAAAAATTAAATCCATTAAAAAAAATCAGTCCAGGTCTTGGTGGAATCTAAGAGATCAGCCTCTCACCATAGCTGCCTGATTAAAGAATGAGACTGCACATCCCAGAGACAGAGATATAACAATTTAGTATCCATTATTCTTTCAGACACACCACATGTTATGCTGCCCTGTGAAAGATATGAAGAAGTAGGAAAATATGGCCCACAATCAAGAGCAAAATGAATCAATAGAAAGAAAATCACAGATAATTCAGATGGTGTAATTAGTCATCAAGGATTTTAACATGACTGTTATAGAAGTGCTGAATAATTTATGGTATAAAATGAAAAATATGAATGAATCTAGAGGAGATGTCAAATAAATAATGTAGAATTAAATTGATGTTTTTGAATTGAAATGTACAGTGTAAGACATAAAAATGTATTAGATTATTTTAACAGGCAGACAGAATAAAAGCAGAAGAAATAATTGTTGAACATAAAGATATATCAGTAGTAATTATCCAAATAAAATATACAGAAGTATTTTTATATTCTGTACAAGAGCACAGAATATAAGATTAGGAAAAAAACTGTTGGGGGTTGGAGCCTTATGGGAGTATATTAAATTAATAAACACTTTTGTAATTTGAATCCTAGAATGAGAGGATATAAAAGACTTGGCAGAAAAATATTCAAAGAAATAATGGCCAAAAACTTAAAGTTTGATTTAAAAAACAATCTCAACTTACAAACACAAAAAGCACAGGGAACACCAAGGACTATAAGAACAAAGAAATTCACACTTAGGTGCAGCACAAATTTTTGAAAACAAATATAAAGAGAAAATTCTAAAAGCACAGTGATGTGTATCAGGGAGGGGGAGCTGGAAGTCAATGGAGCACCATCTTTTAAAATGTCCAGAATAAAAAATTATATATATCAACTTAGAATTCTGTATCAGGTGAAAATATACTTAAAATAAAAAATAAAGAAATATGCAGATAAAAATAACTTGCAAGAATTCATTTTCAATATATGAACACTATAATTAGCGCTACAGGGAAGGGACACCTGGGTGGCTCAGTGGTTGAGCGTCTGCCTTTGGCTTAGGTCGTGACCCCGGGGTCCTGGGATCGAGTCCCACATCGGGCTCCCTGCAAGGAGCCTGCTTCTCCCTCTGCCTGTGTCTCTGCCTCTCTCTGTGTGTCTCTCATGAATAAATAGATTTTTAAAAATCTTAAAAAGAAAAGCTAAAGGTAAGTTTTCAGACTGAAGTAATAATAACAAATAGACACTGATATCTAGAGTAAGGAATAAAGATAACCAATCATGGTTAATATGTGGGGGGAATGTAAGTACTGTTTATTCCTTTTAGCAAAATCTCAAAAAGACAATGACATTTAAAGTAAAAAAATAATAATACCTCATGTGATTTACAACATACAGAAATAAAATAAATGGCAGCAATACTACAATGAATGAGATGTAAATGGAAATGAACTGCAGTAAGGTTGTAATATTATCTATGAATTGTCATTATGTTAACCCAAAATAGTGTTAGGTTAATGACGCATATTATGATTGCAGGGATATTATTGACATAAAATAAATACATATTATACATATTTATATGAAAATGCAATATAGCTAAAGAGCTAATAGAAGGAATAAATGGAAAACTAAAAAAAAAAAAAAAGAAGAAGAAGAAGCCATCATGTTGGATACGTGACAAAATGCACTTTGTCAAAGCTCATCGAATTTTGCAGCACATAAAGTTTATGCAAATTTAAGAAGGTTGAGGGTTCCTACAATAGAATGTAGAATGTAACAAAAAAAAAACTAATTATATTACAAATATATGAAACAATCTCACTGAAGATAAAAGAAAGAAAAGATGCTAACCTACCTAACTTTGAAAACGAATGATATCTTTAAGGCGAAAGGCAAAAAGAATTGCACATTTGCATTATACTTTACTGGATAAAGGTATTTCCCACAGGGCTGTGAGTTAAGAACAAATGTTGCTGTATCTGCGTATTGGAATTCAATAATTAAGTCAACTGATTGTAGATGGTGGGAGTGACACACTTTTCTCATTGTTGAAGTGGGTGCTTACAGATATGCAAGGAAAAGAGGGTAGAATGTTCCCTATGTAATGGATTAGAGACAGAGACATAAGTAGAAGCTCATGTTTAGCTTACTGTAGATGCAGATTGTTCCAAACATAAATATTTTTATACATAGGTGTATACATGGATTAGTATACACACAGGTATTCCATTATTGTGTTACCCTAGATGGCCTGGAAGTATCAAGACCACAGTAGGAATGAGCACACGTAGTGCCCAGATCTTGGTTACTAATATTATTGTTCAATAAAAGGAACCAGAAATCCTTGGAAAATGGCTGATTCTAACACTAGGTCGGGGACTATACCAAGGGATCCTGGAACAACTTGTAGTGTCAGGGAGTAAGGAAGCACCCCATGACTCACCATCTCTAAAAAATTTAAAGAAGACACATGATGATTGAGGGTGTATCAAAGACCACAGGAGTCAACCAAAAACACTCCCAATGGCCGAAAAATTTAAGCAATATAATAAAGTAGTATTGGATTATTACCTAAAGTATAAAATAAATATCCATGAGTCTACATTGATATAAATAAATGGTTGAATAAATTAGTAAACAGAAGGGAATAGACAAAAATTTGTGCAGAAGAATTCCAAATAATTTATGTAGATACTGCCCCCTCAAGGAGGTGGAACAGAACTCTCCACTTCTTAAGTGTGTATGGATAGTGACTTCCTTCCAAAGAATACAGTATGGAAATAAGGAAGGAAAAGATTAACTTCACAGTGCAAAACCTGACAAATTACTTCATCCAGGTGATCAAGGTTGACATCATGTACCGTTAATATGATACTTGTAGTGAGTATAGGGTAACATACAGAGAAGTCCAATCACTATGTTGTAGACCTGAAACGAATGTAACATTCCATGTCAACTGCACTCAAAACATTTTTTCTTAAATACTACATAATGAAAATGGCACTTGACCTCTCTGGTTTTCCTCCTAAAATCCATAATCTCAGTCTAATCATGAATAAATTATCAGATAAATCCCAATTAAGGGGCTTTCTATAAGATGATCAATATTCCTCAAAAATGTCAAGATCATCAGAAACAAAGAAGTCTAAGAAAATGTAATAGCCAAGAGGAACACAAGGAGACATGATTTTTAAATGTAATACAATTTCCTGGATAGAAACCTGAACCAGGGATCCCTGGGTGGCGCAGCGGTTTGGCGCCTGCCTTTGGCCCAGGATGCGATCCTGGAGACCCGGGATCGAATCCCACGTCAGGCTCCCAGTGCATGGAGCCTGCTTCTCCCTCTGCCTGTGTCTCTGCCTCTCTCTCTCTCTCTGTGACTATCATAAATAAATTAAAAAAAAAAAAAAAAAAAAAAGAAACCTGAACCAGAAAACAGACGTTAGGTAAAAACTTAGTAACTATGAATAAAGGATGAGCTTTAGTTAACAATGATGCATCAGTATTGATTTATTAATTCTAACAAATGTACCATGCTAATCCAAGATGTTAGTAATAGGGGAAACTAAGCTTGAAGTATATGACAGTTGTACCATCTTGACAGTTTTTCTGTAAATCTAAAATTATTCTAAAACATATCTGGACTTTCTTTTCATGCCATCCAATGGATGTTTCCAATGAAACAAGGGGAAAAAAGAAATAAAGTTACAAAGGACCCATGGGACAAATAGAAAATACATAGCCAGATAGTAAAATTATGCCTAATTATGCCTAACCATGCCAAAATGTATTTATTATAAGTGGGCAAAATCGTATAGAATTGTTGAATCATATTGTGCACCTGGAACTAATATGACATTGTATGTTCATAACTTCAATAACAAATGAAAACAACGCATTAACAAGTGGAGATGGAAATTTTGTATGACAATATACAAAAGAAAAAAGCTAAATTGCATGATGTTTATGAAAGGTGCACTTTGAATATACTTTGATGGGCTAAAAGTAAAAGAATGGAAACCATGAAATACTATGCACATTCCCATCATACGAAAGTACTTATGACCACATTAATATTAAAGTACAAGTAATATCTTCAGAGATCAAGAGGTTTATTTATTATAATAAAAATATTAATGATTTGATATTTCTAAATGAGTGTCCACCTGATTACATGAAGCAAAACTAACAGCTAAAGGGAGACATATACAAATCCACAGTCATATATAGAGATCTTGATAATCATTTTTCAGTAATTGATAGTATTAATAGTTTAAAAAATTCAGCAAGTATTCAGAAGATTTGAATTTGAAGTATTTATTTTTTTTAAGATTTTATTTTATTTATTCATGAGAGACAGAGACAGAGACAGAGGGAGAAACAGTCTCCCTGCATGGAGCCTGATGCAGGACTCAACCTGAACCAAAGGCAGATGCTCAACCGCTGAGCCACCCAGGCGCCCAAATTAGAAGTATTTATAAAACACGACATCTAAGTTTGGGCTACACATTTTTTTCTAGTGCACATGGAACATTCACGAAGATTAATTAAATGCTAGTTCATAAGGCAAAATTAATTTTGAAAACCTAATGATGATGTCAATATACAGAGAAAAATAATTTGACAAAATTTAACATCAGTTCAGGCTTTAAATAACCTCTCAACAAACTAAGAATAGAAAGGAAATTACATCATCTCATAAAGGGTAGCTACAAAGAGCATATACCTAATGCCATAACCAATGGTGAAATACTGAATATTCCCTTTCAAAGTGCAGGAATACACAAAATATACAAAATACTTCCCTCTATTCTACACAATATTGGAGGTCCTACCAAGTACAATAAAGAAATTAACTAAATAGTTAAGCAAACAAAATGGAAATAAAGAAATAAGACTTATAATTCACAGATGACTTGATGGGCATATAGAAAATGCAAAAGATTTTTAAAAACCTATTTGGACCTATAAATAAATTTATCAAGTTTGTAGTACATAAGGATTATGTAAAAATCATTAGTTTTTATGAACAAACAGAAACAGACAGAGAACAAATTGATGCTTGCCAAAAGGGAAGTGGGTGGGGAGATTAGTGAAAGAGATAAAGGGGATTAAGAGGTACAAACTTCTAGCTATAAATTGAAAAGTACAACATAGGGAATATAGTCAAGAATATTGCAATGACACAGTATGATGACAGATGGTGACTACACTTACCATGGTGCTCACGGAGTAATGTGTAGAATTGTCAAATCACTATATTGTATGCCTAGAACTAAAATAATATTGTTTGTCAGTTACATTTCAATAGTAAATATTTTAAAATCAATTGTTTTACATCCTAACAACACATAAATGAAAAATGAAATATAAAACACTATTTACAATAGCATCAAATCATAACATACCTTGCCAAAAATTATAATGAGAGGCAACTAAGATTTCTATAGTAAAAACAACAAATGCTGCTGAGATAAGTTGAAAATATGTAAGTAAACAGATACATTGACTTCATAGTTTGGAAAACCTAATACTGTTAAGATGGAAATCAGCTGCAAATTGATCTATAAATTCATGCAATTCTTGTCAGTGCTTTGTTTTTTTCTTTTTTTTTTTTTTGTAGAAATTGATGAGACTATTCTAACAATTAAATGGATATACAAAGAATTCAAAATGGCCAAAAACAATGTGGAAACAGAAGAATCTAGTCAAGAAACAAGCACTCCCAGATTTTATGACTGAAAAGTGTTTTTTTAAGTAAAGAATTTTATTTTTTTATATTTTGTTTTTGTTTTTATTGAAGTTCGATTTGCCAACATATAGTATAACACCCAGTGCTCATCCCGTCAAGTGCCCTCCTCAGTGCCCGTCCCCCAGTCAGTCACCCCAACCCCCCACCTCCCTCCCCGTCCACAACCCTTTGTTTGTTTTCTAGAGTTAGGAGTCTCTCATGGTTTCTCTCCCTCTCTAATTTTTCCCACTCATTTTCCCTCCTTTCCCTTATAATCCCTTTCACTACTTCTTATATTCCCCATATGAGTGAAACCATATGATGAAGTTGCATTAAATTTAGTAAAGGTGGCATTGGTATAAAAATGGAAATGAATTAACATAATGTGGTTTTAGACTTCCACATCCAGTAAAAAATGGAATAACAGAGACCGCACTTACTCTCCTACCCAAAACAAATAAAACACAGGAGAAAGTGATGTGAATCATGAATCTTAAATGCATGGGACATCAGGTAGTGATCCCTAAGAGAGAGTAAAACCTGAATTTGGTCTTACTATTGGCTTCGCTTACTAGTTAGAGAAAGCTTCCAGGCCATCGCAAAGTGAAGAGGAAAGCAGTGGAGACCTCCAGTCCCGCTGGGTTGAACAGACTAAGCTGAGAGACCAGGGATGCCAAGGTAACTAGGCATAGCAGGGGAGAGAAATATCTGCACATGTAGAAGATTCCAGAGATCTTGCGAGGGCTGTCCTTCAGTCTTTCGCTAAGTATAGACAACCATATGGAGGTGAGGCCAGGAAAAGAACATTCTTAAGGGAAAGAGGGAACAATGCCTGATGCTTACATAGGGTACATGACAGACTGGAAAACCTCCTATCGCATGGCACACTGGATGGGATACACAGAATAGCAGTGGGTTTTCAGTAGTGGGGCAAAATTAGCCCTGGAATGAATGACCTGCATAACAGAGCTTAAAGTCAAGACCTGAAGGGATCAAATGTTTCCAAATAATGTAAATCCCTCCCCCAGGGGAGGAGGAACAAAACCACCAAGAGTAATTAAACAATATAAAAATATCCAGTGGCCAAAGAGGTAGACTTGATAATACTGCCATTTAAAATAATGAATTTTATTTATTCAGTATTTAAAATAATGAAAATGTAAATATTTAAAATAATGAAAATAAATTTCATTTATTTAATGAAAATTTAATAGGTATTCAAAGAAGCAGGAAAATACAACCCATGATGAGGGAAAATGTTAGTCACTCAAAACTGACCACCAAATGATGACAAACTGATTGAATTAGTAAATAAGAGCATTAAAACAGTTATTATAGCTGTATTCTATATAGTCAAGAAGCCAGAAGAAAATTGAGCATGTTAAGTGGAAACATGAAAGATCTAGAAATTAAAACAAAAATTTTTTAATATTTTTAAAAATACACTGCATTAGATTAACAGCAAATTAGAATTTACAGAAGAAAAAAATGAGTGAATTTAAGTCCAAAGTAATAGAGACTGTCCAAAATGAAATGCAGAAAAAAGGAACACAGAGTCAGGGACAACTTGAAGCAGCCTAATATACATTTAATTAAAATCCCTGAAGTGAAATAAAGAGAGAAGCATAAAAAATGTTTACATTCTCTAAGTTTAATGAAAACTATGAACCCTCAGGTCTACAAAATCCAATGGAGCCCAAGCATGAGAAAGATGAAGTAAACTATATTAAGGAGCATCATCATTAAGTAGTTCAGAAGCAGTGATAAAGTGGGAACTTTAGAATTAGCCTGAGCAAAAAAGACGCATTACTTAGAGAAGAACAAACATAAGAATGACGAAAGACTTCTCACCAGAAAAAGTACAAGTCAGATGATGGAGCAAGACTTTTGAAATAATAAAATAAAAATAATTCTTACCCCAGAAGTCTATGCCTAGCAAAAATATCTCTCAATAACAACAGCAAAAAGATTTTCCTCAGACATACAAAATCTAAAAGGATTTATAACCAGTAGACTTGCACTATGTGAAATGTGAAGGAAAGTCCTTCAGGTAGAAAGAAAATGAAATATGGGTTTATATAAAGGACCAGGAAAACTCAAAAATGATAACTATGTGGCTGAATAGAAAAAAAAGATTTTATGATTTGAAGATCTTTTAAAGATATTTGGCTGTTTAAAATAAAATGAATACCAAAAAAAAAATAAATAAAAAAAAAAAAATAAAATAAAATAAAATAAAATGAATACCAATGCCTTTCGGAGTGTATACCATATGCAGAACTAAAATAAACAACAATAATAGTACAAGGGCCAAGAGAAATGCAGGTGTACTGATTTAAGATTCTTTGGTTATATGTGAAATAGTAATATCACTTGGAGGTAAACTATAAGCTATAATGTACTATTTGTAAACAGTAAGCTAAAGATGTTTGCTAAAAACTTAGAGCAAACACTAAAAAAACAAAAACTTATGGCTAATAAAGCCATAAGTAAGATAAAATTGAATCATACAGAATATATAATTAATACAGAAGAAGTCAGGGGAAAAAAAAAGCCCAAAGGACAAATATGACAAAAGGAAAACAAATGGAAAGATGATAAATGTGTACCCAAACATACCAGACCATCAAAAAATAAATGGACTGAACACCCCAATTAAAAGCACTTCAGATGAAATGTAATGGCAGACCCAAGAATACAACATATATTATCCACAAGAAACTACTCTAAGTATAAAGGTGCAAGTCATGCATAAAATGGATATGTCAATAAATTAAATAATTTGGACGAATAGAAAATTCCTAGAAAAATACTTAACAAAACTGACTCAAGAAAACATAGAGGGGACACCTGGGTGGCTCAGCAGTTTAGTGCCTCCCTTCCACCCAGGGCCTGATCCTGGAGACCTGGGATCGAGTTCCACGTTGGGCTCCCTGCAGGGAGCCTGCTTCTCCCTCTTCCGGTGTTTCTGCCTCTCTCTCTCTCTGTGTCTCTCATGAATAAATAAAATCTTAAAAAAGTAAAAAATAGACAAGCTAAATAGACTTATATCAAGAAAATACATTGAATTAGTAAGTTTAAAACTTTCAATAAAGAAAAAGCCTGGATTTAGATGTCTTCACTGGTGAATTCTACAAAATGTTTAAAGAATTAAAACTAATACATTACAAACTGTTCCCCCCAAAATAGAAGAGGTAATACTTCTCAATTTATTATATAATGACAGTACATGCTGATACCAAAACTAGACAATGGCATCATAAGAAAACTACAAACCATGTTCTTTATGAACATAGACATAAAATTCTCAACAAAATACCACCAACCAAATCTGATATTATACAAAAGAGTATATACATCATGACCAAATGAGATTTATCCCAAGAATTCAAAGTTGCAAAAAACAATAAAATTCATATACTCTCTCATAAAATAAAGAATAAAAATCACATGATCATTTCAATAAATGTTCAATAAAGAACTTAATAAAATTAAGTTCAATAAAGAACTTAATAAAAGACTTCTTATAATTAAAAAACATCTCAACAAACTAATAATAGAAGGGATCTCCAGGATCTAATAAAATGTTGAGGCACAAAAAAAACCTATAACTAACCGAAAAATTAATGGAAAAGAACTGAATTCTTTCTCCTTGGGATCAGGAACAAGATAAGGATGTTCACTCTCTCCACTTCTATAAAACATCGTTTTGGAGATTCTATCCAAGAAACTTAATCAAAAATAAAAATAAAAGTAAAATGCATCTATGTCGGAAAGGAATAAGTAAAATCATCTTTCCTTACAAATGACACATATACTGGTTTATAAAAACTTCTAACGAATCACAAAAAAACTATTAAAAGTAGTAAATGAATACAGCAAGGTTGTAGAATACAAGATCAATCTACAAAATCAATTATGTTTCTATACATTAACAAAAACAATGCAAAATAAGATAATCCATTTATAGTAGAATTGATAAAAAAGAGAAAACTTAATAATAAGTTTAACAGAGAAGCAAAACACTTGTACCTTAGAAACTAGGAAACATTATTAAATGAAATTGAAGTAGATCCAAATAAATAAAAAGACAGCCCATAACCAAGGATAAGAAGACTTGATATTATTAAGATGGCAATACTCCCAAAGTTGATCTAAAGATTAATGCAATTCTTCTCAAAAATCCCACCTGGATTCTTTGTAGAAAATGACAAGCTGATATTAAAATTCATACGGAATAACCCCCAGTGCCCGTCACCCATTCACTCCCACCCCCCGCCCTCCTCCCCTTCCAACACCCCTAGTTCGTTTCCCAGAGTTAGTCTGTATGTTAGTAAATTGAACACCAATAAAAAAAATAAAATAAAATAAAATAAAATAAAAATAAATTAAAAAAAATAATAAAAAAATAAAAAATAAAATTCATATGGAAATGCAAGGGGCCCAGAATAGCCAAATCAATCTTGGAAAGGAAGAACAAAGTTGTAAGAGTCATATTTCCTAATTTCAAAATTTAGGACAAGGCTATAGTAGCAAGACATTATGGTGCTTGACTAATGATAGACATGTAGATTAATGGAACTGAATTGAAAGCCCAGAAATAAACCCTCAGGTTCATGGTCACTTGATTTTCCACAGTGTGCCAAAATAATTCAGGGGGAAGAATGGTCTTTCAGAAAAGGTCCTCTAGGAGAAGGTACCAGAAAAATGGCACCACTGCAAACCCATAGCCAGAAGGGATCCAGAGGAACAAGTAATGCAACTTTACTCTTCTTGAACCCTTTTGGTGCCACTGGTACATTATGGCACCTCAAATTTAGCCAGAACAACCACTCAGGGGTCAAGAGGCACAGCTTATACATCTCATAAATAATAGCTTTCTTTGGACATCAGAGTGAGAAGTAGGGTCCAGATAGATCAAGAGAAACTAAGAAAGTTGAGAGATTCGATTAGATTAGTTCCCCTTTGATAATCCAGGATATTCTCTGCCCCTTCCCACCATGAAATCCTTAACCTCAGTCATATCTTTAAAGTCTTTTTTGCTACGTAAGGTAACATATCCACTGATTCTGGAGATTAAGGCATGAATATCCTTGCAGGGCCATTATTTTCCCTTCTACTCCCTGTTAAGTCACTCTCTTGATAGGATATAAGTTTAATAATAGCTCCACACACACACAAGACACTTTTACCCAAATTTTCATAAGTATGATTCATAATAGCCAAAAGGTAGAAATAAGTAAATCAATGAAATGTGCTATATCCATAAAATGCAATTATTATTAGGCAATAGGGAATGACCTACTTATACCGGCTAGAACATAGATGAACCTTGAAAATGCTACACTGAGTAAAAGAAGCCAATCACAAAAGACAACATATTCTATGATTCTGTTCTATAAAGTATCCAATATGGTGAATCTATAGAGGCAGAAAGTAGTTAGTGTTTATTTGCCTAGTACTCTGGGTTGAGGAGTCTGGGGAAAATGATGAGTGATTGCTAATTGGTACAGAATTTCTTTTTGGGGTGATGAAAATATTCTAAAGTAAGTGAACTGTGTTTCAACAAAGCTCTTAAAAAAGAAGTCTGCCTGAAAAACCAAACTATTATATACTGTTCGTGGTCAAAATAAAAGGTATCCTTTAGGGGAGAAAGGAAGAGGGAACAGTTGGAAACAACTCAAAGGGAACTGCTGGTGTATATGAACGATATCCTATTACTTGACCAAGTGTGGTTACATGAGTGTCCACTTTGCTATCATTCAGTGAGCTCTACATTTAGGATTTATACACTTTTCCGGATCTACGTTATACTTCTAAATAAAAGTCTATGTATTTTTTAAAATAATAATAAATGTATTCTACCCATGAAAAAAAGAGAAGTTAATAATAGTTTGGAAATATTGCAATAGTGACGGTGCTGTAATAGTGATAGAAAGAAGTCAAGAGACATGAAATTTTTAAGTTAAAATCCACCAAGAATTGGAGGTGGATTGGAAAGCAAAAGAGAGGAGGATGTTAGGCATAAGTTTATAACTTTTAGCTTTCTTGCTGTCGGGGAGATTTCCTTTCCAATGGCATGCGTACTGGATTCAGGTGAGTTTCAATCTACTGGGTCTGAGACGTCTTCAAGACATCCAATCGAAGACCTCAATTAAGAGCTTTACAAACATACGTCAGTGCCCAGATGAGGCATCCAGTTTGGACGGTCTGCTAGACTTTCTCCAATGCCTCTAAATATACCCCCAAGTTCTCCCCTTCTCTCTGTATGTCCAAGTTGATTCTTTATGAGATGCATCAACTGTATCTCTTGACCTCTGGGCAGGGTTAACCTGGTTGAGTTTTTTTTCCGTGGGAATTGCCAGAAGATAGAAGGAAAGTAAAATTCATGCCGAGGGGTGGTAAAAGCTCCCAGTCTTTGCTAGCCTCACAGTGCTTTACCATCTCTTTCTGGGTTTTGGTTTCTCTTATACCAATACAGATTTTGTAAATAGTCCTTTATTAGGCTTTCCTTAATTGGTCCATTTGAATGTACCATCTGTTTCCTGTCAGGATCTTGAGTGATTCAGTAATTGGCACAAGAAGTGGCCCCAGGAAACACTCTTAAAATAGGTTCCTGGGATGGGTAGCTAGCATATTTGAGAGCTCACAGATAGCTTCTTCGCTTTGGGAAATGGGACACTGATAATCTCTGGCATGCTGTGACATCGTGATTAGTCAAATAATCACTGGTGGTGGCATAAGATGAAGTACAGATGCAATGAAGGCGTTAGGAGATCAAGTGGCTGTGGCACTTAGTCACTATGGCAACAATGGTTATTATAAAGATTGTAGCAAAAGAAAAGGAAAAAATTAAAGGTCTGCTTCAGACCATGAATGAAAAATCAGAAAGCTTCTATGGAAACTTGAAAGAGTCCCTTATCTCCAGTAGCTCCAGGGCAGATATGAATGAGAATCAAGCCCAAGGACTGAATATAATTGCAAGGTTGTTAGAGCCAACTAAATGAAAAAAATCAGCTACATATCTTATGCTAAGATAAGGGCACTCTTGGAAAAAGAATCTGTGATATTTGGGCAGACAAGGGAAAAGATAAACAAATTTCTGAATTTCTGGTCTACTCAACTGAGATTTGAAAGGTAATGAATCAGGCTTAGTTCCCCACAGAGCGGTTTTCATATCCAAAAGGCTAATTAATTGAAATTTGGGCTCAATGGTGGTTTACCATCAATGAGGAAGAAATGCTAGGAATTTTCTGACATGGTGCGGTAGCTCTCAGACTGGGCTATACATTGCAGTCACAGAGGAAGTCTTAAAAAAAATAAAAATTAATGTCTAGGCACCACCCACATAGAGTGTGATTTTAACATTCTGGTGCAGTTCCTGGGCATTGCATTTCTGAAGCGGCCGCCTTAGTTGAAAATCATTGATGATAAAGGCAAAAGCTAAAGGTTTGGGGGTATGGGAATATCAGAGTTGATTTATTATGTGTTACCACCTCAGCTCCCCTCTACCAATCACCCTGAAAGTGCATAGAGGACAATCGCCCTCCCAAAACATCTTTGAAAATCTCTGCAGTGAATGGCTTTTTAGTGACTGATGGTGGGAGATGCTGCAATAGAAATGGCACCATATTTCAGTGGGAATAATGGGATGCCAGTGTATTAGAGGCCAGATCAAGAGGCTTAACCATCAGAAACAAGGTGCTTAAAATCACATGAATAAGGCAAGTGTTGAATTGGTAATAGTGTTCTGACCTGCATTAACCTGTGTCAGTGGCTTTCTGGTCACTAGATCCCTCAGAATGAAATAGATGAGCAGCCTACTGAGGTGTGGCTTAATATATAAAAGCAGAAAATTTCTAAGTCTTGTGTTAAAAATCTAACTCAAGTCATTGTAATGAGGATTCATGGTCTCTTATCCAGTTCCAAAACCTAAGTCAATAATACACAGGCCTGGAGACCGTCCATGGGAGGGGAGGTTGGTTTCCTTTGAGAAAAGGTCTATGACACAGCCATTACTAAATGCTATGTGTATTCCCCAAAGCTTCCCTATGTGATCTATAGACATTTACCAAGATACCTGTGCATGTGTGAAGGAGAAATACTCAAAACTTCCAGGGGATTATCAGTTAAGGCCTTTGAGATGTTGCTAATCACTAGAGACTCTCAATGCAGCCTGATACCCTGATACCCTGGTACCCTGGGCATGTATTGAGCTCGAGTGATAGGGGAAACCTCAGCTTCCCTCATCTCAGTCTACTAGGACTGCTGACAGATCCTATAGGTCATTTTGGGGTTGTTATGTTGGAATAAAGTAAGTAGAAGCTTCTACAACTGCATCCACTGCCAAAATAGTAAATCAAAAGCAATGCTCCATCCCTGGCAGTATGCAGAGCAATATCACCATCAACACTAGAAATATGTGCATGGTGAGGAGTATGAGGAATTTTAAACCCATGCTCAATTAACTCACATATTTTGGCTGTTGGAAAGCCAGTCAGAGGACTGAGTATGGATCATTACAAACAAAATCAGGCATTAATGCCTATAGCAGCTCTGTTTCCAGATGCAATATATTTACTGGAGATAATTAATATTACCCTTACCACTTGAATGGGTTCTCAAAGTATAGTTCCTAGACCAGCAGCATTCAGCATCACCTAAAAGCTTATTATAGA
This sequence comes from Canis aureus, assembly GCF_053574225.1. Taxonomy (NCBI): domain Eukaryota; kingdom Metazoa; phylum Chordata; class Mammalia; order Carnivora; family Canidae; genus Canis; species Canis aureus. The sequence continues at coordinate 90,333,215 of NC_135612.1, read as the reverse complement.
TGAAATTTCCTCGGTTTCACCCAAGATAGAACTCTAGAAGTGGAATCCAAAACTGTGTTTTAACAAGCTTTTAGGTGATTCTTTTGCATTTTCCTTTTAGAGAAACACTGACTTAGATAAGGCTCTTTTGTCCAATTCCTAAGCAAGTTGCCTCTGCAAGGCTAGAGCAGAAATTTCTCTAGTCTGTTTAGTCAACTCTCATGCTATCTTTTATAGTATAAATTGAAAAGAACTTAATCATTTTATGCCTCATAAAATATCAAACTGGTCTTTACATTGATGACCTTATGCTAATAGCATCTATAGGTAAGAGGTAGCAAGGACTGAATGGCTTCCTATAATAATACATAGGTACCAAAGTTTGAGAAATAAACCTTGTGAAACCTCAAGAACCTGAGCCTGCCATATCAACAGGTATATAAAATTTCAGTGGACAGGGTACTTCTTCTAAAGTAAGAGATAGATTACAGAAACTTGTAGCAAATACTTTTAGGAAGGACAAAGCTTGTTGAGCCTTTTAAAATTGTGGAAGCAAAATATACTACATTTATATGTATTTATCTAAATCACTGGCTAATTCTTAAGACATCACAAGACATTAGATTGGGGCCTGAATGAAAATAAGCTCTGCAGTAGGTATATGCTGCAGTGCAAACTATGCTACCATTTTGTGTTATGATTAGCAAATACAGCTGCTTGAGACAAAGAAGTTATATGGAGCTTCCAGAAAATTCTAAAAATGAGCATAATTATGCACAATTCTATAGTTCTGGTGGAAAATCATTTGCACTTTTCTGCCAAAAATTCATATCCATTTGAAAACCAGATTAACTTTTGCTTTAAGGCCTTTTATCTGATCCACAGGTCTATGAGAAATGAATTTCTTATGATGAAATGGTTATTATCTCATTTAATTAAAATTAGATGTTAAAGATTAACAGAGACTGAATTGACCTCCACCTCTGAAACAGCTAAAAAATGGTACAAAACATATGAAACAACAGTTTTCAAAATATTGAATATCAGCAATGAAAGATAGTCATCCCCAAGAGAAAAGAAACAAATGAGATAAGCTCTATGATTGCCACAGCTTACTGACAGGAGAGTTCCCAGGATGAATCTAAGATACCACAGACCTAGATTAGAAACCAGAGATCTCCCAGAGTTGATGATATAGTGTTTGGAAACTTTGGAAGTTTGGGAAGGAGAAGGCAGTTAGAGTTTACAGGGCAGAGTATCAGAGAAGTGAGAGCCAAGAGATTTTCAGAAGTCTGAAGACTATAGCTGAATCCTCACCAGTATATCCATGTGAGAAAACCATATAAGATTCAAAAATAAATCATTTGAAATAATCATATAGAATAATCATTAGATAGGGATCAAGGAGGGCTTGATATAATTTCTACCAACCTGATTAGAAGGCCTTATAATTTAAGGGACAGCAGGTAAAGTACTAAAAATGGTTTGACCTTGGCAGTGAGCCAAAATTAGTCCTAGACTAAATGGTGCTTTTAGCAAATTTTACAGAAAAGACCAAAAGCATTATATTGTTTATAACATAACATTACTGCTTCACAGAGAAAATCTCAATCATATTTACAGACCTAAAGTTTATGATGCCACAAAATACCTATCTATCACCAAACAAGGTAAAATTTATAATTTCTGGCATCAAACTTAAAGATCACTAAGCATTTATAGATGCAGGAAAATATTACCCATAATAAAAGAAAAAAAATAATAAATTGAAAACATTGAAAAATAGTAGTTGGTATAAATAACAAATAGGTACTTTAAGGTTGTCATTGTAACTATATTCCTCATGTTTGAGAAGGTAGGGGAATGACTGAACATAAACAGTACTGAAATTGATATTCTAGACATGAAAACTGCAACGTCTGAGATAACAAATAATTGAATGGGGTTAGCGACAGATTATAAATTGCAGGAGAAAAATTGAGTAAATGTGAAGAGTAGCAACAAAAACTATTCAAAATAAAACACAAAGAGGGAAAAAGAACTAAAGAAAATTAGCATAACACCATTGTGCTGTGATACAAATTCAAGAGGACATTATGGAACTAATTGAGGTCTTTGTAGAAGAGATAGGAGGATGGCAAAAAAAATTTGAAAAACATTAGTGAAATTTGCCAAAATTGATAAAACTATGAATCTGTAATTATAAGATCAACAAAGCTCGAATAAGAAATGGGAAGAAAAATAAACCATGGAATATCACAATCAATTTGAGTAAACCAGAGAAAAGAAAAACTTAAAGGCAGCCATCAAAATAAGATACAGTATGTAGACAGGAACAAAATTAGGTGAAATTCTCATCTGACAACAAAAATTCATGCCAGAAGGTAATAGAGAAACATTTAAAGTACTGAAAGAAAATAAACTACCAACCTAGATTTCTATACCTAGTGAAGTTATCTTTCAAAAACAAAGAAGAAATGAAGATGTTTCAAACATACAAAAACTGAAAAAGTTCATAAGCAAGACCAGCACTATAAAAAAAAAAAAAAACACCATAGGGGCACCTGAGTGGCACAGTTAAACATCCAAATCTTGGTCTTGGCTCAGGTCATGATCTAAGGTCCTGGGATTGTGCCTCATATGGGCTCCATACTCAGCGTGGAGTCTGCTTGAGGTTCTGTATCCTTCTCCCTCTGCCCCTCCCACTCGTGCTCTCTCTCTCTCTCTCTCTCTCTCTCTCTCTCTCTGTCTAAAAAATATGAATCAGCATGAAAGAATGAAGGGCACTGAAGGGCACTGGAAATGATAGCTATCTAGAAATGCACAGAATATTTTTCTAATAATCTAAGAAATTTAAAATATGATTGAGTGTTAAATAAAAAATTAAAACTATATATTTTGGGATTTATAAAATAATTAGCAGAAAGACCAAGAGGAGAAAATTTGAGTTATATTGTTATAAGATTCTTTTTTTTTTCTTTGAGAGGGAAAGAGAATGAGTAGGTGAGGGGCAGAAGAAGAAGGATAAAGAGAATCCCAAGCAGGCTCCATGCACAGTGCAGAACCTGAAATGGGGCTCAACCTTACAACCCTGTGATCATGGCTCTGAGATCATGACCCAAGACAAAATCAAGAGTTGGCCACTTAACCAACTGAGCCACCCAGATGAGCCACTGTTATAAAATTTTCTTAGGTGAAGAAGTACAATATGACTTGAATGTTCACAGTGAGAAGTTAAAATATAGAGTATAAACCAAAATAACAGAATTTTAGCTAATAAGGCAACAAATAAAATAGAATGAAATCATAAAATGTACTCAATCCAAAAATGGCAGGGAAAAGAAAGAAAAAGGAAACAAAAAACAGATGGTACAAATCGGAAACAAATGGCAATGTTGTAAATTTAAAGCTAACCATACAAGTAATCATATTAAATGTAAAGGGTCTCAATACCCTAATTGAAAAATAGAGATCACTAAGTTATAGAAAAAAGCAATAACGAACTACTTACAAGAAACAGACTTTAAATATAAAGAAATAATGGAATTAAAGGAAACGTTCTGGTAAAAGATACACTACATTAACAATAAAAATGTTGCTGTTACTATATTAATATTAGACCCAGTAAGTATTAGAAAAAAAGTATAGCCAGGGATAAAGAAAGTCATTCCATATAATAAAGAGGTCAATTCATCAAGAAGAAATTATATTTCTAAATATTTATGTACTTAATAATTATAACAACTTTACAGTACATGAATCAAAAAGTTATTGAACTTCCAGGAGAAATAGGCAAATCTACAGTAAGAGTTGGATTTTTAACACTCTTCACCAATAATGAATAGTATGATTAGACAGAAAATCAGTAAAAATATAGAAGATAATAACATTCCCAATCAATTTAACCTAAATTCATAGATCACTCAACCTAACAATAGCAGGGTACATGTTGTTTTAAAGTGCCCACAGAAAATTTACCAACAAAATCCATAATCTAGGCCTTAAAAGAGCCTTAATAAAATTGAAAGGATTCATATCAAACAAATGTTTTCTGGTCACAATGGAATTAGGTTTGTAATCAATTAACACAAAGACATCTGGAAACCAAATTTTGAAATTAAATACACTTTTAAATCATAAATGAATCAAGGAAGATATCAAAAGGAAATTAGAAATTAAAAATATATTGAAATATATTGAAAAATATATTGAAATAAAATATATTAAAATAAGTTAAAATCCATCATGTAACATTTTTTGTGACTTAAATAAAGTAGTACTTAGAAATATATATATATATTTTTAGAAATATATAATACTAAATATATATATTACAAAAACAGAAAGTTCTCAAACCAATGATACCTTAATATTTTTACCTTAATAAAACAAAAATGAGAGAGCAAATTAAACTCAAGGCAAGTAGAGAAAAGAAGTAATTAAAAATTATAATTATGCTGGAATTCAATGAAAGATAAAATACAATCTTTGAAACTAAAAGCTAAATCTTTAAAAAATTCAATAAAATTGATGAACCTCTAGCGAGACTGATCAAGAGCAAAAACGAGTATCCACTATAAGATCAAAATTCAGGTTGACAAGATGTCCTGCCCTGCAGATATTCTGGTTTGCCTCCCAGCTATCATAAAATTTTTCAAAAGGCCAAGTACAATATGGTCATGACAGCACTCTTGGTATAGATGGGTTCTATTTGGCCAGTCTGCCAATGGCTGAATTTAATTTTGAATCCATATAAAGATATATCTATATGGATATGGATTCATATCCATTCTCAGAGGGACCAGATAGCCATCCAGTAGACAAATTCTGGACTTACCCCAATAATAATTGAGACATTCTCTGGATATATATTGACATCCATACTCATAACGCTTCTGCTAATACCACAACTGTAGACTTAAATAATGCTGTGTCCATTGTCTAGCATTTCATATATTCCTCACAACCATGTAAAACATTTAACAACAGAAGTAAACCACTGGGCTCATTTTCATGAGATTGATTGGTTTTGCCAAGTTGCTCATCTTCCAAAAGCAGCAGATTTGAAGAACTACAGAGGTCTTGGCTATAGGTTGGGTGTCAGAACTATTGATCAAGGACTCTAGGAATGTTTTTCCCAAACAGTATCCTTAAGGAGTTTTTGCTTTTCTATCTCTGAAAACTTCGGCTTGGTGTATTTGTAGTTATAGTCCTTAAGGAAGAAATAGTTCCAGCATAGAACACAGTCATAGTTTAGTTTAGTTACACTGGAAAATAAGTCTCCATCCTGACCATCTTAGACTCCTCATGCTACTAAGACAACAGGCACATTATTCACTCCACTGTACCAAGGGATACTGGATCACATCTCCACAAATGGGAGAAGTCTACCTGCCATTCACAGAATTCACAAGGCCCACTCTTAATCCTCCAACCCAATAGTTGATGGGAAATGCCAAGAGCTTAACAAAGATGGAATCATCAAGGATTCAGATAATGAGAGAATAAATATTTGTGTACCATGTAAAGACCACCATCCAGTTATGGGTAAAGCTAAAGAAAATGTGCCATGGGTGATGGGAGAAGAAAACCTAGGCTTCAGGATGTGGTACTGAAGCAGAGGCTGAAGACCCTATGTTTTATGTTCACTTTTTAATTTTATTTTTAATCTCTGCCTCATTCCTTACTAATTTTTATGAAGAACGTTGCCAGCAAACAGTTTCAATTTTGACTAGGAGTACAAGTGAATCACCAGTCAATGATAATAGAGTAGTGGATAGACTTGTTTGTCCTCTATGTAGGGGACATGAAATTTTTGATAAAAAATCTGGACAAGAAAAAAATCTGGACAAGATATAAAATAGTTACCAGTGTCTATTGGAGGGGAAAAGACAGAGACTACTAAATAGACTTGATTGTCCCTACAGGTACACAATCTGCCCTTCTCCTCCCTGATCTGTCTTAGACTGTGTCAGTAAATTCCCTTAAACTCTAGCTGATTAAATTCAGTCAACGGCAGGCACCAGCCAAAGATCAGAAAGCAGACAGAGAGTGTCATTTGGGGTGTGTATTCCTCCAGTTCCCTTTCATCAAAGCCATAGATTGACATAGATTTGAGGAAGAAGAAGAAGAAGAAGAAGAAGAAGAAGAAGAAGAAGAAGAAGAGGAGGAGGAGGAGGAGGAGGAGGAGGAGGAGGAGGAGGAGGAGGAGGAGGAGGAGGAGGAGGAGGAGGAAGAAGAAGAAGAGGAAGAAGAAGAAAGCATATGAAAAATTCAGAAATAGGCTGATATAGTAAGAACATTTTTCTTTCTTTCCCTCTATAGGAGATACATTCATTTTTATACAAATTATATTGCTCAGTGTCCCACGGAAACCAGATGGCCCATTCAAAAGGTTTTTCTGGAATTTAATGAAAGGACTGTTCACAGAGATGAAGCCAGGCTAACAAAACTAATAAGAGATGAGGAAGTGTCCAGATATTAGTAACAATGGGAAGCCGTTACTATCCCTAGGGCCAAAGGTGAAGAGATTATTATATAATCCGCACTCAGTGGGCACTGATTCCACGCAAGAGAGGTCAAGTCACTAGGCAACGCAGCTGTTGAATACAGACACTGCCAGAGCCCAGGGCACAGAAAGAAATAGGGTGTTGGAGGAAGGAGAATGGAAACTAAATATTTCAACTTTCTCTATCATCTTTCCATTTTCATGTTATGTCCTTTTGGCCAAATATGTCTAGAATTCAAAGGGCTAAAGAATCAAGTGATGCAGTCTATAGAAGGCAGAAGTCCAGGGCAGACAGGAATGCAAAGACCAGCAGAGAAAGGAAATCTGGTGAGCATGTGGTCAGGATGGGGGAATGGCGGCGGGGGCGGGGGGCAAACAGATAAAAACCAACACACCACGGAAATCATTTTCAACTGATTTTTTTAATGAGCAAAATTGAGAACAAAAGACAGAAGTACATTAAGAAAATTAACATATTTCAGAAAATGCGTTGAGTCAAAATTCACAGTAAAAGCAAAAATATAAAAAAAGTGTTCTTGGATTCAACATATTTATCACACTTACAAGAAGCTGGATTGAGTAGTATAGCTTTGATTCCTGCTTCCTCTTGATCCTGTAGGACATGTGATCTTTTAAGGTTCAGAATGAGTACTACTGCGATTCCCTTGTATCTCTGCAGCAGTGTCTTTGAAAAAGGTAATTACTATAAATAGCCTCATTTCTGCTAAAAATTATAATATGAATTTTTTATGTAAAAACAATAAATCAACTCAAACAGCTGCCTCACTATTATTCATCATAACAAACTTATGATGTAGCCAATTTTGGGAAAAAATGCAATTTTCCTAAAGTGCCTCTTTGAATTATTCAAAGTTGCTGTTGCAGCTAATTAATTTAGAGCACATTACAAAGAAGAATCAATGAAAATAAGCAAAATACTGAGCAAAAATAAAAGTATAGATGCCAGTAGTGTCCTATTTTCTTTGATACTATATTTTATACATCAGCCCCAAACAAGTAGAAGTTAATGTTGTAAAATGAATGGGTTCTATATATAGCCAAATATATTTTCACAATGATGGTTTGACATGCACCTTATAAAACACTCTAGATGGAAAATGTGTAATTTCTTTGGGGCAAAGGGTGTTTGTCACTAACAAAAATTAAAGTAAGAAGTGGGTCTTTATTAAATACACCATCATTTCAAATGCTTCCTTCCTTCTTTCACTCAGTTTTTGCTCACAACAGGTAGCACTTTGCATATTGGGCTATTTACATCTCTTATATCTAACATCAGATCAGTTCTTGATAAGATTATCACAAAAGAAATTATAAGGAGTAATAAAAAATCCACATCAGAATGGAAGGCAAATGTATTCTTAAAATCACATCCACTAAATCGCTAAATTGCCATTCCTCAGGCTAGAGCCACATGCCTCTTCCTTGAAACTTTTTTTCTTCATTTAAGAAGACATTCAGCTCAGATCCATTGATTTTATGAAAGCAGAGACACTGAAAGCTGAGAATTCTAATCCCAGCCCTGTCATTAATATATTACATGACCTTGGGCAATCTCTCAAGCCTCATCTCCTTTATCTAAAAGATGATGTTGTCAATGCAGGAGTAACTTCCTTCACAGTCTTGTTCAAAGGGATAGCTAGCAATGTCTGCCAGGTATATTGAAAACATTAAGTGCTAGATACATATTTAATTATGAGATGGAATCTTTGTGACATTAAAAAATCCGCTGAAAATAAATCAGGTGCTACTAGGAAGAGTAATCAGACCTATTGGAAATTTTTTCTTCATAAGCTAGATATTTATAAATAAGATTTTTAAAAATATACTTTCTCATGGTACCTATCTTAATTCGTTTGGGTTGCTGAACAAAATGCTATAGACTGCGTGGCTTAAACAACAATTATTTCTCACAGTTCTGGAGGCTAGAAAGTCCAAGATCAAGATGTCAGATTTGGTCTGGTGAGAGCCCACTTCCTGATTCATAAATGACCATCTTCTCACAGCTCTTCACATGGCCTAAGAAGGACAAGAGAGCTCTCTGAAGTCTCTTTCAGAAGGACACTAATCCCATTTAGTAGAGTTCCACCTGCATGAATTAATTGGGGCCTCCCAATGGCCCCACCTCCAAATACCAGCCATCACATGGGAGATTAGGTTTTAGCTTTTGAAGTTTTGAAGAAACATTCAGTCCATAGCAACACCTGTTACAAAAATAAACCAACTAAGTCAGGTTTACAATAGTATTTTTAGGACAGTGAACTTTATGCCCCAACAAGATTATGTTGAGGCAGAAATTTTATTAACAGTGTGAAAAATTGAAGAACACCTGTTCATGCTACTCCAAGTAAATGTATTGTGACCAAGAAAACATTTAGACTCATTGTAGATCTGGGAAAGAATCAGATGTGATATGCAGGGCTATTTTCTGCACTGTATTGCCATCTCTTATACATAGGAAGGTGAGTAGAGAAGAGATCAGATGAATTATACTCTATAAAAAGATGACAGCAATATTTTCTAGATAAAAAACATCCTGGAAAACCTATAAAAACCAAAGCTTACCAATAAAATTGATAAGCCTCTAGATAGGCTAAATAAGAAAAAAAGAGGTTACAAATTACAAACATCAGAAATGAGAGGGCATCATTATATATCCTATGGACATTATAAGGATAATAAAATATTATGAACACCTCTTTCCACAAATTTGATAACCTAGAGGAAATGGACCAGTTCCTTGAAATCCACTATTTACCAAAACTCACACAAGAAATAGAAAATCTGAATAGGCCTGCATCTATTAAATAAATTGAATCCACTATTAATAACCTTATAAGACAGAAAGCAGTAGGCTTAGATGGGCTTACTAGTGAATTTTACCAAACATGTAAGAAGAAAATATACCAATTTTCTAAAATGTCTGGCAGAGAATAGAAATGGAGGGAATGCTCCCTAATTCATTTTATGAGGCCAGCATTGTGCTAATGCCAACGCCATTCAAAGAATTATAAGAAAAGAAAAATACAAATCAATATCTCTTATGATAATATGTGCAAAAATCCACAAATAATATTAACAAATTGAAGACAATATATATGCACCAGTAACAAGTGGGATTTCTCCCAGTTATGCTAGTCTGTTTCAAAATTCAAAAACCAATTAATATAAGCTATCACATCAAGAGTTTAAAAAAGAAAAATTACATAAACATATCAATAGATGCAGAAAAGGTATTTGACAAAACCCAACACGTATTTATGATAAAAATTCTCAGTAGGAATAGAGTGGAAAAGTCTTCAACTTGATTAAAAATTATCTACAAAGAAGTCACAGTTAACATAATACTTAGTGGTGACAAACTTGAAGCTTTCCCAGTAAGATCAAGTATAATCTCTCATCACTCCTTTTCAACCCTGTACTGGAAGGTCTAGCCAATGGAAAAAGACAAGACAAAAAAAGAAAAGAAAAGACATACAGATTGGGAAGGAAGAAATAAATGTTTTTGTTTGCAAATGACATGACCATCTATGTAGAAAATTCTAAAAAACCTGACAAGAAAACTCTCTAGGAGCTAAATTAGCAAGATCGTAGAATACAAAGTTAATATGAAATAGTCAATTACTTTCCCATATCCTAGCAATGAACAAGTAGAATTTGAAATTAAAAACATAGTACCATTTATATTAACATCTTCTAAAATTAAATGGTTAATTATAAATCTAACAAAATACATGTAAGATCTAAAAAAGGAAAGCTACAAAACCCTGATGAATAAACTCAAATACTAAAATATACACCCTTAAGAAAAATTAACTCAAAATGTTTCATAGGTTTAAATAGAAAATGCAAAATTATAAAATTCCTAGAACATAGCATAGTAGAGACACAGATGACCTTTAGTACAGCAATGATCTGTTAGATACAACACCAAAGGCATGATCCATAAAGAAGTACTTGATAAACAAGACTTCATTAAAATTAAAAATTTCTGCTCTGAGAAAGACATTATCTATAACATAAGTTGTAGTCTGAGAGAAAATATTCAGATACATCTGAATAAAGAATTTTATACAAAATATACAAGGAACTCTTAATACTCAACAATAAGAAAACAATGAAATTAGAAACAGGCCTAAGACCTTAACAGACACTTCACCAAATAAAATATACTGATGGCAGATAAACATATGAAAAGAATACAAAAAGATGCTCCACATTACATGTAATCAGGGAAATACAAATTCAAATAGCAATGAGATACCAGTACAAACCTATCAAAATAGCCATAGTCCTGAACATTGGCAACATCAAGTGCTGACAAGGACGTGGAACAACAATAATCCTCATCTGTTCCCAGGGGAAATGCAAAATGGTCCAACCAGTTTGGAAGACATTTGGGCAGTTTCTTAGAAAACTAAATATATTTTTACTTTATGGTCCCACAGTGATCACACTCCTTGGTATTTACCCAAAGTAATTGAAAATTTATGTCCACACAAAAAGTACACATGGATATTCATAGCAACCTTATTCGTAATTACCAAAACTTAGAAGTAACCAATATGTCAATATGTCCTTCAGGAGATGAATGGATAAGCAAATTGTGGTACATCCAGACAATGGAAAGTTATTCATGTTAAAAATAAATGAGTTCTCAATCCATGTAAAAACATGGAAGACACTTAAATGCATAGTACTAAGTGAAAAATTTGAAAAGGCTTCATATTGTGTGATTCCAACTCTATCACATTCCAGAAAAGGCAAAACTATGGAGACTGTAAAAGATCAGTGGTTGCCAGTAGTTAGAGCAAACATTTCAACATTCAATGTTTTCAGATTTGGGAAACATCAACTAATGGCCTTTTACTTGTGTTTTGTTTTTATTATTTAATTCCCATAGATAGTTGCTGGCTGAGACTGAGGGGAGGTGCTTATTATTCTAATCCTAATGAGATGACTAGGTGGGCAGATTTAGTAAGAGAAGTCCAGAAAAAGAATAAAATAAAAAGCCAGGAAAATATTCAATCAAAGTGGACTGAACAGTAGTTTTCATTTTTTATTCCTGTGATAATATGCTCAAGGAGAATCAATACTCATTCCATTCAGGGCCAATGTCTCACTAAGGAAAGTATTTCATGTGAATAAATAGAGTGGGAGAGCAGGAACCTTAACCAAACTGCTTTAAATATTGATGAAAAAATCCTCCAGATGAATCTAATATGATCCTTTATAAGGATTTTATGGGAACACCCCACTCCAACTCTCAACAGATAAAATGTTAGGATCAAGATACAAAGCAAAAAGTAGAAAAACCAGGGGAAGAATGATTGAAAATCACTAAAGATTGGCATGCAGGGAAGGGAAATTTGGAGAATCAGAGATCAAAGAGTAGACGAACGAGGGTTGGAGACTCATAGTACCTGGAGTGACATCTTATGAGGTTATCCTAAAAGGAGCTGAAACTGAATAATGTATCAGTTCATCATTGCTGGTAGCATATTCCATAAAAACTTAGTGGATTATAGTATTTATTATTTCTCAAATGTTGGTGGGTTGAGAGGGAGTTTCCTCTCCTCCATGTGTGTTGGCAGGGGTTACTCATGAATTTGGGAGCCCACCAGGGACCCTCAGTTTTCTTCCAGTGAGCTACCTCTCCATGTGCTGCTTTATCTTGAAAAATCTCTTCTTATGGCCTTTTCACCCAGCAAGATAGCTAAGACAACTTGAAGCATGGTGGCTAGGTCCTACAAAAGGATGTTCCAATCAGAAAAGCCCTATCGTGTAGGTGTGCGTCAAGACTCTGTTGCATCATCATGTGTGCTAAAGTCCTGTGGACCCAGCGGCAATGTGGGAGAGGACTGCCTACACAAGTGTCTGAATCCTGGGGTGGGGGGCGGGGGTAGTCCTATAGTCCTATGGTTGCACAGTAGAATAGTCCACTGCATTCACTGAGGGCTAAATAGTCTCCTGAGCACCACAATGCTATCATCCAGGTGTTTCCAACCTCCAGCAGCTTTCTTTATTTTTTTAACTTGCTATTTACTCATTTTTAAGACTTTTTAAAAGTAGTTTAAGATTTACACCAAACCTGAGCAGAAGATGTAGATTCTCAAATACCTCTGAGTACCATACACGCATAGCCTCCTCCATTATCACATCCTCCACCAGAGTAGTACATTTGTTACAACTGACGAGCCCACAGTGTCCCATCATAATTACCTGAAGTCATTAGTTTACTTGAAGGTTGATTCTTGGTGCTGTACAGTCTAAAGGTAGGAACAAATGAATATTGACATATATCCATTATTGTGGTATCATACAGCATATTTTCATTGCCCTAAAATCTTTTGTGAATGTTATTCCCTTAAGTATATTGTAATAGAAATAAAAACTGAAAACAACTGTTTTATCCTGTCTGATGGAATATTTTTCTGGTTCCTGATCTTATTCTCCTTCAGGACCTCACTTACTAAATCTGCCCCCTAATAATCTCACTGGGACTGGAGCAACAAGCACCTGCCCCCAGCCTCAGCCAGCAACTATCCATGGGAGATAAGCAATAAAAAAATGTGCAAACAAAAATAAGTTGTCATATTAAATGTGACCATTTATTAAATGTGACTATATTTGTCCAGAAAGGGAAAAGATTGAAAAGAGAAATAGGAAGTCAGAGTGATTTATTTTAAGAGTAATTCATTTTTGTCTTATAAAGAACACTTCAATTAACCACATCAACACAGTTAATATCATCTATTTAGTTAGTTAAAAATGCATATTTTGCTTATATTCACTTGAAAAGAGATCTAGAGCCAAAAAAAATCCAGAATATACTGCTTATTAAAGTAAATTTGAGAACATAAAAAGTAATCTGGAGACTAGATAAATATCAGTGGAATTTGTTAAAGAACACTTCTATCAAAAAAAAAAAAGAACACTTCTATCTGACTAACTTAATTACATTGAAGATTGATACACAAGGAAGATTTAGGAAAAGAAAAAAGATTTAAATTATCTTGATTTTAATAAGACATTTTATTTTGTCATACAACATTATATGTCATGCAATGCATACTAATTAGTGAGAACACTCTGGTTTGTGTATCACATACCCATTAGGCCGATACAAAGCTGGATGGTGAATAATGTTCACCAAATTTTCATCTATGTCAACTTGGGATAGGAAAGATAACTCTCAGTAATTTACAGATATTGAAGTCTTGGTTGCATTTATATCTTTCATAATTTAGAACATAGCTTCAAACAATCTCAGAATTCTCTGTAACTGGATAAATTTACTTCACTGATGGTAATGAGATTTAATAGAAATTGACCTAACCAAGAAACCTACAGAGATATAATAATCAATGGTAAAATATATAAATGAATTCAAGTCCATCACTTTTTTATTATTATTACTATACTTACCTTGAGAAAGACATTCTATTTCTTTAGTACAGATTCTGTGATAGCAATTCGCAAACTTTTCACTTATTTATGGTTGAAGTCTTTAAGAATATCGTGACTCCTTGTGACAAATCATTTTTTAATTATTAGCTTATGCTTGATATTATATTAGTTTTAAGAACACAACATAATGTTCTGGTGATTATGTTCAGTAGGCAATAAGCTACTGATAAGAAAACATAAAATAAATTTAGTTGGTGTTATAGAAATAAAAAAGCTTGCCCAAAACAATGTATTTGCAGAAAAAGAGAGAGACACAGTGAGCCAAACATAAAAATTCTGGTGAAAATTCCAGTAAATGGATGCACAGAAAAAGAATAACTAATAAAATGTCTGAAGAATAATAGCTAAGGAGGTATAAAGAAAACTAAAGTCAAGGATTTCATGAATCGAGGGCAGATGAAGTTCCATGAAATAATGAGAGACCAACATTCTACCAAAGCATAAGATACTAATGTGTAATCAGCAGTGAAGTTCCTAAAGCAAAAATGAGCCATGAGGAAAACAAAGTCAGGGCAAATGCATGTAGGAAAGTTGTAGAACTAGTTTTGAACTTTCAACCCCAGTGTTATATTCTTTAGGAAAGAGAAAGTGAAGATTGCAATAGGCCATGAATATTAAAAGTATGAGATAATACAAACTCTTAAAAATTGAAATTTCAGAGAATATGTTTGCAGACCACAACTCAGTGAAAACAGGGGAAAATGTGTATACGTGTATGTATAAAACAAATGTACCAAATACATGGAGAATTTTAAATATTCTCCAAAAAAATACAAAATACAAAACCGTTTTTACAAAACAATCACAAGTGATAACAAGCCACATCAAATCTATGATCACTACCAGGATCAGAGGCATATACACAACATTTACTGCATACCTTATTAAACAAGATCGCTTGGAAATAAATGAAATTAAGCCTTCAAATCAAGAAGTTGGAAAAAGATAAATAAAACAAACTTAGAGAAAGAAGATAAAAGAAGAGGCAGAAATTAATAAATGTGAAACTAGAAAAAGTAAATTAGAATTAATTTTTTAAAAATCCAAGAGCTGACCTTTGATAATTAACAGCAACAAACTCAACCTTTTTAAGAAAGCTGATCAAGTGAAAAGTGAAAACATTATTATTTAGAAATAAGAAAAATATATGACCCAGAAACAGGTAAGATCTTAAAAATTATGATACTATGCATAATTCTTTGCTACATGTGTAATCCCAATGATATGAATAATTATTCTAGAAAAATTCAGACTACCAAAATTGACTCAAGACAAAGTAGAAAATCTGAGCATACCCACAACCACATCATAAATTGACACACTCATAAAAAGAGCTATTCTTTGAAAAGGCGTGAAGCACAGAGGATTTCAGCAAGAAATTCTTCCAAACCCTGAGAAAGAACTGATACTTTTGTGCTGTTTAAGCTTCCAAGCATGGAAGAGGTGGAAAGTGTCACAATTCATGTTATCAGATCATCTATACCCACTCAACCCCACTCAGCCCCGAGCTGTTATGATTTGTAATTCATTACCTCGAGGAGTTTTCAATGATCCTCTCTCCATTTTTGCAAAAACTCCATTGAAGAGATTAGGGTAAGTATTTCTGTGGTGGAGATCAGCTTTAATTAGAGGGAAGAAGAGATATTCCCTCAAACTGATGAGAACAGAGAGATTTAGGAGTCCCTAAAACACCAGGGACTTGTGCTCTGCTCTGGTGTGGTCGAAGAAGCAGTAAAACCTCTGAAGAATGTGGCGGCTTAGAGATCCAGAACTGAGTCACAGGGGCCTGGGGAGCAACTGAGGACAAGGGGTTTCCTCCAACACCTTGGTGCTTGGTGAGACCCTAGAAACTATACTCCCCTCGTAAGAGAAAAGAGACTTAGGAATAACCGACATTGAATTTCCTACTAAGCAAGGGGCATATGTGCCTAAAGTTGGAATTAAACTGACTTTGCACTTTAGGATCATACCCACTATATAAGAATTTTTTTAAAAGATTTTTTAAAAATATTTATTTATTTATTTAAGAGAGAGCAACATGCAGGGGAGGGGAAGGGTGGGGCAGAAGGAGAGAGAATCTTAAGCAGACTCCCTGTTGAGCATGGTACCCCACGCCGCTGGATCTTAGAACCCTGAGACCATAACCTGAGCCAAATCCAAGAGTCCAATGCTCAACCTACTGCACCACCCAGGCACCCTCTGAAAAAGAAAAAAATCTTAAAATACTTTTCTGGTTAATTAAATCCAGGAGAATAATACAATATCAAACAGGGTTAATTCTACAGACATAATAATGGTTAAATATTTAAAATCTATACAATTGATTAAATTAACAGGCAAATTTAAGAATTATAATCACACTTGTAACTGCTGAAAGGGAATTTGAAAAAATTAGCCTTCTTCATTTTTAAAAATCAAATATGGTGGATAAAAGCAAAAGGCTCCATGAAATGAAAATAAAAGGCAAATGAATGTAGTGTTGCTGTTACACTACATTCTTTTTTTAATAATAAATTTATTTTAATTAAATAAATTAAAATAAATTTATTTTTTATTGGTGTTCAATTTGCCAGCATACAGAATAACACCCAGTGCTCATCCCGTCAAGTGCCCCCCTCAGTGCCCGTCACCCATTCACCCCCCACCCCCCGCCCTCCTCCCCTTCCACCACCTCTAGTTCATTTCCCAGAGTTAGAAGTTTTTATGTTCTGTCTCCCTTTCTGATATTTCCTACCCATTTCTTCTCCCTTCCCCTCTATTCCCTTTCACTATTATTTATATTCCTCAAATGAATGAGACCATATAATGTTTGTCCTTCTCCGATTGACTTACTTCACTCAGCATCATACCCTCCAGTTCCATCCATGTCGAAGCAAATGGTGGGTATTTGTCATTTCTAATGGCTGAGGAATATTCCACTGTGTACACAGACCACATCTTCTCTATCCATTCATCTTTCGATGGACACCGAGGCTCCTTCCACAGTTTGGCTATCGTGGACATTGCTGCTAGAAACATCGGGTGCAGGTGTCCCAGCATTTCACTGCATCTGTATCTTTGGGGTAAATCCCCAGCAGTGCAATTACTGGGTCAATGTTACCCAGGGCAATGTACACGTTTAATGCAATCCCTATTGCATGCAAAATACCATGGACTTTCTTCAGAGAGTTAGAACAAATTATTTTAAGATTTGTGTGGAATCAGAAAAGACCCCGAATAGCCAGGGGAATTTTAAAAAAGAAAACCATATCTGGGGGCATCACAATGCCAGATTTCAGGTTGTACTACAAAGCCGTGGTCATCAAGACAGTGTGGTCCTGGCACAAAAACAGAAACATGGATCAATGGAACAGAATAGAGAATCCAGAAGTGGACCCTCAACTTTATGGTCAACTAATATTCGATAAAGGAGGAAAGACTATCCATTGGAAGAAAGACAGTCTCTTCAATAAATGGTGCTGGGAAAATTGGACATCCACATGCAGAAGAATGAAACTAGACCACTCTCTTGCACCAGACACAAAGATAAACTCAAAATGGATGAAAGACATAAATGTGAGACAAGATTCCATCAAAATCCTAGAGGAGAACACAGGCAACACCCTTTTTGAACTCGGTCACAACTTCTTGCAAGATCCATCCACGAAGGCAAAAGAAACAAAATAAAAATGAACTATTGGGACTTCATCAAGATAAGAAGCTTTTGCACAGCCAAAGAAATAGTCAACAAAACTAAAAGACAACCTACAGAATGGGAGAAGAGATTTGCAAATGACATATCAGATAAAGGGCTCGTTTCCAAGATCTAGAAAGAGCTTATTAAACTCAACTCCCAAGAAACAAACAATCCAATCATGAAATGGGCAAAAGACATGAACAGAAATCTCACAGAGGAAGACATAGACATGGCCAACATGCACATGAGAAAATGCTCTGCATCACTTGCCATCAGGGAAATACAAATCAAAACCACAATGAGATCCCACCTCACACCAGTGAGAATGGGGGACATTAACAAGGCAGGAAACCACAAATGTTGGAGAGGATGCGGAGCAAGGGGAACCCTCTTATGCTACTTTCTTTCATTGAATAACTTGTTTGACCCTTTCATTTGTGAGAGAGAGAGAGAGAGAGAAAGAGAGGGAATCTTAAGCCGGCTCCACGTTCAGTGCAGAGCCAGATGTGGGGCTCGATCTCACAACTCAGACTGGAGCCAAAACCAAGAGTCGAAGGCTTCACCAACTGAGCCATCCAAGGGTCTCTTGTTTGACTTTCATACCAATCTTTTCCCTATTTTTCATACATAAAAACAATCCTAGGAAGATTAAATAATTGCCCCCAAATTCCTACAATTAAGTGATGATGTGAGATCACAGGATATAAGTCGCGTGTTTCCTTGCAGACTGACTGCACCGTACAATTGCGTGGCCCAAAAGGTAATAAATGAAACAGCAAAGCATAACTCCTACATATCCGACTCTGACTCCAGTGCTTCTTCTCTCGAGGCTGGAAGGTCTGCCTCTCCTGCTAAGTCAGTCATGCCCTCTTAGACTACAACCTTGCCTCCGGGCTCATCTTTGTTTCTCGGATACTGATATTGGGCTTAGGCCCTATGACGAACCCTTGAAATATGTTTTGCATCAATGAACAAGCATTTGAAGTTGAGTCCGTGGGCAGGGGTGATAGTGACCACCTTGAACAGCTTACCTGGCCTAAGCACCAGCTAATCAGAGCAGGCGCTCGCTGGAACCCCCCCTCATGACCCCATTGATGTGTTCCCATAACCACCAGGCCCAGCCAACAGTGGGCACCGGGTCACTGATCTCCCCTATCCACACAGTGCCATGGCCATGCCAGCAGTCGTTCCGTCCCACCCAGCCCTGCTGCCTGGGACAGTTGTTTGGACTAGAGGTGGGCACCATACATTGCCTGGCACCTTCCCAGCCAGCCGTTTCTCCAGAATCAGCGGGTGGCCCAGGCCGAGAGCATATGATCCACACTAGCCCTACAGAGAGAGCCTATTTCCTGAGCTTTAGAATTCGTCGTGAGAAGAAGATAGATACTGAGCGAGGGGATCCAAGTCTCTTCAGGTAGTGGGATGTGGGACTGGCTCTCCTGACCCTCAGGGCCGTATTCTCCAGCAGGCCTCCTGGACGTGCGGTGCACAGAGGCCTGGAGGTTTCGGAGCAGGAAGCACACCGGGGAAGCCCAGCCTGGGTGGCTACTCCTGGTTCTTGGTCCTGACTCCTGTTTCCTGCATGTCACAGTCACGGTTGAACCAAACAAGCAGAACCAGTAGGATAAATAGGTGTAGGCTGAGGAAGGGGTTCCCGGGTCCTCACTTACCTAATTAGGGCAGCTGCCTCAGAAGTCTGCAGAAGGCTGCCTCCACCTCTCCCTTTAGAGCCCCGAGTTCCCGAGGTGGACAATCTGGGGGAGAAGATCCCCAGCAGGCTGCAACCCCAGGAGGAAAAGCTGGAGGTCCACGAGGATGGCCTGGGGTCCTTCCCTGCTGCTGAGCTTCTAGGCCGGAGCCCTCCCCCAAGGGAAGAACAGGTGCACGAACACACCCGGCTCAGAAGCCCGAGGAACGAGGGGAAGGTCCAGAAGCGATTGCAGGGCAAGCTGCCTGCGTCCCCTGGATGTCTGTGTCCCACCAAACGCCTGCTGCCCGCCTTTCCCCAGCTCTTTGGGTGTGACCTCCGAGGAAGCACATCATGAGCAGGCGTCGGGGGAGATGTGCGCTCGGCCTGGGCACGACGACACACGACAGAGGGGACGCGTTGTGGTGCCAACTCACGTGAGCCTTCGCTGCTTGTGGCAAATGTGTGACGACAAATCCCTAATTTATGCAAGATCTTTCCTTGATTTCTTCATGGAATCCATGGAAAATGAAACATCGTAGGGTGGAAGATACATGAAGGCCCCAGATCAGATCACAAAAGCTCACACACAGACACACACACACACACACACACACACACACACACTACGATGGCTTGGATCTTTATGGTGTTTTTAGTTTAATTTGCAACAGAAGATATTGAGAGAACTTCACAATCCTAGGAAATGCAACAGGGCAGAGTTTACCTCAATTGTTTTTGAAAACAGGACGGCTACCCACCCACGTGTTGGGGGAAGGTGAGGCTGGGGTGTCCTCTAGCCTCGGTACAAGAGCGGAAGCCCTTGACTTCTCCAGTCTTTCCAACTACATGACTGTATCATAACCCAAAATTTCTTTCACTGCACTTTTTCCCATGGCTTCAATTAGCTTGCATATTAAGAATCTTTTCAGTCTAAAAAAAAAAAACATATCCATAACTTGTTGGCTAGAGCAAGTGTTTTCCATGAAATGCCACAGGAAAAAAATAACTTTCAAGAAGAATAACTGCTTCCAAAATCTGAGTTGGAACAGATACGCAATACCTCTGCTGCTTATGAAAAGCATACATGATCTGACTCTAAAAATAGCTTCTTGATTTAGGTAAAATGACTCAGGGTTAAACTTGAAAAATGAATAAAAGCTGAGCCTATCCGACGGCTCCCAATTGCCCTCGACAGCTCCTTCGCGGGGCCAGATTTGGATGGAGGGAAGATTTCTTTATTTGATACAGTTTGTGTCCATTTTCTGCAAGATTCAGACCTTACCTCCCAACTCTCAGTTTACAGAATCACATTAAGTGCTACTGATTTTATAAAAAGAGATGTCATTTTGACAAAAACGTTCATGCAACTTTGCCCTGGCCTTAATCTGATCTTCTCAGGAGAATGTATATTTTAAAAACAACCACGCCACCCAACAAACAGAAAAACAAGGGGCACCTGGGTGACTCACTCCGTTAAGCACCTGACTTTGGCTCAGGTCACGGTCTCAGGGACCTGGGATCCAGCCTCACGTCCAGTTCCCACCCAGTGGGGAGTCGGCTTGTCCCCCTCCACCTCCTCCCTTCCCCTCTTCCCACCACCTCCCTCCTCCCCACTGCTCATGCTCTCTCTCTCTCTCTCTCTCTCTCTCAAATCAATACATAAAACCTTTTTTAAAAAAAAATTAAGAAAGGAAATACAAAAAAAATAATTTTATTTGTGGACTTGTTACCAACATTTTAATTATGGATGTCCGTCGGATAAATATAGTTTGCATAAAGAAGTAAAATAATTAAAAGCACCAACAATTAAAACGATCACATTTCAGGGTCTATCTTTCCATGGAGCCATATATTTTATATGTGTGTATATATTGATACATATGTGTGCTCATATATGTGTGGAGATGTTTATACATGTGGAGAGGCTCATGTGTGTATACGTGCACGTGTATTTATGTGATGCATTACAGCACTCAAACCATGACTTGCCATAGAAAGCATGTAGACCTTGTCAGTGCTCTTTTTTGTTTGGGAAATGGAACTCATACCCCCGCCCCACATGCTCCTCCTCATTCAGGAAGACCAGGTAGTTGGTTAAATTCCATGAGGTCTCCTGAAGCTCGCATTCCAGAGGCTTGGGAATTTACTGGGTGTGTCATAGGACCTGGAAGTGGGTTCTCAGAGTTAGAGGAGTCCAGCCTCTCCCTGGCTCCTACGTTCCCTACCCTGAGAATGTGGTGCCTTCCAAATGCATCCCAAAGCAAGGCGAGCCCAGAGGCCGCAGCTCTGCTGGGCCTCGGAAGGCCTGTGGGGGTGGCTGGGACCCTCTTTGACTACGTGTCCTTTCTGAAGAAGAAAAGGTGTTCTCTGCAGTGTGGGTGGTAAAATCTGACACGCAGGCATGCAGCGTAGGACGTTGAGGCGTACAGCTTAGTTTGGTTCCAGATCCCTTCAGATCCAGGGCTCGCAGCGGTTCGCGGAGCTCTGACCCCGCACCAGTACTGGTCCTGAGTGCTCAGTGGGATCGCTTCCTTATTTCCAGCATCTGCCACACAGGGTTGCAGGATGGCTTCGATAAGCCAAGCAGGGGATGTGAAACTAAGACCTTGACTCCTTGTGGTAGGTCCACAGCAGCCGCTTGAGGTGCGTGAGGTAGTGCACCTGTGTGCACCTTTCCTGCAACCTCCCTACCAGGTTCTAAGGGAAGCAAATCTCGTTGCAAATTCTGCCACATGGTAAAGTCATTAAGTAAATAAGTATTATCAGCAAAAAGATACAGGACAGTTCTCACAACCCATTCTGTACTTTCGGTGGACTCCACCTCTGTCCTCTTGGTGGCTCCTACCTCCAACATGAAGCCATGGGCCATTTAAGGCCGATGATGTCACAAAGGCAGAGATTTTCATGAACAGTACGTTGTCATCAATTAAAGACCCGTCCCCCACCCCACAAAAAAAGTTAGGTACCAAATGGGTACAAATGCTGCAAGTGGAAACTGCTGGATTTCCTAGACTCTCCCATCTTCTTTTCCCAGAGAGGGTGAGCATCGGTAGTGTTTTTTAAAATATTCAAGTCAAAAATAAATAAATAAATAAATAAATAAATAAATAAATAAAAATAAAATAAAATATCCAAGTCAATCCATGTATCTCGAAACTTTAATTTTTCGACATAAAGCACATTTCTAACATTCATCATGCTAATTAACCAAGCCACCGATTTTACAGATAACAACTTATTTCTGACATTCACCGGGCTAATTAAAGTATATTATGTTGATTGAGCTATCAACAACAGAAGAATCCAATTAGCTACCTTTCAGTGAGGTTTCCTGGTGTGTCATTCCTGAACACACTATTAGCTGCACCTATACTAAAATATTTTAAGATAAATTAGGGATATCATAACAAGCAGGAACTGTGATTATCCCCGTGTTATGGCTAAAGAATCCAAAGGCTTCGAGATATTACATGACTCACTTAAGATCCTAGAGTTAGTAAACAGTACAATCAAAAATGCAAACCTAACGAGTCTGACCTAGAGCCCGTGCAGTGCAAAGCTGCCTCCTGAGGCTGAAAGCATTATTTACAGGCTTCAGCTTGGGTCACAGCGATTTGTGTTGGATGTGGGAATCAAGGTTTTTAATAGGCAAATAGGCTGGTCCTTTGCCAGCTAGCGTTCTCTTACATATGTTCTCCCTAGGGATCATTCGGGGAGGAGGAACTGGGTAAGGATCAGGTGATCTTGGATACTAGGACCATATGCAGACAATCACCAGGACCACTCAGCTCATACCATCTAAGGTCCAATTTGGTGTTTGTTCAGATGGTTGTTTACCCCAATTTTTGTTGCTTTCTCATAAAGAAAAAAATGTATACTTAAAAAAAAATGCAGCTAAGTGTTTTAAGATCCGTTTGGTATATTGACGTTTGACTAGAGTAGATCTTCAAGTGCTAAATAGATATTAATGATGTTTATCAGTCTTCAAGTTTTCAAAATAAGGCTTCTGAGTTTCGTTTCCATATGATCCTGACCAAATGTTGCTTAACTCTGAATAAACCATCTTAAAATTGGCTTAAGACAGAAGGGCCTCTAAGACCCGTTAGACATCAAACAGTTCCTATGAAACACTCGGATGGGACAAATACTCGGATGGGATCAGAAACATAAGGATTAAATTTCCCTTGACATCCACCTAAGTTATAAAATTAAGAAACAGTGATTAGCAAATTGGAAATTTGGTAACATTTGTAAAGGCATTCAAGATGTTTCTTCAGAACTTAAAACAGGTGGGTGCTTCCATTCCCTATTTTAAAAATCTAATAAATACGCACAAATGTGGAATGAAATGTATGTGTAGTTATTTTCTTTATTTCACAATTTCAAGTGTAAAAATTTTTTTTTACAGATTTATGTATTTACTTTAGAGAGAGCATCCTTGGGTGCATGTACATGAGTTGGGCGAGGGACAGAGACTGAGAACTTTCCAGTAGACTCCCTGCTGAGTGTGGAGCCCGATGTGTGACTCCATCCCACAGCCCATGAAATCATGATCTTAGCCAAAGCCAAGAGTGGGACCCTAAGCTGACTCAGCCATCTAGGTGCCCCTCTAGTGCAATATTTGCACCTCAATTTTCTCCCTCTGATGAGAACTCAATAAACATTACATAATCCCATTAATTTAAACCATAGATCAATTAACTCTTTGTTAAAATTTTTGAATATGAAAAAAATGTCCTTCCTCCTCAGCTACTGCTCTTTTATGGCACCTGCAGGCCCCTCTTCAAGCATCCACTCCGTTAGCAGATGAAGCCTTTATATCACAAATATTACCTGTGTGGAGGAATCATGGCAGGCTACGCCCAGTGGCCTGTGCCATCCATTACTACTATGCTTCTTCAAATTCCCCCTTTTATAAATAGCCCTAATTCATTATTTTCTTTTTCAGCTTTATTGAGATATAATTGACACGTAGCATGGTGTACGTTCAAGGTGTACAATATGATGATTTGATACACTTATGTATTGCAAAATGTCGACCACAGTACAACGTTGGCCACAATACATCCTTCTCCTCCCATTTCACTGTTATTATGGTGAGAACTTTAAAACTGTTCTCACAGTAGCTTTCAGATATATCACACGGTATTGATAACTGTACTCTCTATTTATAACGGCCCCAAGGTCCATCCGTGTCATTGCAAATGGCAGGATTTCCTATACGTGTCTTATATTTTCTTTATCAAGTCATCTGCCAGTTGACACTCTTGGCCATTGTGGATAGTGCTGCAGCGAACATGGGAATGCTCTTCCTGAGAGTGATTTCATCTCCCTTAGGCACATAACCAGAAGTGGGATTATAGAAATATATGGCAGCTCTATTTTTAATTTTTTGAGGAGCCCACGTCCACGGTAGCTGTACCAATTTCAATTGCCACCAACAGTGCGCCAGGATTCCCTTTTCTCTACATCCTCACCAGCATGTGTGGTCTCCTGCCAAACCCATTCTTGAAGAAGTTTCCCTACAACTTTAAGACATATTTTAAATGCAGTTTGCAAAATTGTCTTTTAAATTTCACCTATTATCATTCGCCATTTAACCAGTTAAACTCTAAGAAATGAGTCAGTTCTCAATTACAGTTGTTTATTGTGATGGGGAGGGGCTGCCTTATATTAATCCACCTAAATTGTATACTTAATACTTACTCAAGTTCTCCCTAGAACATGAGCTTCTTGAAAAAGGGTCTGTGACTTGACTTTCTAGACCATTTGGTGCATAATAGACAACAAACAAATATTAAGTGTAAAAAAAAAAGATGAACAGATGATATCGTTGTGCTATACACTTTTTATGAACAAAAACACCAAAACACAGTACACTCTAGTGATTTCCAAATTTAATATGCAGCCATATCTTTTTTCCAGATATCAGATCTGTACAATTAAACATTTTTTACTGAGCTATCTCCACTTGTCAGTAAGCATGTGCCAGACTGAACACATTATTTTTCCTCCATTGTGCTGTCTGCAATCTGCTTAAACCACTTGAGCATTGTCAGTGTGACACGTGTGTTAGTTTTCATCCACACCCTAGAGGTAGTCAATTGCCCTAATCTAGAAAATACTCCCAGGGTGAGTCTTGGCATTTAATTAAAAGATATGGTTGCTTCAAGTGATTCAACTATCTTTGTTTCCAAACAAGATCAGAGGTTTTATTAATTAGCATAATGGATGTTAAGAAGGCGGTTTTATTTATGAAATTAGTGGTATTCAAGATATGCAAATGAGCTGGAAAATATTATTAAGAAGCGAAAGAGGTCCATGGTCTATAACTTTAGGAAGAGGCTTAAATCCAAAACTCCCCAGAAGATTCTGGGACAACTCCCTCCAGATAAATGGATAGCTAAATCCTGCCACTAGACTATTAGATGTGTGCCTCAAGAGAGCTTTTCCACAAGCTGTGGTAGGGCTCTCCAAAAGAACAGGCAACTAGAGTTGTCTACACTTACAGAACAGTCTCAGTGTGTGGTTTCTGAGCCTGATTGCTAATACTGTAGCCCCTCCTTATCTGCAGTTGTGCTCTCTGTGGTTTCAGTTACCCTCCGTCAACTGTGATCCAGAAGCAGACGATTCTCCTTCCCACATATGTCAGCAGGTCAGTAGTAGCCGAAGCTCCATCACAATGCCTACATAAAAAAAAAAAAAAAAAAATGCCTACATCATTCATTTCACAGCGTCTCATCTTCATGGGCATTTTAGCATCGCCCATGATTACAGGAAGAAGGGTGAAGGCAGCACAATGAGATATTTGGAGAGAGAAAGAAAGAAAATAAACTCACATAACTTTTATTACAGTATGTTGTAATCATTCTATTTCATCGCTGTTGTTAGGCTCTTACTGTTCTTAATTTATAAATTAAACTCGATCATATGTATGTATGCAAAGAAAAAAATACAGTCTATATAGGATTTGATATGACCTGTGGTCACAGGCATCTACTGGGGGTCTTGAAACATATCCCCAGTATGCATATTTTACTAGAAATGCCTATCTCTGTGGCAGCATTTGTCTGAGAATGCTTTCTTTGTAACCTGGGACCAAGACTGAGTGAAGGACATCTGTCGTCCCCACCTGTAAATACTTACCAAAAGTGATCTAATATAGTTGCAAGCCATCAACCATTTTTTAAAAATATTTATTTATTTATTCTAGACATAGAGAGGAGAGAGAGTGAGAGAGTGTGTAGGATGGGGAGGGGCAGGGAGAGGGAGAGAAATTCTCAAGCCCACTCGGCGTCGAGCACGGAGCCTGATGCGGGCTACATCCCAGGACCCCGAGAGCATGACCTGAGCCAAAACCAAGAGCTGGACACTGAATTGACTGAGCCATCCAGGTGCCCCAAACATTTTTCTGCTTCCACATTACTTAGCACAGCAAGGAGTCTCCATTCAGGTTGTTGAAGCTGGAAATCTTGGTGTTACTATGCAGTAACTCTTACCTAGGCCCATACATAATTTAACCTTGCGTCCTAGGAGTCCTCTCTAATGTATTGTGGATTTATTCACTTTTCTTCAGTCCTCCTAAAATCCCCTAGTTCAGGGTTCCATGATTTCTCACAATGAGATAGGTCAACTGTGTCCCAACCGTAGTCTCTGGTCACCATCTTGTTTTATGGTCTGTAAACTATGCACAGGATGTTCATCCTAACATTGAATTTAAATAATTGTTTCAGTGTGGTCTCCTCAGCTGCTTCCCAGTGTCCTCGGGATCATGTCCTAATGTCCTAATGGGGTGATGGAGTTCTCAAGAAAGACCCTGATGACTCTGCCATCATGTTGGCTTTAGGAAAGGCACAGAGGCATGAAGCAGCACAACAACTCTGCAGAGCTTTAACCTCTTCTGTGGGGGGCGCCTGGGTGGCTCCATGGGTGAGCATCTGCCTTCGGCTCAAGGTGTGACCCCCGGGGTCCCAGGATTGAGTCCCACATCAGGCTCCCCACAGGGAGCCTGCTCCTACCTCTGCCTGTGTCTCTGCCTCTCTCTGTGTCTCTCATGAATAAATAAATAAAATCTTTTAAAAACAATAAATAAATAAATAAATAAATAAATAAATAAATAAATAAATAAATAATAAACAAACTCACTCCTCTGTGGTGTTTGAGGGCAAAGGGAAGGTGATGGAGTGACTCAAATTGAGAGGTTGGCAGGAGCCACAGCATGAAGACCCTTGTCTAGAGCAGCTGATGCTTGAGTTGTTTTGCATTTAGCTTTGTTTATTTGGTATTTTTAAGAATTTTCAACATCCACTCTATGAAGAGAGTAAAAAATTAAAAGTCGTAGAGATTTTCAGCAAATATTACAAGTCTCATTTTTCTTTTTTTTTTTATCATTGAGGTATAATTAACATACAAGGTGATATTGGTTGTAGATGTACAATATAATGATTTGATATTTGCATATATTGTGAAATGTATATATATATATATTGTGAAATATATTGTTAACTCGACCATAACTCTACTTAAAATCCATCCCCATATAGTTACAATATTTTTCTTGTGATGATAATTTATTTCAAGATCTACTCTTCTGGCCACCTATAAATATGTTATTCCTGACTATAGATCCTGTACGTTACATTCCTGTGACTTATTTACTCTATAACAGTAAGTTTGTACTTTTTGGGTCCCTTACAATTTCATTCTTAATTCAATCATTCTACCTCTTGAAAAGACAGATTACAAATAATTAACTGGGTTGTTATTAGTGTCCAGTCAATAATTTCTACCTATTAAATGATTTGCCTTTTACTGTGCATGTTTTGGGGCCTTCAAAACAATGGTCTTAGCTCAACATCAATCTTCAATTTTCAGGGCACCTGGTTGGCTCAGTTGGTTAAGCTTCCAACTCTTGATTTCAACTCAGGTCATGATTTCAGGGTCATGATCTCAGGTCTTGATCTCAGGGTCCTGAGACCAAGCCCCATATTAGGCTTCATGCTCAGCAGGGAGTCTGCTTGAGATTCTTTCCCTCTGGCCCTCCAATCATTCTCTCTCTCTCTCTCTCTCAAATACATAAATAAATCTTTAAAAAAAGTAAGAATGATCTTAAACTTTCTTATGACCATAAATGAAAAGTCATGTTCTTTCTCATTCTCTATTTGTTCATGGCTAAGTTAAGTTTAGCTGTCAGAAACCCAAAAGAAAACCCTATTATTTTTACCATATAATCTTCACTGACATACCAGAGTATAATAGAAGCTAATATCTGAGAAGTTTCCCCAGCTTATAATAAAAGAGGGAAGAGAAAAGACGAGGAGGAGAGGGAGGAGGAAGAAGAAATAAGCCTACTTAGCCTTTAAATTGCTCTACTTACCTGGTTTTAGCTTACTTTAAGGTTTCTCTTTCTCTATGAAATCTTCGTTTAGCAACTCCAAGGCCTACATAGCATTGCCAATGCCCTGGAACACAGTAATGCCATGGCATCTCCAGATCCAGCCCCCTTTGTGTCATGACATCGTGACACCTGTTGATCTGTACGTGCGGATAAAAGTCTGTGCTTTGGATTGTGTGGTAGCTGATGAACAATGCAGAGCCATGTTGGTGCCTCCTTACAAAACATGTTACATGTTCATAAGCACTAAAACAAGTACAGGGCAATGGCCAGAGCAAGTGTTCTTGTATTTGAGACAGTTATTTTTTTTTTTGAGACAGTTATTGATAACTTGCTGGGTAAAAATAGGTGTAAAAAGAATATAGGAGAATGTGGTGATGATAATGCAGCAAGGTATGGCTTCTTTTATACAAGTTTTCTCATATGATCAAAAGGGATAGAAATGGGATTCTTTCAGAATTTGGAGTGGACAATTTGATATAAAAATAACTGAGAGGGCAGCCCCGGTGGCTCAGCAGTTTAGCACCACCTTCAGCCCAGGGCCTGATCCTGGAGACCCGGGATCGAGTCCCACGTCGGGCTCCCAGTGCATGGAGCCTCCTTCTCCCTCTGCCTGTGTCTCTGCCTCTCTCTCTCTCTCTCTCTCTGTGTGTGTCTCAAGAATAAATAAATAAATTTTTAAAAAAATAACTAAGAGAAATTTATGGTACAGGTAAAGGCTGGGTTTTGGTTAAGACAACTGAGTACACAAATGTTTGAGGCAAAATCATAAAAGTAGAGAAAATCAATCAGGTTGGAGAAACACCCTTTTTATGACTTGATTGTGAATTAAAAGTCTGCTCATCTTTCTGCTGTGGCGTAGACTGAGATGATTTTCTTCTGTAACTCTTAGATAAGTAAACCTAAATGCATTAGTTTATTCATTCATGATGTGTCGTCCAAGTGGTAGCTGTGTTTGGTCGCTCTGCAAATCTAAGTCCTTTTATTTAATTTTACTTAAATTGTTCTACCTAATTACTGAATCCTACTGGCGACTCTGCTTTGAAGATGGCAAGCTCTGGCCCAAGGCCACAAGGCCAAGGAGAACGAGCCAGGATATGAACTCAGAGCTCGTGACTCCCATGCACAGCTCTTCCCTCCACAGTCTGACAAGACTTTTCCCTTGGGCTTTGGGAGATCAAATTTTACATTTCAATTCCTCCCCCTCAAAATGTTGAAATCTAGTAATATAAATGATATATACACATACAATCTTAAAACAAGGTAGAGAATACTAGGTAACGTGACATAGATAAAGAGCAAATTCTGGAGTGTTCCTAGATGAGATAATATGGAGGCTTTATAATGGGGTGAAATTGCAGTGACATCACTGAAGAAAAATGGGACAGACCAAATGGCTAGGTAGGCAAGAGTTCCATCCATGATAAGTTAGAGAGGGTATTGAAGAGTATGGGGATTTTTTTTTTTTAAGACATCATTTCTGGTCCACCAAAGTCCTTACTTTGTTTTTCACAAATCTCAATGTACTTATTATTTTCTTTTAAAATATAACTCTAAAAAAATAAAATAAATAAATAAAATAAAATATAACTTTAAAAATCCTAATGATATGGTGTTAAAAGGGGATATGTCAGGGGCATTTGGGTCGCTCAGTCAGTTAAGCATTTGCCTTTGGCTCAGGTTGTGATCCCAGGGTCCTGGGATCAATCCCACATGGCAAGGGGCTCCCTATTCAGTGGGGAGTCTGCCGTTCCCTCTCCCTTTGCCCTCCCCAGCACTCATGTTCTCTCTCAAATAAATAAATAAAATCTTTTTTTAAAGGGGCAGGATATTTCAGCATGTGCTCGAATTAAAATGCGATTTCTGTTTGTTTGTTTGGATGGGTCCCTATGGAACTGTATCCCGGGGGAACAGAACTGGGTGTCCAGAGGATGCCTATTTTTACATCATACCTTTCTTTTTGAGTGTCTGCTTATTCGTTTTCTTTCGACTCCGAATAATGGAGTACATGGCGTATTGGACATCTTCCTTTTCTACCTGTAATGCATCCACCAGCCCTTCCCACCTGCTGCTTACTGATAAGGAGAGTACCAAGGACTCACGCTCTCTGCTTCCAATCGGCTTTGCTGCTCGATGGGAGGCACTGACAGGAGATGAGACAGAGGGAGGAAAGTGAGGTTGAGATATTTACTCCCTGGCCTCCCTACTCTCTTCCCCACCATATGCCTGACTCCCCTGGTTGGTTGCATCCTCCAGTAAAGAGCAGCTGCCTTTGCACAGAGACCCTCACTTCCTCACTCAATACCTCAGGCCTAGGGGTAGGAATGGCTCCCAAGGGTGCTAGTCTGGAGATCCGTATTCTAATGCTCATTTCTCTATACTCTGCCTTTGTAATTCATCTCTTTATCATCAATCTCTTAAGTTCCCTTCAAATTACTCAGCTTCGGTGTCGTTTGTTTTTGCTCTGGAAGCTGACAAAAACGAAAACAAACAAACACACCGAAGTAATAAGGCATTCCGATAACTTAATTGTGTAGATTGGTCTTTATGCTGTTTCATAACAGGAAAAGGTATTTAAGATAGAACATAGGTGAAGAAAATGTATCTTAGTTAAGGACCATGCTGGGGAAGGAAAGTGACAGTGAGTATTCCATGAGTGCAGATGGAGAGCTGAAGTTTGTCTCCCTTTCCTTCCTCGTGCTGTCGCTGGGTTTGTGGGCCTGAAGGGAAAGCGGGCGTGACTGAGGTCTCTCTGATGCAGGTCCTCATGCAGTACCCTGGGAGCATGCTGCAGGGATTTAAAGAATCTCAGACAGGGAGGGACTGTGGGGACTACGCAGTGCAGCGATGAACGGCACGAAGTGCTGCACAGTTCGTGAAACAGCCCTAGATTTAATGTGCATGGCAACTCTTTATTTGCTTATTTTTAATGTAAAAAACAACTTCCCAAGAAAACCAAGTGATTTCCCTTTAATGCAAGGTGAGTCCTGCTAACAGGTATTTTATGTTATTTTTTATTATTTTCTTTTACAGAGGGTTTCTTCAATTGAAGTATAACTAATATACCATGTTATATTAGTTGGAGGTGTGCAATACAACGATTCAACAATTCTGTGCATTACTCAGTGCTCATCATGGTAAGTGTGCTCTTGATCACCTTTCACCTATTTCACCCACCCCCCCACCTCCCCTGTCCTCTGTAAGATCCTGTATTTTTGCTTATCTCTCTTTTTTTTTATTTGTTCATTTGTTTTTTCCTTAAATTCCACATATGAGTGAAAGATATGGTGGTATTTGTCTTTCTATGTCTGCCTTATTTCACTTGGCGCAATATTCTCCAGGTCCGTCCATGTTCCTGTGAATGACAAGATCTCATTCTTTTACATGGCTGAGTAATACTCAGTTGTGTGTGTATGCACATATGTACCACTTATACAGGAGTTTTTAATAATGAGAATGAACTACCGTCAAAAAAGACTTATTTAACTGGAAGTGTAGGAAACTTGACTCTTTGGGACAAAGCCTTCCTGCATTACCTCAAATGTGAAATATACTATATGTGCTGTTATAGGCATGACCAATAATTCTACCTTTCATAGTGAGTAAATCCAAGTAATCTAGGCATTTTAAGGATGAAAGAAGTAAAGTAAGGTTCTTTTTGAAAAACAAAATACAGAACTACTCCTATATTTCCTTTGTTTCTACAAAAGATAAATATCTAAAAATGTATATAGAGATCACGAATCCACACCTATACCCACACACCAAAAGTTCAAGATTTTTTTAAAGTAATATAAAATCACTTGGAAAAAAACTTTTTTTCTTTTTAAAAAAAATATTACTTTATAATTCATATAAAAAATCAGTATCATGTAGATGCAGCTATTACTAATGTTGTTGGATAATTATTCAAAAAACATTTCCTACCTATGTATCCAGTGTACACATACACACACACAATTGGAAATACTATACCATTTATTTAGTAGCTGAATAGTAGATCAAAGCATGAATTTAGAGTCTATTGATTCAAACAATCTCCTGTTGGTAAATATATATTGTTTCCCAAGTTTTACAGTTAAACAGAATCTTATGATGACTATATTGAATATATTGCTCTTGCCCCATGATTGCTTCCTCATGAGCTTCTAGATAACTGCTATATTAGCTTATATATTTACAGCACATATATTTCATACATAAAATGGAAATATATAATGTATGTATGCATATGTACATTGTCATACATAGTGTATAATGTAATATAAAATGATACATGCATAGAGAATCTGTTTGGTGGAGTATTTATCAGTTTATCTACGAAATAGTATCCAAGAATGTCCTTTTCTCCAAGACCTAACCTATACTAGGCATTATCATTCTTTTAAGTTTTGATTATCTGATTTTCATTTTAAAAATGGTTACTGAGACCTACTATATAGTGCAGTCTCTCTTCTAAATTCTGAGAATCAGCAACCATTGTATAAACAATCTCTGCCTTCAAGGACCTTACCTTCTCATAGAAAAAAAAACATAATAAACGACAAATAGAAATTATATTATCGTGTGTTGAATAATATATACAGTATGTTAGAGATTGGCTTTGCGATGAAGGAAAATAAAATGGGACAGTCAATAGGAAGTATGGTGTTCGCGGTGGGACGTTACCAGTAAAAATGATACACCAGATAATACACTTCTTTATGTACCTTCCTTTTATTGCTTATTATGTCCATGTGTTCATCAAGTCTTTCCTCTCTTTTGAATTATCTTTTCATATTCACACCTATTTTTTTTAATTTGGGTATTTTTAATTATTGAATTATGATATCTCTTCCTAAGTATAGTATATATAATACCTTATATTGACATGCTATATTATGTAATTATTTATTATATAATTATCTAATAGAGTTAATTTTAATTAATAATAATGTCAATACTTTATTATTTATATACACTGACTATAACATGAATATAATATATATTTCACTACAATATACAATGTGTCACTTGTCATTGGTCTTTTAACTTCATGGTATTTTATATATATGTTATATATATTACATATATATGTGGACTACTGCCTATTTGGAAGAGAATTTACATCATTAATTAATTACATCACCTCCCATACGGTGACATAATGTACCCATGCAGTTATTTACACTTGTCTTTTCTAGCCTGATGCAGGATTCCAGAAGTTTTTGTTCATTTGTACTGAGATTCTGAAAACAAATCAATTTTAGGTATTTGTTGCTATTTTCCCCAGATTTTGTCTTCTGTGGATTGCTGCTGATATATCGGTGTGTCTTTAATTGTTTTGACTTACAGTCTCTTTGAAGACCTGATGAAATCTCTCAGAACTTGTCCCAGTAAAATGCCCAGATACAATTTTGCAGGCAATTTCAGATACTCGGAGATCTTCTGAAGCCCAGTAATAGGCTTTTTCTTATTCATCCATTAACTTTTTTTTTTAATTTTTAAAATTTTTTTTAAAGATTTTATTTATTTATTCACGAGAGACACAGAGACAGAGTCAGAGACACAGGCAGAGGGAGCAGCAGGCTCCCTGCAGGGTAAGTCACACATGCAAGTCCCACATTAAGTCCCCTGTTGTGGGACTTGATTCCAGGACCCGGGATCACGCCCTGGGTCAAAGGCAGGTGCTAAACCACCGAGCCATGCAGGGATCCCCTATTTTAATTATTTTTTTATTGGAGTTCAATTTGCCAACATATAGCATAACACCCAGTGCTCATCCCATCCAGTGCCCCCCTCAGTGCCCATCACCCAGTCACCCCGTCCCTCCGCCCACCTCCCCTTCCACTACCCCTTGTTTGTTTCCCAGAGTTAGGGGTCTCTCATGATCTGTCTCCCTCTCTGATATTTCCCCCTCAGTTCCCCTCCTTTCCCCTTTATTCCCTTTCACTATTTTTTATATTCCCCAAATGTCTGAGACCATATAAAGTTTGCCCTTCAGTTTAGATAAACTGTAATATAAGGAAGCTATTAAAGTTTGCACTTATTTTTTAATTCAATCTTTTTTTCTGAATTATCTGACATTTTGTGCTGCTTTTTAAATGGACTTTCTAATGCCTTCCTAGTAGACAATGTATCGCTCGAAAAAACTAGTATCATTCTCTCCTTACTAATAGCTTCACTTATTTTTTTAAAGGTTTTATTTATTTGCCAGAGAGAGGGAAAGCACAAGCAGGGGGAACTCCGGCAGGCAGAGGGAGAGGAGGAAGCAGGACTGGACCCCAGGACCCCGGGATCAGGACCTGAGCCCAAGGCAGACGGTTAACCGACTGAGCCACCCAGGCGCCCCTGTCTTCACTTATTTTATCTATCCTAATTGCTCTAAATAGGACTTTCAGAAAAAAAATGAAATGATATTGGAGAAAATGATTTTCAACAAGTATTTCTCATTACTTATAAACCCCGCTGTTAGCGTGAGTCGATTTCTTTATCATATTACAGACGTAGCCTATCCTTCTATTCATATTTTGCTGTAAGTTCTTGACAGATGTTGGTATTGAATTTTTCTGACACCTTTTTCCGTAGTTGTCAAAGTCATCATGTGATTTTTATGTGTCCAGATAAAATGTTGTATTATTATTAATAATGCCAGGAAAGCCTAGGATCTATATATTTTAAATAAAACCCCCCCACAAATCTGTGTATATTAAGACAATAAAATCTTTCCTTGCTCATAAGAGAGGCTTAGTTTGGGGAGCTTGGGGGCTGTTTATGTAATCACCCGGGAATCCAGGCTGACGGAGTTGCCCCCATAAGTCCAGTCACCAGGGCATCAGGAAGGAAACCTGGAAGATGAGACTGGTTTTAAGGTTCCTGCCCCCAAGTAACACATGTTACCTCCACTCAGATTTTATTGGGTCACTTGTCGAAGCTCAGCTTTGGAAGGATCAGAGAAGGGCAATCCAGAAGGAGCTTAGCGAAGGCTCTGACATCGGGGCATTCTTGAAATAAATGCTATTTCATGTTTTAGGGTTTTGGGGGAGACAGAAGCTGTATATTTCTAGGTTAATACCATATATATTATATATAATATAGGACTCGTGAGGAAATGGCTCCTGTGACGGCAGACACTGCGTCCAGGTCCAGGAAGGCCGATGGTGTCCTTCGAGTCCAAATCTCAGTCCAGATAGTGTTCTATGATTTTATCATTACACATTTATTAATTATTCATTATTTATGTATTTTTCCCCAGGATATTTTGAATCTGTATAGGTTAAGTGGGTTGTCATGGTTTTGTTTTGTTTTGTTTTAGCTTTCTTGGTCAAATATTAGTTTCATTATCGCTGTAGTTTTAATCATGAGTTGGAAATCTGTTTCCTTTTGTTTTGGAAATCTTTAAATTGTCTAGCAAATATTCGTTCTTTGAAACCTTGAAAAAATTCAGCCATAAAATAAATGAAGGCAGCAGCCTCTTGAGATATTAGCATTTAGAAAACAGAACAAAACAGAGACGAGTTGGGGTGACTGGGTGACGGGCACTGAGGGGGGCACTTGGCGGGATGAGCACTGGGTGTTATGCTAGATGTTGGCAAATTGAACTCCAATAAAAAAAATTTAAAAAAAAAAACAGAAATGAGCTTTTTTTTATAGGACATCGTAGTTCTCTACAAAATCAAGTTTCAACCCCTGCCATGACCCCCCTATTCTATCCCTGTCCTGGGTGCTCTTATCTGTGTTTGTATCCTCTCTCTTATCGCCGCGCTTTCTATTTCACGTCTCTGTTTGTGTATTTTATTGTTTTCAAAGAAGTGGTTTTGTGATTGCTTTACTGTATCATGTATCTATTTTTTTACTTTATCAATCCCTTTATTTTTGTTCTTAGTTTTTAAAAAAAGATCTGATCTATTTATTCATGAGAGATCGAGAGAGAGGCAGAGGGAGAAGCGGGCTCCATGCAGGGAGCCCGATGTGGGATTCGATCCCGGGACCCGGGGTCACGCCCTAGGCCAAAGGCAGCCTTCAACCACTGAGCCCCCTAGGTGCCCCTCAATCCCTTTATTTTATTATTTTTCCTAGCTTTGTATATACTTCATCCTGTTCTTTATTGTTCATTGTAAAAGCACTTAACACCATTTCTTTTTTTCTGAGTACAGCTTTGACCATTTCTGTCCAGTGTAGATGTGTAGTAGTATCTTCATCGTTGTGATATGATATGCATCTGTATACACACATATATGTATTTTTGTATGTGTATATATGTGGTTTTACATATATACACCTATAAGAATATATATATGTATATAAATTTTTACTTTCTCTTTGATTTAAAAAAAATCTCTTTAGGAAAATCTTTGTTTCCGACGGCTTTATTTGTGAGTGTGTGAGTGTGTTTATGCTTTACTAGTCTCCAATTTTATTGTACTTCAGGACAAAGAACATGGGGCATGTGATTTATGATTTGGTAGGTTTATTGTAAAGATGATCTAAGACCTAAAATCCAATGTTCTGTGCAAATATTTTTATATATTTTAATATATATTATATATGTATTTAATATATACGTTTTATACATATTGTTAAATGTATGTATTTACTAGTGTGTGTTTTCTCTGATAGCTGCAGTACCACGTCAAGTTTATGAATTTTAAAATTCAGTTTTTCAATTTGTCTTTTGCCTACATCATCCATCAAAGACCAAGAGAGAAACGTCAAAGCTTCTTACTACAATTGAAGTTTTGTCAAAATTTATTGTTGGTTCTAACTTGTTTTATAATCGCCAACTGTGTTATTTGTCATGTAAACATTTACAGCTAGTATTTAGCCATTCTATATTTTATCTAAACTCAGTTTTCTTTGAGACGTAATAGTAGCCCCCTTTTTTTTTTAATTTAAACTCATCCAATAGGTATTTTCCCCACTCCCTCTCAAATACCATTTCATTACTGTAGTGCACTGGTCATATATCTGACAAATACTTGAAGGGTTTTCTGTGTTTTATGTTTTTCGTGTGTGTTTGTTTCGTTTTGTTTTTACCCAGCCCAGATTCTTTGGCTTTTGTTACAGGAGTTTATACATTCCGCAGAGGCCAGAATAGACGAAGGCTAAGGGACTCTTCATTTGAGAATGGGCACCAGGGATTCCTGGACTGCTGGGCTTTTCAAAAACATGAGGCAGTAAATTCTACGCTTTGGCTTAAACAAATCTTAACTGTGTTTGTGAACTTAGAGTCACATTTGTCTCACTTGGACTCCAGACTGTCCTAATGAAGTCTTGCTTCTATCCACCACCCCCATCCCCCCACCCCCACCCCCACCCCCCTACTAAACTCCTGGCCATTTCTGCTGCCTGGATGTTCCATCTTTTCTTTCCGTCTCTTTCGCTTAACTCCAATGTCCCTCTTGCTGTACATTGTCCGCGGTGGCACAGAAACTCGACTCCTTTCCATTCGGGGAGTGGATGCCTATATATGTAAAATGTGGAGCTCTATTCCTCCTCCAGGGTCACGATTTGTTTTCGGATGAATCACTGATCCTGGCTCGTCAAGTGAAGGGTGTGTGCTTCTGTGTCCTCTCCTCCACATTCCAGTTTCCACATTTTGCAGAACAATCTCAACTTTTACAACCAGATTAACTAACTAGTATTAGTTAATCTGTCGTCTTACACGCTTAACATCTGCGTTATATCCATTTTAACAGTTGTTTGGCAATCAACTCTCAAGTTTTCCTGTGCCTCTGGCCACTTCTCTTACAACCAGTTTTGTTCTTATTTGAGCCCATTATCTCCATTCTTCAGAAGGCTAGAGTAATTTTCTAGGTTCTTTTTTTTTTCAGTAAAGGTATTCAGATTCCTACTTTATGAATCCTTACAGGTGTGTGCAATCTATTTTCCTGTTTGTATGTCATATTGGTTAAGATCAGGTTTGACTACATCTAAGAGAAAAACAAATAAATGGTGGCTTTAAACACATTAAAGTTTATTTCCTTCTCACATAAAAAAAAAAAAGTCTGGGCATAGGAATTTAGACCGGATGTGGAAGCTCAACAGATTTTGTTGGTGTTGCAGACTTTATGCCCTGCCATCGACATGGCATTCATCGTACGCATGATTCGAGATGGCTGCCCAAGCACCAGCCATCAGATCCATTTTCTAAGGAGAAAAATAGAGGAAAAGAGAGAGGGAAAAAATGGAAGTTCACACACTTCCACTTGCATCTCATTGGACCAATAGGAAGAAAATAGTCACATAATTGCAAGAAAAATTGAGAACCGTGCCTGACTGAAATTGAACGTAAAATGGAAATTCGCAGGGACATTCAAATTCTGGTCACATAATTGAGTATTATCTGTAATGAATATATGAAATGCTGGGGTGGCAAACATGTTTTTCTAAAGTCTCTGTTGATATTGCTCCACTGTCTCCTTGCCTTTCTTAGAAAAGAAGTAATTACCCAGATTTTTCTCTATGAAGGTCATATCCTGACCTCCTCAGGTCCACCATGGACATTTGTTGAAATTGTCTTTTATCTCTGAAATCATAAAGAAAAGCATGCATTACCTTGCTTAGCACCAAACAGTTCCTCTCAATGTTAAGAGTATAGTCTTCCTTCCTCTAAGAAGTTTCTTCTATTATTTCCTTGATTTTTGTTTCTTTTCCATTTACTCTCTGACATTTATATTATAAATAAACTGGCTTTCTTAGAGCTCTACCCTCAGCAACTTATATTTCCTCCTTTTTTCATTTTATTTACTTCTGCGAGAATTTCTTTATTTTCTAAGCCACTAATTGAGATCTTATGATACATTTCCTTATTTGAGGTTCATTTTAAACATTTTAGGAATGATGATCTTCCTCAGGAACAAGAAGCGTTGTTAATCTCAGATTGTTCCAGGTTGGTACATACAGTGTTTCTCAAATTTTGTTGTAAACAAAAGATGGAAGACCTTTTGGGGGGCTTTTCCTGTTTCATCAAGAAAGTCCGTTTCACAGGATTGCATTTGTACGGCCTTTTCAGCACTCTTTTCTCTTGGACTACTGATTCTTCTCACATACCTGGCGATTTTTCTTTGTCTGCATATTCTTAAACAGAAGGTCTATGTTTGCCGAGTAATATGACTTGTGTTTATTTTCAGAGATTGTGTTTAAGTTTTCATCCCCTGCGAGAGAGGAAGAGAATGTTTATATTTTCTGTAGTTTGATTGTGCTAGACTGAGGATCCAGATGGCCACAAGGCATAGGGAGGGATGTGTTTCTGCTTTTCTAGCAGGTCCTGTCCAGCCACTAAAGCAGGTGACTGATTTCTGGCCCACTCTTGCCTGTGAGGTGGCCAAGAATTAGTTTTGGATTGCATTTTCAAATGGAAAGGGGAAAAAATACTATGAAGCTAAGCCTTTAGGCAAATACTACTGCAAGTGGCGGTTGTTGTTTCTCCGTGATTTATTATATGTCAAGAGAGGTTTGAAAAAAATCTGTTGTGGGAGGTCACTTGAGTACAAAGAACTTTGACATAGAGTACTCATCTCCAGATTATCCAATGATCTAAATCCTGCCTTCAGTCATTATCATTCCAAGACTAGATTTTTATTTTTCCTGTTTTTCAATGAGAAAAGCTACTTACTTCCCTAATAGGACCTCTCTTTTGCTTCCATCTTCTTGATATTGTCTAACAAGTTCTCAAAGATTCTCAATCTCTCATGGAAATCTTATGTTTCCAATGAATTGATAGATATAGTCTTATTTTTAGACTCCTTGTATAATTTCAATATTAAACAAGGGAGTGAGAGGAAGTAAATGCACAGGCACAAATAACCATTTTGAAACCAGAATCTGAAAATGTGGTTTCTGAGCCAAATCATTGTGTAAAAGCCAATTTTCCAAACTACAAATATGGTTCAAATATTTCCACTGTTTACAGTATGTGCTTATGTAGAATTTAAAAAAAATATTTTGAGAGAAATAAACTTCTGTTTTTAAATGTTGGTAAACTTTATATATATATACATGAGTATTATAAAGCTTGAAATATGCTAACTTTGTCTAAAAGTAAAATTTAAGGAGTGATAAATCGACAATACTATTCTGATATTTTGGGCTTTACATAACAGAATCATGTGGTTAATATTTCTCCGTAGTTTATCTAAATTCTCAACTAAATGAGACACTAAAAGTATCAATGTCAGAGTATATGCATTTGCCTGTGAGGCAAATTTTCATCTTTAATTATATGTTAGTAATATTTACTTGACAGATTATAAATTTTTTTTCTGGTTAACTCAATTAATAATTTCATAGTATGTTTTTCCTTTTTTTTTTCCCCAAGAGAAAAAAATGTAGCATCTGCGCTCACAATCTTCTATCACAGGCCACTGTGATGTGCTTCTACAGAGGTGAGGACAGCCTGGCTCGCCCCCCTGTAGTCAGTGAATCTGCTGAAGTTTACCAAATATGGTCACCAGAGTCCTACCTGCAGTCGTTGGGTGAGTCCCTCTGGTTCTGGTCAGAATAAATGGTGGGATTCTTTACTCTGGAGCTTTAAAAAGATTAAAAGTTATTTAAAAAAAAAAAGATTCATTGTGAAGAATTTGCCTCATATTTTAAAAAGAACTACATAAAGTTTGCTAACTTATTAATCTAAAGTGAAAATAAGGGATCCCTGGGTGGCGCAGCGGTTTGGCGCCTGCCTTTGGCCCAGGGCGCGATCCTGGAGACCCGGGATCGAATCCCACGTCGGGCTCCCGGTGCATGGAGCCTGCTTCTCCCTCTGCCTATGTCTCTGCCTCTCTTTCTCTCTCTGTGACTGTCATAAATAAATTTAAAAAAAAAATAAAAAAAATAAAGTGAAAATAAACAAAAAAGGATGTGCTGTGACAACTAAATTACAATGCTTTTCTCCCATTATCCCTCACAGTAACAGTGATGATGATGATGATGATGGGAGTTATTATGGTTCCCCTTGTGTAGTTTGTTTGCTTGGCTTTTTCTCATCTAGCATCCATTCACTCTATGTCCATTAATAGCTCCAGATTTAAAAAAAATTTTATTGGAGTTCAATTTCCCAACATATAGCATAACACCCAGTGCTCATCCCGTCAAGTGCCCCCCTCGGTGCCCATCACCCAGTCATCCCCACCCCCCACCCACCTCCCCTTCCACTACCCCTTGTTCATTTCCCAGAGTTAGGAGTCTCTCATGTTCCGTCTCCCTCACTGATATTTTCACTCATTTTCTCTCCTTTCCCTTTATTCCCTTTCACTAATTTTTATATTCCCCAAATGAATGAGACCATATAATAGCTCCAGATTTTTATTTGAGAGCTGTTCTGTTTAGCTCTGCCCTGTTCTGCTTGTGCATTCCTGCCCTATTCTTTTTCTTTTTTCAGACTTCATTTGTTTATTTGAGAGAGAGAGACAGAGACAGAGACAGAGACAGAGAGACAGAGAGAGAGACAGAGACAGAGATAGAGAGAATGTGCATGAGGACAGAGAGAAAGCAAGAGAGCAGGAGCAGGGAGAGAGGTGGACTGGCCACTGAGCGGGGAGCCTGACACGGGGCTGCACCCCAGGACCCCGGGATCATGACTGGAGCTGAAGGCTCAGGCTTCCCCAACTGAGCCACCCAGGCGCCCCGCCCTGCCCTGTTCTCACTCTCCTTCTCTGACCCAGAAGTGCAGGTTGTACGGCCAACGCTGAGGCCATAGCACCAAATCCTGGCCCTGTGCAATTGTCATTTATTTATTATCTATCTACCTATCTGTCTATCTATCCGTCTGTCTGCCTGTCTATGTATGTATGTATCTATCATCTATCTATCTATTTGCAGGGAGGGCTGCAGATACACGTCGGCCGAAGTGCCGAGGATCTCGGGCTTCTGCGGGGACTGCTAGGAGGAGGGTGACCTCTTGCCAATGAATCCAGGATGCCTGGAGCCGCAGACGGATCTGGACCCCAAGAGGAGGGAGCCTGCGGACAATGGAACCAGACGGGAGGAAGGGAAGCCAAGAGACGGAGAGAGAACACATTTGAGTGACATCAAACTTGAACTTAACTCTGAACCAGGTCTTTCCTGGGCCCTTTCCGTGGTCATCTCGTTCTTTATCCCACTTTGCCCGCTCCCGTGCAGCTCCTGATTTGCTTTGAAGAGGCCGAACTGCCCCGCTCAGACCACTGCGGTCTCTGTTCCCCTGTTTAAAGTGCACCCCCAGGCCCCCTGCCACTCTCGTCACCCCCTTCCCTTTCCTCGGGCCTCTGCTCAAACATCCGCTCCTCCCAGAAGTCCTGCCTGTCGGTCTCCCCACCTTTCACCTGCCTGTTTCCTCACCTCGGCCATTAGATACATGTAATAGCTTGTTCCCTTTCTATCCCCCTTAAGTGTATGTATTTAAGCAATCTCTACACCAAACGCGGGGCTCGAACTCACCACCTGGAGCTGGGGAGCCTCATCTCTATGGACTGAGCCGGGCAGGTGGCCCGGGGAGCCGGCTCTGCTGCAGGTGCCTGAGCGGCCCTCGAACGGGGGATTTGCCTGCTTTGCCCCTGCTGTGTCCTGACCCCTGGGCCGTGCCCATCGTACCTGGGCCGTACCCATCGCACCTGGGCCGTGCCCATCGCACCTGAGCCGTGCCCATCGCACCTGGGCCCTGGGCCACTATCTGTTGAATGAGGAGTAAGGGAATCGATCAATCCCGTTGCTGTTGTCATTTTGGCTTCATCCAAGAGAAAATTTCCCATTACGGCCAAAGTGTTGTAACAATAAGAATATTATTACACTGGTTTTCACGATACAGAGATTAAGCCTTAAATGGTGACGTGAAAAGTAAATGGAGCAAGAGATTTAAGAGTCAGATCCTGTCCGGCTCCAGGGCTATTAAGAGCTGGTCTCTCTCCTCTGCTTTCGAAATTGCCAAGTTCGGCCAGGAGGGCTTAAGAAAGTGTTTCTCTCCTGATCACGTCCATGTTTTCTTCTTCTAATGGATAATAATTTAATAAAAATCTCATGCTTTATATTCAGCGATGAAAACTAAAAGCTAATAACCTCTTGCCGAGCACAGCTTCTGCGAGAACTATACTTGAGTGAGGAGAATTATCGGACTGCTAGACTTTCAAAATACATAAGTTATATGAGGTAGACATGCTTAGCATGAACATACATCTCGGTTTCGCCAGAGACAGTCCGGATTTATTCTTTTTGTTGTCCTGGCATAACGAAGAACAGCAGCCCCTTTTCCTCTCAAAGCGTACTATTAATAAATATATGTAAAAATATAGGTATGATTACCTAATGTATTATATAACATGCATATTATATCCAATATTAGATGTATGTTTTCCCC
Organism: Canis aureus; assembly: GCF_053574225.1. Lineage (NCBI taxonomy): Eukaryota > Metazoa > Chordata > Mammalia > Carnivora > Canidae > Canis > Canis aureus. The sequence goes on along the minus strand of NC_135612.1, from coordinate 90,289,173 downwards.
CTATGGTTAGTCCACTGTGACCTTTTGAAGCATCTATTGGTATGTTTTCCTGAGTGTCTGGAATTGTCATTCTGTCTCATTCAACAGAAATATATGAAGTTTCGGGAGCACGCTACCAATTCCTACAGATAGAGCATTCGTAGTAGAATAGGCAAGTGTGTAAATAAGTAATGTCAGTGCACATGAAAAGGACTATGAGGGAAGAGGAAGCTAGATCTCAAGCTTGTTCACTTTTTCCCATTTCTACAGCTGGCATTCTCTTCTGTACCACCGTCGCCTTTCACTGGGATCACTGCCATAAATTCCTACGTAAGTTCGCCACTTCCTCCCTCCTCCCCCGCCTATCTGTTGGCACCAAGATGAGCATTTCAAACACAAACTGGATCCTCTCCTCCTGTTGTGAAGATGAAAAGAATGTCTAAGCCCTCGAGAAAACAGGACCTAGGGCAAAAGCTTATGCATTGAGACTAACTTGAGGAGTTCAATGCCAGGGAAGCCCGAGTGAGAGGCAAGGGTAGTGAAGCAAGAAAGGAGAGTGCAGAAGGGCGAGGAGTGTGCACCTCACTTCTGGCCAGTCCCAGTATCATGTTGTGTGACTGCTCAGTCTCATGGGACCATCGCCCAAGGGGCCCTGTGAACTGTTATGTCTCAGGACAGTCTGCGAATGGCAGGTTGGGGTAGGGGGAAAGACTACTTTCTGTCTCCTTCTCTAGGTCCCAGTTTTGTTCCTCAGCACTTTTATCTCCCCTACATTTTTAGGTTGGGCAAGTATAGGAGCTGCATGGGTCTTGAAAGAGTTAGATCTCAGTAGCCACAGGGAGAGGATCCCCAGGGCTCAAGGGGAAAAATGGAACAACCATACATGAGGTCAATGCAGCTCAATTTGCTCCAAAGACATTGGTTTTCCAGGGACCAGGACTGGAGTGGAAGGTGTGACCAAGAGCTTTGGAGACAATGACACCAAGAGGGTTCAAAATGGGACAAAAGAGGTGTCTGGTAGGATAAGTTAATACTGAGTGTCTGGAAACTGAGAACACCTGGTAAATGTTACTGGTCTACTATTTACAATTCTTATGGATGAGACATTTGAAACAAGTGAGTGATGGTAATGAATACATTATAAATCCCACTCAGTAGGGCAGCCCGGGTGGCTCAGGTTTAGCGCTGCCTTCAGCCCAGGGCCTGATCCTGGAGACCCAGGATCGAGTCCTACATTGGGCTCCCTGCATGGAGCCTGCTCCTCCCTCTGCCTGTGTCTCTGCCTCTCTCTCTCTCTCTCTCTTTCTGTGTCTCTCATGAATAAATAAATAAAATATTTTTTAAAAAGCCCACTCAGTAGACATATGGAGATTTCTTATACTCGTTAGCTTTGACTAAGCACACAGTTTGTGCAAGACAGTGCCTGGGACCAGTAAACGTAATGGTAAACAATTAGATGTAGCTTCTACCTTCATGAGAAGACAGAGGCAAACATGAATCAAATATATGATTATGAATTAAATCATGCCTGTAATGGAGAAATACAAGGCTCTCAAATGCATATGAAAGAAGGATATCACCCAGTCTTGGGAGGGGATGGTCAAGGAGGTCAGAGAAGTGACAATTTAGTCAAGGGGAAGAGGAGGAGTGAAAATGCATCATGAGTGGAAGTGATGTCATGAGTGTGATGGTTAAATGTATGTGTCAACGTGGTTAGGCCATAGTACCCAGTTTTTGGTCAAACACAAACCTAGATGCTACTGCGGAGGCATTTAAATGAGATTAACATTTAAACCAGTGAACTTTGAGTAAAGTAGCTTGTCTTACATAATGTGGAGGGGTCTCATCCACTTGGTTGAAGGCTTCAGAGAAAAGACTAAGGTCTCTTAAGGAGGAATCCCACCTCCACAAGGCCTTCCCAGTGGAAGCTGCAATGTCAGCCCTTACCTGGGTCTCCAGCCCGAGGGCACACCTTGCAGGTTACAGACTTTCCCGACTGTACAATCGTGTGGCCAAGTCATTCAAACAAAGCTCTCTCTCTCTCTCTCTCTCTCTCTCTCTCCTCATATGTACATAACACAGATATCCTGTTGGTTCAGTTTCTCTGGAAAACTCTAGGTAACACAACAAAGCAAAGGCCCTGAGAGTCTGAGAGCATGGCTTCTTCAGGGTCCTGAGAAAAGGCCACTGTGGTAGAGTGAGAGACAGGTGGTATGAGTTGAGTGTGAAGAGGGAGGCAGGAGCCAAATATTCAGGACCCTAAGGCAAAGGGCATGGATCTCTGTGGTGAGTGCAGTGGAAAGCCATTGAACAATTTTAATTCAGCTAGATGGGAGACATTTTACTCCGAAACCTGGAGACCTACATAATCACATGGATAGAGATTACATAATCCTGAATTAGAGTAGGCCAAAAGAGGGAGAGAGAGGAGTCAGCCAACATTGCCTTAGCTGTCCCCTTTGTTTCTCTCCTAGAGCTGCAGCTCTCCCAGAATACTGCAAAACACCCACAACAGTTGCTAGTGAACTCCTGAATCCTGGAGCAAAGAATTCCTCTGCCCAGCCTGCATCTGTAGCTGTGGGAAAGGTTTTGGAGATGGTGACAACCTATTACAAGCCAGAGAAGTAAGCTGCGTTTTAAATTAAAATTTCCAATGCTTTTTTATTGTATTTTATTTAATTTTGTTTAGACATCAAAAAGTTTAATATTTTACTCAAAAGTGTTCAGGTATCTTACAAAAAAGCTTAGGGGTCTTCCTCCAGATGTGCCCTGAAATCAGCGGTACCAGTATACTCCTGAGTTTCCTTCCCTTTTCCTCTTGACTTGGTCTGCTCAGAGCATGGTTGGAAGTTTCTGTAAAAATCGAAGCTTGCGATGAATGCTTAAATAGATATAATTCCCAATGAAATTAGAAAACGGCCAGCTTCTCATTTTCTAGGTCTGTGGGATCTTATGCCGAGAGAGTCACCAGTTCTTAACAGTCTTCCAATCTGCCCTGCAACCTATTATATTTTTCCAGTGCGCTTATTTTCTCTTCTAACTCACGGTAGTTTATACCTTCTCTTTCCCTTAAAATCTCACATCTCTTCTCCTCAGCAACCCCACCCCCAAGCCAACTCCCCATGAAAACTACCTCTCATACTTTATGGTAGACACAGAAGCAATCAGAAAGGAAGTTCTTCCCCTGATCGTCTACACTCCCCTTAGCATTTCCCCACCCCACCTTTTCTTTTCCCTCCAATTTTGACGAGGGAAATGTTCCTTCATCTTTCCAAAACGTAAGGCCTCAAATGTTCAGGTTCCCATTGGCTTTTCTTGGTCTAAGATCCTTTCTCTTGGGTTATCCCTCTACTTCTTGTATGTTTGACTACTTCTTCTCCACTGGGTTATCCACCAGCACGAAAACAGCACTTGGTGACTCCCACTAAGGTTGGAAGAGAAGGAGGAGGAGGAGGCAATCTCCTGTTTCCGTTCTTTCTCCAGCCACCACCTCTTCTCCACTCCCTCCCTTTTCAAATAATAATGATCCTTCTAGTTATGACGCAATGTCTCCATACCTACGATAACAATGAAATCCCTTGGTTCTTGATCCAGACATCAAATGTTTACTTTTGGAGCAGCCACTGCTATGTTTTCAGATACGCATGGAGAGAGAACAAGTTATTAAGACTCTTTTACAATCTTAAAATGGAAGATGACATCTGTGTAAGGTGTGTGGCCGGGTCACTTCTGTAGTTCAGTGTTAGAAAGCCCACCAGAAATAAAAAAAATAAAAAAATATAAAAAAATAAAAATAAAAGCCCACTGGCCTGCAGATACTAAACACAGTCTCCAACAGATCCTTCTGTAATAAATACTGTAGGCTCCAGCTACCTTATTCCTTTGTCCCATTTCTCAAAGGTGAAGAAGAGTGCTAAGTTTTGGTTCCCTCGAAGAATCCCAAACACCTGAAGTCTATCCATTATAGTCAGGTCTTCGGAAAGACTTTTTCAGGCACTGACCGCCCTACACAGAGCTGGCCAGCTCTAGTATCATAAGTCTTACCTGTTGGAGTTAACACTTGGATGTGATTTCAGTAAACCATGAAATCACGCCAATGTGTTTTTTGGTATTAATCTATTATTATAGTCATGACTTTACTTAACATATGCTACGGATTGTTATATTTCAGCCCCGAAGAGAGAGCTGAAGACAAACTCCTTGCATTTGAGTTACTAATTGTGCGGAAGACAGACAAGTATTTATTAGCATTTGATGAGAAACAACGCAGGCAACAGTCATCGAAGGGATGACCAGATCAGGGCAGAGACGTTCCCCAATTGGTTTGCGGAGGCCTCACAGGGTGGGTTTCGTTTGAGCCGAGAAGGAGTTTTCAAGTGCAAATGCTAAAGAAATCATAACAATGTCTTAGATTCAACAATTTTGCTAGGTTGAGGGACCCAGGTGAAATAATACCCAATAAGAGTACACACAGGGGAGGAGCTGTGTACAAGGGCAAGAGAATGGGGACTGCTCCCAGAATACATGCCATTTACCTGACTGCATTCAGCTCATACCGTGTGCACTACACCATCTTCGTTCCTCAACAGCCCTGCGATCTACGCATTTTCACCATCACTTGCATTTTAACAGATGAGTAAACTGAGGCCCAATTTGAATAAGTAAGTTCCCCAAGAATAAGATGGTGGAGCCAAATTCAATTGAGGCAATTGGATACCAACCCCGAGGTCCTGCAGCAAGCCCCACAGTATCTCCGGCAGCAGACGACAGACAGTGACTTCCTGTAAGGGGTTCCCGAAGGATGACAAAGTGCAGACAGATGGCAAAGGTAGCAAAGGGCAGCGACTGATGAAGAGAGAATGAGCTGGGCAGAGAACAGAGAGGGAGGGAAACCATGAGAGACTCACCTATGGGAAAGAAACTGGGGGTCACTGGAGGGGACGTGGCTGGGAGGAGGGGGTAACTGGGGGACGGGCATGAAGGAGGGCACGTGATGTGATGAGCACTGGGTGGTAGATGCAGCTGATGAGTCACTGAACTCTGCATCCATCTGAAACTAGTGATGTTCTATGTGTTGGCTAATTGAATTTAAGTTAAAAGAGAGAGACAGAGACAATGAGCTGAGTCCCACAGTCAAATCCACTGGCGTTGCCTGGAGGGGCCGAGGCAGCTCTGGGAACTCCCTGATTTACTTCCCAGGACCCAGCTCCAGGTGATGTGGCTTCAGAAGAGTCTGGCCACGGGAGGGCAGTTCAGCCAGCGTCCCCCACAACTACGGGATGAGGGGCCTGCCAGCATTCCGTCAACGTCCATCTCCAGGTAGAAGTGCAAAACTGCTTCACTCTATAAAAACAAAAAACAAAAAACAAACAAAAAAAAATCCACAAAAGGAACTCTTCTAAAACTCTCTTGTATTTCAATGAAATTTGCCAACTTTTAAGTTTCAGCGGGTTTTCCTTTTTTTTTTCTTTTTTAAAGATTTTATTTATTTCTCCATGAGAGACACAGAGAGAGAGGCAGAGACACAGGCAGAGGGAGAAGCAGGCTCCATGCGGGGAGCCCGATGCGGGACTCGATCCCGCGACTCCAGGATCACACCCTGGGCCGAAGGCAGGTGCTCAACAGCTGAGCCACCCAGGCGTCCCTGTTGTTTTTCCAAGTTGAAATCCAGCTCTCGATCTTTAGTTTCTCCTAGGGCTCTGAAGCATACTTGGAAAACAATACCAACATGATATTAATATGGGGCAAAGTTGCTATTTGCAGGGTTAAAGAAATCTTGTTTGGATCATTTTACTGTCTTGTCACTAAAACATTAAAACCTTGATGATATATTTACTTTAAAATATTCTAGACTTTCCAGTGTTGATGATTCTGTAACGGAATATGAAATATTCTGATTTATAGATTGGTTAATTGGTATAGGCTGAAGGAACCTATTGAAAAAGAGCAAACTTTACTTCATTTCTTCATTGACTTTTTAAATTCTTACAATGATACAAGCAGTTTTCCCTTTTTGATGGCAGTTTAATGTTAATTTTTCAGATCTTCTCAAATGCAGTTCGGAAAGCCCCTTGATCACAGCTATGACTAATTTATTTTTAATTGCATTCTGATATTGCTTAACTTCCTCTAAATTTTGGCAGTTCTCTACCATACAATGCAGCAATCTTTTCATGAGAAAAAAATATTTACTCCAAAGTGAAAACAGGTTTCTCTGTGGGTGTTCTAATATATTTGTCACTTTCCAGTTCTAGAATATTTTGGCATTGAAAGTATCTATTTGACCTTTATAGGAGGTTTTGAAATACTATTGTGAAGATATTTCTCAACATCTTCAAGTCAAACTTTGTTTAGAATTTTGCCGTCTGCAAATACTAACATAAAGAAACAGAATCAAGTTCAATTGGAAAATACAGAGTAAGACTGAGAATGGGGCACCTGGGTGCTCAGTGGTTGAGCTTAGGTCGTGATCCCGGGGTCCTGGGATCAAGTCCTGCACCAAGTTCCCTGCAGGGAGGGAGGCTGCTTCTCCCTCTGCCTGTGTCTCTGCCTCTCTCTGTGTGTCTCTCATGAATCAATAAATAAAATCTTTAAAAAGAAGAGAAAACAAGACTGTGAATGTATTTATGCAGGCTGCTAGCTGAACCTGGAAATATCATGTATCTGGGAGATGAAGGGGCAATTAAGACTATGAATGAATGTGTAGATTAGATATTGACATCTCCATTTTTAAAATGAGGAGTTTCAGGCTCCGAGAGGTTAAGCGAGATGTCCAAGGTCACACAGCTGAGGATAAGGCTGTTTGAACCTAACACGCATGCTCATTCCAGTGCGCCACACTGACTTGTTATGCTTTGGCATTTCTGAGTGAATTCCACCCATTGAGAGGGATATGAGGGGAAAAATTGGAAATAAAACAGTGATGAAAGATTTCTGTGGCTTTGAAACAATGAACAAAGTATGCATGAGTCAGCCATTCTCTGCCTCCTCCCACCCAGCTTGGAAAATCTGGTCAGACAACAAAGTATTTCTTTTTGTTGTTCCAGTAATTCTGCAAATTGTTCTAAGAAAGGGAAAAAAGGAAAAAGGACAAAGAGAGAATAAATTGGAGACTTGATTTCTGATCTGAAACAATACGCAGTATAGAGATACCGGGAAAATATGCATATAAAATAAGGAAAGAATGACTTTATAAAGTCGTGTATTAGTAAGTACAAATAATCATGTAAATATGCACCACAGTGCTAGGCGTAGGGAGGAAGTGAAAGTAGACTCCCGTTATAATCAGACGCACTACTTGGGAAAGGCTACTTGAAGGAGAGGAATTATCAACAAATGTCAAAAAGAAAAGAAATAGGACTAGGTGAGAGGAAGAAGAGAGGGGAACTCAAATGTTCAAAGAGTGATGTGATCAGCTTGGGGGAAACTGTGGAAAAGGCAAGAGTGGAAACATTTGGCGTTGGTAAAAGTCATTGAATTCTGGACTTAAAAGTTTAAATGTGGCTCTGCAGTCTTTGAAAGTAGTGAATTAAGGAAAAGATGCCTTCAGATTTTGTCCTTTTAGGTGCCCCAAATGCAAATGTCCCAAATCGGCCCCATGACCCTCTATCCTTTGAGGCTACAAGCCAGGCACCTGAGGCCTCCACATCTGCTCCCTCTTCCTCCCTCTCCGTCCCCCACACAACACATCCACGTTCAGGGTATTTTACCACCTAGACATTTCTCAAATCTACCCACATCTCCCCATCTCTATCGCCGCAAACCTAACAGAAGCTCCCATCATCCTCCTGAATTATTTTATTAAAATAGCCGAATGCGTCTACTGTCGGCCAGTCAGGCCCCTCTTCAAGCCCGCGTCTCATCACATCAAACCTGATAATGGCCAGCACCTAACAACTGCCATGAACGCCCTGGGAAGCCCTTCCTCTCTGTCCTCCGTCTACCTCTCGGGACTGCACTAGACTTGCTGACCTTCCACCTCTGTCTGTACTCAGCCCAATTCCTCTCAGTACGTGGCCTGTGTTTGTAACCCTCTCTCCTTCACAAGCAGGTTGATGTGAACCCATTCTTTGGCTTTCCTCTTAAGTAGCACATCCCAGGGCACCCCCCCCCCCCAACCTACCAGGTCAGAGCCCTGCCTTAAGCTCTCCGGGCTCCACTTACCTTCCCTCTCAGCACTTCACACCATTGCTAGAAGCTGTGCTCTTTAATTCTCAGAGCAACTCCACCAAGGCGCTTCCATTATTTTTATATTCCATCCATGCAGAAACCAAAGAATAAAGAAGCTAAATAAATAGTCCAAGCGTATGGAGATAATAAGTGCTGGAGCCAGGAGGCAGGGCCAGGCAGCCCGACGTCCGACCTATGCTCTCCATCCCACGGCTGCCTCTATCTGTGTGTCAGATGGATGGGTGGACAGGCACATGGGCTGATGTCAGCAGACGTCTTGGGGATATTTGAAAGATGAAAGAGGAAGAGGAAAGGCCATCCACAGAGTTGAGGTGGCAATTGGGCATTTTGATCAGGGGTGAGATTGGTCCTGGAAAGAGATCTGAAGAGCCCATCCACGAGGCGGTGAGGAAACAACACATGGTGGCTGATGCGTCAGGGTCAGCACTGAAGCAGAGGCTGGCAGCAATTCTAAGAGCGTCACCTGTGGAACTGAGAATGTGACGTGGAGACCCTCTTGTAAATGCGGTGGGGACCCCTCAACGTCATAGATTTTTGTGTTATAGTCTCCAAATGAGTTTCGTAAGTTTTCTCATATCATCCCCTTCCATGACCAGAAATACCTATTGTCATTTGTAAATCCCTCTAGAACATACCATTTTCATGTTTTTTTCGAGCTGCTATAATATGGCCCTCTCGAGGGGACATCATTTGTGCTATTTTATGACAGCTAGCTATTTGTTAATCATTGAGAGTTCAGCAATTTTAGTTCATTCTTGATTACTCGTAATAAAAATCAGGGTTACCGGTTACGCAGAACACAGATTTAGAAGCCAATTTCTATAAAGTTAAACATGCTTTCCCTTTTCAATTATTAGAAGTTTCACAGTGATTTCGAAAGTAACTTTTTTCCCCAGAAATTTCTTTTAGGCAACACATTTTTAAAACATTATTTGCCTTTTGAGAGACTTCACTAGCACAAGAGCCAGCATGTTTAAATAATAATAATAATATAAATTATATAGAATATTAAAAAATAGAGCCTCTCGAAGAAATGGTCATGACAAAGCAAAATTTTTCAGAAGGACCACTTACAAGATTCCATAAAGCTTGTCCTTAGAGCTTTATTTATAAGTACGCACTTGTTCTCTAAGAAATGAGAGTTATTGCATAAAGACAAGCACGAAATGGTTTCAGTTGAGCACTGAGTATTGTGTCAAGAGCCTTCCTCCTGCATCTTGCAGAATCAGACAGTATGGAGTTGCTTTCACTTTCTTTTTTTTTTAAATGGAGCTATGACAATGCAAACTTCTATGATATCGATGGTTTCTCAAATAAGGCTCTCTCTGCTCTATTCCATGGAATTATTATTATTATTATTATTAATTATTATTATTGTGGGGGCTGATCTTGAAAAACATTTTTGGGAAAAGTCTTCTTGTAATAGGTTTGTTTGTTCTGTTTTTGTTGTTATTGTTTGGTTTTGGTAGAACATGATGGAAAAGAGAAGAATGAGTCTGCGCCGTTGCAGGTATATTCTAGCAGGCAGGAGAGTGAACTCTGAAGCCAGTTGCCACTGTGTAGCTGTGCAACCTTGAAGAAGTTACCTAATCCCACTGCAGCTCCCTCTCCTCACACACAGAAGGAAGAGGCAAGAGTAATGATGTCTGCGTGGAGTTTCTGTGTGGGTCAAATAGGCAGTTACGGTAGTTGGAGGAGTTCCTGGCATATAGCAAGGACATAATCAAGGTTAATTCTTATAATTATTAAATGTTAATTTTAACACATCCGTCACTTGTTCAAAGTCTTTCATGACTTTCCATAATCTTCAAATCAACCCAAAGCTTTCTTTCAAGGAAATCTATACTTAGTCTAATCCATTATGCTCTACCAATACAGGCCACCTGCCCTAATAAAGTCCCTTCTTTATGGACCTATAAACACCTCAAACTCATTACTTTTAGTGTATTCTTTAAGATTTTTTCCTTATGCATTAATTAATATCCCCCTATTGAATTAATTACTGAATCAATATATTCATTAATTTATGCATTAATTAATACCTCTATTGATGGACACAAGGATTGCACCTGCATCTCTTTTATTTTATTAATGACATGGCACACCTACTTATAGATGTTTTAACATTTAAATCCCAACTTGGTGATTTTATAATTTACCAAGTAGTAATTCGAGGTTTATCTGGAAGTTTAAAGAGCAGAGAACTAATTTTGAATAATTTAATTAAGAACATGAGTGTCAATTTACCTCCCAGAAAATTAAAATGCCCAGGGAAGTTATAATGTTCCAAAGAGTATAGTATTGCATAAGAACTGAATGTGGATCAGTGAAACAAAATAGATGCAGACATTCTCAGCAAAAATCACACCAATGGCAAACTGCAAAGCAGGAAACACTGAACACAAGAATGACACATGAGGGGCACGTGGGTGGCTTGGTTGGTTAAGCCTCTGACTCTTGATTTCAGCTCAGGTCATGATCTCAGGTTCCAGGGACTGAGCCCTGCATTGGGCTCCCCGGTCAGCAAGGAATCTACTTGAGATTCTCTCTCTCTCTCTGCCCCTATCCAACGTCCACACCCCCCCCCCCCATGAGTTCTCTCTTTCTGAAGGAGAAGGAGAAGGAGAAGGAGAAAAGAAAGAAAGAAAGAAAGAAAGAAAGAAAGAAAGAAAGAAAGAAAGAAAGAAAGAAAGAAAGAAAGAAAGAGAGAAAGAGAAAGAAAGAGAGAAAGAAGAAAAATAAAAGGTAAATATTCTTATGTATCAAAAAAACCTAAAAGACTGATAAGAAAAAAAATCAAACACTAAATAGAGACTTTATAACATTTGAATACATCAAACTGACATATTTTTTCCTAGTAAAGCTATTTCCATCTATTGACAATAGAAATAAATTCAGATCAGGAAAAGAAAAAAAAACACCTCTTTAAAGAAATTTAGCATTTTTTATCAAAGGTGTCAAACGATTCATGGCTTTTGATGCAGTAAATTTCATTTCTAGGATCCTAATAGTAGTAAATATTAAAAATGCAAACTAAGCATATTGGCAAGTGTGTGCCTTGTAAATAGTATAAAAGAAAGTCACAAGCCTTGGCCTGTCCCCAGGGGAAGATGAATCAAGCAGTATAGAGATTTTCTCTTCGGGTAATAGATGCGGATGGGAGGAAACGCCTGCAAAGTAGCCTCGCTGGGCACGGCCAGGTGACTCCCAAAGTGGGACTGCAGGCCCGCGGGGGGTGGGGTCAGCCCAGGTGCCCCCCGAGACCCCGGGGAGGAGAGCAGAGGCAGGAAAGGTGCAGGCGGGAGCCCAGGAGCGGCCGGCGTTAGGGACGGAGCCGAGGACCCTAAGTCCCCGAGGCCCAGGCAGGCGCAGGGCCCACACCTGCGGACCCACACCCGCGCCCACACCTGCGGCCCACACCTGCGGGCCCACACCTGCAGACCCACACCTGCGGCCCACACCTGCGGACCCACACCTGCGGAGCCCGGGTGTGCACAGCCCCGCGGGGAGGCGGCTGCGGGGTCAGGGGTCCCTGCGGGAGCTACCAGGGCCTCCCCTTGACGGCCCCTGGCGGGGGCCCAAACCTGGGGGGAGATCTCGGGGCTCGTCCAGGAGGCCAGCCTGCAGGCAGCTGGGAAGAGGGACGGGCTGCTGTCCTGGGTCCGTCTTCAGCTCCTCACCTGTGGAGTGGGAACGACCGGGGCGCTGGGGGCTCCCTCCACGAAGGGCTGCCTTTGGCTCAGCTGGTGATGCCAGGGTCCTGGGGTCGAGCCCCGCATCCGGCTGCCTGCTCCGTCGGGCGGGGGTCAAGCTGCGGGGTTATGGGCAGCTCCGGGGGCAGCTCCTCGGGCAGCTCGGGGGCAGCTTCTGGGGCAGCTTCTGGGGCAGCTCCCGGGGCGGTTCTGGGGGCAGCTCCGGGGACAGCTCCTGGGGCAGTTCCTCCAACAGCTCCTGGGGCAGCTCCTGGGGAGCTCCTGGGGCAGCTCCTGGGGCAGTTCCTGGGACAGCTCCTGGGGCAGCTCCTGGGGCATCTCTGGGGGCAGCTCCTCGCACAGCTGTGGGCCTGCACCAGCCCGAGCTCTCCCCCACCCCCCACAAGGAGCCAGGCCCTCCGTCCTAGCAGATGTGGGGGCTGCACCTCAGCAGCCACGGCCAGGGGTGCTTGGAGCGCGGCAGCCGCTGCAGAGCCAGCGAGGTTCCGGGGAGACGCTGCTGAGCCCCCGCGGCCTGGGCGTGGGGGGGGGCGGTCGGCTCCCAGCCCGCGTCCTCACCTCCAGCACCGCATCCCGCAGGCTCCCCCCAGGTTTGCTCAAACCCAGAGGGAGCCCTCCAGACGCACATACAGGCCTCAGGTCCTCATGTCGACCTTTCCTGGGACAGACGCACAGAGACGTGCAAAGGCGTCAACGCGCCCAGGGCAGGGAGACAGCGTGTGCCTGCACCTGTCGGCGCCCCCCTCCCCCAAGGACGAGGGGGAAACGGGTTCAAGCAGAGGAAAGAGGGCCGCTTTCTGGCTGGTCGTCGGAAAGCTGGGTCTGTGGGCGACCAGAGAGGACCCCCGGGGACAGAGCTCGCCCCCCCCCCCTTGGGGAGGATGCCCTGGCCCGGCTGCAGCCAGAGAAGGGCCGGGTGCGGGGCGCGAACTCAGGGCCCAAGGGACCCGCTGCGCCCCCGAGGGCCTGGAGGGCAGGAGCCCAGGGGCAGGCGTCTGCACCTGCACCGCGGGGCCCTAACCCACCTCCTCAGGGGCCGCCCGGGCCTAGGCTGGATCCCAGGGGATCCGAGCATCCTGCCTCCAGGTGGCCCGAGGAAGGCCCGGGGCTCCAGACGGGGAAGGACCACGGGACACACCTGCAGCCCCTCGGAGCAGGGCACCTGCGCACACGTCCTCATGGATGCGCCAGAGGCGGGGAAGCCACCCCTCCTCCCCCCACCCAAGGGAGCGGCGAACCCGGAGCTGCAACCAGAGGGGAGGAGATGGAACCCTCTGGATTGACCAAAATCTAAGTCTCACCACCTGGAAGGATATGCCTGGGTTGTAGAAAACCTAAGAGCGCGGCTTCTGCAACACTGGCAGCAACTTGATATGTATATAAGGCAAAATTATTAGAGATTTCAGGAGAAATCAATAGTCACCTAGTAGTAGATCTTAACTTGTAAATGGGTGGAAAGGACAAATAGCATCTGAATAATATATTAATAAGATGGACTCATACCATGTAAGTTGGTTATATGACCTTCAAAATAAGGAATATCTTTTTTTTTCAAGCAGACACAGAGTAAATAAAACATATGAGCTCAGTCAAATCGATGTGTTGTATACCTGAAACCAAAGTAATGTTGTGTGTCAACTGTACTGTATTTTAAAAAAAAGAAAAGAAAAAAAAAAACATAAAAGCCTCCCCCACCACAAAAAAAAAAAAAAAAAAAAAATCAAAAGCCCCAAGAAGAAATTGGATTATTTCTAGTCTCTGACATTTAGGCAATAAGATGTGAAGATAATCACAAAACTGTAGACAATGACAGCAATGTCTAAACTAGCCTGTGAAACTAGAACCTAACAAAAAGAGTAACCAAAACTATACTTACAAAATCGTCACAAAATTAATTAAGGTAAGAGATAGAAGACTGAGAATTAGAACAAACTTCATCCAGAGGAAACTGTTAGCCTACATTCTTACACTCTATTCCTAAAGTTGAATAAAGTGAGCTAAAAACTCAACTCAAAATCAGGACAAAGTCACAGGGAAAAAATGATTTTATATTGGAAAGCATGAAAAGACTGATAATATAAGTAAATGGAAAATCTCCTTTGAAAATAAAAGAGCCACAGAACTCAATAAAGGAAAAATAAGAGCAGAAATAGAAAAACTTGGAAATTAGAATTACAGGCTTAACCACAGATTTTTAGTAAAGTAAAGGAGCAAAAATATTTTGAAAACTCTATACTTAAATTTCTAAAATATGCTTGAAATGTAGGACTTCTTAGAAAATGTGTTGCTGAAATTGACTCAAGAGGGATAGAAAACCTATAGAAATTAATGACTTTTATCATTTGAGATTGCATCCACTTGTATGTATCAGAAATCTGACTACAATGGCTTAAACTAACAGGGATTAGTATTTCTCACATCATAGAAAATCTTGAGATGGTCACTGAGATTCAGGTATGTGTTTCCCTCCTCATTTTTGGGGTGGCTTTTATCCACACGTTCACAAAATGGCTGCTGCAGCACCGGCACTTCGCTTGTATTCCAAGCCAGGGAGATAGAGAAGGACAAAAACAATTGCCAAGTAATTTACTTATTATTATTAAAAAAAGAAAAGCCTTCCAGAAATCTCCACCCCTCCACTTACATATTGTCAACACATAGATACCATAGCTAGAAAAGGAGCCCAGAATTTTTGTTTTTAAGCTGGATACCTTAGAACCTCGAACAAACTCAGAATCCTCCATAAATGCAAAAGGGTGGTTATTAGAGAAGAAATGGATATTGGGCTTGCAATTAATAGGCCTATTGCACCATAAGGAGATTTAAAAAGTCATAAAAACAAAACAAAATTTTTAATTGTATCTCTAGGGCCGGTTAGATTCTCAGTGACTTTTTCAAAACTTTATTCCTTTAATATGTAAAGTTTCAGAGCCTAGATAAGGAAAGAAAGTTCACCAGGTCTGTTCACAAAGCTATTCAAGCACCAAAACTTAACTTGAAAAATGTAGAACAAAATATTCAAACGAAAACAAAAATAATAAGACAAAATAAAATATAGAACAGAAACCCAAAAATTAAACAGTTTTTATTTCTTAATATAGATGCAAAAACCCTAGACAAAAACTGAGAAAATTATGTAAATCAGTATTTGAAGAAAATAATGTGCCATGAATGACATGCTTTATGTCAGGATTGCAAAGATAATAAATATTTGGAGATGTGTAGAAAGATGGTAGATAGATACCATATTTGCAAAAAATTTTGGTTATTTCAACACATAACAACAATCAACATAATTTCTTAGCAAAATAAAGATAAAACTCCTTAAACATGATAGACTGTCTTAAAATTATAGGCAGTAGTACACTTAATGATAAATAGCATAATTATTTCTGTGAGGGAGCAGAAAATGATCAGAATGCCTATTTTCCCCTAAAGAACAATTCTATCAAAGAAGAAAATGGCTTAATCATAATTTTGGTAGCTTAATTATTGCTGTTGTTGTTGTTGTTGTTGTCTTAGGTGATGGACTGGAATAGATGGGGCATACAGATCGTAATTTACTCATGACGTAATTATCGTAAGACATCCAGAGAATCAAAGAAAAAATATTAGGAATAATAATAATAATGTTTGAAAAAGTGATAGGTTGGGAAAACGCAACTAAAAATGTTAACAAAAAAAATAACAAAAAAAAATAAAAAAATAAAAAATAAATAAAAAAAATAAAAATGTTAACAGATTTCTTAAAAACTAATATTGGAAACAAAATGGAAAATATCCATAGCAGCAACAAAAATTTTAAAATACCCGAAGTTAATTTAAGGAGAATATGTGGTATTCCTAGCAGAAAAATAACCTATAAATTTCACTCAAAAGACATGAAAGAAAACTTAAATACATGGAAAGGAATATCTTATTATTTTCTAGGAAAGATTAATATAATGAAGCTATCAATGCCCCATACCTAAATATAACATCATCTCAAAGAAAAATCCCCCAAACTTGTATTTAATTTGACTATTTCAAGAGATAATTTACAGGATAAACATGGGAGGAGACAGAGAAATTTTGACAAATACAAGCTTATCAAAGAGACCTTGCTCTCCCAGTTTTCTGAGACACCTTACATAGCTATCAAAATAAAAAGCTCTTGGAACCAGGTAGTTTGGTGTCAGTGTAGACAGGAGTATCATTAGAACAGACTGTAATGTCTTTTAGAGGAATAAAAAAGAGAAATGTATCTTAATTTTACTCTTTTCTTTTTTTAGGATTTTATGCATTTATTCATGAGAGACCCAGAGAGAGAGGCAGAGACACAGGCAGAGGGAGAAGATGCGGAACTCGATCCCAGGACCCCGGGGTCACGACCTGATCCAAAGGCAGACGCTCAGCCGCTGAGCCCCACAGGCGTCCCTCAGTTTTACTCTTTATCAAAAAAACATGTTCTGTAAAAATATGTCTTGGTCAAAATCAAAGAGAGAAAGAGAGGGAGGAGAGGAGGGGAGGGAGGGAAGGACAGACGGACAGAGGGAGGAAGAAACTCCACAAGCCTAGGAAAATCATGGAGGTGAATATTGGTAAGATCTGGGGGACTCTCTGAAGAAAGTCCATGGTATTTTGATAGGGATTGCATTAAACGTGTATATTGCCCTGGGTAACAAATTATTTTAAGATTTGTGTGGAATCAGAAAAGACCCCGAATAGCCAGGGGAATTTTAAAAAAGAAAACCATAGCTGGGGGCATCACAATGCCAGAGTTGAGGTTGTACTACAAAGCTGTGGTCATCAAGACAGTGTGGTACTGGACAAAACAGACACATGGATCAATGGAACAGAATAGAGAATCCAGAAGTGGACCCTGAACTTTATGGTCAACTAATACTCGATAAAGGAGGAAAGACTATCCACTGGAAGAAAGACAGTCTCTTCAATAAATGGTGCTGGGAAAATTGGACATCCACATGCAGAAGAATGAAACTAGACCACTCTCTTTCACCAGACACAAAGATAAACTCAAAATGGATGAAAGATCTAAATGTGAGACAAGATTCCATCAAAATCCTAGAGAAGAACACAGGCAACACCCTTTTTGAACTCGGCCATAGTAACTTCTTGCAAGATACATCCACGAAGGCAAAAGAAACAAAAGCAAAAATGAACTATTGGGATTTCATCAAGATAAGAAGCTTTTGCACAGCAAAGGATACAGTCAACAAAACTAAAAGACAACCTACAGAATGGGAGAAGATATTTGCAAATGACATATCAGATAAAGGGCTAGTTTCCAAGATCTATAAAGAACTTATTAAACTCAACAGCAAAGAAACAAACAATCCAATCATGAAATGGGCAAAAGACATGAAGAGAAATCTCACAGAGGAAGACATAGACATGGCCAACATGCACATGAGAAAATGCTCCGCATCACTGGCCATCAGGGAAATACAAATCAAAACCACAATGAGATCCCACCTCACACCAGTGCGAATGGGGAAAATTAACAAGGCAGGAAACCACAAATGTTGGAGAGGATGCGGAGAAAAGGGAACCCTCTTACACTGTTGGTGGGAATGTGAACTGGTGCAGCCACTCTGGAAACTGTGTGGAGGTTCCTCAAAGAGTTAAAAATAGACCTGCCCTACGACCCAGCAATTGCACTGTTGGGGATTTACCCCAAAGATACAGATGCAATGAAACGCCGGGACACCTGCACCCCGATGTTTCTAGCAGCAATGGCCACGATAGCCAAACTGTGGAAGGAGCCTCGGTGTCCAACGAAAGATGAATGGATAAAGAAGATGTGGTTTATGTATACAATGGAATATTACTCAGCTATTAGAAATGACAAATACCCACCATTTGCTTCAACGTGGATGGAACTGGAGGGTATTATGCTGAGTGAAGTAAGTCAGTCGGAGAAGGACAAACATTATATGTTCTCATTCATTTGGGGAATATAAATAATAGTGAAAGGGAATATAAGGGAAGGGGGAATAAATGTGTGGGAAATATCAGAAAGGGAGACAGAACGTAAAGACTCCTAACTCTGGGAAACGAACTAGGGGTGGTGGAAGGAGGAGGGTCGGGGGTGGGAGTGAATGGGTGACGGGCACTGGGGGTTATTCTGTATGTTAGTAAATTGAACACCAATAAAAAATAAATTAAAAAAATAACAGGGAATTGTAAAAACAAGAAAAATGAAAAAAAAAAGATCTGGGGGACTGACGGGTGTATATACAATGCCAATGACAAGAATATTTTTTAAAGTTCTGATAATATTGTAATGTAAACATTAATTTATAAAACTTGTTAAGGCTTCTCTGCAAAAAGATAACACGAAGCAAGAGATAAAGCATCAAGTGGGCGTGGTATATATTCAGTATATTAATTCAATGCACTAATTCACATAAAGAAAACCTGCAAATCCCCGTAAAGTCAACCAGGCCAAAGGGAGAAAACAGCTCTCCGCGTGGTTCCCCCACGCGCCCCACTTGTTCAGGGCGCTGGGCCACGCGCTCCCATCCGGATCATAAGGTCCCTGGACTTTGCTCTCCCAGCTGAGCGGCGGGGGGTCGAGTGCAGCTTCTGGGGTATCGGCCCGGGAGGCCTGCACGCTCCAGGGCGGCCGCAGGTGCAGCCCTGCGCCCTCTCACCCTGCCCACCTGCGCGGTCTGCCTCCCAAGAGCTGCCCGCACCTATGCTCCCCCCTTGGGGACGATGAAAGCTGACGCCCCCCTGAGCACCCCGCATGGCCAGACTTCGAGAAATATGTCATTGTCTTGGGACAAAAAGGGTGCCTCCCGGGGTGTCCCCTGCGTTTCCTCATTCCAGTGATGCTCAGAGGCTTTCACACGCGTGTGCTGGCGATTTCTGCTTTCAGTGAGACACCTGCTCACACCTCCGTCCCGGGAGTGAGTGTGTCACTTCCACGGGGATAGGACTTTGGGGTTTCCTTCAGTCCGTGATGCTCAAACCACATGACGACCAGGGAATGTGATCTGAGTGGTACCAAGTCTCTGAAATCTGCTGAGGACTTGCCAGCGGGGCCTACGGCGTTTGGATGTCGGTCAATCTCATAAATATCCTTGGAGCTTTAAAAGAATTAAGTGGGGGATCCCCGGGTGGGTCAGGGGTTTAGCACCTGCCTTTGGCCCAAGGCCTGATCCTGGAGATCCAGGATCGAGTCCCACGTCGGGCTCCCTGCATGGAGCCTGCTTCTCCCTCTGCCTCTGTCTCTGCCTCTGTGTGTGTATGTGTCTCTCATAAATAAATAAATAAAATCTTTAAAATAAAGAATTCAGTGTCCTCCAGCTGTTTTGGGTGGAGTCGAACCCTTCTATCCTACAGACATGCATTAGACCAGGCCCCCCTATTGCTGGTCTCCCCTACCTGGTCTGTCCGGTTCTAAGGCAGCCGATTCTCCTGCTACCCTGTCCTCCCTTGTAGACGCGACTCCTCTCCAGTGGATTCGGAAGCTATGGTGCTAAGTCCATAGAAGTTTGGAATTATTTCATCTCTCCGCTGACTGGGTACTTTAGTCCTCATCTGGCCACACCAGCTGCATCTGGTCAATGTCTGCCCAACGTATCATTCGTCCCCTTCCTCTTACAGGCCGGGCCCTCCCGCACCCGAGGTTAGAGACGCGGCACCGTCATCAGCCCATCAGGAAACACCATACACTGAAGACGGCCACGGAAGTTAGGTGGCCATTTGGTCGGGAGCTTAAGTAAATTGCTCCACCTCCGCAAGAGTGACCTCTGCCTCTTACTATTTTTGTATCCCTGAGATATGTGGGTGTTTTCCTGAGATATGTGGGTGTATTTTTACCATCTCAGTTCCTGCTTCGCTCTTTGATCCCTGTGTTCCTCTTTGCTCTTTGCCTTTATTGGAGTTTTTATTCCTCTTTCCTTCTTCTCTCCTTCTGTGATTTGGAAGTTATAGACTCCATTTCCCTTCTTCAAATGGCTATTGATTTTTTTTTTGGATTTGCATTTCACTTAATGAAGACTAGAGTAAATCAATATATTTACCTTCTTCCCAAACAATTCAAAGGAATTAGAACATTCCCACTCTAATCACTCATACACACACACACACACACACACACAAACTTCCCATCCTGATTTTTTCTAATCCCCTACAGACATTATTATAAAATGCTTAGAATTCGCTTTGTTCGCCAACATTTTTAAAGACTTATTTATTTATTATTTTAGAGACCGAGTGAGACACAGCATGGGAGGGGCAGAGGGAAAGAGAGAGAATCCCAAGCAGACTCCCTGCTGAGTGTAGAGCCCGCAGGGCTGGATCCCATGACCCTGAGATCGTGACCTTCACCAAAATCAAGAGTTGGATGCCCAGTCAACTGAGCCATCTGGGTACACCTCGCCAACTTCTCTTTTTTTTAAGATTCTATTTATTTATGAGAGACACAGAAGAGAGAGAGGGAGAGAGGCAGAGACACAGGCAGAGGGAGAAGCAGGCTCCATGCAGGGAGTCCGACATAGGACTCGATCCCAGGACTCCACCGAGCCACCAGGGCTGCCCAACCATTATTTCTTTTTCTTTTTTTCAACCATTCTTTTTTTTATTTAAATTCAATTAGCCAACATAGAGAACATCATTAGTTTCAGATGCAGAGTTCAGTATTTCCTCAGCTGCATATAACACCCAGTGCTCATCCCATCACCTGCCGTCCATAATGCCCGTCCCCCAGTTACCCTAGCCCCCTGCCCACCACCCCTCCAGTGACCCTCAGTTTCTTTTCCATAGCTAAAGGTCTCTCATGGTGTGTCCCTCTCTCCAATTTCTTCCCATTTTGTTTCTCCCTCCCTTGTCCTAAGATCCTTTGCACTATTTCTTAGATTCCTCATATAAGTAAAGCCATATGATAATTGTCTTTCTTTGAATGACTTATCTCTCTCAGCGTAATACCCTCCAGGTCCATCCAGTTCAATGTAAATGGTAAGATTTCATCCTTTCCGATCACTGAGTAATACTCCATTGTGTATAAACACCACATATTTTTTAACCATTCATTCATCAATAGTCATCTCAGCTCCTTCCACAGTGTGGCTATTGTGGACATGGCTGCTATAAACATCGGGGTGCAGGTGTCCCGGCGTTTCACTGGATCTGCATCTTTGGGGTAAATCCCCAGCAGTGCAATTGCTGGGTCATAGGGCAGGTCTATTTTCAACTCTTTGAGGAACCTCCACAGAGTTTTCCAGAGTGGCTGCCCCAGTTCACATTCCCACCAACAGTGCAAGAGGGTTCCCCTTTCTCCACATCCTCTCCAACATTGGTTGTTTCCTGCCCTGTTAATTTTCCCCATTCTCACTGGTGTGAGGTGGGATCTCATGGTGGTTTTGATTTGTATTTCCCTGATGGCAAGTGATGCAGAGCATTTTCTCATGTACTTGTTGTCCATGTCTGTGTCTTCTTTGGTGGAATTTCTGTTCATGTCTTCTGCCCATTTCATGATTGGATTGTTTGTTTCTTGGGTGTTGAGTTTAATAAGTTCCTTCTAGACCTTGGATACCAGCCCTTTATCTGATACATCATTTGCAAATATCTTCTCCCATTCTGTAGGATGACTTTTAGTTTTGTTGACTGTTTCTTTTGCTGTGCAGAAGCTTTTTATTATGATGAAGTCCCAGTAGTTCATTTTTGCTTTTGTTTCCCTTGCCTTTGGAGACGTGTCTAGCAAGAAGTTGCCGCAGCCGAGGTCGAAGAGGTTGTTCCCTGTGTTCTCCTCTAGGATTTTGATGGGATCATGTCTCACATTTAGATCTTTCATCCATTTTGAGTTTGTCTTTGTGTCTGGTGTAAGAAAATGGTCTAGTTTCATTCTTCTGCACGTGGCTGTCCAATTTCCCCAGCACCATTTATTGAAGAGACTGTCATTTTTCCGGTGGATAGTCTTTCCTGCTTTGTCGAATATTAGTTGACCATAGAGTTGAGGGTCCACTTCTGGGTTCTCTATTCTGTTCCATTGATCTATGTGTCTGTTTTGATGTCAGTACCACACTGTCTGGATGACCACAGCTTTATAGTACAACCTGAAATCTGCCATTGCTCCCGGCTTAAGTTTTCTTTTTCAACATTATTGAATGTTATTCTGGGTCTTTTGTGGGTCCTTACAAATTTTAAGATTTTTTTTGTTCCAACCATTATAAAATGTCCATGATATTTTGATAGGGTTTACATTGAATGTGTAAATTGCTCTGGGTAACATTGACATTTTGACAATATTAATTCTTCCAATCCATGAGCATGGGATGTTTTTCCATTTCTCTGTGTCTTCCTCAAATTCTTTCATAAGTGGTCTGCAGTTCTTAGAGTACACATCCTTTGCCTCTTTGGTTAGGTTTATTCCTAGGTATCTTATGCTTTTGGGTGCAATTATAAATGGGACTGACTCTTTAATTTCTCTTTCTTCAGTCTCATTGTTAGTGTATAGAAATGCCACTGATTTCTGGGCATTGATTTTGTATCCTGCCACACTGCCGAATTGCTGTATGAGTACTAGAAATCTTGGGATGGAGTCTTTTGGGTTTTCTATGTACAGTGTCATGTCATCTGCAAAGAGGGAGAGTTTGACTTCTTCTTTGTCAATCTGAATGCATTTTATTTCTTTTTTTGATGTCTGACTGCTGAGGCTAGGACTTCCAGGACTATGTTGAATAGCAGTGGTGAGAGTGGACATCCCTGTCTTGTTCCTGATCTTAGGGGAAAGGCTCCCAGTGTTTCCCCATTGAGAATGATATTTGCTGTGGGCTTTCCTAGATGGCTTTTATGATATTGAGGTATGTTCCCTCTATCCCTACACTGTGGAGGTAAAGGTGCTATATTTTGTCAAATACTTTTTCTGCATCAATTGAGGGGATCATATGGTTCTTGTCCCTTTTATAAATGTGGTGTATCACACTGATTGATTTGCAGATGTTGAACCACCCTTGCAGCCCAAGAATAAATCCCACTTGGTCGTGGTGAATCATCCTTTAATGTACTGTTGGATCCTACTGGTGAGTATCTTGGCGAGAATTTTGGCACCCAGTTCATCGGGGATATTGGTCTGCAATTCTCCTTTTTGGTGGCCAACTATTTTTTTTTTAACCATAGCTTTCCTTTGGAAGTATTTTTCTTCTTCCTGAAACATCTCTATTCCTTTCAGTAATTCAGTTTTATTTGAAAAAAACATCTGCTTTTTGCTCTTGGTTTTGAAACTTTATTTTGTAGGTTATATAATCCTAGGTAAACACCTATTTTCCTCAATAGTTTAGATATGTTTTTCTTCACACCCTTCTGTCAGATTTCCATATTTTTGTCTTTGGTGTCTACCAGTTTCAATGATACATGTTTTAGGTAGGGATATCTTTCTATTTATCCTTCTTGGGTTTGGTGTACTTCCCAAATCTGAAGATTCAAATCTTTTGCCTTTTGTCAGTGTTTTAGAGAATTTGTAGTTATTATCATTTAAAAGTCTATTAAAAGCACAGACTCTGTTGCTAGACTGCCTGGATTTGAATCTTCACCCTGCCATGTACCAGCTATACAATCTTTGGGAAGTTATTTACTCAATTCCTGTCTCACTATCCATATCTGTAAAATAATAATAATAATAATAATAAAAATAATAATAGCCACTTGATAGAGTTAGAACATTCCCTTAGCCATTATAAAAGTGTGCATGTTATTTATATTAATAATAATTTTTTATTTTTATTAGTATTCTGTTTATTTTCACCTTCTGAAAATCTGATGAAACTTTTGTTAGAATCTCTAGCTCTAGGGATCCCTGGGTGGTGCAGCGGTTTAGCGCCTGTCTTTGGCCCAGGGCGCGATCCTGGAGACCCAGGATGGAATCCCACGTCAGGCTCCCAGTGCATGGAGCCTGCTTCTCCCTCTGCCTGTGTCTCTGCCTCTCTCTCTCTCTCTCTCTCTCTCTCTCTCTGTGACTATCATAAATAAATAAAAATTAAAAAAAAAAAGAATCTCTAGCTCTATATTTCAAATCTCTTGAGCTCTTTTTAGTAATTCTCCTTTTTGCCTTCCTGTTCCTCTCTGAGTAATGTTTTCATAGTTAACTTGGTCAGAAGACTTTTTAACACATCTGATTAACACATCTGATGAATTATTCTGTATCTAATAATCCTGACATCTTAGATTTCCCTAAATCTGATCATGCTTTTTGTTGTCTCTACTGATTTTTATTCCTGGTGCCTTTTTCCTATGTGATATGTGTTCACGTTGAATCATACTCATGTTTTTGGACTCTTATATGTCATAATTGCTTGAGTACAGAATTGGTGGTGTATTCCCCTGTAAATAAAACCTAAGGCTCTTTACATTTAATTCTCATTTTCGGAAGTAAAAATATGGTCCCTAAACTAGCTAGAAGGATGTCATGTGGGAAAATCTCGGGTCATAGTCATACCATCCATTAACGCAGAGCCATGTCAGAGTCTTCATCTTTGAAGAGTGTCCCCAATAACCCCCATCCTTCACTCCTCCTATCCTCCCATACCCACAGAATAACTACTTTACTGAGTTTTTAGAACCCATGTCTGCTTCAACACTCACTTCTCTGGATTAATGCTCAGATTTTGGCTTTTGTTTTCTCATTTTGTATCTCTCCTGCCTCCTCAGACTTTCCATTTACTTTCTTGACAGATTACTCATACATCTTTCAATGTGTTGTCTTTAAACATTGTATTGTTCTGTGTCTTGTAGTTGGAGGAGATTTGAGACTTCTTCATTTGTTATATTGTCGGGATGACAATTTGATGCTTCATGTCAAAAAATAATTTTTTTTTCTGGGAGAATTCAAACCAGTGAATATCTCAGTGTGATAATAGTGTTTTAACTATGCAATTAATCAAAAATATTTCAAAGTAAAGTTATATATTTATGCAAATGAAAAAAAAGGTTTTTGTCTTGTTTTCTCTTTGATACACACATCCAGATACAAAAAGGCAAGATGGATTTTCATCAGATATGTTGAAATAGCCATGCTGATTGAAAGTAGGACCATGTGGAAAGGGAAAACAGTGATGTTTAAGGAACCCATGAAAAGTAACAAGGACTACAATTTCAAAAAAAGTGATAAATGAATGCAGTATTTTTCTTGTTTGGGTGGCTAGTAGTGACAGTGATTTATTTGTTTAATGACAAGTAGAATAACAGTTCACTAAATGTTTTCATAATCAAGCAATCTTCAACAAAGGAGTCAATACAATTTAATGGATGCTATGTAAGTCTTCTCTAAGCTAAAATTAAACATAATGCACCAAATTTGTAAATACAATTTTATAGAAGTATCATTTATATCTAACTTTATTTATAGTGCTATTTTCTAAAGAGAATCTTCACGTGAAGAATAAAACTGTCCATTTTTTTCTAAGTTAAATCCTTAAAACACCTAACTTTAAACAGAGATAGGGACATATTTTGGAAAGCATATTTTCAGCTGGAAACTTTGAGAAAGGTTATACAACAATGTCTTCAACGTTTTGCGGGGGGGTTTTGGTGCTCAAAAATTCACTCCTCCTAATACATAGGATTGGCCTGGCCCATGTAAAATTATCTACTCCACATGTCTGCACAGAGTCTGAAATTCTGGCCTTAAACAAAGAATTAGGAAATTTTATTTTCTGAAAAGATTACCAAATTTCTAGCTTCCACCTTTAAAGAAAGTGACCCAATGTGTTTTGAGGACCCAATGTATGCAAAGCACGGTGATAGTCAGTTTTGAGGAGGTGAATCTACTTATTGACCTCTCCTGTACACAATGTGATAAACATCCTACAAACTACTTGCATGATTAGGATTGTGAAGCACTACCAAAATTCAGATATACAGTTCCAGGCAGCCTGAGGGGGAGGAATGTTCTCAACAAATTTCATAGCAATTGATTATGCAGTAAAGCATGAGTTATTTTCTAGGGAGATCTTTGTAAAATTATGCAATCCAGCCCCATTTATGAAAGTGAATCACCATTTATACATTGATTCAACGGCTGCATCCCGATGGGAGAAGAATCCAGCCTTTATTAAGTCAAAGCCCACTGAAATTACGTAACAGAAAGTTGTCAAAATGATCCAAACATGCACAAAGAAAAATTCCAGTGCTTCAAACTTGGCACAAGAAACTACACAAGTAGAAGAAAATGTTTGATTCCAAAATATGCCAATTTCTCTTACTGATCAAATATTCAAATGCCAACTTAGTTGACATGAAGAATGAAGTGAAAGTCTGCAATGCAATAAGGTAATTTCTCTGAAGGGCTCTTACTCTAAAAGTTCAGACAGTCTAATTTCGACATTCAGAATAAATTTATGATGCCAGCTCTTTTTTCACATTGAAAGATAGATATTCCATCTTTGACATTCTGTTTTTTTCCTACAATACTTGGTATCATTGCTCATATTCAGCAAACCAGAATTGATCATGAAATTAGAAAAAAATAGAGAGACATTTACTTTTCAACATTGTAACCATTTAAAATCCTTTTCTGATTTGATTGCTCAAATACGAGCTATTGAGCTGCTACCAGGAAATTATGAAAGTCCTTAAAGTCGTTATGTAAGAACATATACCTTCAGTATTGCAGATTCAGGATCCTTCTCCAGGAAGTAGTCAGTTATACAAACCCTCCAGTCACTGTTCCATGAATATTTACATTTTTCTCAGTCAGTAGTAATTCAGATGGATTTGATGTTCATTTCTTTCTATGCTGCTATATATCAGTCTTTCTTTTTGACAGGTAGTTCTTATAATGTAAGTTTCCCTTCTGTTTCACTACTCATATCATGCTTTTCATCAGCATCATGCCTAGCTTGACCTTCAAGCCTCCCATAAGCTTGTTGCAGAGAGTTGGAGCTATTTTGTTGACTTGTACTTCATGATTAATGTATTTATTCCTCAATTTAATAAGTATTTGCTAAGTGGCTACCATATTCAAGGTACTCTTCTAGGTACTGAGAATATAGAATAAAATGAAAAATCAGAAGCCAACTTTCATGAAGCTTACATTCTAGTGGGAAGAAATATACTAAAATAAGTGAGATTTATAGGATGTCAAAAGAGAAGTGCTCTAGAGAAAAATAAACCCAAGAATGAGAGAGTGTGTAGTAGGTAGGTAAAAAATGCTTGCTATATGGAAAACAGAGACTGCATCAGAAATACGGGTGGTATTTGAGCAAAGACTAAAAAAGAAGAGAAGGAATAAGGCATTCAAGTCTCTGGGGGAAGAAGGGTCTTTACTCATGAATCAAATACATGACTCAGAAGCAGGAATATGCCTGGTATGTTCAAGTGACAGCAGAAATATTTAGCCCGAGTAATTTGAATGAAGGATTTTCAACTTACTGAAAGAGGGAAGACTAAAGAAAAGTAGGGTTTGGAGTGGAGTGGGCATCAGAATTTCAGTTATGGGAGTATCTATGTCGAGCTATCCATTAGACATCCAAAATGGAGATATCAAATATCAAGTTGCATATGTCCATCTAGAGTTAAAGAAGATGTCTGGTTTGCAGATATAGATTTGGGAGACCTCAGTGTGTGTGTGTGTGTGTGTGAGAGAGAGAGAGAGAGAGAGAGAAAGCCATGTCATGAGATTGGATAAGTAAATATAGTAAGGCAGGAAAATGGTCCAAGGGCAAAACCCTGGACACTCTAACGTGTAAACGCGATTTCTAACTGGATTATATGTACCCTGGGAATATACATAAGACTTTCTGAGGAGTATTCAAGCTGATATAGTTTTGAGAAGGTCAGTGTCCATGTCCTCAACTTGATATAAGTAACCGTGACTAGAATTGCTTGACTTGACACCCTTCAGTTGACCATGCTATGTGTTCTCATTTTCCATCTCTCTTTTCAAAATACTTTGCTCCTATGCACTTTACAAACAAATGATATCTTTGTCACACGTTGCAAAATCTTCTTTTGTTTCGTTGACGCGTGTGTTAATACCTTTGAACTTCAAACAAGGGGAAATTTGAAAGTACTAGTGTCTAATTGGACTCTAATGTCCAAGAACAAGTTTTTATGCATATCAGGTCGTTTCCAATTCTTCTATTGCTGCAAAGTTGAACGAGACTTCTAATATAGTTATCACTTGAAATATCATTAAAACTAATTTGTGATGATTGATCATTTAATTTGGGAACACACAGTTTGAAAGGTGATCAAAGAGCCAAGTGACGTTTTTATAAGGAAACATCTCTATCTCCATCTTTGTGAAAGAGGTTCCTCAGCGAGTACACATATAACAATGAAGAAGCATAAGGATCGTAAGGAAGCTGAGTGGTAATACATAATATTCACTGATGGATACAAGAACTCATTAAAAATGAAGCTCTGTACAAATCATAAAGAAATTTGAGTGGTGGTATTTTAGATGGAAGAAAAGGTTGTGATTGGGAAAGGGGAGGCTCATATGTTCCTGCAAATGTTCTATTTGTCTCCTGGATGGTGGTTTCATGAGTCTGCATTGTGATAGATTATGAGGCTGTACATGTCTGTTTTGTGAAATTTTCTTCAGGTGTATTTCACATTAAAATGGCTTAAAATTATGCTAGAATAAAATTCCATAATAGGAATGCAATGGAAATAATGGTCTAAGAAAAAAAAAGAATGGTTTATAATTTCCTAGTACTAAAGAAAATTATGTTCATGTACTTTAAAAATATATTTTTGAAGTATAATTAACATGCAGTGTAATATTAGTTTCTGGTGTACAGATATAATGATTTGACAATTCTTAACATTTCTCAGGGCTCATTAAGATAAATGTGCTCTTGATTTCCTTTATTTATTATTCTCTACCCCCAACCACCTACCCTCTCTCTGGCAACCACCAGTCTGTTTTATGTATTTAAGAATCTTTTTTTAATCTCTTTTTTTCTTTGTTTGTCCATTTGTTTTAATTCTTAAATTCCATATATGAGTGAAATCACAGAGTATTTATCTTTCTCTGACTGCCTTATTTCATTTAGCATTATACCCCCTAGGTCCATCCACGTTGTTGCAAATGACGAGATTTTCTTTACTTTTATGGCTGAGTAATTAAATATATATGCAATTAAATATCACGGAAATATTAAGTTGCATATGTCCACTTGGAGTTGAGGGAGATGTCTGGGCTGGAGATCGATATCACATCTTCTTTATCTATTCAGCTGTTATTGATGGACGCTTGGGTTGCTCCATAACTTGGCTATAGTAAATAACACTACAATAAACATGGGGTACACTATATCCTTTCAAATCAGTGTGTTGTCTTTGGGTAAATACCCAGTGGTGGAATTACTGGATCATATGGTAGTTCTATTTTTAATTTTTTGAGAAAACTCCAAACTATTTCCCACAGTGATTGCACCCACTGCATTCCCAGCAACAGGGTACGAGAGTTCACTTCTCTCCATATCTTTGCCCACGCTTGTTATTTATCTTTTCGATTTTAGCCATTCTGGCAGGTGTAAAATGATATCTCTTTGTGATTTTAATTTCATTTCCTTGATGAATAGTGATGTTAAGCATCTTTTCACATGTTTGTTGGCCATCTATATGTCTTCTTTGGAAAAATCTCTAAGTTCTTTGTTCATTTTTAATTGGATTATTTACTTTTTTAGTGTTGAGCTGCATACATTCTTTATATATTTTGGTTATAAATCCTTTACTGGATATATAACTTGAAAATATCTTCTCCCATTAAGTACATTTTCTTTTTGTTTTGTTTATGGTTACTTTTGCTGTGCAGAAGCATTTTATTTTGGTGTATTCCCAATAGCTTATTTTTTCTTTTGTTTCCCTTCGCAGAGGAACCATATCCAAAAAAAAGTTTCTATAGCTGATGTCAAAGAAATTACTGCCTATGTTTTCTTCTAGGAATTTTATGGTTTCAGTTCTCACATTTAGGTCTTTAATCTACATTGAATTTATGTTTGTGTGTGGTGTAAGAATGTGGTCCAGCTTCCTTCTTTTGCATGTAACCACATGATCCAGGTTTCCCAAAACCATTTGTTGAAGAGACCATCTTTTTTCCATTGTATATTCTTGTCTTCTTTGTCAAAGATTAATCAACCACAAAAGTGTGGGTTTATCGCTGGACTCTCTATTCTGTTCTTTTGATCTATGTGTTTTATTTTTGTGTCAGTACCATACTGCTTTGGTTATTACAGCTTTGCTGTACATCTTGGGATACCTGGGAAAAATAAAAAAGTATCCAAATTGGTAAATAACAAGTAAAATTTTCATTGTTTGAGGATGACATGATAGGATACATAGAAAACCCTAAAGACTCCACCAAAAAAACTACTGGAAAAATGAATTCAGTAAAGTCACAAGATACAAAGTTAATATACAGAAATTTGTTGCATTTCTATATACTAATAATGATGTAGCAGAAAGAGAAAATAAAGAAAAATTTTTTAAAAGTTGGAACCTAAAAAAATAACAGAATTTTAAAAAAAAGAAAGGAAAAAAAGAAGCAATTCCATTTACAATTGCACTAAAAATAATAAAATACCTAGGAATAAACTTAACGAAGGAGGTAAAAGATTTATACTCTTTTTTATACTCTGAAAACTAAAAAAGAGTGAAAAGAAATCAAAGAAGATACAAACAAATGGAAAGATATCCCATACTGATGGATTGGAAGAATGAATATTGTTAAAATGTTCACACTACCCAAAGCAATCTGCATATTTAATGTAATCCCCATCAAAATATGAATATTGCCACAGAACTAGAGAAAAAATCCTAATTTTTAAAAGACTTTATTTGTTTATTCATGGGAGACACACACAGAGAGAGAGAGAGAGAGAGAGAGAGAGGCAGAGACACAGGCAGAGGGAGAATCAGGCTCCATGCAGGGAGCCCAATGCGGGACTCGATCGTGGGGCCTCCAGGATCATGCCCTGGGCCGAAGGCAGGCACTAGACCACTGAGCCACCCAGGGATCCCCCTAAAATTTGCATGAAACCACAAAAGACCCTGGATATTCAAAGCAATTTTAAAAAAGAAGAATAAAGCTGGAGGTATCAAAACCTCAGATTTCAAGATAAACTACACGTTACTGTACTTTGAAAGAAATAGAGATATGTCTCAGACTGCTATAGTGTTAAGATTTCAGTCGATATAAGTGTGATGTCATAGTTTCATGTGAAATGACCATGTTTAAGATATGTTGGCACTTACATCTTTTTTGCAACTATTTAATCTTAAAATGAAAATATTTTGATGTCAGGCAAAGAGGTACAGGAAGAAAGAGTTTGAAGACCACAGACTTAGAAATCAGGAATATGAGGAAGTATAAGCAAAGGATCCTGAGGTTGGGCTGCCAATGAAACAGAAGGAAATTGGAAGCAATGCATACAAGGTATTTCCATGAAAAGAGCATGATCAGCTCTGGTCAACACAATACTGCTGAGAGTTTAGCTCACAGGAGGACTGAGAATTCATCACTAGACTTAGCACCCGGTGGTCGTACGTGACCTTGACAATAGCTTCTCCCACAGGGTAGCAGGGAGAAAAATCTAGCTGAAGTATGTTCAAGAGAAAATAACAGAGGAATTAAAGACAAGTGAAGAACAATCTTTTAAGGAGCTTTGCTTTAAGAGGGAACAGCTGGAAGAGGAAGAGAGGTCAAACAGGTTT
Organism: Canis aureus; assembly: GCF_053574225.1. Classification (NCBI taxonomy): domain Eukaryota; kingdom Metazoa; phylum Chordata; class Mammalia; order Carnivora; family Canidae; genus Canis; species Canis aureus. The sequence continues at coordinate 90,257,623 of NC_135612.1, read as the reverse complement.
TTTTTAGTTTGTTTTTATTTGTTTAGATAAGAGAAATTACAACATGTTTATATGGCGGTGGCAATAATCCAGTTAAAAGGGAAAACACTGGAAATGCTGCAAAGAGAGGGAGGTCACCAGGCTAAATTCCCGAGTGGGTTAGAAGATTTGGTGAATGGAGTATACATGGAAGGATTGGCCTTACTTAGGAGTAGCTCTTCCAGGGTGAAAACAAGGGGTGCCTGGGTGGCTCAGGCAGTTAAGCATCTGACTCTTGATTTCGATTCAGGTCATAGTCTCAGAGTCATGAGAACAAGGTTGAGCACTGGAGTGTGGAGCCTGGTTGGGATTTGGGATTCCTTCTCTAAAAAAGAAGAAAGAAAAGAAGAGAGAGAGAGAGAGAGAGAGAGAGAGAGAGAGAGGAAGGAAGGAAGGAAGGAAGGAAGGAAGGAAGGAAGGAAGGAAGGGAGGAAGGAAGAAAAAAAGCAAAGGCAGATTATACGGCTAGAACAGAATGTTGTAGATGTGACTTGAGGGTTATATGGCAGTTCTCTCGGATTGTTGTTCTTTTGTTCACTGTAATTGGAACAAGATCGTCATCGTAGAGTCAGAAGTGGGGAGAAACATTGGTGGAGGGGTTGAGGGGAGAGGGAAGCTGTGAAATAATCATCCGGAAGAGGAAGAGTCTAGAATAAGGACACAGTAGAGTCACTTAAGGTCAGTGGTCGTGGTTCTAAAGTGATGCCCAGTAAACAGTTGTCTGTCTCCCCAGCCACGTTCCCCTTTCTCTCTACCTGTAGATAGATACAGATGAAGAGCAGGCAAAGAACTGGATTTAATCGAAGTTGGACCTCACTAAGCAAGCAAGTAGGTCATATGAGAAAGTTGTGGGTGAATGAGCAAAATGAGGGACCCGAACTCACTGTAGGGAATGAGGGAGAGAAGGAAAAATGAAAAGCTCTTAGGACCACTGTGAAATGCATTGTACATTCCAGGAGATCAAAGAATTGCTGAGACCTCCTTGCCCTTCCTCCTTTCTTATCTCCCTCCCCTGTTTTTGCCTTCTGTGGTTCCCACCTCTAAATGGCCTTGAACAAACTACTCAATCTCCTTGTGCCTCAGTTTCCTCATCCTTAAAATAGAATTCACGTCATTACATTGCTGTAAAGATAAACTATTCTTTTTTTTTTTTTTTTTTTTTTTTACTGTAAAACAGATGCAAAACAATTGGAAGAGTGCTTGGCCCCCAGTAATTGGCCTATCAATGTTAGCTATCAATGCTATTTAATACCTCGTAATGCTTTTCCTTCTTTACATGTTTGTTAAACCTCTACCTTGATGGAGGTACCGTGCGAGGTTATAAAGATGGATAGCACAGGTTGCCTTCCCCGAAGGGGCTCACACTGTTGTCAGTACAACTGAAGTGAGTGAAGAGTGCCCAGGGATCCTACAGAAGTAAGCACTTAAGGCTCGAGTTGATTTCTTATGGATGAGAAGGAATTAGCTAAGTGGAGTGTTTGAGGAGAACAGGAAGGGAATTCCAGGAGGACACAAGGGTGGGATCTAAAGTAATGATTCCTAAAATAACAATATTAGAAGGCATGGGAATCCTCATGGTGAGTGGAGCCTGTTCCCAGAAGGGCAAATAATTTCTGAGATCGCAGTATGTGAATGGCTGACATGTCGGAGCCACCCTGATTAGTACACAACTAAGGGCTACGTATTAGTAACCTACTGGGTTATTAAACATCAATTTATTTTATATATTGGAAATAGCTCATTGCAAAGAGTTTTCTGGGATACTCTAATATGGTATTATACTAACAAATCTGGCTTCTAAAAAATGCTTGTCAAAGTTTCTGAGCTTCCACTGCATGTATACACAGGAGAGTCAGAATGTCTCTTTTTTTTTTTAAGATTTATTTATTGATGTGAGAGCATGAGAGAGAAAGCACAAGCAGGGGGAGGAGCAGAGGGAGAGGGAGAGACTCTCAGCAGACTCCTCGCTGAGCAGGAAGCCCGACCCAGGGCTGGATCCCACAACGCTGAGATCATGACCTGAGCTGAAATCAAAGGTTGGATGCTCAACCGACAGAGATGCCCATGTGCCCCAGACAATCAGAGTGTTTCTGGATGATTCAGAAAAGATGCTTTGTTAGCTGTGCATCAGTGTTAGCTGATCAGTGGTGGTTTCCTCCACTGCTACTCTTGCAAAAATGTATATTGGTTTGGCTTTCTCAGTTTTAGTCCTGTTGCAAATGTTCGATTCTACAGGATGTGGCAACACATGTTTGCATATTTGGGAATCATACTTTTCCATTAACTAAACCTTAAGAACTACATGCACTGATATTTAAATGTGATTCATTCATGTTCCTATCACTAATGAAGATATATAGTTAATCTATGCATACATCCCTTATAAGTGACATTTTCCTGATGATATGTTAGCTCACACTAAATAGTACTCAAAAACTTGCAACTTATTTCAAGATAAATCGTGATGAAAACACTGGGTAATTTTTAAATGTATAGTGTATTTTGAGTCTCAGAGAAAGAGATATGACAGTGCAGGAAGTCAGAGGGAGATTTGAAGATGATACATCACTGGCTTTGAAGGTGGAGGAAGAAACTATGCGCCGAAGAATGCGCACGTGGCCTCTGGAAGTTGGGAAAGCCATGAAAACGTTCTCCTAGAGCCTCCAGAAGGAATGTGGTCCTGCCTGCAAGTTGACTTCTGACCTCTAGAGCTGTAAGATAAGTTGTGCACTTTTTGAGCAACTCCTGTTATAGCAGCAGAAAATTAATTCATCCAACCTAGAGTATTACAATCATTAACAACCTGAGAAGGGCACCTGGGTGGCTCAGTCAGTTGGGCGTCCCAGCTTCTGACTCTTGGTTTCCACTCATCTCGTGACCTCAGGGTCGTGAGACTGAGCCCTGCCTAGGAAAGTGTGCTGGGCAGGGAACCTGCTTAAGACTCTCCCTCTTGCTTTCCCTCTGCCCTTCCTCATGTGCGTGCACATGCTCATGCTCTCTCTAAAAAAATAAGTATATAAATACAAAAATTTAAAAAGTGAGAACAGTCATGGGAAGCATTTTTGAAAGTTTCCAGCAATGAGCATTTCTTTGGATCTACTGGACACAAAGGACCGTTTGAAGCCCTCTGAACCCATCTCTGAGGCTCGGCAATGACCAGCCTTCTCTGGGAGAGAATATCAGATCACATTATGGAACTTGATTCTCCCAATACTTAGACACGTAAGTCCAGAAATACGGAATCATGAGTTAATAAATATTTATGGAGCCATCTCTGGTTACTCAGAACCAATACTCCCATTTCCACCTTCGATACACATGGACTTAAATAGCAGGATGGAGAGCCCATATTCACATTCATTCCTGAGTATGTTTGTTCAACTATGTGAACTCTAAATCCAAACACAAATAATTATTAATTGAATTGCATTATCCATGCCTTTTAGTCGCTCCTAAAGGTGAATAACACAGAGTTACTGCATCTACTTTATAGTTTATAAGCATGAAGTGCAAGTGGAGTACTGTTAAGTAGGTTATTTCAGTAGAAGGCCATAAAAATACTACTCTGTCAATGGTCATAAGAGATAGCCTTGGCAATTCTGGTGCCCTAGTGTGAGGTATAGGTGCAGATTTTTTTCTAGAGCAATCCTGTGCTCTCCAGCAGTGTTCTAATCTATGCAGATCTATAGATAACTATAATAAATCATCCAACTCCATTCCTTAAGTAAGGAATTACTGCTTTGGCTTGAAATTTTAATAGTTTAGAGGTTGAGAAATATCTAAATATTGCAAATAGCTTAACCATCATTCCACTAAGAGTGCAGGAATGGAAATAGCATCTGATTACCTGCTCTGAATGCTTCTATAAACACATTTTAAAAACATTTTTTAAAGTCTCTTCAAGCTGCTTTTTCCAAGTTGAATATTTTAGAGCTATACTAGAGTAACATGTTTTACTTAAGAAGATGGATCTAAATGTGCTTTTTAGTGAACAAGTCCTTAAGAGTGGCATTACTCATATCCGTATTACTTTTTCTCAACCCACTAACAAGACTTCTTGAGAGATGTGTTATATGCAGTTATTGCTCAATAAAAAGTACCAGAAAACTGACCTGCTAGATTTCAGCTGCTGTCTTGGTCACACGGCAAGTATGATTTGGACACAGGCCTGTCTCATAGCAGGAGCTGGAGCTGAATTTGGCAGCAAGACTTCTGGCTTTAGCCTGTCCTCCATCCCTCTGCGATGTTGGTTTTGCAAAAGGAAGTAATGTCAGGTATTTGCAAGTAACACAAACAGTAACATATTACCAAAATTACATATTTTGTTAAGTCATCCCCAAACATGTGACTCAAGACAACAATTACTTTTCCATGCTCACACATCTGTAGATCAGCTGCGTATTGGCTGACCTAGGCTGGCCTTGGCTTGGGCTTGCTTCCTTTAGCCAACACAAGCCACACAGCCAAGTTCAGTATCAATAGAATGAGGAAATACATTGTGCCCACAGTGGGAGGAAAAGGAAAGAGAGTATTTGCAAAACGATAATCTAAAATATTAAAGACTCTGATTAACTTAAACCAAGAATCACTTTATTGCAAAGATACAACAGGACTCTAAGGATCGAAGGAAAAGCTGAAAAATCAAGCCTGAAAAGGAAACAGAATGGATCCATGGGTCTATGTAGGAGGAATCCAAAGGGAGTGTCTGTAGAAACTGGTCCCTAGAGGGATGAGTATCAACCAGCTCCAGTATGTGTTGCTCTAATCAAGTTTGAAAGTCCAAGGAGAGCACCCCCGCTTGGTCAAATCACACGTGTGCTCTTGGGTTGGCTGATCAGGAACTAATGCACAACACCGGCGCATTTTCATTTTGTCTTTCCTGTAGGCAGTACAAGATGACGTGCCAGCTTGATTTCAAGGAGGGTGCCCCTGGAGTTTGTAGGACTGGCTGTCAGGTTTGTTAGAAGTTACATAGGTAATTAGAGGTCAACTATTTATAACCAGTGGGAGACAGAAAACTTCTGGCCTACCATTCTAGGCATGCTGAAATTAGTTCTGAATTGTTGTGAGACCATGGGATTGAAAAATGATGATTTATGCAAGGCAATAAGAAAGTGTCCCCAGAGTTGGCGATGATGGTCATCTTTTCTCCATTCCTGCATGCTGCACAGGGGAGAAAAATACTCACATGGACATCTGGGTATGTTTAGGAGGGGAATTGCTACTAGTAGGCAATAAACTAATGATATGAATTGCACATAGAAAATAGCACTGTAAGTTTGGAATTTACTGGACTCTTCACTTGTCATTGAGATACTTATGCAATAAGTGTACTACAAAAAATACGTCAATACACAATTCTAGATAGAGGAGTATAAATGATAACATTGAGTAAACCACACATGGTTGAGTTCCTCATAGCTGAACAATGCTTCTCAATACTAAAATATTCATATTGCCCTAAAATATATTTGTATATGTTATGTCTGTATGTCTGTGGACTGTACTTATGGACATCCATAGCATCTAAAAAATGACACTAATTCTTATGTTGGCAACTGTGGATGGGCACTGAATGCTAAATTGCTTTTAATTTCACTTTAAAGAATCTTGACTTAAGTTTTTTTATTTAAAAAAAATTTCAGGTGGGAGAGGGGCAGAGAGAGAGAGAATCCTAAGCAGGCTCCATGCTCAGCACTGAGCCCAACGTGGGGCTTGATCTCAAGACCCTGAGATCATGATCTGAGCTGAGATCAAGAATTGGACACTTAGGTAACTGAGCCACCCAGGCCCCCCTAAATTGTTTATTTTAAAATATACCACCTATGTAACAAAAGAGTATGTCTTTCTTTTAAATTTAATATATAATTTTGAATGATTTAGAAAAATGACTTCTTGAAAACATACTTGTAACTTTCAGTGTTTTTCATTTTCTTTCACTTATGCTTTTGGATGAGGTGTTAACATTTTGTGAATTTTGAATAATAAGCTATGTTTTATTTTTAATTCCTTAGAATGCACAAGTCGAGATTGTGATAGGATGAGATAACATAAAAGCACAGATCAGAAAAAGAAAAAGAAAATGGAAAATCTTCAAAGGAGTTATCTGCCTAAAAAAAAAAAAAAAAAAGAACTGGAAAGAATGCAAGTGAAATGACTCTTCTTGAGCATGCTTTGCATAAAATTGTGATGAGGCATTTCAGTCTTTACTTGAGTAAGATTTACTGATCAAAACATTAAAGATGAGCAAGAAGCTTTTTCCAATCAAATCAACAATTTAAACAGGTCAGATGAAATCCCAACCACATCATGTTCTTTAATAACAGAAAATGTGAATTATCACCCCAAAGCAATGAGAATGAAAAAGAGAATTGTTCACATCAAATTCACAACTTAGAAGAAACAGATACCACTCTGGTCACCGTATTAAAGGATGGTGAAAAGTGCATTTATCAACTAAGCAAATTGAAGGAAAAGACAAAAATCCCTGGAGTGTTACTGTTTCTTGGATTGTGATGCCAGAAAATGGCCGTCACCTCCTTCTGACAGCATGAGAGGGTTTTTAGCAAAACACAATCTGACTCAAATTAATTATTATGATTTTTTACTTGGATGTATATATCAGAAAATTTAGTATTTACTTTTACAATAAAATTATTTTAAATGGAGAAAAATTGTAGATATTGGTACTTGTATTCTCAATCTGTGGCAAAGAATATTGAGACTGCATTTTCATGTTGCCTAACTAAGCTTTAAGTTCAGCCTTGATCACTGAAGGTATCCATGACTAGAAATACGTTTTTGGTTCAAAGAAACACAAAATGCCACTTTCTGATAAAAAAAAATTAAAATAATTCACAAATGCAATTACTAGCACTCAAAAAGTTCGAGTAAACACCAGTCAATAAGTAACAGGCAACAAAGATAAGTAAATGCCAATATGTTAACGGCCATCTAGAATAGAATAATATCATATGCTCAATATCAGTAGAGCATAATAATGATTTTGGTGGCACCAAGGGAATAATATTAACACAAAAGAAAGCAAAAAGTTCAGTTTATTAGAAATTATTTCTAAAAAAAAAAGAAATTTCTAACTTTGTTTAAGCAATAGCTGATCACGTAAAGCAGATTTTATAAACTAAGTGTCTGGGATGGGGAAGTCAAAATGAGAGTACTAGTTTAATGTGTAATAAGGTAAAACAAACAATTATAAATAATTATGCGGGGGAAATACTATCTAACTTTGTACCAGGGATAAAAATTATATTAAACAACAAGCATTCATTATAGTTCTTGCTGGGCTCCCAGAAGAAAACAATGGGGTGGATCTCGTTTGTTTTACACCTGTTGTAAAACGCACACATTCTGGCCTAAGCACTACAAAAAAAATTTCAATTTTCAGCATTGATATAAAAGATTTGCTATGCCTATGATCCTGGTGCTAACATAATTGATAATTAAAAGTGTATACAAGTTAGAATCGGAGCCAAAATCCCAGGCCCATGTACAGCATATACAGTTAGATTTCGTTGCTAGGAGACAGGGCTGCCGATTACCAATAGCGATGACTCTAATGTTCTTTAGAAAAATCCAGAGACCACATATGGGGTTTTGTTTTTGTTTTTATTTTAATTCACCCAGAGATGGAACAAATAACTTGATAGACAAATTGAAAACTTTGACCTTATAAATACACTTGTACACATGATGATAATGCCAACGAAATACTGTTAAAGCAATTAGATCTCATTAGGCGAGATGTGAAATGTTTAGAAGATAAGAGGAAATTAACAGGAGACTAGCCCTCAAATCAAGAGCGAGACATGATCTTAGGTGAAAATTTAAATTAATACTGAAATGTGCTATAAGTTATTTGTCATGAACTGTTGCTTGTTGATAATAAGGTTAGCAGAAGCTTACCAGAAAAGCCCAGAGAAATCTAAATTTGGCTGTTTCACTTTTTAAAAGTCAAACAAAAGTACATATTGCAATTTTTTAAGATGTGTTTTTAAATTTCACCAAAAGCTACACATGAAATATGAAGCAAAAATGACATTGCGACAAAATATAAGATTTTACTACAAGGAAGAAAAAAATATTTTTAGGCCTATAAAGCAGTAAGAATATTACAAGAAATCACACATCTCTATAGGGACTGTTTTCTGGCCATTTCTTTTCACTGACTTATTGAGATAATTTCACATGTCATAAAATTCACCCATTCAAAGTGATCGGTTCAATGGTTTTTAGTATATTCAGAGTTGTGCAACCATCACCATAGTCTAATTTTTGTCATATTTTTGAATAACAGCTTTATTAAGATATAATTCACATACTATAAAGTTCACCTTTTTAAAGTGTACAATTCAGTAGTTTTTAGTATATTCAGAGTTGTGCAATCATACTCACTATTTAATTTCAGAGCATCTCCTCACTCCAAAAAGAAGCCCCTCCTCTTCCTCCCTCCACCCTTCTAAGTCACTACTTTCCGCCTCTGTGGATGTCTCTTTTCTGAACACTCCATATAAATAGGAATATGCCCCTTTTATGTCTGCCTTCTCGCATTAAACACGCTGTGTCCCAGTTGCATGTTGTAGGATAGATCAGAACTTCCTTTGATAAACTAAACATATTTAGTCGTATGGATATACCACATGTTAATCACACGTTCATCAGTCGATAGACATTTCGGTTGTCCCAATTTTGGCCATTATGAAAAATGTCATTTTGAACATTTGTGTACAAGTTTTAGTGTGGACACATATTTTCAGTGGTCTTGGATTTATACCTAGGGGTGGATTCCTGGATCATACGATAACTCTGTTATAGCTTTTGGGGGAACTGCCAAACAATTTTTTTTTAAATAGTGGCATCGAGGGCACCTGAGGGTGCTCAGTGGCTGAGCATCTGCCTTCAGCTCAGGGCGTGACCCCGGGGTCCCGGGATCAAGTCCTGCATCGGGCTCCCTGCGTGGAGCCTGCTTCTCCCTCTGCCTGTGTCTCTGCCTCTCTCTGTGTGTGTGTCTCTCACGAACAAATAAACAAATAAAATCTTTAAAAAATAATAAAATAAAATAGGGTCATCATTTTACATTCCCATAAGCAATGCATAACAGTTCCAATTTCTCCATATCCTTGCTAAACCTTCTTATGGGTTGTCTTTTTTAGTTTAGCCATCTTAGTGTCTATGAAGTAGATTGGCATTGTGGTTTGGGTTTGCATTTCCCTGATGACTAAAGATGTTGAGCATCTTTTCAAATGTTTATTGGCAAGTAGTACATCTTCTACGGAGAAGAGAAATGTTTATCCAAATCCTGTGCCCCTCTGTAATCAGATTATCTTTACTTTTTATTGTTGACTTGTATTTCTTGCCATTTTAAGATAAAATAAAGTCTTTTATATTTTATGGGATAAATTTGACATAAAAATTGTGTGAAGTTTAAGGCACACCTGTGTTACTTTGATATATTTATATATTGCAATATGATTACCACTGTAATATTTACCACATTATGTCATTTTAATTCAATACTGTTGTCTCTAGTCATTAAACTGTGCACTGTAGGCAGATCCCTGGGTGGCTCAGCAGTTGAGCGTCTGCCTTCTGCTCAGGCCGTGACCCCGGGGTCCTGGGATCGAGTCCCACATCGGGCTCCCTGCATGGAGCCTGCTTCTCCCTCTGCCTGTGTCTCTGCTCCCCTCTCTCTCTGTGTCTCTCATGAATAAATCAATAAAAATCTTTCAAAAAATAAAATAATAAAATAAACTGTGCACTGTATGTTTTTTATGTGTGTATGTGTGCAAACAATGTATTTCTAAGGCTTATTTATTACTTGTTACAACTTTGTACACTTAAACAACAATTAAAATATAATCTTGATAGAATAAAATAGAAATTTGGAAAAATTGAACAAACACTGCTCTTTTGGGTTTGCTTTATAATATCTGACTTTTAAAATTTGAAAGAACTTAAATGATACAGTTGGATATAAATACAAAAAATGCTGAAATTGCAATAGAAATAACAATTCAATATATAAAATTAAGATATTTTAAATATTTTCTGTCGTCTAATCATTTGTCTAAGGGACCTCTTTACATTGTTTGAGCATAACACGTAAAATCCATAGCTCATTTCTGAATTTAAATATTGCTTTACAAAATTTGATGATGATTTCAGTTACTAATGCTTCTACAGAGCACAGGTTTCAAAGTTGAAATTTATACAGGAAAAGAAAATACCTAAACAGTATATGGTAATCTAATTTGACACAACTGTCAGTGATACACAAATTATGTGGAAATTTTTGACTGTAACAATATTAGTTAAGGGAAAAATGATTTTCTCTCAAAATATGTAATACTTCATAAATTATCTATTTTTCATTGCTAATGTAAACATATCCAGCCCATCAGCAAAGCTCTCAACTACAATCCATAATAATTAATACAGTTGTCCTTGCTGTTTTTCTTATTTCAGTCAATGAAAACCACAGTTTTATACATGTTTTTTCAATTTTGCTGCATTAATGTCAAGGTCAGGATAGGAGGCTATGGTATATTTATTTAACAGTTAGCTTTATTTATAATTTTAAAATATCTATACATTTCCATTTCTTCTCTCGTCCCCTAGACTAATCTGGTCATGTTTATTATTGATGGATTAATTTAACACTTTGTTAAGTGTGAGTGGATTATTATGGTTTTGTATAATTAAAATGAATCAGTGGAGAAAGGCTAACTGCGAGTCTTCCCCTCCTAATCCTGGAAGGCCCTAGTTTGCTACTCATAATTATATTGAGAGTGGGAGGTGTGGCTGTGAGGAAGTAAAAAAAAAAAAAAAAAAAAAAAACAGAGCCAATCTAAACACCTGTGCAGAAAAGAAACGTAGGCAGCTATCACCACACGTCATCGACTGTACCAAATAGATTAAAAAGCACTGGAACATTATTAAGAAAATTGCACAAAGAAAATATGATCCCACATTATAAATGTCTGAGACTCTAAGAAACTCGAAACGACCCTCAGTTCCTCTTTTACTAAGCATGCAGCTGAGTGAGGAAGGCATTCAGCCCATGAAGAAGACTTATTCTTGTCCAATGCCCACTCCACATGTTGCAAACAGTGTGGAGTCAAAGACCCTCGAGAAAAGTAACCCATTTGAAACTCCTCTGCCAGGAAACAAAATCAGTTTCTTATTTATTTATTTATTTATTTATTTATTTATTTATTTATTTATTTATGCAAAATCAGTGTCTAACGAAGGAGCATTCCTATTCCATTGTCCTTTCCCAAGGTGGAAGGTCCTCCCCATCTCTGCCAGGTAGGTCTTCAGGATTATTGTGGGTCACATTAGTTTCTCCAATGCACCAGCCATTTGACCCCTCCCCAAATGGAGAGTTTAGTGCAGCCACTGTGCCCCGGTTCTCCTACTGTGTACTTGGAGAGCATGCACAGGTGACTTACCTTTTGAGTTCAATGGTTTCCAGAGCAAGAGAGTTCACCCTGGAGTTTAATGTGGAGTCTACTACGATGAAGCCAGAAAGCCTACGCTTTGAGCTTGACACAGAGGCAAAATGGGACCCTTGGACTCACTTGTTTAGGAAGGAGTTGAACATATTTTGCACAAGGGAAGTAGAGTGAGTTGAATACTTGCTGACCTGAAAGTGCTAATCTGTAATGCAATTCACAGAGCATTTCTGGGTTTTAACCTCATACCACAGAGAAGATTATAGATTCTCTCCTACCTGTTGCCTAGTGGATCATGTGACCAGACCTGGCCAGTGGCTTATGGTGAAAGTGGGACTGACGTCTGGGATGGAGCTCTGTGTTGCTATGTGACAGTCCGTGATGACCAGCAATGTTTGGGACAGTAGCTGCTCCGTTAGCCTGAAACCAGAGAGAGTAACCAAGGAGGAAGCAAAACCACAGCTGACCCCCAACAGATAGGTCGATAGGAGAGAAAAAACTTCTGTTGTTACGAGCCATAGAGAGAGGAGAGTTATTACATTATAATGTAGACGTTCCCAGTGGCTGCAGTGACATTTCTTAGTACAAATAAGGCATTCCTCAAATTAAATGTTTGAACATTTAATGCTTAACTGGTGAATATTATGAATTATTATTATTAACTGGAAGCATTATGAATCACAAATACTGCCTCAAATTTATCATTTTTTTAAGTTGTATTTATTGGAGAGAGAGAGAGCACATGAGCAGGGGCAGGAGGAGAGGGAGAGGGAGAAGCAGACTCCCCGCTGGGCAGGGAGCCCGATGCAGGGCTGGATCCAGGGACCCCGGGATCATGACCTGAGCCGAATGCAGACACTTAACCGACTGAGCCACCCTCAAATTTACTTTTAAAATTTGTTGTTCTGATTGAAGTCTAGACTCAGAAAAGGGTGATACTTTTCCCGGAGAAAAGCAGGTTAACTTTAAAACTCGAGTTCTTTTCAACCATTTACAGTATTTACAGTTACTGCTGGTAGCACAATGATTTTAGAATAATGGAAGCTAATGTGACTTTTTACTCCCAATTTCTCCCCGGGATACTTGGCAGTTTCTCTCAATCTTCTGGTTGCTTTCTCAAAAACAGCTGGGACTTAATTCTGAGAAAGCAGAGAAACAACATTGTCCTACAGCTTTTAATTGCCAATTAAGCAGGTTTCAATTTATGAATCCATCTCATCTGTGATTAAACTGGAGTTTTTTTTTTTTTAAAAAAGATCTTTAAAGACTTTGAGTACTTCTTCACATTCCTTTCCTGAGTAGACAGAGTTAATAAGTTTTAATCTATATCCATAAATAAAAATGAATGTCTTTGTCTAACACTTGAAGGAAAGTAAAATATGTGTACTGTAGACCCTCATACCTGCAAATGTTAATAATATTACATTATGTTTATGGCAATATCAAGCAGATAATTACATGAAAAATCATTGTTGTGAATTAATTAAAAGGCACTGACTGGGCAAAATGCATAAATAGCAAAATACCATCTACTTATATGATATAGATCATATATATGCCCATCAGATAGGTTTGTCAGGTACAAGCGCACACATGAAATTCTGAAATGGAAATTGTCTCAGAGAAAAAGCAATCATATATATGTCTGTGTTCACAAAAATGTTTTAAGAAGTATTTTTATAAAGCACCCTTGACTCATATTTAGATTTCATTGCCAATCTTAAGTAAATTATCTCACAGTCTCTATTTTCCTGGGTGGGTGCGAGAGTAGTGTTTATTCATTTAATTGGTTCTGGAGTAAAGATTTCTCATTTGGTTCCTGCTGTACTCCCAAAGTTAAAACATGTATTATATTAAGAGAAAATAATGTCTGAGTAAATTATTATTGAACATGGCTCTTTCTGTTATTAATGACATATTGATTTGTAGATCCCCCCCACCCCATGACCTATTTCTTATGTCTCCATGGACTCCAAATTAGAGGAAGAAATAGGATTTTTTTTTCCTCTCTATATTCAGTATTAAGAGTAGCAAATCCTGATACTAAGATGGTCAGGAAATTGAGGGGTGGGGGGGGGATACCCTGTTTGCTAAATTAGGAAATCCTAGGACTGGTCTCCATATTCCCCAAGTCTCCTGTATGGGACACCACCCTCTTGGATGGTGGTTCTCAATCTTGGCTGCACATTAGATCATGTGGGAGCTTTCAAAAATTCTGATGCCCAAGTACACCCTGAATTAATTAAGTATAAATACTTTGGGGAGTGTGTCAACTTGACTGGGACATGAGGTGCCCAGATATTTGGTCAACCATTATTCTAGATTTTCCCGTGAGGATGTTTTTAGATGAATTTAACATTTAAATTGAAAGACTAAGTAAAGCAGATTGTCCTCCCTAATGCAGGAGGGCCTCATCCAATTAGTTGAAGACCTGAATCCAACAAAAAGACTGACCTTCCCCTGAATAAGTGAGAATTCCTTCTTTCATGACTGCTTTGAGCTGGAACATTGTGTTTGTTTGTTTGTTTGTTTTCCTGCCTTCAGGCTTGAACGGAAACATCTGTTCTTCCTGGGTCTTGAGTCTGCTGGCTTTCAGATTGGAACTCACACCATCAGCTCTCCTGGATCTCTAGCTTGCTGCCTGCAGATCGTGGGACTTGTCAGCCTCCGTAATTATGTGAGTCAATTCCTCATAATAAATCTCTCTTTCTCTCTTCATATATATATGGCCATGTGAATTTATATGGCCAAAGAAATGTGAGACGTCATGGATGTCGCACGTCTGTCATGTTCAAGAGCCAGGGGAGAATCTCCATGCACTCTTTTCCCTGTAGTGTAATGATCACAAATGTTTTAGGGGTTTTAGGGACAGGATGTTCAGGGGGTCTGGTTCCTGAAGTGAAGGTGATGAGAAGATGACATGCAGCAGAGCACAACTGACCCAGAGTGGACATGAAGCATGAGTGAGAGGAATAAATAATATTATGAGTTTTCTGTAAGAGTTTTATGAAACCGTGTTAAGATACACACACATACACACATGCTTTGCCAGTTCTGGGGCTATTCTGCCTCAGGGTTTGTTGTTATGTGAGGTAATATATTTTCTTATGGGATAAAAGATTTGGTCATGGTTTTATGTTGTTTTTATCTATAATCATTCAAATTGTGCAGCAGAAATACTCTTCTCAATCCTTCAAATCCTACTCATTGTCCTGTCTTCCCTGGTGTCATAGGACAGCATTGTGCTTCTCATTTCTGTCACACAGCTATACATGTTTTTCTCATCACATGCACCTGAGTGATTCCTAATGTCTTACTTTGCTATTGCCTCTCTGCTGGCCTATGGGCTTCCCGAGGGGAAGATTTATATCTTTCTATCTTTGCTTCTCTGGCATCTATACCCATACCAAGTACCTAACAGGGCTCAACATACATTTTTTCTGAACTAAATCACATAATCCCTCCATGTTGAAGTGGTAATATACCTTCTTCAAGTGCCGCATGCTCTAGTTAACAGTTGTATAAGCAGCTGTGCTTTTACTAAGTTTCTTCCTTTACACTCCTATAATTTTTATTTTTCATTATAAAAATCTTACCCTCATTTCAAAAAAAAAAAAATTAGAAAAGAGTGTCAAGGGGCACCCGGGTGGCTCAGTTGGTTGAGCCAACGACTCTTGATTTTGGCTCAGGGCTCAGGCCATTAGATTGAGCTCCTCATTGGGCTCTACGATGGGTGTGGAGTCTGCTTAAGATCATCTCTCTCCTTCTGTCCCTCTCCTCCCAAAATAGGAAAGGTGTCAAAATGTATAAAGTAAAACTGGATAGGAAAGAAAGGAGTAGATAAAATAGCCCCCAAGTTCTGAAATGCAATGCAATAAGAGCAGATAGGTATGTACAAACGTCAGGAAAATAACATGAAGACCGTCACACATTTAGCATACGTAAATGTATACACAGTACCTAACGGTATGCCCCAAATTCAACTTTGTGCTAAAAAAACCAACAAACATCTCTCTCCTCCAGCCATCCAAGACGCCCAAAGGAAAGAAGGCTAAGGGGAAGAAAGTGGCCCCCGCCCTGTTGTTGTGAAGAAGCAGGAGGCCAAAAGGCAGTCAATCCCCTGTTTGAGAAATGGCTCAAGTATTTTGGCATCTGACAAGACATCCAGCCCAAAAGAGACCTCACCCACTTTGTCAGATGGCCTTGCTACATCTGGCTGCAGCAGTAAGAGATTTTTCTCAATAAACATCTAAAAATGCCTCCCACAATTAACCAGTTCACCCAGGCCTTGGACCGCCAAGCAGCTACCCGACTGCTTAAGCTGGCCCCCCAGTCCAGACCAGAGACAAAGCAAGAGAAGCAGCAGAGATTGTTGGCTGGCTTGAGAAGAAAGCTGCTGGCAAAGAGAATGTCCCAACTAAAAGGCCACCTGTCCTTGGGGTTGGGGTTAATACAGTCACCACCTTGGTGGAAAACAAGAAGGCTCAGCTGGTAGTGATGGCGCGTGACGTGGATCCCACTGAGCTGGTTGTCTTCGTGCCTGCCCTGTGTCATATGATCGGGGTTCCCTATCCGTACTGTCAGAGGGAAGCCAGGCTGGGGCGTCTGGTCCACAGGAAGACCAGCACCACTGTCACCTCCACACAGACTAATTCAGAAGACAAAGGAGCTCTGACTCAGCTGATGGAAGCCATCAGGATCAATTACAGTGACCGATTTGATGAGATCTGCCATCACCAGGGAGGCAACATTCTGGGTTCAAAGCCGGTGGCTCCCATTGCCACGGTGGAAAAGGCAAAGGCTAGTGAACTGGCCTGAGTGGACACTTGAATTTTCTGTATGTGAAAGTAATAAAAAGTCCCTTTTCAAAAAGAGAGAGAGAGAAAGAGAAGAAAGTAACCAGATGGAGAAACAATAACGCTTACAAGAATCATTATAACCATAATATAAAATTTATCTATAATGATGGATAATATTCATTGAGCACTTTGTATGTGCCTTGCCACATTCTAAGCAATTAACTTACATCAATTCACTTAAACATCAGGATAATCTCTTGAAATAAGTACTAGGATGATCCCAGTATTAGAGAGTAATAAAAAATAACTTTTTAAAAATGATTTTATTTATTTATTCATAAGCGACCCAGAGAAAGAGACAGAGACACAGGCAGAGGGTGAAGCAGGCTCCATGCAGGGAGCCCGACGTGGGACTCGATCCCGGGACCCCGGGGTCATGCCCTGAGCCAAAGGCAGATGCTCCCAAAAAGGATGAACATTTAAGCCAAGGTCATAAAACTATTAAGTTGTATAACCTAGATTGAAATTCAGGCAAATCAAGTACAAAGCCAGCGTTTTTATTGGCAATGCTATGACCACCTTCTAGATGTTGACACTGCTTGTAACTTTTCATTTTATTTTATTTTATTTTATTTTATTTTATTTATTTTATTTTATTTTATTTTATTTTATTTTATTTTATTTATTATTTTTTTGCTTGTAACTTTTCTATTTTGAATTAATTACAGCCTCACAGGACTTGTCAGAGGTAGCACAAAGAGCTGCTGGGTACACTTCACCCAGTTTCCTTCAATGGCTCCGTCTTAGTTGTACAACAGTATCGAAATCAATACAGCACAATATCACAACACAAGCATGTACTTGGTACAGTGTGTGTGTGTGTGTGTGTGTGTGTGTGTGTGGTTCCCCGACATTGATTTGTATCATCACCGCTCCAGTCAAGGTGCAGGACTACTTCATCGCCGCGAAGCGCTCCACGCTCCTCCTCTTAACCATTTCTGCCACTTGGCAACCACTGATTGGTTCTCCATCTCTGAGATTTCGTCATTTTTGAGAACATTCTTTTAAATGTAACCATATGGTAAATGGCTTTTTGAGACTAGCTTTTTCGGTCAACCCAAGGCCTCCGACGTCCACCCATGCTGTTGAGTCAACAGCGTGTTGCTTGTTATTGTCAGTCGTATTCCATGGTTCTCGGTGTACAACTGCTAGATCCTTCTTCTGGTGTAGACCATTTTGGCTGTTTACAGGATTTGGCTACTACAAATAAAGCTGCTATAAAAACTTGTGTACAGGCTCTCGTGTGGAAATAAATTCTTATTTTGGGGGATAAATATCTAGGAATGCTACATTGTATGGCCAGCATTCAGTTTTCTTTTTCTTTCTTTCTTTCTTCCTTTCTTTCTTTCTTTCTTTCTTTCTTTCTTTCTTTCTTTCTTTCTTTCTTTCTTTCTTTCTTTCAGAAATGCTAAGCTATTTTCTTTAGCAGCTGTACCATTGTACATCTCACGGGCAATGCATGTATTCAACTTTTCTACTGTTTTCCGCCCTGTTCCCACCAGCCTACCTCAACCAGCACTTGCCCTTTGCTTTGCTTTTCCTAACGTGAAAAACCACACACCAGCGAAGACGTTTTAAGTCTTTGCTGTTATCAACGATGTGACAATGAAGAAAGCCTCTCAACACATTTTCCCTGTTTGTTCCATGTAGTGACGATGAAATCATAGACTGTTACAGCTTGAAGGATGTTGGAAGAATCATCTCATCATTCCACAGATCAAGAGCCAAAGGCTCAGCTGGCTTCCAGGGCTCTCCCAAGTCCCCACAGCTAATTGAGAACAGTGCCAGGAATCCCCTCCACGTGTAGAGTTCTAGCCACAGCTTCCTCAAAAAAAAAAAACTCTCGGGCCATCCGTGACAGTCCCGTCGTCCTGCTTCCTGCACCACGTGTAGCTCTGATCACTGTCTGCCTCTTCGTGCACACGTTTCCTTTATATCTCCCCTGAACAGTTCTGGCTCCCATAGCATCCACTCGGGATGGCCAGCACCCTTTCTCCCCCGGAAATCCTTCCTACACTTTGTCGAGTCTTATTCTCGTACAGTCCTGCGCGCACACACTCCTCACGTTCTTCTCAGTTACTATTACTTCCCTTCCTCCAGTTATGGCCTTTAGCCCCCTTCTTACCCTAGTCTTCCCCTCTTCTCCTTCTCCTCCTTCCTCCTTCCCCACTCAGGATCTTCCACACCTCTCCTCTCTCTCTCTCTCAGCCCAAAGCCCATACTTAGGACTCCTTTAGGACATTCCCGTCTCTACCCTCCAGTGTCTCTATACGCAATCCTCAGCCCTACATGCTGTTTAGGAATAAAGACTTTTACTTTTCCTTCTCGTGATGTCAACAATGTTAGACAGATGGAATAATTCAGGATGTAATTTTGGGTTCTTGGGTGTTTTTGCTTTTTTTTTCAATTCATAGGAAGTCACAAAGAAATGTAGAGGGGAGTCCCATGGACTCACCACCCTGCCTCCCCACTATTAGCACTTTACAGAACTGGTGTACAGTATGAAAACCAGGATATTGACACTGGTACAGCACACAGAATTAATTCAGATTTCACCCATTATTCTGCATTTGCGTGCGGGTGTGTAGCTCTGGGCAATTTTATCACATGCGTGGGTTGGTGATGTAACCACCACCACAATCAACATACTTTACTGAACCATCTCCCTAAGGCTCCCTCTTGCTACTTCTTTGTAGTCGCATCCACTCTCCCCCATGTGTGTTCTTCACCTCCCCTCGACCCCTCCTAACCCCTAATGCATTTTCATCTCTATAATTTTGCATAAATATTTTGGAACATTACGTCTTCTGGGCAGATTGGCCAGAAGACATAACAGTATCAGTATACAATGTCCTTTTCTGTCTTTAGTAATTTTCTTTGCTCTGAAATCCACTTTATTTGATGTGTATATAACCACTCCTACCTTCTTTTGATTAAGGTTTGCATGGTATACATTTTTCCATCCTTTTACTTTCTACTTACCTATTCATAATATTTCAAGTGAGTTTCTTACAAACAGCACACAGTCGGGTCGTGATTTTCAATCTGCTCGGCCAATCTGTTTCTTTGAGTTGGCACAATTAGATCACTTATATTTGATGTAATAATTGAAATATGTTAGAGCCTAAGTCTGTCATTCTCTTTTTGTTTTCTATTTGTTTTTAGTGGTTTTCCTTCCTTTCTTCTTTCTTTCTTTCTTTCTTTCTTTCTTTCTTTCTTTCTTTCTTTCTCTTTCTTTCTTTCTTTTGTTTTTTGTTTTTACGGGTTATTTGAACATGTTTCAGAACTCCATTTTGATATCTCTATAGTGTTTTCGAGTATGTCTGTACACTTTTTTTGTGGCTGTTTTAGGTATTACATTGTATGTACATAACTTATCACAGTCTGCTAATGTTGACATTTTACCAGTTTGAGTGAAGCACAGAAACTTTACCTCCCTTTCTCTTTACTCTCACCGTTTATGATACTATTGTCTTCACTATTTCCTCTACAAACACTGAGAATAACATCATACAGTATTACAATTTCACTGTAATCATCAAATATGATTTACTTATTTGAGAAGGAAAGAGAAGGAAAATATACTGTCTGTACCCATATCTTTACTCTTTCTGTTGTTTTTACTTTCTTCCGGATGTTCTAAGATTCCATTCTTTATTATTTCTTTTTGTCTTAAAGAATGTCCTTTAGCCATTTCCTTAGGGTAGGTCTACTGGCAAGACAATTTATTTTCACACCTAAGAATGTCTTGATATCCCCTTTCACCATCTGATTAGCATCAGTTAATTGTCTTTTCTCATTCAAATTGTGGTTTTCTGGGTTCTTTGTATGATGGGTGGGTGATTTTTCCTATTGCATCTTGGACATTTTGGCTATGTTAGGAGACTCTTGATCCTATTTAAATCTTCTATTTTAGCTTGTAGTCGCTGTGTTTAGATTTAGCATGTAGGTCCCGGCCTACTTATGTGGACTTTAGTTTTCAGAGCCTTTGCAATGTAATTCTGGTCTGTTTTGCTCTCCTGGTGCTGCTGGGGCTCCTACTCAGTCCCTACTGTGCTGCCTGAAGGAGCTGAAATAATATCCTGGGTCATCTTCTGCTGGGGGACGAGAGTGGGGGCTACGAGGGGATGATGGAGAGCCACAAGACTCTGGGCCTGGGTCTCTCATGCCACTGTGCATAGGGCAGGGGAATGCTGGGTTCCACTAACACCTCCCTGGGGGGTGGATCCACTTCCCTACTGGTATCCCAGTGATCATCTTGCAGCAGCAGTTGGGAGGCAGGTCTCAGCCAGCTGATGCCCTAGGAAGGATCAGGGGTTCAGGTTCCCCATTAGGACTCTCACAGGCTTGCCCTTTTCTGGCACTGAGAAAGAAGGAAAAACCAGGACACAGTGCTGTCATTCCTCAGTTCCTGAGCTTCCTAGCCAGTTCATCCTCTTCTTCTCCTAGCTCTCTGGGCCCTTTTGTCACTGCCTGTTGGGGTATTTAAAGGGCATTTACTCAAAGAGGAAGAGTGGGAATCTGTGAGCCCATGCCCTCTTGTTTCAGGACCGAAAGTCTCCAAGGGTTTTACGTATTATCTTATTTAACCTCATCAACTTCTTTGAGGTAAGATAATACATAATCTCCTATTTTCCACATAGTATAGTTTAAGAAAGAAAAATGAAAATTAAGATCCTGGCAAAGACACTAAAGACGAGGAATATATAGGTGAGACTTATCCATGCACACACAAAAGAGGTATGGCTATAATTCTGAAGAGATTCATCCCCCAAATAAAGCAATTTGGAATGAACAAACAAGCTTTTAGATGTTATTTTATTCTGATATGCTCTTTAAAATGCATTAAACTCACATTTTATTTTTCATGATTTTTCATTATACTGCTTGGGCAATCACACGTTAAGAATATTTTTCAGTTGTGTTACCTTACAATCATAAGGAGGAACACACAGCTTTGAGTTGATTCTTCTTACACAATAAGATGTGACTGGTTAGCAACACGTAACGTAGTATTTCTATCTCTTCAGACACTGTACTTCCTGAAAAGTCAAACTCTGTTTATACTCAGAGGTTCTTCTTTACATAATGTTTTTCCTGTATTTACATAGAAAATATATTATAGAATCTCCATGTCATTTTAGTGTAAAAAATATCCCTTTTGTTTTATTCCCTTTTATATGAGGAGAGTGTATCCCAAGTCATGAAAGAGAAATGAAAGAATCCTATTACTATGGAAAGAAGGAGATAAAAGGGTTTGGCTCAAGTCAGATTATATTCAGCCCAGTGATTCTTGACTGAATGTCTATATGTTGTTTTCCACATTCACCATCTTCAATTAAAAATAGTTGCAGAGCAAATAAGAATATTAATACATTATTTTACAGTTTACATCGTCCTTTCATATGCATCATTTTCATTTTGTTACCGTGAATTTCCTAGGACTCGTGAATTAGTAAGAGGCCTCGTGCTTTGGCCCCTGATTGCTTGGGTTGGGGTGCTAGCTCTACCCTTTCCTAACTGAGTAACCTCACCCAGGTTATGTAACCTTTCCTAACTTCATTTCCCTCATCCCCACCATCACGTGGGCAAGTTACTCAACCTTTCCGTCCCTCAACATCCTTGTCCCTTAGGTAATACAGTGTTCAAGGAGGATCAAGTGAGAATATGAAGTAAAACACTTGGAATAATGCCTGCACATAGTAAATACTTAATAAATGTTACTTACTCTTATCTTCATCCTATATATGAGGACCATCTGGTTCAACAGATAAGCACATGCAAGAAATGGATATGCAACGTATCTTGTACTAATTTATTTTACGTTAAAATGAAATGAATTTAAATTTTCTTTAAACGCTTTTGCAGAATTGCATTTCAGAGCTGAAGAACTGGAGAGAGCAGTAGATAATACTGAGGAAGACATTTACTGCCTGTCACAGAGCAGCCACTTTGGAGCTCAGAGCTTCTATCTTTACAACATCCCTTTGAATTTTAACGTAACCCTTTAGGAAACTATGACCTCTCACATCGAATAACCACCTTTTTGGACTGAAGCTCAATTGGACCTGCCACATGTTTTGTATTGCTAGTGAGCTAAAAATGATTTTTTGTGTATTCAATTCAGCAACTGATTTGATGATAGGAATTACTTATGTTGGATCCCAATTAAATGAAATAGTATCCCTCTAAAAATACTTCCATAATTCTCATTAAGTAAATTTATATTACCAAAGAATTGTAACCAACTGTGATGTATTTAATTACATCAGCAAAACATTTGTAGAAATTTGTTTTCTCTTCATTATACTGGAGTCTGTATAATATTCTTAACTTTGCCCATTGGCTTAACAGACACTTACTGTCTGTTTCTTTACAGGAAAAAGTTTGCCAGTAGCTCACCTAAGACGCTATTGTGACTCTTTCTCTGAGAAAATGGCTTTTTGGCCACCAGGCAGCCATGTGCTTTGAACTACAATTTTCTAATAGTGATTATGAAGAGCCTCTGTTAATCAGAGTTGACTATTCCCTAAAATATATAATGTTTAGCCTTGGGATCTGAAAATATTTTGAGTTTATAGTAGACTAGAGCAAATTCTTCATAATTTTAGCCTGTAATTATGACCTCGTAGCAGGAAGGTCGACGTTTTTTAAACTAGCAGGAGCCTACAGAAGGTGTTCCCACGTAACACAGGAAGATTTTTTTTTCTTTTGTGAAAATCCAGGAGGCACGTTTTCAGACTTTGTAGAGTCAAAAGATCAGGCAACTTAAAACAATTTACAACAGTATTTCCTTTTCCCTTAATGGTTAAATTCTTGCAAATTTATTTTAACCTCATAAAACCATTAAAATGTTTCTATATATTTTCCTTTGGGCTTTTTTTAACATTAATGTGCTTTTGTAACCTGCCTTATTGGGTATTAACTATTCCTTTTACTCTTTTTTGTTGTTGCTGTTCTCGCCCAAGTATATTATATATTTAGTGTTCAAATGCCTCTTCACTCCATCTTTACCTCTCCTAAAACATTTTTGCCTTAATTATATACAGAACAAGTCATCACACAGTATACTTAAATGATAGGATTTGAGAAACAGTGTATCACGATGTTTATAAAATGAGATTTTTGGTGCCAGACCAGAATTCTACTTCCTACTTTGCCATGTGCTAAGAACATGACCAATTGAATGAGTTCCTATGAACCCACGTTTTCTTAAGTATAAATGGGGGATCAAAATAGCCTCTAACTCAGAAGACTGTTGTGAGCATAAAGAAGCTAAGTGTTTGAAACACAGACATTACTTAATACATGTATTATTATTCCTACACTCTGGGAAGTGATCATGGTTCAGCTGGCCTAATCCCAACATTATGTAAATGAGAGAAACTGGCCGGAAAGTCTGAGGGACTTAAGCCAAAGCTTCCCAAGCATTCCCATTTAGCCGCATATCCAGGTTTTAGATTTTTTGTTTTAATTTTACCAAACCACCCACAAGCTCTTTTATTATGGAATGGAAAGCCAGCTTCACCCCCTCAAAGGGTATCATGGGATATAAGTATCGTGAAACTAACAGTATTCATCTCGACTCTTTTGCTCATGGATTACTGTAGGCCTGGGGAGGGCAGGGTCTTTCTTCTACTCTGAAAGTAGAGCCCGCATCCTGCCCACCTCTGGGTTCCCCAGGGCTCAGGACAAGATCATCGTAACTGTTAATGGACATATCTAATCTATTCTCAGCAGAAATAAGATATTTTAGACATATTTACCTATTCATAGCAGTAGTAATGACTAAAAAAATAAAGTGATACTGCTTAATTTTTTTTTAATTCATTTATGATAGTCACAGAGAGAGAGAGAGAGAAGGCAGAGACACAGGCAGAGGGAGAAGCAGGCTCCATGCAGGGAGCCCAACGTGGGACTCAATCCCGGGTCTCCAGGATCGCGCCCTGGGCCAAAGGCAGGCGCCAAACCGCTGTGCCACCCAGGGATCCCAGTGATATTGCTTTTTATTTACTGAGCACCTCGGTCTATGCCAGGCACTGTGCTGTGTCAATTTGACACATATTATCTTAATCTTCACGATAATCATCAACAGTGGTTATCGTCATTCCCACATTATGTACTATAAACTAGAAGAAAACATAAATATGGTGAATTTTGTTAACTGGCTGACACGTAATAATTAGGGCAGCCTGTTGAGATTGAAGCTGTTCTCACTTCCCAAGGCCATTTCTTTGGGAAAAGGAGCCTAAGCTTTTGTTGCCTCTGTGGGGCCCTGCATAAAAATATTCTGGTGCCCCCTAGAGGTGACCAGGAACGTGCACTTGTCAAATGCCCGGCAAGGAGAAGACCGCTTAGCAGGCACCGACCATCACTCAGTACTGTTTAATTCTCTATACTTAAGTGGCTCAGATGTAACCACAAAGTAGCTCTAGAAAGCAGTGGTTCTCCAATTTCAGCGGGCGTCAAAACCACTTGGAGGGCTCGTTTAGACCCAGATTGCTGGCCTCTACCCCCAGAGTTTCTGATTCTGTGGGTCTGAGGTGGGGTCTGAACATTTGCATCTCCAGCTACCTCTCTGGTGTTGTTGATGCTTCTGGTCCAGGAGCCATACTCTGCGAGCACTGCCCTAGAGAGTCATCTCAAAGGTTAAGCCGACTCCTGAAGCTGCTGGGATATTACTTGGGGTGCCACTCCTGCAGACCCTAGCTCTCCCCTACTCTTCTTAGATGACCATAAATAGAGCACGTGGAGAGATGTGCACATCTCCAGTTCCTGATGAATTGTAGATTCCTCGATCCCTGAGAGTTTCAGCGGATCTCTAGGGATAGCCATGTGTAGGAGAACCAATTGAGGTTTGAGGTCAGAGAACTTGGGTTCTGATTTCAGCTGTGCCGTTTTATCAGACCTGACTAAAGACCAGTGTCCTCACCTGAATACCAGTAAAATAGCAACCCCACACCGTTACATTGTGGTTTTAACTGTATCAAATGGCTCGGCGCTTGGGGTGCATGAAAACTAAATTTAGTTAAATCTCAATCTCCGTGAGTCTGGGGTTCCATATTTGTATTTCAAATGCAAAGATATTGTAAGAAAAATTAGGTATTTACCATGAGCACATTTTGCAACGATGGAAAATAGTAGCATGAAGGCAGTGAGAGCCACAAAATTATTTGGTTAGCTTCGTGAATTTGACCAATGCTATTACTATCTTTGCTTTCACTCATATTTACCCCTTTTTCATCAATTCGTTTTCTTATTCCCTTTCTCCATATGTCCCAATTTCATGCATCCATTTCTCCAAAGAAAATGCAAATTGAGAGAAGGCTTGCTTTTTACTTTTTAACTGTATGATTTTTTAATTGTCTAAATTGTTTCCTAAATTGTCGTAGCAACCGGATTTTTTTTTTTTTTTTCTCTCTCTCTCTCTCAACATAATAGGAGACTTGAATATTGACTCCAGTGGTTTCCACTTCTGTTTAATTCAGGTCAGGATTTATGGAGACCTCATGTGGTGACAAGAGGCACCACAGAAGGCTTTCTTCAGGATGGGTCTAATACAGCCAAAGAGAGATTGGGATCTCATTTGGGAGCAACATAATCTAGGAAACCAAAGACCTAGAAGTTACTGGTCTTGAAGCATTCAAGGCTTCCAAAAAACACCCTACTACAAGAATAGCTTTAGAAATTAGAAACCTGGTCACTCATGTATAAATTTCCCTTTATTAACTCAAAAGTTGATAACAGAGAGAAATTACTGTGCCACGTTGCTCAGGAATTTAGCTGCAGTCTCCCTTTTCTTCTTCATGAAATCCATTGGACATATCTTCTTATTTAAATTTCCATCGAATTTAAAAATGTGTTCCAATAGGCATGTTCCTACAAATGTTATTTTCAGTTCTTTACTTGGCTTTAGGCAGAATGGAAAGTGAGCCAGACAAAGAATCAAACTTGAACTCATGTTTATGACTTTCACTGGTGCAACTATATGTGTGTGTGTGTATATATATATAAAATTAATTGCAAGTATTGGAATGCAAGATATGTTTTTGCAATTAAAATGCAGAACAATGTTTCTAGGTGGCGGATAAAGTTGAACATAAATACATCTTGCTGCTGACAAGATATCAGAGTCATGAAATTAAATTAATTAGAGCGGCAGTAAATATATTTCAACCACATGATTTATTGGTAGAGAATAAAGAAAATTCGCTGGCGCTGGGGTAGGGTGTTGGAAGAACACTTGGTCGTTCACAAGCACTTATTCTTTAACTCATTAGCCTTACAAGGAAACGTGAGTATGCCTTCCACTTTCACCTTCTTAAAGAAGTTACATAACAGACCTTTAAGCTAAAACCTAGAAGGACAAATGAGTTAATAAATGTTAAGTGTTTTCAAGTCTTTAAAAGAACAGAGCAACATAAATCTATGGCATTAAAATGAGTAATCCTAAGAGTTCCCCTTTGGTTTTATTGAATGGGTTCCCTGTCTTTGGAAATGTCCTCAGAACAGCTTTAGGATTTCCAGAGCTGGCAAAACGAATAGGTAGAGACAGCCTAACAGACCTTTTGGAAATTAAAAGACATTTTGGAAAACTTAAGTGGGGGGGGGGGGGAGGTTTATTTGAATACTGGTGAAATTTCAGATGAAGTACATACATTCTTATGTTCAAAACAAATGGGTCAGTTTTCAGGGCACCGACTACGTGGCAGGCAGGCATCGTGGGAGATGCTGGGGATACAGAAAGGAATTGGACAGATCCTCCTGCTCTGGGGGGGGGGGGGGCAGATCCACAGATAATTCTCGCACTGCGGGGGCGCATCCCGGGGGGGCGCATCCCGGGGGGGGCTCGCAGGGCCTCCCGGACGCCTCGTGGGGTGCGGTGCGAGGGCGCAGGCGAGGAGGGGACGGGGTGCCAGGGCCCCCGAGGAGCCCACCCCTCCACTTACCCTTTCAACTCCGGAGGGACATTGGCTTTTGCTGGGGAAGGAGCGGGGAGCACGAGCGTGCAGCAGTCGCCAGCCGCGCATCGCACACACAAAAAGGCAAGAAGCAGGGAAATGGTGTTTTCAAAGCACAGTGGGGGGGGGGGATGCCAGACCCTCCCCCAGGTAAGCGAGCCCTCCCGCTCGCATCGCGCGTTGCTAGGGCCGTAGGGAGCGAGTCGCGCGGCGGGGGAGGGGGCGGGGGAGGGGGAGGGGGGAGCATCCCGCGTGTCCGCGACGCCCGCGGGGCCCGTCCGAGCGCGCGCCGCCGCGGGGAGGGTTCCCGGGGACCGGACGGCGGGCGAGGCGCCGCCAAACTTGCACAAACTCTGAACTTCGGAGCTCCCCCCGGTGCGCATGTGTGCGTCCGCGAGCGCAGGCAGGTCTATTTCGGTACAATGGGCTTTTTTTTTTTTTTCTTGTTTTTTTTTTTTTTTTCCTTCCCTCCACCCCCCTCCCCCCCCCCCCCCCCGCCGCCGCCGTCTCAGGGCTTCTCGGTCGCTGCGCCCCCCCCCTCCCCGGGGCAGCCCCCGGGGCGCAGGGCGGAGCGGCAGCCAGGGCGCCCGCAGCGCTCCCCTCCCCTCCCCTCCCCCTCCCCGCGGGGCAGCTCGGAGCGGGGGCGCCCCTCCCCTCCCGCACCCCGCGCGGGGCCGCGCCCGCAGCCCGGGCCTCACCTCTGCGGGCGGCGAGGTGCCGGGGGCGGCGCCGGGCGCGCGGGGCGGGGCGGGGCGCGCGGGGCGGGGGCGGGGCGGGGCGCGCGGGGCGGGGCGGGGCGGGGCGGGGCGGGGGCGGGCGCTCGGCCGCCCATATAAGGCGCGCGGCGGCCGAACTTGGGACTGGGCTGCTGGGCTCGCGGCGCGCGGACGGCGGAGGCCCGCGGCGGCGGGTGATGGGAGCGCCGCGGCTCCCGGGCGCAGGCGGCGGCGGCCGAGCTCGGCGGGCGCGGCGGGAGCGCTGAAGACAAGGCTGCGCGGGCGCCCGAGACCCAGCCTCCCGCAGCCGGGGCCGCTGCGCCCGCCCTATTGTTCCGGCGCTGCCCGGAGCTCGGGGTCGCTCCCCGCGGAGGAGGCGCGCGGAGGCGCCGAGGCAGGTGCAGCCCCGGGAGCCGCGCGGCGCCGCGACGTCGGCGGGAAGGCGGCCGCGGGGCGCGGGGCCCGGAGCCTCGGAAAAGTTCCTGCGCTTCGGGGAGCGGCGCGCGCCGGGCGGCGTCGCGGGGCGGCCGAGGGGCTGCGGCCGCCTCTGCCATCAGGTGTCTGCGGCGGAGCTGCGGCGCCCCCGGGACACGCGAGGGGCCGACACGCGCGCGCGCAGCGGACCGCGCCGTCCTCGGAGCGGCGGAGCCCCCCCGCCCGCCGCCGCCGCCGCCGCCGCCACCACCACCACCTGGACGCCCGCCGGGACTGCGCGGCGGTACCCGCACCCGCACCCGCACGCGGACGCCCGCCCCCGGCCCGCGCACCCAGCCGCCGGGGGACCCCGCGCTCCCCGGGTCGGGGTGCCGCCTGGCGGGCGCTGCGGCCCCGCTGCCCTTTTGTCTCGTCGGCGTGACCTCGGGAAGGCCCGGGCCCGGGCGCGGAGCGTCGCCAAGGACGCCGGGCGGGAGGCGGGCCCGGCGCGACCTCCTCCGGCGGAGTGCATGTGTGCTCGCGGCCCGCCCCCGGCTGTCGGGAGGCGGCGCCCCGCGGTCCGCGCTGTCGGGAGGCCGCGCCGCAGCCGCGCCTGAGCCCCGAGCGCCCCCGCGCGCCATGCCCGCCCCCCCGGCGCGCTCGCGGGGCCCCCGCGCCCTGTAGCTCCGGGCAGCCCGCCGCGACCGAGCCGCCGCCCCCGCCCCCGGCCCGGCCTCCGCGCTGGCACCGCGTCCGCGGGGGGGTCCGAGCAGCCGGCGCCGCCCTCCCCCCCGCTCCGCCGCCGCCAGCTTGAGCCCCCGGGGCTCGCGGCGCGGGGTCCTCGGCCCCCGGCCCGGGGGCGTCCTCGTGGCCTCGGCGCGGCCGCCGGATCGCCCGCGGCGAAAGTTGCCGGGGCGGCGCGTACCTGCGCCCGCTCCGCCGCCCGTGCCCGCCGGGACCCGCACCCCGACCCGCACCCGGACCCGCACCCCGACCCGGGGCCGCAGACGCGGAGCGACGAGCCGCCGACGAAGCCGCGGCGCCCGCGGGCGAAGATGCGCGGGGCCGGCCGGCGGGCGCTGCCCGTGTCG
Source organism: Canis aureus (assembly GCF_053574225.1). Taxonomy (NCBI): domain Eukaryota; kingdom Metazoa; phylum Chordata; class Mammalia; order Carnivora; family Canidae; genus Canis; species Canis aureus. The sequence continues at coordinate 90,228,093 of NC_135612.1, read as the reverse complement.
CTGGGGCTCGTGCTGCTGATCCTGGGCGAGGCGGCGCCGCAGGCGTGCCCGGCGCAGTGCTCCTGCTCGGGCAGCACCGTGGACTGTCACGGGCTGGCGCTGCGCAGCGTGCCCAGGAGCATCCCCCGCAACACCGAGAGGCTGTGAGTACCCCCGCCCCCCCCCCCGGGCCCCGGGGCTCCGCGGCTCGCCCGCCCGCCCGCCCGCCCGCGCCTGGGCAGCGCCTCTGCGCGCGTCCCGGCCGCGACTCCCCGGGAGGGCGAGGGACCCGAGGGCGCCGCGCGGGGAGCGGGGAGCGGAGGGCGGGGGAGGGGGAGGGGGGCCGCCAGCCGCGCCGGGTCCTTGCCCCCCCTCCGGCAGCCCCTCGCCTCCCGCGGCGGCCGTGGGGCCTGCGGCGCGGGGCGCGGGGGGCGCGGGGACCAGCCCTCGCGGGCGGCCGGGCCGAGGGACGCGCCACTTTGTTCCCCAAACAGAGTCACCTTGCGGTGGCCGGGGTCGGGGTCCGGACCCCAGCTTGTGTCGCCGCGGGGGGTGGGGACCTCGGGACGCAGAGGGCTCCGCTCCCCGGCTTCGTGCCACCCCCCCCCCGGGATGGAGGGCTGCGCAGGGAGGGTCGTGGGGCGGCGGGGGCCCCCCGGGGGCGCTTGTGCAGGCCGCGGAGGGCGGGATGCCCCGGACCCGGGGAGGAGGGCCTGCCCCCACCCCCGCCCGCACCCGCACCCCCACCCCCACCCGCACCCCCACCCCGCGTGGGCCAACTTAGGGCCGCTCCCAGGCCGAACCTGCCCTCCCCACGGAGCCCCGGGGCGCCCTCCCCTAGGCGCCCCCTCCCCGGGTGCCCCCTGCTCGCGGACCCCTCCCTGCGGAGCCTTCTCCCCAGCGCTCTCTCCCCAGACGCCCCTTCCCTGGGCACCCCCTCCCCAGCGCCCCCTCCCCGCGGAGCCCCCTCCGCAGCTCCCCCTCCGCAGCGCCCCCTCCCCGCGGACCCCTTCCCTGGGCGCCCCCTCCCCGCGGAGCCCTCCCTGCGGAGCCCCCTCCCCGCGGGCCCCTCCCCGCGGGCCCCTCCCCGGGGCCCCCGTCCACCTTTCTGGCAGTTTCCGCGCGCGCTCACGTGGCCGCCGCTCCCCGCGCCCCGCTCGGCTGCCCGCAGACATCCCCGCCTCCCTGTCTCCGCGGATCTCTAATGAAGAAGTCAGGGCGGCCGCGCGGGGACGGGGACGGGGGACGGGGACGGGGACGGGGACGGCCCGAGGCTCCCGAGGCGCCCCTGCCCGCGGCCCGCAGCCCTTCCCTTTGTGAGCGCCCCGGGCGCCGCGCTCGCCCCCGGCTGCGCCCCGCGGAGGGACCCGCCGGGCCCTGCAGGCGCTCCCCCTGCGACCCGCCTCGCTCCCCGCCGCAGCTTCCAGCCCCAAGGCCGCCCCAAGGCTGCCCCAAGGCCAGACCCGAGCCCTCGCTGCCCTTCGCGCCGCCCTGGCCTGCGCCCCGCATCTCCGGCCCCGCGCTGGGCGGGCGGGGGCCCCTCTGTGGGGCGGGGGGCAGGGATGCGTGCTACGGCAGAAGCCCTAAAAGGCCCCAAGGATGGTCGGAGCAGCTCGGTGGCACTTTGCTCGGCGTGGGGAGTGGGTTGGGGAGTCTGCTGTCGCACTTGTCATTTCGTGCTCTGCAAAAAAAAAAAAAAAAAGTGTAAAGTTTGGGCACTAACGTGTCTTACTCAAAAAGGGAGCGTGCCCAGAACAAAATAGTAACAGAGTTTGGGGTGCCTGGGCGAAAAGGAACCAAAAAAGATCCCTAGGAGGGAATCAAGAAAGTTTTCAGAAAATAGTTTGCACAGGGCCGGCTGGTAGGATTCCATCATTGACAAAGTCAGCGCTTTACATACAAATTTCCAGCATGAGGTTTTCAACTCCGAGGCAAGAGAAAAACTTAACGGGAAGGAGGACATTCAAACCGCAGCAAAAAAAAGAAGAAAAAAAAAAGCCTGGTTTTACTTGAAATGATTGGAACCAGGGCAAGTTTAGATCTTGACCCAAGATGCCAGAAAAGGGGGTGGTGACTCGAAGGGAACGTGGTGCTGAAATCCGAACAAAAATGTCAGGGCCTGAATCTCTTTCCATGATTGCCTCCTCTGGTAGTTTTGACTTCACCGTCACAGCGGGGTTCCCTGAGCTGCAAATGAAGAGTTTAGTTTTCATACAAACATAGAATTGTTGGAAGGTAAATGCCTATAAATGCAAGTCTTTGAAGTGCGGCTCTTTTGATGGCACTCTAACTTTTTTCTTTGCCTTAGGAAGTTTAGCCACCGTGCCACCTCGGGGTAGAATTTAAAAAAAAAAAAGAAAAAAAGAAAAAAATCCTTCCTGGGTAGCATTAGAAAATTATTCTTGTGAACTTCCTGAAGGGAACTTTTTCGGGGTGTGCCTGACCATAATAAATAGAAGACCTGTGAAATTAATTTACACATCCTCATGAAAACAAAAATTGAAAGCGCCCCCATACACACACAAAAGAGGACTTCTGATAACATAATCGCTTCATGCTCTTGTCAGATGCCAGTAAGCATGGGCTCTGTAAACTTGTTAAGAATCATTAAAAAAAAAAATTCAGAGGTTACTACTTCCTTGTCTCATTTACTTGTAGGGCTATTTTAGTAATTGGAACTGATCTTTCACCTTAAAGTTCTTAGTCTTTTATTTTTCTTTGTTTAACTGGATCTTGATAGAACTAAAATGGAACTTTCATTTTCTTGCTTTCTCTCAGGGATTTGAATGGCAATAACATCACACGGATTACCAAGACAGATTTCGCTGGTCTTCGACACCTAAGAGTTCTGTAAGTATGTTCTTCTGTATTTTGAAGAATTTTCTTTTGTTCTTAAGGTTGCATGTTTTGTATTGTTACTGGTCTCAGTTTGAAAAACTGTCCCAATGACAGAAACATAAAATTTTGAAAGGCCTTTGTTTCCTTTCTTTTTTTGTTTTTGTTTTGTCATTGTATTACAGCTTTTGATGAAAACGTTGGCTTTTGTTTTAAGGTTGGATGCTTGCCATTGAAACAATATTATAGAAATGACCTCAAATGTTTGCTATACCATACCCTAAGTGCCTTATGCATATAAACGTGTAGAATAATTGCTTTCACAATATGAATAAGTAATGTGAGATATTTGATACACTTTTAGGATTTGAGATTAACTAGAAAGAATTTAAGTGGGTCTGCATTTTATTATTGCTAATATAAAAGACTTTTCTAGCAAACGGCACTTAGATATAATTTCTAACCTTAAAACCAGAGAGTCCAACTTTTCCACAGTTTTTGATGGGAAATGTTTTTCTATTAAAAAAAAGTACACTGGTTATATTTTGAATCGTTTCCTGTATTTTGAATCTTTGAACTCTTTATAATATTGTTTATTCTTTAATTAGTGGGTAAAATTTGTTGTGAGGGAACCATCTTTGGAGATTCAACGTAATGTAAAACTTTTTACCCACAGATCTGTAAATATTTACATTGTAGTGAACATAACACTTTTGATCACTGTGTGTTGGGTGTTCATCTTTTAAAGGACACATTTTGGCCGTTGTGAAATCTTTCACTTCCTGATGTATATCCATAAATGAATTAAAGTATGTGTATGGTGACATGCTGTATATTGATTATTTTCAGTTTAAGAACTCACTCCAAAATCAGTTTACCAAAAAACAGCCACCAAAACTGCAGTGTCATGGGTTGCCCTTCAGGATAGACTGTACTTGGGGGTTCAGAGTTTTGGCTAGAAAATCTTGTGAGAAACTATGCATAAGGATTTTCTACCAAAGTTTTGTGATGTGGATGCTGTTCGCCTTCTGTGATTTCTCTCAAATACTCATTAAGTTTGATATTAAAGCTCAAACCAGAGCACTACTTGATTTTATAAAGGGAAAGAGGTTACAAGTTTTCAGTTGCTGAACTGAATGAAACTCGCTCAGATGGGGAGTGGTAACATTAAGACCCTATTATACTTTGCATTTCAGTCAGCTTATGGAGAATAAGATTAGCACCATTGAAAGAGGAGCATTCCAGGATCTTAAGGAACTGGAGAGACTGTAAGTATTTTTAATTCCAAAGTTATGACGACATAACTGTATTTAAAAAAAAATACTTGAATTTCAAGGGCCATGTCTTCGATTTCATGTCGTAGTCTTTGAATGCTTTACGGAGACAAGGGGTCGAACAAGTGGTGTTCAGACTAATTTACAATTAGAGATTGTGGAATTTTGCATAAATGGTACTAACCTTTAATAAAGATTAAAAAAAAATACAGACTTCCTTTCCTGAGACATTGATTTCCTTGAAATCCTAACCACTGCTTTGGTACTTAGAGAGCTACATGTTTTCCTTACTGCTCATCTAGTTTGTTTTATTTGCCTTAATAGTAAGAAAGGTGGTGATTTTATTTGCATTTAGAGTATATTATCAGAAAAGTTTGCTAGTAGTTATTTTAATTTTCATGCTGTTGCTTTGTGTGTCATTAGTGCCATTGGATGACATATTTTAAATTCTTAGTGGTAAAAATTAGCTTTTTGGTATTTCTCACTTATGGTAGACATGGTTAGTAACAGCTATTCAAAACATTATTTCATTATTTTATGGTAGCTTTTTAGATATTTCTCTCAGAAAAAGAATTTAAAGATTAGTAGAAATGGAAGCAAGAATTATATTATCAAAACATGGTCATTTTAACATTGATTTTTTTTTTTCCCCAAGAAGATCCTGTGGAATCCAAACTTTAAAATAGATTTTATTTTTTCAGAAACAAAATCTTAAGAGATTGATATATTCTACTTGAGGGCCATTATTAATTTATATCTACAGTATAGTATATATCTACAAAGGACAAAATCTTTGCCTGTAGTAATTGAGATAAACTACACACTTTGTAATTTGAAGTCTGAGTTCCATGTCTCTTATGTCTTGATAACTCAAGTTTACTAAGTCTGTGTTTTAAGGGTAATTAACAGCTCTATTAAAAGTAGCAACAATTTCCACGCCTGCTTTAATAGTCACTTTAGGTAAAAATAAAAATTTTATTTAAAATATTGAAATAGGAAGTTCATTTTAGGCATAGCACATATTCAGATGTACTGTGGCCCATAGGCAAAACGTTAATTCTCTGCAATTATTAAGTAGAAAAAAAAATGGCTTTTCAGCTTTTAAGATATTTGTGAATATATAGGCTCCATTTTTATAACTACAAGTAAAATTAAGCCCAGAGATGTCTATTTTGCCATAAAATTTTGTTCATGATATATATTACAAGGTAGGGAATTTAGCTGTGGAATTCAAAATAAGTTTAAAGTCACCACCTTGAGCAGTTGTTCAGAGAGAATTAAAAACAAGGTAAACATTTGGTTAAGTTCATTACAAAGTTCATAAGTTCGTAACCTGTCTCTTAGTATATACAAATACTCTGAAAATATACTTTGGTCTCTTTCATAGACTTTTATGAATCGTTAATTCATCATGAGTCGATTGTATTTTTAATTCATCTATTTACAAAGTATCAAAATAATTTAAGCATTTGGTAAGATGGAGAGATAATTTTAAAATAGTAGTTCAAACCTAAACACTGTTCTCATGAATACTTTTTGGTTATATGGATACATATGTATATATCTTTAAGCAACATCCGGTTGAAGGAATTTCACTGACTTTTCATGCAGTCTCTATTTCGGTTATATTGTAAATATTTTCAGAAATGCTAGAACAGACCAAACTTTCTCCTTGTTTTTCAGGCCACTTCAAATACCATTTGAACAAATTAACTTTTTTTCTAAAAATTCTTAACCAAATGGTCTGTGATCTGAAATTTGATTAGAGTTGCAAGAAGGTGCTATTTCTTGACTTTTACTTCCCCTGAGAATGTCACTTCATCTCAGAACAATTTTCAGTTCTACTAAGATGCAGTCAGATGTTTCAGAGTGGGAGGAGGATTTGTAATTTTGAATGAAAGCTAATATATATGCAGGACTTCTTTAAATCACCCCAGCTGTTGGCCGAAAGCAAATATTTCATATTTGTGAGGAAAAGCTGAGAAAATTCCTTTTGTTTACAACTGCCAAGTCCATCTGATGGAAGCACATTGTTATCTGACAGCCAATTCATCTCCTTGGGACTCTGGAATTCAAAACCATTTCTTAGGAACATTGTGGATACACTTTTCAAATATTTATTTTTTTTAAATACGTTAAATGGCAAGGCAGTTTTGTTAAAGAATGCATTCAAGCTATCACAAAATAAACCATTATACATTTTGTTCAGCACATTGTTTAAAAAATAAAAATAAAGAAAGCTAACCAGAGGGTTCCACAATCAAATTACTATGGCCTTATGGGATATAGTCTTTATTTTAGTAGGTGGTTGTCAACATCACAAAAATTGCATCTTTTTTCCCAAGAAGTTGTAAGAGACAGGAAGTGATCAATGAATTAACTTTTAAGTAATTAGACGTTGTGTGAGCTTATATGGTTTTTAGCAATTTAGATGTGGATTTTTAAATACAAACTCTAATGAAAAGGTGTATAAATGCAGGCTTATGTTATAAATGTTATAAATGCCACTCATATAAGATGCACAGTAACTTAATTTTCTTTCCTTGAAGAACAAAAAATAAAAAAAATAGTTTTATTCATGTATAATTCATGTTTCTAAGTGTTTTCCATTTTAAAACGACAAAACAATTCCGAAATGTTTTGTGAACATTTCAAAATTCTTAAGTTTTTCCTTGTTTTATGTTGATAGTTTTAGCTTGATCTAGAGAGAGAAGACAAATCTGAGAACAGAAGATAAGATCTGTGCCCTTTTAGAAATCCCAACTTTTAATCTGTAAGAAACAGATTAGGCTGTTGTTGCTGTGGCTAGGTTGAATTTAATGGTAGCGTAGAGCATGGGAAAGTCACTGTTTGTAAATCAAAGCATCATAACTACCAAAAAAAATTTTTTTTCTGCACTTCAGAGAAGCGGCGAAGTACAGGGTTATCAGTCAAATGTCAAGAAGCACATGGATATTAAAAACCTTCCTGCTAAAAAACAAAAGCCAAAAAGCTTCCTCCGTCTACACCCCCTCCACTCCTCCCTCCCTCCCGCCTCCCTCCTTTCTGTTGTTGGAAGACGGGCATCAGAAGATGTGACATCACCAGAAGGCCCTGCTGCATCACTGTCAAGGAGCCTGAGTCACACGCGAGACCACGTTGCCTCCTGTTTTGATGGTGTCCTCCTACACTCCCAGACCTAACCCGTGCAGGGCCGGATTGCCAAGGTGCCTCTTGCCAGCCACCCTTGCTTATCTGGGAATGAAATGAAGCCCTGAGAAACGCGCCTCACGTAGATTGTATTAAGAGCCCTCCTATGTGTTCAGCTGAAATCTAATTTAGTTAAGTGACTAGTTAATTCAGTGGAAACCATTAAGGAAAACAAACTACAAACTGTAAGAAAGAACTGGGACGTCTATGACGTATATCCGTCTATCCTACAGAGAAGATACCTGTGTACCTGCACTAAAGCCTCCATGCAAAATTGTTAATTCAAAGTAATTCGTGGCTGGTGCGTAACGTCTTTGAGGGTTAAAATTTAAAAAAAAAAAATCGTATTGAGGCCCAGAATATTTGCGGGCTGGTGTAAAATTCTGTTGCTCACTTATTGTTTATGGGATTAAGCTGCAGTCATTAAAGTTCTCTTTTATGGCCTTTAAAGGAGACCCAGGCCATTTCAGTTTCCACTAGTGCAAATTGTCTATGTTTATGGGTTCCTTCCTAACACAAAAGCAAGAGTATGAGAAAGTTTTGAAATTGTTTAAGGTTGCCAAAAAATAAATAAATAAATAAGTAACATTAGGACATTAAATCCTAAATGCAGTGAGACACTTACATGCAAAATAAAATGCTGATATTCCTAAATTACGTTACTGAAAACCAGTAGCATACCATAGGAAATCTTGGGTATTAGGCATTGCGTTAATTTCGCAATCGTCTTATAATAAGGAAATTGCAGTACTGATACAGGCAGAGGTTTGCACTGTTTTTCTTTTCATACCGATAGCATGTAAGGTCTTTGAACACAAGTAGTACTTTAAAGTCTCCAAGTTTTAGTATCTTCGGATTTGAAATTTCTCCTACTATGTCTTTTGACACTGCTTTTTGGCTTAAAAACAAAACAAAACAAAAAAAGTCCAGAAGTATTCCCATGAGGCCAGCTGGGGAGTCCTGGAAAATAAAGTTGCACGCTTAGACATTTCCACGTTTCTATCCAGTCGATACAAAGAAAATACTCATTTTAGCTTGGAAGAGTCTAAATCCCTTTACAACGGAACCCACATTTGACCAAACCCTACACTCTCAGGAGAGGATATCTAAAGAACACATTTTTTTTTTTTTTAAGGCCTGTGCAGAATTAGTTCTCCTGCGTGCACACACCAGTCGTAAGCAGGTGGCAGCCGGTGTGAGGCCGAGGCATTGCGGAGCCCTAGGATCCTTGCTGTAGGCCGCTGCACAGGAGTTCGAGTAGAGAATATGTGGTGGAACAGGTCTGAAGGAAAGCACCACTTATCCCCGTTCATCGAGGACCTAGAGAATCCCTCTTCTGGCTAATCCTACAAGTTTACAGGCAACACATAACACATTCCTTTTCTTAAAATAAGGGCAAGCCAACAGTGCTAATCTCCTCGGAAAAGAATGCCAGCTCATCTCGAAACCATTGTCATCTGGCCGCTTTATCCTTCCAGCTTTAAACCACAGCAGTTATTTTCTTAGGAGACACAACTTGGGGCCCGAGAACATACCAGACTTTCAGAGGCCGAGGATACACCCCGCGTGAGCGAAAGCGTGTGCGGACGATCAAGTGTGTACCCGTTCCACGTGACTCCTCGTCACTTGTTGGTAAGCGACGCTGGACTGTTCCGAATCACGCCGACCGGTCACGCAAGGCTTCGGCGCACACCAGCGACAGGGTGGCGGCCAGCGCGCCCGTCCGCCCCTCCGTGGGGCCTGCGGTTGAACGGCGGCGGCGACGGGCCTGTTCGCTGTCCGTGGGCCGCTGGACAAACGCCGAGGCAGCAGGGCTGTTTATCTTTCCCACATCTGTCTGGGGCTCCCCGGATGCCGGCTCCTTTATCCCGCCTCGCTCGCCCTGGGACGCGGGTCTGCGGAGGCAGCCGGGCAGCGTGGCACTGAACTGCGTCCCGGCCCTGCGGGTGCCTCTGCTGGCGGCGGGCCCGGCGTTGCCACTTCCACGGAAGGACGCACTTGGCTGCGTGGACTCCTCTCCCGGTCACTCTTCTTATCCTCTTTCAGAGCGATTTCTAGCTGCTGGGCTGTCGGGACACGGCGAGAGCGCTTGGAGGGGGGACTGGGAACAGTGGGGGTGACTTGGCACCGACGCCCCCGGAATATCCCCACAGGGGAGCCTGCGGGGAAGCGGCCCCGGGCGGGTCTGGGCAGGTCCGTCTGTCTGTCTGCGGGGCTGCGGCCGCCGTGGCCGCATCTGCTCCTCCCGGCCCTCCGGCCGGCGTGCCAGGGCCTCCCTGCTGGTACGCGCATTGTGCCCTCTGACCGCATGCAAGCTCCTGTGCCCCTTTGTTAAATTCAGAACTGTTGGCTGACAGCGACGCCAGAAGCCTGATGCTCTGCGTTCATGACGCTCGTGCCTCACGTGAACCTCACTGTCCGTACGGTGGCTGCACACAACCAGAAGCCTTTGCTCTCAATCCCCCGTGGCGTGTTGATCGGATTGCTTCGTCTTTCCAAAACTGTTTCCCCATCTTTGGAAGAGCGATCATCATACTGGAAGGACGTGCTTTACATCAGATGATGCCCGTAGAGCTCCCCGAAACACTTGTCACGCGGTTGGCATTTGGAGAACTGTTAGCCCGCATCTCATCACCTCGCCTCTGTTTTTCAGAAGCTCCGTGTAGGCGTTATCTGATCTCATTGAGCTAATAAAATGTGTAGATGATGAAGTTGGCTTTTGCACGTTCATATTTACTGTAGTTTTCGTTCTCATTTTCTCTGCATGGCACACGGCATTAGACGAGGTGTGGGGAACGTCCACTGGGTCCTCCAGGTTTTGTCTCAGAGTATTTCTCACACTTGCTCTGGGTGTAGAGAGAAATGTCAAGAAGCCAGGGGAGCGAAGGGGAGGCAATATTTTTACTAATAAGTTTGATTTATCCACCTGAATAATACATAACCTAAAATCGTCACCTTAAAAATGTTAGAACACCAACATTTTCGGAACAAGTAGAAGTTAACCTGAACGGAAGGCATTTTTGTTTGACCAATAGGAGATCATAGGTGATAAACTCATGAAGGCAGCGTGTATTGAAGGCTTATTACAGACCAGACACGCTGCTAAAATGCCTTATGTATGCAACAACAGGAAATGTTACGTCCACTTTCCATTTTGCATTGGGCTAAAGCTTGCGATTCTTCATTGAACTGAAGAGTCGAAAAAATAAGAGACTCGCTTTTACCAATGGACGAGACATAGGAGCAGTGGCAGATAGTGATTTGGAGCAGTGCTTGTCAATAATGCTCAGGCTGCCCTTCAAATCGAGGTTGCTGAGAATCAGCATTTCAGAGGCCAGTGGTGTTCTGTGTGATACGGAGAGATCCCTCACCCCCCTGAAGGTCACGCTCAGAAACAGCTGTAACATAGAGGAAGCAGTGTTGGGATCCCTGTCATCGTTGCCCTAGGGAGCGTCTTTGAGACGCACTCTATGCGCCTTCCTGAAATCATGAGTGACCATCCAGAGAGTCTCAGTGAGCCCTGAGATCTTGGGGGCAGATCCCGTCTAGCTGGTAGTGGCGCTAGGCCTGGATGTGATTCTACGTTCCTTTAGCAGGATGGAGTGTCCCAGCTCCGAACAATAGGTGACTGCCCCACCTGGTGAGCTTGATGGAGCCAATTTATGCCGGGTCCCATAAATCCTCCTCTGAGATACACTTAATTCACTACATGCTGTTTTTCTGTTCTGGGGACATCAGATTTCAGCTTCTTGAACTCATTTTCATTAGAATTATTATTACAGCACTATCCTCTTCAAGCTGCTAAGAAGTATTCTGTGTCATTCGGAGGTGCCAGCTAGTAGCCTGTTTAGGAGTCCTTATGCACCTTAATGGTCTTTAAAGTAATACTGGATTTTTTTTTTTAATTTCCTCTTTAAGAGTTTAATTTCTGGTCATTTTACAAGAAATCCCTGCTTAAAAATTTTCTCCTGCACTGAATATTTTGGAAGAATTTCACTTTTTATTTTAATGTTTGGATTTCCATTTATTCATAGCACCGATGGCAGAAAGAACAGGAACCCACAGTGTGCTGATATTCTTTTATGGTGAAAAAGCCTCATACTGTTTTCCTATACATGTTATCACATCCCTTACCATCTGCCCTTCTAGTGTCCTACCTTGTCTCATGCTCATGGTTGGTTTAGACAATGTTACGATCATTCACCATAGTTTTCATGAAAGAATGATAAACTACCTGAATTCGGAGAAAACTATTTTATACGTATTTTCATTTCTCTCTCAAACTTCAGGCATTTTAAAAGGATCTTAAACAGGGAGCTGAATATCAAGCTAGTTTTTTAAATTGTTTTATTTTCAAGTGGTTCATGCATCGAGAGTGAAGAAATAGACTCTATAAAGCTATGTCTTTTTTCCCCAAGGAAAGGTCAATGAGAAGTGAAATTTCAGTATTATATGATTTTGAATTAATGCTGAGATATGTTAAGCCTGTGTCTCTGATACAAGTGGTTCAGAAGATAGGTTCTGGAATCCCCCTACCTGAGTTCAGGGCTTAACTCTACATTCTGTGAGCTGGGTACCTGTCTCTAGGACAGCAGTAACCATAGTACCTACTGTTGGGGTTGGTTCTGAAGCACGAATGAGAAAGTTCATGCAAACCTCTCAGAACAGTGATCATCACATAGTACGCTTAGTGTATGTTAGCTATTGCTCTTGGAGTGAGTGAAGAATGGCTGGGACTGTGAAAGGAATGATTAGGAAAAAGGCAGTGCGTGGACCCAATCTGAAATACCTACTTTCTCAGGATATCGTAACTTGTTTGAACATGTCCGTTTCCTTCCAACTTGTGGGTGATATTGAGGACAGCAGGGGGAGGGAGGTGATGAGAAGGAAAGCAGGTGACTGCTGTATGGGGCACCTGAAGGCAGGTTTGCTGGTGGGGCTCTGGTTAGCTAGAGAGTAGCATAAAAACTAAGGCAGGGACCTCAGGGAGCAACCCAGAGGAACGTTGGCTGGATGTAAAATGCGTAGGCTAGCGTTCTGCTGAACTATATCAGCATGCGAAAAGAGAAGTATGTTGTCCTTTAGCATTTCCTAGGAGCCCACTGAGTGCCGGAGAAGAAGGGAAGAGATCCAAAGATGGGGTCTCTGTACTGGAAGACCTTCCAGTCTACTGGGAATCAGAGGAGTATGTGAATAAATATAATATAGGGTTATTTAAATATACTGTTATTTGTCAAATGCCATGGGGTTGGGGAGCACAGCCAGGGGAGGCACCACCTCTGTGTAGGGGAACCAGGGAAGTTTCAAATACCATGTAAGATGTCCCATCTCAAAGGAAAGCTTGGAATAGGGGCTTGAAGGAGCATCCTGGTTGCAGCTGGAGAATCCTGCAGGGAGTCTGTTGGTCCAGTGGTTGGATGACTTTACGACAGCCCACATCTGCCATGTTACAAGTCGAGATTGGCTCTTGGAATTATGGGAGTCTATCCGAGAGCGGTTGCTTCCCTAAAAAATTTCTAATTTCTGCTATTGTGAATATTCATGCTTTGTCGTTTGAGAGAAAAACATAACTGGGTCACAATGAAGTTACGTTTTATCAGAATTGCATCAAGGTAGATTCTGGAAATACTCCTTCCTTTACTCCTTGCCCAGTGGAGAAAAATAAATGAGTAAAGAGCTCTTGGTTTTGCTTTAGATTTGACCTTGTTGTCTGCTTTGTTTAAATAAATTTGTGTAAGTGGGAAGAAATTCCACTCTTTTGCCACTAATTTTACTATTTCCCCGCCTAATTGTCTTGGCCTCCTTTTTTATGGGTGTGCATTTTATTAAGCTGAGAGTGTTTCCGTAGATGGTCAACTTCTTCATAACGCGAGTTTGTGTAACGAAAGTCACGGTTTTCATCATTGCCTCGTGGCATTTTAGAGTTGGAAGAAGTTCTGAAGTTCACCTGGTGCGATTTTTCGCCTAGCGCAGGATTTCTTTTTATTATGTCCTTTGCGAGAAAAAAAAAATAACAAGCAAATGCATAGCCCCTGCTTGAATATAAATGGAATTAAAAAATTGAGAGTTCCTCAAGGCAGGTCATTCCATTTCTTCTAGTTTTTGGAAATTTTCTAATTCTTAGAAAGGTCTTCTTATCATCTACTTTCTTAAGACTCATAATCAAACTAGTGCCATTTCTGCCCTCTGGAGATTAAATAAGTATAATTTTGTTCCTATCTGATGACCATTTACATATGTCAAGATGGATATGCTTTCTCTTCCTGTCCTCTTAACATTTATAGTTAAGGCTCAAGAAATAGCTCCAGGTTCTTCAATATGACATTAATTTTCTGGACCTTCTTATTCTCGTCTAGAGCTATAGCAACTTGTAAATCGTTTAAGTGTCCATGTTTTGCATCAGCCTATCATTATTTTATTTAACTTTGGAAAATGCAGGGGGATGGACATTATTTTTACTGATTTCGGTTGCCCGAAATCAGGTCAGGTTGCCCACTTAAGGCGAATCAGACTTCCCAACTCTTTAACGAACGTCCACGGTCCAGGAGAACTCCGTTACATGGCATCAGGGCATGAATTAGTTGCAGTTACATTTTTTTTTCTAAATTCTAAATTTAAATTCATATCAGGTAAACATTTAAAAAAGCATTATCTAAGCATTTCTAGCCACCATGATTGGTTATAAGCCGGCCTTGTTTTTAGCTAAGGGTCAAGAATTGTGGGTTTAGGTTTGGACCTCTGTGGTTTTTCCTCTGCTTTCGCCCATAGGGACAAATCATGCTGACAGTTTTTCACAGTTTTTTTTTTTTTCCCCCAACTAAGCAAGATGCTCACAAAATTGAAATTTCCATCTCCCCATAATGCCTTGGCTGAAAATTTAGGTCATCTGGGACAGCACATGAATCTTTTTTTAGGGCACCGTTCACGGTGGCATTTGTGCTGTGTACTGCACACACCTAACCCAGACACCAGAGTCTGAGTCAAGAAACCCTTTTTCATCGTGTGTATCCTGGATGACTGATGTTGCACGGGATGTGAGGCTAGGGCTTAGGCCCGGGGAGTCATCCGGGTGAGCGTAATGGAAAATTGCTTTAAAGAGTCAGGTGACACAAGGTGTAACCAACTTCTGATTTGCAATGCTTGGGTTCTTTTGAATGTCATTTCTTTCTTCCCTGAAACAGGATGAGGCATGACACGACTAAATCACAGACTGGTTGTTGGGTATTTTGTGTGTAACGTATGCTTTGTTTTTGTTTTTCTCAAAAGGCGTTTAAACAGAAATCACCTTCAGCTGTTTCCTGAGTTGCTGTTTCTTGGGACTTCGAAGCTGTACAGGCTGTAAGTAGACAGAAACGGTTATTGTTGCTTCGGGTAGTACCTTGTATTTTATTAAATGTATTTTGGATCTGTTTCCTTGTGCTCTCCTGGAATCTGTTCACCGGTAGATTAATGGATTAAGAGTATACCTCTCTTTTCTTTTCTTTTCTTTTTTTTTTTTTTTTTTGGTCTTATGGAAGCTTATGATTGGTTTTCCAGTGGTTTCAGTTGTTGTATTTGGTCAGCATTTAGTGGTTTCTGTCTGTGTCCTTGTAATTGTATTATTGTCTCTTGGTTGTGCGGTGGTGAGGAGATTTACCTTACTTCTTTACGGAAACTTTTGATTAAGGTCTGGAGGGGAAAATTGCCACTGTGTTTCCTTTTCAGAGGAAGTTGGCAGTGTTTCCTTGTAAAGTTCGGGTTCTTAGTGTCAGCCTTCTTGACATTGTTTCTGTACTGGAGTAGTGTTTATTAGTCTGGAAATATTATTATAAGGTATTTAAAGAGGCCTGTAAATTTCCTCTTAAATGTTCCTTTTAAAACCAGAATTCCAAACTCTGCAATAGGAATGGCTGTAAAGGTCTCGTAACAACTCTGTCGTAGGGTGTTAAGGGAAGTACGTGTTTGGAAGGAGCGTCATGTAACTTTTAGGCAGAATCAGTCTTTCCTCCCTGGAATGCTTGTTCGCTGACCTAAGATGGGATGGCGAAAACACATTTTTGAAAGCTTTTAAAATTAGATTTTCAGCCATACAAATGATTCCGTGCAGATGGGAGCTAAGCTACAGAGCGTGGGAAGAATAAATAACCACGATCGGTGGCGTTCGTGGACGTTGCGCCCCAGCCTCCCCCACGGGCTCCGTTCGCGGGGAGGGGCGCCCGCAGCCTGGCTCCGTCGGGGCCCGTCGCTGTCACGGTCATAGCAGGAGGAGGAGCGTCCTCTAGGCCAGCAGCGGCCTGGCTCCTTGGGCCCCTGAGGCCTTGGCTGCGGAGGGTTGGCCCTGGGCCCCGGCGCCCTCCCCCAGCGCGGCCCAGGTCCCCGGGCAGGGCTTCCCCTCCCCGTGCTCCCCGCCGGTTACTCAGCTCAAGTCAAGCAAATTGAGAAGAAAACCAAACCTGAAGATTGACTTTTAAATAAGCGTTTCTGTAAGGACTGTTTTGACTAAGGAACTAGGAGATAGGCCATTAAAAAGCTTCCATGGATGATGAGAGACCCCTGACTCTGGGAAACGAACAAGGGTGGTGGAAGGGGAGGGGGGTGGAGGTGCCTGGGGGACAGGCACTGAGGGGGCACTTGGCGGGATGAGCACTGGGGGTTATGCTAAATGTTGGCAATTGAACTCCAATTAAAGAAATAAAAAAAAAGATTCCATGTATATATAGAAGTTGATATTTCTACTTAAGTATTTCTGCTTAGCTTCCAAGATGGGCCACAGGGATGGTTTTCGTAGTCACTCTGCTTTCCGCTTTAAGTTGCTGTGATTGAGGAGACTGAAGCATTGGCTTCAAGGCTCCGGTACAATGAAGGATACGAAACCACTGCTCTGCTAATAGTGTCCATATATGTGCAGTCCGCCCCAATCTGGGACATTTTCGATTTTCTTTGAAGCCAGGAAAGTATAATTTAAATGAGGACTGTCATCTACAATTAAAAGCACTAAGCTTTTAGAAGGAAAAATTCTTAAATTTTAAGAATTTAAAAAAATTTTAAGAAGGGAAAATTCACTTCTGCACAGTCTCTGAGGAACAAGAATATATGGTTTTTAGTCTAGAAGTAGTTGGATTACTTCTCTTGGAAGGCTTCAGGTGGTGTAATACAGTACCGCATCCTCTATCGGCAAATTATATTGTTGAACTTTTTTTTTCCCACTTTGACAATATCACGTAGCAGGCCAAGGGGTGTTCTCTCATATTTTGTTATGATTGTCCAACTTTAGGGAGCTGCCATGCGAAAAGAAACTGATAGCTTCAAGAGATGAATGAAAGAAACAGAACCTGTAAAACTCTCAGGCAGTGTTTCCTAGTTCATTATAAATAATAGTGAAAGGGAATATAAGGGAAGGGAGAAGAAATGTGTGGGAAATATCAGAAAGGGAGACATAACGTAAAGACTGCTAACTCTGGGAAACGAAGTAGGGGTGGTAGAAGGGGAGGAGGGCGGGGGGTGGGAGTGATTGGGTGACGGGCACTGGGGGTTATGCTGTATGTTGGTAAATTGAACACCAATTAAAAAAAAAAGAAAAAAAATTAAGTTCATAGACTTATACACCAAAAAAAAAAAAAAAAAAAAAAGCATGTAAACACTGGGAAAATGGGCAGCTAGAAAATGCATTCGGAGTTGTGATGTCCCTGTCTGGCTAGCGTGACTTCCCCTGGGAAGTTCTGGGAGATAAGACTTTATTTCTTAGAAGTAGTTGCAAGAGGGACTTGAGTGCTTTGACATCCCCGGAGTTAGGGGCTGATGGCATAATGTTTAATATCGATTGGGGCTTAACACGTGACATAAGTACTAAAGACACGTGGAAACTGGTGTAATTTTTTTTCTCCATCCTCAGGTCAGTGATTGTTTGAGTGGAGGCACTGTAGTCCCACCTGCGTTAGATTTAGTGAGTGGTTACCAGTGGTCTCCTTCTTGAGTAGATAAGTTATAAGCCACATGTTTTAAGCTCTAAGCTACTTCTTTAGGATGATGATCGTTAAGTGGAATAAACAACCACCATCAAACGTCTTTCATGAGTAAAGCCTGTGAGCCTGACCGCCTAGCCAGCGTGAGCTCCAAGAGGAAGGGTTCAGGTTCAGATTTTCATCATGTGATACAGGTGCCTCGCAGTTCACCCAAAACAAATGTTCTCACAGATGGGAGAATGTGCAGAAATATGAAAACACAAATGTCCTTTAAAATGTTCACTGAAAAATGAATCTTTCACAAGAGGGATAAGTGACAGAACAAAGGATACAGGATTTCTGATACATAACAGAGAAAATATGTTGGGACAGGGAAGGTATTTGACTCATCGCTGCACCGACAAATTAAGCGATCCCTAATTGCCTGCCATATAATGTAGCAGAGGCACGCACATCTAGAATTCATGAAAGAAACAAATTCATAATTTATTTTCTCTTATCAGTTGTTGCATGATTCTCATTACCATCTCTGTTTCTTTTTCTGACTTACCGCCTTAGCTAATACTTTCCCCCTTATTTGATACTCTTTTTTAATCCTGGTCTACAACCGCTGAAGACGTGCACTAGTTTATTGTGTGCTTCATCCTACTGGTGTTTGATTTTTTTTATCACAGTGTACTTAGATTAAAAAGAGTCTGATGTACTGGACATTATGCAGATTTTCTTCTCACGTTTATAATGAATAATCACCATTTGACTCTTGGCTGAAAATGAGATGCCAGGTGAAGCAGCACACATGCTTTTTTTGGACTCTAAATGCAATATAAAAGAAAAAGAGGGTACACTGTATATGAATTATGATTCGACACGGTTGGT
Source organism: Canis aureus (assembly GCF_053574225.1). Taxonomy (NCBI): domain Eukaryota; kingdom Metazoa; phylum Chordata; class Mammalia; order Carnivora; family Canidae; genus Canis; species Canis aureus. The sequence continues at coordinate 90,209,999 of NC_135612.1, read as the reverse complement.
TGCTGCTAGCGGCCAAATATGCTTTTCCTTTGCTGTCTGCTCCAATTTCTCTTTGGACGGGTTCAGAGAGCACTACATGTTCAGGTCAAGATGTTTGCTCAGAAATAGTAGTACAGTTGCAGCTGTGTTTGTTGGAGCAGGAGACTAGTTTAAATAGCATTACCATTTATCCAGTCCATTAACAGAACTCTGTAAAATAATACCAACTCTGCATAAACGACAGGACAGTGTAATAAAATTACAAGCACTTGTTGACAGATGGAAAGTGTAAGTAAAGGGAAAGCAAAGGGCCAGAGGTTGGAGGTTAAAAGAGACAGCACATGGTTTCCTTAACTTGCACAGATACGCCATTCTCCCTGTTGCTCCTCCTCCAAAACCGATGCTGCATTTTTATTATCGACCTAAGAGTGAAAAAAATTATTTTTGGAACAATCTGGAGCTGGTCAACGGAGATTTTAGCGACTTTTCGAAATGGGCGACCGTGATTGTCTGAGATTTATGAGTGGCAATTATGTATATGAGTAGCATGTACAAATCTTCCTGATAAATGTAACCTTACAGGTGATTTACCAGTGAGTGATTCACACTTTTCAGCTGGAGTTTGCAGCTACTAATCCGGGCTCATTAGAGAGGAATTTCGTTGGGACTACTGCGGTCAAGCTTTTGGTTATAAATATTTGTTTTGTGGTTTTCAGTTTATTTCTTTGAGTATTATTATATTTACCCAGACTTCTAACATAAGCTTAAGTACTGCAGAAACTCATTTTTCACTGGTGTGTACTGAAACAAAACAAAACTAACAAATGAAATTAAATGCATGAGTCCCAGTGATCCATTTTCTCTACTTCTTTGAATAAAAACCTTTGTATTTCTGGTTCACAAGTGGCATTTATTATTCCCCAGTGAGTTTTGGAGTCTCTGAATTATCTAGCATTATAAATAGTATTTTTAAACTCAAGGGCTCTTTTTATGGCCTAGTGACTACTTACCTGAGACAAATAGATTTTGACCGCTTAATCTGATTGGTCAGGTCGCAGTTCATTGACTGTCAGATAGGATCGCAGATGCTTAACGTTGTTTTTAATAATAATAGAACTTTTTTTATTTTTAGAAGAAAACAAATTTTTGTTTCATTATGGTAAAAATTCATTCGCGAAGTATGACAAATATACAGGGGAGCTGTCTTTATTTCCCTTTTGTCTCGCCCCGTAGAAGGAGCTTTAGTGTTTGTTTTTGGTTTTTAATAGTTACAAGAGTAACATACATATCCTTGGGTTAAAAAGTTGGGACAATCCAGAAAAATAGAAAAAGGGAAGTGGAGATTATTCATTATCCTGCCATCCAGACACAACCGTTAGTAAACTTGTCAGTTATTATTCACCGACTTTTCTATGATTATGCATATACATGCTGACAAACATTTGTTATGAAAACATGTTTTGTTTTGTTTTGTTTTTATGTCCCCAGGGCCTAGTATGAGGCTTGACCTTTAGAAACCTCTCAGTAAGTGTTTGATATATTGAATTAAATCTCCGTCGGGTTCAGGGTTTGTAACGTGAATGAGCAAACAGCAACCCTGGGAAGGCACTAGGAATAATAGAGAGCCAAATTAAATTTAAAGGGTAACTCGGCTAATTAAATGTTTAGTCCCCTCAGGTCTTCTAAACATTGGAGGGTCTGGGTAGACACGCGCAAAATAAAAATAACCCGTTTTTCGCTTCGGCAAAATATTCATTACCTTGCTATAATCCTACATTTCTATAAAACCGTGTGATTTCGTCTCGAGGGGGCTTGTATCCAGGGATAATCGCGGAGTACCAGGGCGGAGCTTGTGTCAGAATTCCTCGAGTTCTTGTCTGCCTGCCCTGGTTCAGGCGTGGGCGTGGGCTCGGGGAGGTGTCAGGTGCGGAGCTCTGCCTCCCTCCCCCTCCCCGGGCGGTGGCCCTGCCCAGTAAATCCGGGTTGTGCAGGATGGCAGGTTGCAGTTGCCAGGGTTACCGTTGTCTGGCCGGACCCACAGCTCCACTGGCCGAGCTGCCCCATCCGGGCGCTGCTCCCTTCCTGTCCCTTGCCGCTGCCAAGGCGCAGACGCTGGGGTGCACTCTCTGTACCGTTGTTCACCCCAAGGCTCCCCCCCGGGCTCCGCGGGCCCGACAGACTGACTTTGGAAACTGAGACCCTGGACGTACATGAGATAAAACTTAGAAACCCGCTAACCACCCGTGATGGAAACACCAAGGCCCACTGTTGGGCCCGTAACCTCACTGTTACGGGGCCCGGGGGCTCTGCTCTTGCCCCTTGAAGAATGGAGCTTTAGGGGGAGCATTTAATTTGAAAAGATTACGATTGCACGAGCCAGTCTTGAGTGTGCAGACACAGCCTCGCCGCGCGGGTACCCGGGCTCCTTCAGAGTCGCCCTCGCCACTTGGCGTGCGGGAGGGAGGCGGCCGCCCGTAGCACTGACTTGTGATTCTGTTTTAAAATCCACACGTAAAAAAAATAAATAAATAAATAAATAAAAATAAAATCCACACGTGCTCCGGTGACCTCGAAGTCACCCATGTGACGGAGACGAACACCGTGCTTGGGAGGCTTGCCGGGCCTCGTGTCGGTAGTTTTATTTGCGAGAGATCACAAGTAGAAGGGGGGCTGCTGAGACGGGTCCGAAGTTGGTAGGCTCCTGCTAGGTGCCCAGCACCTGCCGTGCACCCGGGCAGCAATCCTTCCCGTCCAAGTGGCCGACTTGTGCAAACGGTTGTGTCCCGGGTGTAAAGGTGTCTGCGTCCACCAGCAGGCGCTCGCGGTAGGCCGGTTTGCAGCTGGAGAGAGAGGACCGTGATGGATGCTGGTATGTGGTGTCCGTGGGCCTCGGCCACCGCTAACGTCTGACCTGCGACATGTAAACTAAAACTTAGTTCTGCAACAGTGATTGCGTTTGCTGACACGTGAATTTAAGTCTATGGTTTTCATGTCAAAGAGATGTTTTTTCAGTACACATCATCAAGCGAACATTTTAAAATTCGGCGATAAGTCCTAGAATTGCCACTGCAGTCTCAAGGATATAATTTGGTGACCAAAATTGGCAAAAATAATTGTAGGAATAAGGGCCCATCGGATTGTAGTTCTGTTAGCTAATTTTAATATATTTATGTTATGTCTTAAGACACTGAAATCAACCAGTGTGTGGCATAAGAGAGGACATAAAACACTGGTGTTTGAATACCTACTGAGATATTAGCAGCTCTGTTATTTTTGGGAATCAGGTGACGCCTGTGGAGTCTAGTTTCCGTATCTTTAAAATGGGAATGATCATGTTTTCCTCCTGAGGATGTTTCAAGATTCTATATTCAAAAGAACATTGCCAACGTCCCAGGGTGATAGAAATTGTATGATTATTATCTTGTCCTTGCAAAGATGAAAATAATAGTCACACAGATGTCTTTGCAACTTGCCCAGTCAGCAAATCTCCTTGTTCTGTTTCACCTCTGTCTTGCAATTATTGTCGATGTAGTAACACATGCAGAAGCACAGCCACATTAATTTTTTTACCACTACAAATTAACATAAAATGTGCACTTGCATCATCTTGTTTCTCCTTACTTGGCCACACAAGGTACATTAAGGCCAGAATGTTCTTAATGAGATCTCCTGCCCTCTCCCAGTTGATGATTCATGTAGTTTTAAAATTCCTGTATAGAGTGAATTAGCTGTAGAAAGAGAGACTATGACTCAGAAACTGTGTTAGTGTACATATTTGGGTGGTTGTTTTAATGATGTTTTTTGGTAAATAAATGAGGGAAAAATAGGAGTTCGCCCGCAAAAACTGCCTACGCTCCTTAAACTACAGATAAACTATTCTAAAAGTTATCAAGAAGATTTGCATATGTTCCTAAAGAACATTTTTATTGCTAATTAAAATTTCAATCTTTAAAACCATCTAAGATAATTAACCCATTGATCTTGTAATATGCAAATATGATGTGATCTGTGGAACAGTCTGTCATCTTTACATAAACTGCATATGTGATTGTAAGTGCATTTTTAGATTAAACATATGTCAGAATGCAGTGCAAATTGCAAATCGTTTAGCACTTTGGATTTAAACAATATTTGATAATGAAATAGATCTGAGCCAGAAGCTATTTTTGTTTCGTTTTGTTTTTATTGTAACTCCATTACTTTTCGCATGTACATAAGCTTTGCAGGCAGAGGCAATGTGGTGTGTCTCCTCTTTATTACCTGCTACCCATAACCCAGTTAATTGCTATCACTGAATTCTTAGTAGAAAGTTGAAAAATCATGATAAATATTTGGTTAATGCTGATGGATGTAAGAAACTTTGGGACAAGAGTTTTTTCTTTTTCTTTTTCTTAAGAACGACATTCTAGAGAAGGAAGCAATGAAAAGTAAAAAGGCCTGTTGGTGGCAACACCCGTGGTGTAGTGTAGGACATGCCTGTGTGAAATGTTATTAAGAGAACATCTGCGCCTCTTGAAATCTCCCCCAAATGAATGTGTACAGCTAAGTATGGCAACTTGATTTAAGTGTTTAAAAAAAAAAAAAAACTTAAAGAAAAGAGAAATAAATACGTCTGGAAACAGAATGGGAAAAGATAGCTTTGCCCCGTCATGATAGGTTTCTTCAACTAGTGAAAGATTAAAGCTTGAAGTATGTGAATAGCTGAGAACAGCACAGAGAAAGGTTGATTGCTTCCCCTCCAACAGTTCCAATTGATTGAAAAAAGCCTAATTTAAAGTTCTGTTTGTTCTATGTCTTAAACCATCAGAATTCTCTTTTAGGACCGGAGGAATGCTCTGGAGGAAAAAGAATCCAAGGATAAAAAGTCATTGCAAGCCAACAATTGTTCCTAATCCTCACAAAATGCTGGAGAAATTAAATTTATTCTTTATTGCTCAAAGTGTTACCTAGGTCACTGGGCGATGGGAAAATTGGACTGGAAGTCGAGTAGGCGCAAGCTTTGTTTTGTGTCTAGATGCTTAACCTTAGACACGACAAGGCATCTCAGAGTGTGGTGGGAACTTGGTTCAGAGCGTTAACACCAAGACTTTTATTACCCTGGATTTATAATAGGCTGTGCTGTCAGGAGATGAAAATGTTGTGTTTACATTGCAGTGTTAAATGATCATTTAATTAACACCTAAGGAAAAAAAAAAAAAAACTTGTGAAATTCTTAGCAGCTTTTATTGTTGGTTTCCTGGGAGGTTTTAATATCCAAGTTTCATTGAGATTTCTTTTTGTAAGTAGAGACACAAAAGACATTATAAACTTTTTAAGGAAGACAAACAGTTTAACCTTGACCCCTTTTTTTCTGAAATATTAATTTAAATCACATTTTAAATCTGGCGTGCCTATTTAAAAGGTTTCTAGACTAATATATTAAAATATGTCTTAATTAAACACTTTATTTTTGTGTCAACGTGTGTAATGTTTAAATATTTATTTAATTTACGGTCTACGCTTCCTACCGCAAAACATTTGAAATTGCCCATTAGTTTATCATAAGAAGTTCATGTTTAGCATACTGATTATACACATTTTTACATCTTTTAAGCTACCACTGTAGTTATACTGTTTTAAGAATTGGGGTCAAAATATGTAGTCACAGGCAAGCAAATTATAGGGGAAAAAGGTCCCTTGTTATTATATTATCATCATGATTATTTAATAGGTGGTAGCTATTATCATGATTTAAAAAACATATATATAGACAGGATGAAATATGAATTAATGTGAAACTTCAGATGTGCTTCATTAATTATGAAAATATTACATGTTATCAAATTCCTTGATTTATTTTTCATCTTTGATTTACTTTTCATCTTTTAGCAGTTACCTAAAAGGAAGAGTTTGAAGCAAATTGATAACATTTGGAAAGTATGATATGTACTGCCAGAGACAGCTGCTCACTCACTCACTGTGTTTTTTCTAAAAGTAATATTAGAATTTATATCTTAACTCCTTTCATTTTATCTGGATATGCAACTGCATATATTCAAAAATATGAAACTGTAAAAAATATTTACAGTTATTTGCTGTGAAAGTAAAATCTTTTTGTTTTTCCAGAAATAAATGTCCTGCTGTAGTTTTTCTAAGGACACTATTTTTATTCATACCGCAACTAAAAATGTTTATCCCTTTTTTAAAAGTTTAAACTCAAATGCCTCAGGATAAAACCTGCTTTCTGTATTATTCATGGTAAAAGAGTTCAAGAAGGATTGAATGTTATTAAAATCTCTTAATAGAAAGCCCTGCTTTGAACCAAGAATTACATTCTCATTCACAAAATACTGCTGAACTTAGTATGGGCACTTTCTACAATGTTAAATGTTCTCCTTCTATCAAATTTCAGCTTTTCTCCAAAACGTTCCTTTTTTTTTTTTTAAACCCACATTGATCTTTTTCTTTTTAAAGCTCCTTGTCTACCCAAAATTGAGTAACAAAAACCTCTAAGTAGGACTATTGCTTTGAGGCTTATTTCCTTCACATGAGGATCCACCTTTAGACTGAGATGGTTGCCAGACACAAAATGCTCAGCGGTTAAAAATTAGTGAAAGGGAGAGGTAACAAATTTTGTTTTTTTAACAGACTGGATAGCTAGATGTTCTAAATGATATAGTCCATTATACTAATAGCTATTCCAAGCCAACCAGGTTGTTGTGTGCTTGTGAAGTGTGTGTGCTTGGGAAGTGGGGATCCTGAGAGGTAGAGAAACGTACACAGTTTGTGAATGTTCAAGATGCTTGAGGAATATAAATTTAGGGAAGTATAGGAAATTCCACTAAACATAATTATGTTGCTTTTGTGCTAAAAAAAAAAAAAAAAAAAAAAAAAAAAGGCCATGATACGCTTTTTTTGTACTGAGAAAGTGAGTGTCAAGGTTTATACATTAGTTATTTGGAATCGTCAACTAGTAAATAAAAAGAAAGATTCTGGGATTTATTGCAGGTAAAGTTTCTGAGTCTGTGTCTTAAAAAATAGAAATAACTGCTCTAAATACAAACAATAATGCTTCAATGAATACATTTGATGGCTATTCAATAGGAACTGTTGAATATAATGAGATGGGGAGATAGGATATCTAGAAATACTCTGCATCCTACTCCACAGGGATTAGGTGAGTTAAAATTAACTTCCTATTTGCATAGAACTCTCTTGCCTGCCTTTTAGGACCAATTAGTATTTAGTTCTGTATTACTTCTTCAGCTTTATCATTGTGATCACAGCATGCGCACTGCATCCCAGCGGTTGCTTCCCGGAAGTCCTCACACATTTGTGGCCTCCAGTCTCGCTGCCAGTTTATGGCAGCATAGTTCACCTGTGGGTATAATAAGTCTCCCCTCCTTCGTGAGACCCTCTCAACTGCTTCAGTGCCTTATGGCCAGATGATCTTTGATTATAAGGTAGTGGTTATGAGTACAGACCGTCACGTGACTGTGTAGATGTGAATCACTTAATGTGTAGATTTCAGAATGTCATTCAGTTGCCTTCCCCGTGCCTCAGTTTCTCCTTGTGTAAAAAAAGAAAAAAGAGAGAGGATAATGGAATTTACTTCCTGGAAGTGCTGTATGGAGTCAGTTTTCAGTAAACAAGGCTTAGTTGGATGCTTGATACACGGTAAATGCTGTATTTTATGTTATTTTTATTTTTTTGACTTTTAAAACAACTGTTATTTCCTGTGTCGTATAATGTGCAGTAACATATTCTTTAATCGTAACGTGTGTGTTAACTTTGCAAAGACTCCTGTCCCGTGTTTGTCTTTGTTTTACATACAGCATCTCGCCCAATGCAGGTTGCTTAATCAATACTTTCCAACTGAATGTTGATGGAAATTAAACCTGAAAATAATTAACAGTAGCTTGAACTTGGAATGAAATACATTGTGAAAAGAAGGCTGGATGAGAAAAGTCAGAAGACAGCCTGCCTAGCTAACACTCCTAGCTCTGTTGGTCACCCCTGGCTGCAGATGCTGAGCAGGGGCGCTTGATCTCTTTTTGAGGATGAGTTTCTTTGCTCATGAAAGTCTATAGTAAGTCAGATAAGAGGGTGAGCACATGTGGTGTGTCCACCTCCTCTCCCCAGAACTTAGCACGGGCTTCCCCGTCTCTAGGGAATGCTCAAACATGATTGAGAGGAGGGAACGAGATCAAAATATATCACACTGTTCCAGCTCTTTTTCAGAAATGTATAGGGAACCCTTCACAGGACTTGCAGGAATCACAGGGGTGGAATTATTCATGGTAATAAACCAGGAATTAGATCATTATATTGTGGATTAGTGATTTTGGGATTGTTCTCTCTTATTAGCAATTAAAAAAAATAAAGCCGGTTTCTTTTCTGGATAAATACAGCCTGCCTGTGTTTTGCAATGCTTTGGCATTAAATGTGAATTGTTTGAAGGTTTGGATTTAAAAAAAAAAAGGCGATTAAGGGAGATTTTATGGTGATGCATTATTAAGTGGTTATCCTGATACTTGGTAATCCCTCAGTATGAGGGAAGTAGCGTTACCATTGAAGTAGTTTCAGTAATCACCTGCCTCGCAAACGTCACTAATGGGAGTGTGAGGTGAGCTAAAAAGTCAAACAAGGCAAATCCAAGGAGGAGAAATGGTGCTGGCTGATGCCGGGTATGCCCATAGCTGTGTTATCAGCTGCTGATTGTAGCAGGTTTGAGAGTAGGGACCATCATTTTCTATCACTCTGCCCGGGAAATGCACTGTGTGCCCTGGACAATTAATTTCCCTGACCTTTCGGGGAGAGTAGAGCATACAGAACCTGAATACCCCGAAGGCAGCTGAAATCTGGAGTCTTTTTTCCAAAAGGCGAGCTCACTTTTCTGAGTCGGTATGGGTTTTTCTCCACAACCACCCCCCCCCCCCCCCCCGCCGCTGTCTTTAAGGGGAATGAATTCCACACCTAATTAATAGTTTCAAGGCAAGTTGTTAATCAGGTACTCCAAGTGACCACCCTGGATTCCTCTGTTCTTACCCAGGAACGTGATGGAATGGGAAAGCAACAGCGTTACATGTGATAAAAGGAAATACTTTTTTTCCTCTCCCCACCCACCGCGTAATCCCCTGGAATTCAGTTGACTCGGGAAATTGCTGCACCAAATAGCGTGATGAAAAAAAGCGAAGTTGTGCGAACAAGAATAGCGCTTGTGGTTCTAATAATTACTTTGAAAAATCATGACAGATATCAATTACCGTATTTCGGGGCAAGAGTCCTCACCTCAGGGTGTCTGGAAAGAATTTTTCCTCATTCTTCTCAGTCTTACAGGGAAGCCCAGCTATGACCAACTTTATTTATTTTTTGTCCTTTTCTGAGTTATCAGACGTCTTTCTGACGCCCTAAGATGGGATGCTCGAGAAAATAAGATAAAGGTGTGAACGGAGTATGACAAAGAGGCAAAAAAAGGACTATAAATATAATGGGATGTTTTTTAAGTGGACAGTCTTATTCCCCTTCTTGTTCAGAAACTGTATATTCACTTCAAGAGAGCAGAGTGGCTTAAAACAACTAGAAAACCCAGATATTGGCTTAATATCATAGATTGAGCGCCCGAAACCATTACACGGTGGATAAATATGTCATTTCCAAGTAAATGTCACCTCCAGGTCATGAGTGTGATAGCTATTGCAGGTGCGTAATTATATGCTTATAAGAGGATTCAGGGTCAGATGCTTTGTAAGTATAGCTCTTTTATTTATTTATTTGCTTTTATTATTTATTTATATGCATTTATTTGTTATTTATGCATTTATTTGTTTGGGACAGAGAGCGAGCACAAGGAGGGCCGGAAGCCGAGGGAGAAGCAGGGAGTCCGATGCGCCCCTGACCCCGGGATCATGACCTGAGCACACGGCAGGTGCTTACCTGCCTGAGCCCCCAGGCGCCCCTCTAAATATGCTTCTTTTCCCCCATTTCTCAAGCATTTGTTACTTTAGTGCCTTGTATTTATTTCTATTCAGCTTGCCTTATGTGAAGTATATTTCAAAACAGGGATTCCTAGTGTGTGCTAGGATCCTCAGTGGGCCATCCAAGAGAAGACTTTGCTGTGGCTAATATGTCGGGAAATAACGCAAGTCGTATCCCCGGTGCTGACTGCGGTGCACATGAGTGTACTTGTCTCTGAGGCATCACGCAATAAAGAAATCAGTTCAAAAAAAAAAAAAAAAAGAAATCGGTTCAACTTTTAAATATCCCGCATCTTGAAGTTGGTTGGCTCTGCAGGCCCCCCCTCCCCGTCTTTCCCCCGTGTGTACCACCCAATCCAAATAACAACAGTGATCTTTAGCTTTTCTGGAGAATGACTACTTTCCAAAAGTAGTTTTTAGAAGTGTGTTATGTAGAACTTGTGGATGGTCGATGGACTTGGACTCAACGTAAAGGCTCATTGGTTTGGTATTTCCTTCCAAAACCTGTCTTTCCAGGACTCGGTGACAAGACAACTTCGATATGATGGGTTAGAGACATGAATAAAAGGGAAAAAAAAAAAAAGAATTAGTGATACTATAAATCTAAGACAAGTTTTTTACATGTATCTGATAGGATCTTCTGATCTGTACTGAAAATCATGGTCCCTTCTCAAAGTGTTGCTTTGACTGTCAGTTCTTATTAAATATCGAGGGATCCCCAAGAAAATCCCAGGGTATGGCTGAAACCGAACTACTTCAAAACCTGATATTAAATGGATTTAATAAAGTAATAAAGTAATTGACTTTGCATCATATCTGGTATTTACAAACACATTTGTCTCCTGGATTCTATTAAAAGCATAAAGCATCATACATTGTGCAGTCTGCCAGAATTTGGAGCCCAGCTTCCAGGCTGCCTGACTGTGTGGCTTGCAGGACATTTCTTGACCTTCCTGCCTCAACTCCCTCTTCTTCAAGATGAAGGTAATTAGAACAGCAACGTCAGAGAGTCCTGCACAGGATTAGAGGATGTGATGCACCTGCCACCCAGTTCAGCGGAGGTTAAATCTTTCATCATAGACTGAACGCTTCTTGAATAGGTTGAGGCCAAGTCACCAAACCTTTACCGCCACCGTCTGTTGAAATCGTGTGTCACCGCTTTAGGGTCTTAGCTGAGCCCTGCCGGCGCCCAGGACCACGGTGGAGGCCAGATACCGGAATGGGAGGCCGGGCCACGCAGGCACAGGTTAGGATCCACGCGATCTTTCCTCCTTCCTTTTCACCGGCTTCACGGGTTCTCCTTTTAGACAGCGCTCTCTGTCTCCCCAGCCCTGCTTCTGGAACGTTCACATTGCACCTGCCTTGGCTGCTCCCCGGTCACAGCATCGCTTCGTCTCAAACAGGGCCTGCTGCCATCCAGGGGTGCCACCGCCCTGCCCGGCGAGCGGGGACCCCTCCCTCGCGGGGCTGTGGAAAGACCCAACATGAGCCACCTTCGCCCACGCGGACATGGTCACTCGCTTTCTCACACGAACAATTCACACGCCTCTACCTAGGAAATCAAAGGTATTGGACGACGTCCAGGACGTTACAGAGATTGCTCAGGGTTTATCTGATGAGTATTAGTTGGTCAGCAGCGCCCCCTCCTTAGGCCGGACGCTCCTCGACGGCTTGGGCCGGTTCATCTCTTCACCCCGGAGCGGTTTTCATGGATGCGGACACGCGATGGTCACCGAAGGCAGAGTGCGCGCAGGACAGAGGGTCGCGGGGGGACCCACGCGCGCGAGCAGCCGAGGGCGCGTGAAGCTCTAGCCTCTGCAGAGCTTCGCCCTCGTGCGCCTTGCTGCTGTGTTTCAGGAGAGGGACAGTGAAGCTGCGCCATCAGACGTCTCTTGTATCTCGTGTCAGTGTGTGGTTCGCTCTCCTACGGGGCTGTGGGACCAGTCCTCGCCTGATGCAAAGTGTCCGTTCTGTTTAAGGAAGCCGGGGGACAGCAAGGTAGTGCTATGTCTTACCGTAGTTATCAGTTATTTCCTGCTATTTTTACACGTCTGTGTGTGGGCGCCGTTGTGTTTTATTTATTTATTATTTTTTAAAGATTTTATTTATTCATGAGAGACCCAGAGAGAGAGGCAGAGGGAGAAGCAGGCTCCCTGCGGAGCCTGAGCCTGATGCAGGACTCGATCCCGGGACCCCGGGTCATGGCCTGGGCCGAAGGCGGCGCTAAACCGCTGAGCCACCCAGGATCCCCACCACTGTGTTTTAAGCTGCAAATGAAACAAGATCACGACGGAGTGCTACGAGATCACTAGGGAATTGAAGCTGTGGAAAGGATAGGAAGCAACCGAGGCAGCCGGCCTCGCGCCGTCGCTGGGCGCACGCCCGCAGCGCTGCCAACGGGCCCCGCCGGTCTAGAGCACGTACTTCTGACAGTTTTATTAGACTTTTGTGTTTGGTCAGTGTATTAAGTCCAGCGATTTATTCCTTTCCACTTAAATGGTCTCCCTGTCCGAGGGGTGGAGAGGAATTCACAGCGCCTGCACATAAAAGCCCATTCTGTCCCCTTAGGGATCCAGCCCTTTGGGGACGGGCACCCCTGACAGCCCGGCTGGGTAGCTGCGGGGGGCGGGGGCGCCCCGGAGGTGGAGCACCGGGGGTGGGGGGCTGCAGCCCTTGCTGATCCTGGCCCCGCAGGCCACTTGGCAACGGACTTGGGGCGCCTGCCCCCAGCAGTGTGCTCTGCCTACCATCTTGAGGTAGTTGAGGCTCCTACAGACTATGCAGGAGACCGTGCTACCCATTGTTATTTTTCTTGCCCCAAATCAAAGCACTCCTTTTTTTTTTTTTTTTTTGGAATGGATTAAACACAGGCATTTCATGTGTATTGCTAGAGGCAGGCTTTATAGAGCAAATGTGTAGGAACCGTGGTGCCGTGGTGCCCTACTCGTAACATGGCCTGCATTCCCCTCAGATAAATATTTTCTGATTGGAGGGGGAGAGGTGGTGCTGAGGATGGAAGTGTTGAAGTCAGCTGAGTGGCTCCCAGCTGGCTTTGTCATCTATTGAGTATGTGACCGGGGAGCTCTTCCGAGTGCTTTATTCGTATTAATAGTTGCTCATTTGATCTTCAGCAACATGAACCAAGTTACAGATGAGAAAACTGAGACCCGGAAGGTGGTGTACTTTGCCCAGGTGGCAGGCTGGGATTTGAACATGCACAGTGCTCTTTACCACGTGTATAAACCAGACTGGGGCCGGGGGCCGGGGTCTTTGTAATTAGGTAAAAATACTACAAAATGCCTCATCCTTATAGTCTGTTTTAAATCCTGATCTTGGCCCTATGCATTTCTAATGCGCATAGGTATTTATAGGCGCGTAGGTGTTCACCTTCTCTCTGCTACCCATGCTATTTATCCCAACCTGTGGTGTCACCTTACGCATTCCCCCTCTCTTTTCAGATTCTGTTGATTCTTCCTCCTGAGGACCACATGCATCCATCTTCTCTTTTCCCTCTCTTTAGCTTATTTCCCAGAGGAGCTAAGATCCCCTGTTCTAGGATGTTTTTGTCTGCTCCGTGGCAGACAAAATGGCAGCCCCATGGCCAGGTGTATCTTCATAAAATACAGCAGCTAGGATTATGTCATTTTCCTAGTCAAAAATCATCTTCTATATCAGCATTAAGGTTTACATTCAACAAAACATTTTCCCATATCTTCCATCCAAAGGAATTCTGATGAATATGTATCACTGCCTCTGTTTATAGATGGCATAATGGTAGCTTGATGTGGGTGACTGAATTACTGGCCTGTGGTTATAGGGCTGGTAAATAACAGGACTATTACTTTTCTCTAAAGCTCGACTCACCCCCAGTGTCTGTGGTCCAGGCTCCTGCTGTGATCACTCCTATTTTCTGATATTTTGGCACCCGCTGATCAGTCCTAGTTCCTGATGCTTTATCATGCCATGTACTTGAAGAGTTACACAGGTAAACTCGCTGCCCTTGAGCCTCTGCACTTTTGCTACTGATATTTCCTCTGCCTTCTTTAGCAGGCAAACTTCTGTTTACTACCCAGGATCCAGATCGTGCCTCCTCCACCAGGAAGACCTACCTGGTCTCACAGAGGAAAGTGTGTCCCTATGTACTCAATGCCTCAGGCGAGCAGTGCTCTCACTGAGAGGCCCCACACACTAGGCTGGCACAGATGATCCTTCTCGGGAATGTTTGTTCCTTATCCTGTACTGACTGATGAAATATCTCCCATCTGTTTTTTGTTTTTTTTTTTTTTTTTCCTGGTAGTATGCCTTGTACCTCACAAGAATGTTATAAAGCAGGGGTCATATTTAATTGATCTCACTGCCATCTGAGGTCCTGGCCCATGGCTGGAGCTGCCTGGTTGACTAAATGAGCTTCGTTGGGACGGTGCATGACGAACTCCAAAGTGTCTTTCTTCTCTGAAGCTTTTTTTGGAGAGCTGCATCTGAGCCTGCTCCTTTGCAGTCACACCTCACAGGGCTTCTTAGGCCACCATTAGTTTTATGTAACAGCTGTTTGATAGCACAGTGAGTGTGTGCCTCTCTCCGCTACAATTCAAGCTTCGGGTGGCAGGTGCTAAGTCTTTTTCATTTTTGTGCTTTCCAAAGCACCTCGCTAACGTCGTTAGGTGCATAGTAGGCACTCAGCAAATGCTTGTTATATAGACTTAACGAGGACTTTGCATTGTTTTCCTCCAGGCCACATTTCTATCATTGAAACAGAAAAAAAAAAAAAAAAAGAAATTCAGCCAGAAAAAGGAGTAGAGCTTCAGTTAATGCTGTATGTGATTTCTAAAATAGTTCACATTTTGGGAAAAAAAAAAAAAAAAAAAAACACAGCATGTGTATATGCCCAAGTAAACAAGTCTTGCAGTTCTTGTGTTTCATCATATTTATTACAGGAACGTGTTATGTTAATTTATTTTAGAATCTTAAAAAATGGCATGTGAGTCAGCATGCTGGGTAGTAAAAACAGCCAACTTTCAGTGGCAGACAAGATGGTGTTCAGACTCTGGTTTGCTTTAGCAATGTGCGGGGAGGGAAACACCCTTCTGGCCTGCTTTCCCTACCTGTTAAATGTGCTTGAAAATTAGAACGTCTCTTCGAAACTTTGGAAATGCCAGAATGACGATACCACACCCAGAGTGATGCTTCATGTCAGGGGCTCGCCGTGTGACCGTCTGTGGACGTAGCTCCCTAGGTGTTAAGGGCTGGCTGTCTTCAGTGTACCACCAAGACCTAAAGCATTTAAGTATGGAGAATAGGTGGTCATTGGAGCTCCATGGTGCAGTCGGTTAGCATGCGGTACTTCTACAAACATAGGGGTCATGATGAACGGATTAGTCCGTGCTCTGGGCTGCAAGCAGCTGACACTTGTCTGAACCCGGCTTCCGACAGGGAGAATTATCCTCTCTTAGAGCAGGAGTTGCCCAGGTAGGTGGAGCCACAGCTTTTAATTTCTCCCTGTCTTCCCATCCAGAGGGGCAGCTCGTCCTAGAACTTTGCCCTTGGTCTGCAAACGGCCGTCGGTGCCATCGAGGCTTCATGCATCCTGCTTCCTATTCAGGGGGAGTGAGAGACAAAAAGGAGGAGTAGAGAAAAGGAAGAGGTATGAGAAAGAGGCAGGAGATAGCGCTCCCACTGCCGAATGGAGTCTAAATCCCTTTCTTGAATCACCTGCACCGACTGAGATGACGTGCATGACTCTAGACCCAGAGTCGCCTAAGAAACAGCATCTAGTGACCGATTGAGACCTGCCAGGGTGTCTCCCTGGCCTCTCGGACGGGAGGGTGACCGAACCGGGTCCGGGTTCTGCTAGGAAGGAGGAGGAGATGCGGCTCCCGTGGAGAAGTAGCCAGCAGAGTCCCCCAGGGACAAGAACTCAACGTTTTAATCTTTTTTTTTTTTTTCCAACGTTTTAATCTTTCATTTGATTTTACCCAATGGAATCTAGAAAAAGAAAAAAAAAAAAGATCACTGATACAGCAACACTTAGTTTAGGTGTGTAAGACGGAACTGTTGACAACTGTTGATTTCTCTGCATTTCATTTTCACACGCGAGGACACTAGAACCTACCTCTCATGCTTTGGGGGTGGTTAAAAATAAAACCTGAGGAAGGTCGAGTCCCAGACGCATACGGCTTGCTCTCAGTGGCCGCCCCTGTGGTCTTCTCTTGGGCGGAATCTCTTTATTTCGTCTCCACTCCGGCTCCTATCTCCAAAGCTTCACATCCTGAGCCCAGCAGGTGCCTGACGCCACATCTAAGTTCACATACCCAAGAGAAATCTTTTAACAGTCTCGGTCTCTAACATGACAGTTTACATTGTATGAAGTTGGCAGTTGTGCAATCATACAGGATTCTCATAGAAACCCTGTGGTGTAGAAACAAGTCGTGCCATTTTACAGATTTTTTTTTTTTTTTTTTTAATCTGCCTCCTCCTCTGAACGTGAGCTTCGTGAGGATGGAGACCCTGCTTCCTTCCTGGCTGTAGCCTCAGCATTCTAGATGGTGTATCGTGCATAGTCGAGTAGGTGCTCGTTCAATTTGTTGAAGGAAGGGAGGGGTGGGAGGGATGTGGGGGCAGCTAGACGTGTGACCTGCAGAGGTTGAAGGAGTCTCCTTGTTCATGACCTTGCACTGAAGGTAGAAACCCCCAACGGGGCACCTGGGGGGCTCAGGTGTTGAGCATCTGCCTTGGGCTCAAGGCATGACCCCGGGGTCCTGGGATCGAGTCCCACATCCAGGGAGCCTGCTTCTCCCTCTGCCTGTGTCTCTGCCTCTTTCTCTCTCTCTCTCATGAATGAATAAGTAAAATCTTAAAAAAAAAAAAAAAAAAAAAAAAAGAAACTCCCATTCTTGGTGGGCTAGTGAGACCCTGCAGAGGCTGCCCCTCATGCATTGGCTTCATGCTGCTTACTCCACTCTCCCCACCTCTCCATGTGTTCCAGCTGTATAGGCTTATGCAGTCCCCACAGTATCTGTTGCTCTCGCTTCCACAGGGCCTTTGCATATGCACGTTCCTAGGCTTATGGCTCTACTTACCTGCTGCCTTCTTATGCCTGGTCATCGCCCCATAGTATCCCTACTTGATTCCGTTGAGATCTTCAGATTCTGGTTCAAACATCACTTCCTTCTGTGATCCTTTGGGATAAATCATTTCCTCTTTATACATCCCCACGTATGAGGATACCTGGTTTTGAATATGTGTGTATTGTATGATTATTTTATGAACGCTCTGTTTTCACCAGAGCTTCTTGAAAATACGGGAGGGACTTTTACTCATTATTGTTTCCCTAAAGCATGAGAATGTCCAGCATATTGTAAGTGCTCAGTAAATGTGTTGAATCAGTGCCACCAAGCAGCGTCTTGCCGGCCTGTTTTCATGTGTTTCTCACAAGCTGACACTTAGGGTTTGTAGAAAAGGGATTAGTGTTCCTTATTTGTTCATATTTTTCATATGTCTTCTGTAGAACATAAATACTGGAGAAACCACAAAGTCCTCAGGAATGGCTACTGTTTTCCCTGCCTGAAACCCCTATCCCCTTTTCCTTTTCTTATTTTAGGGATCCGATTAGACTTCACCTTCACTGGGCCTCACCTCCACCTCCCTGAAGCTAGAACGGGTGCCCCTCACCTGGGTGGCTCCCGCATCCTGCTAAGGCTGTTGTCACTCATCTGTTTTTCTCATTTGTGTCTCTCTGTGGACCTGAAGAATAGGCTGGGGATGGTCTTGAAGTGTTTTCCCAGTGTTGGTATGGTACTTGGCTTGGGCAGAGCCTGGAGAGATTTTTTTTTTTCCTCTAAATGATTAAATGTATTTCTTGCACTTCCAAGATACCTTTCAGATATCTAAATCATTCCTGGAAAAGCATTCTGTAAACAGTTGTAATTTAATTCAGTGCCTACAGTGTGGCAAACGCATCCTTCAAGGATTGCTTAAAATAATCTACATTTTAGCAATTTTATAATTGTGGTGCATATTGGACGCTGCGTGCAAGTGCCCGGCTGATGAGGATGGGGTTGAAATTCAGCCTGCCCTCTGCTCATGAAGCTGTGTCTGCCCAAGAGGCAGCATTTAGAATTTATTCACAGAGATTCTACCTGTAAGAGTATGGCCTTGGACACAGGAAGAAAATGTCAGAATTTTCTATTTAAATCTCTATTTAAAGTTTTCTCTCAATTTGGAACGCCTAGGTGGCTCAACGGTTGAGTGTCTGCCTTTGGCTCAGGTCATGACCCCAGGTCCCGGGATCGAGTCCTGCATCAGGCTCCCTGCATGGAGTCTGCTTCTCCCTCTTCCTGTGTCTCTGCTTCTCTCTGTGTGTCTCTCATGAATAAGTAAATAAAATCTTAATTTTTTTTTCTCGATTCTGAAAACTCTCTACATTTGTCGACATTTTAAATATTTGTAGTGTATTATATTACATATGTGGCATATTGGTACAGTAGTACTAATCTCTAAGTACACGAATACATTATGAATGGGGGGGGTGTGCTCAAAGGATTGTACTGATGGTGATGCATGAGCAAAGTAATTATGGCAGAACTTTGATTTCACGAATAATTCCAATGTCACGGTCGTTTCCAAGCTGATTTGCAGCTTTTTCTTGAGGTCATTTTCAGATGCCATAAGCAGGTTGGAGGAGTGAGACTAGGGCTCCTGTGCCACGGCGAGTGTGGGTGCGTGTGTGGGTCATGTGCTCCCCAGCTGCTGTTGCATGTGCTCTAGAGGACAGCGCGTGCCCTGGGGCTGAGGTTTGTTTTTAGGCCCCACTCACGTCCATCTCAGCGTCTTCCTTTCTGGGAAAGCAGATACACTAATTTCAAGATTCATTAGCCAATTCCCCTCTCAGATGAGTAGTTCGTGGTGAGCCTTCTCCTCCTAAAACCAGCTGTGAAGCAACTACTACATTTCTTCGCTGCCCCAGGACATGGTACGAATGAATGGATGGTAGGAGCCAGATCATAAAGTAGACGGACAGGCTTGGACTCAGAATATCCGAGCTGGAATCACGGCCCAGCCACTTCCTAAAATGTGCGATTTGGGCGAAATAACTAACCAATCTTGGCTTCAGTTTTTTTCTTTATAAGTCGGAGATAATGAATTCCAAGATTTGTTATGAGAAAGAAATACGGATAGGTGGAAGTGGCTGGCATAGTTCCACGGAGACGGCGTTAATAGAGTTTTTTGAGTTTCGGATGCGTTAATAGCGGAATCCTTTTCCCCATTTATTAGCAGCAATAAAATCACAACTGTTGGTAGGAGGTCTAATGTGATGATTACTGATTAAAATAAAAGTTTGTTCCTTCTCTCTCTATTACACTAGTTAAAATGTGACTAACTGGTTAGATGATTGGCTAATGGACTAATCTATTTTCTGAGGAAGGAACCACCTCCTAATCTTTTTTGACTGTTATGTAATTGAGTAATGAAACCACGATGGAGCTTCCATTAGTGCCCCGATAGCGCTGAGTCATTCGGGTACCGCGTGGCTCTACAAGAGCACAAATCATTTCTGACCGTAGCGTCTGGGAAGGCAACACAGAGATTTCCATTTTAAATGGATTTCTGTACTCTGCAAAAAAAAAAAAAAAAGATTTTATTTATTTATTTGGGAGAGAGAGTGAGCTAATGAGAGAGAGAGAGAGACAGTGAGCACGAGCGGTGGGTGGGGAACAGAGAGAAGAGAGAGGGAGAAGCAGACTCCCCACCGAGGGGGGAGCCCAATGCGGGACTCGATCCCAGGACCCCGGGTCATGACCTGAGGTGAAGGCAGATGGTTACCTAACTGAGCCACCCAGGTGTCCCCTCCCCCCCAAAAAAAAGCATTCTTATAAAGAGAATGACATCAGTTGAAATGGTTCAAAGATGTGTGTATCAACTAAGAAAAATTTCATACATTTGTGGTATTGAACTATGGAGAGATAATCCAAGAAATACAATTGGGACCATTTTATTTATTTTATTTATTTTATTTTTTGTGTATTTTTTATTGGAGTTTTATTTGCCCACATATAGCATAACACCCAGTGCTCATCCCGTCCAGTGCCCCCCTCAGTGCCCATCACCCTGTCCCCCCGCCCACCTGCCCACCTCCCCTTCCACTACTCCTTGTTTGTTTCCCAGAATTAGGAGTCTCTCATGATTTGTCTTCCTCTCTAATTTTTCCCACTCATTTTCCCTCCTTTCCCCTATAATCCCTCTCACTATTTCTTATATTCCCCCTATGAGTGAGACCAGATGATGATCGTCCTTCTCCGATTGACTTACTTCACTCAGCATCATACCCTCCAGTTCGTTCCATCCATGTTGAAGCAAATGGTGGGGATTCATCATTTCCAATGGCTGGGGAATATTCCACTGTGTACATAGACCACATCTTCTCTGTCCATCATCTGTTGAAGAACACTGAGGCTCCTTCCACAGGGGAAGTTAAGGGATTTATAGTATATAGAACTAGAGGATACCCCTCCTTTTTTCCAGTACAACTCGCTTTATATCAGACTAAAAATTTGCAATATTTTTTCTCTTTTCCCACCTTAATTGGGACCATTTTAAAGGTTCTCAAATACTAGGCTGATGAGGACTTCATTCAGATTTTATCTGGTCGGCAGGGGTCATCTGACCAAGGGAATGCTTCGGAGGAGGATTAGGATTGCGAATTGAAGACAAACTTTAAAGCCTGGAGATCAGTCACAAGAATAATGAGCCCGCCCAAAGTCCCAATTCGGGGTGACACGATTTTAGGAAAAGAGAATGGCATGTGAAGAGGCATTTATGGTGAGATTTACAGTTATGGCACTTTTAGGTAGAGGACAAGAGTTTAAAATTCTTTTTTTTTTTCTTTTTGAATTTAAAATTCTAAACAGAGCCTCTGTAAACAGCCAAGAAAGCCAGTTGCCTAAGCATTGTGATGAACTGAGGTACTGATGATTCTCCAATGAAGCTTTTAACCTATAGTTGTATTAGTCTTAAAAATGTAATGGCTGCTTATTTTTACCAGCAAAGAGGATTTATTTGTTTGGGAATAACCATGAACTGCATTTGGGGAGAGGGAAGCTGTGGCAAAACCGTGGGCATGTCCAACAAAGGGGGAGAACCTTATCTCATGGGGAAGCAGGAGGGAGTTGGGACGGGTTATTTTGAATGAAAGTCCATTGGAGGAAAGAGGGGCTCAGGGTGATGGGGAGTCTCCTAGGGATGGTTCATGTCTTGTGGGGGATGCAGGGTACATCTTCGCTGCTTGCAGCCTGTAACCCATGCCCCTTTCCTGCTGCTTATTCTTCTGTCGGGGTCTGTCTCTGACAGTTCTTCCTGTGGTTGATGTGAGATGATACCCCCCTCCTACCCCGGTGTCTACGTTAGTCTGTCTTCCGTTTATTAGTTTTCACAGGAGCCCGAAGCAGAATCAGGAATTAGGAGAGCATTACCGCTGTTTCTGTGTTCAGAATCACTTGTTACCTTTATTCCTGACACATACACTGTTTCCCTTATTTTACTGTCCAAAGACCTGGGAGTGTAGATGTATTAATGGGGTCTTCATTTTTCCTATTAGAATAAAAAAAAAGATGATATACCTCCCATGCGGAAAAGGGACCTTAGGAACTGTGCAGAAGGAACAGGTGCCAGAAATGTTGTGGGACCTGCCCAGGGCTGCCCGGGCTGTGGGGGAGGAACCTTCCATGTGGCTCAGGGGTCCGGGCTCCATGTGAGGGTCCCCCAGAGACTTGGTGCTGCCTGGTCCAGCCTGCTCCAGGCCCCAAGAGCCTTTTCCTTTCTTTTTCTTACCATTTCATAGTGTTTTCATTGCCATTTGAAGGCATCTCCCTGAAATTCATGGAATTCTATATGATGTATCTTAGTTGTTTTGTTTTTGTTTTGTTTTGTCTTTAGAAAGTGCTCGTGAGTTAACGGTGCTCTGCTGGGCTCCGTGGAAAGCCAGGTGAACGTGCCCAGGCCTTAGCTTCCCTGAGTCTTGTGTTTTGTACGTTGAGGTTTTTATCCTGTGCCCCTGGATAATAAAATGTTTTAAGTTCTCTCTCATAAAGTCTCCATTATTACTTAGAAGGTTCCTGTTTTGTTTTTAATTCTGGCCAATAGTTTTGGCTCTCACAGAGAGGGAAAGGAGATTCACGTGTTGTTTGTCCTTTCCGAGAAGCTCTAATACACGGATTTTCAACTCATACGTGTAACATTCTTTCAAGAAGGAGCTATTATTATAGGAGCTCCTGCGGGGCTCAGTGGGGTTAAGCCTCTGACTCTTGATCTCAGCTCAGGTGTTGATCTCAGGGTCATAGGTTCAAGCCCCACATTGGGCTCCACATTGGGCGCAGAGCCTACTTAAAAAAATGTGTGTATGAAAGAAAGGAAGGAGCTGTTCTATCTTTTAATTTACAGATGAGAAGGCTTCACAGTGACTAGCCTCCTCACTCTAAAAGGTAAAGCCATGTTTGGAATTCATATCTTCCATAAAATAAACCATTTCATATTGAGACATGACGTCATAATAGAAAATGAAAGCCATTCGGAGAAAAACAGGATATCAAAAGGCCTGAATGAGCCTATGAGAATCAATTGAAGAAGAGGTAATTATCTCATTACTACTTCATCAAGAAAATTTTTTATGACCTCAGAGGTGATATCCTCTCGGAGAAAAATCAAATGCTAGATCTAGGGGCACCCGGGTCGCTCGGTGGTTGAGCACCTGCCTTCAGCTCAGGGCATGACCCAGGGTCCTGGGATCGAGTCCCACGTCGGACTCCCTGCATGGAGCCTGCTTCTCCCTCTGCCTGGGTCTCTGCCTCTCATGAAGAAATAAATAAAATCTTAAAAAAAAAATGCTAGATCTAGATAGCTTAACCAGAGTAATTTGTGGTTGGAAGTGACTGCTTCAAAAGACCCTTACAGAGGGATTGGTGGCCACGTATCCCCCACTATTCCATGATTGGAAAATTGCCTAAGAACCGGGTCTTAAATGTTTCTTTCTTTCTTTCTGTGTGTGTGTGTGTGTGTGTGTGTGTGTCTGAGGGTTTCTCAATTTAATATTTCTGTCACTGAATTCCGTTTAGAAGTAAAGCTGATACACATTGGCCATGTATAACATAGATGAACCAAGGTTTCCCCGAAGGAAGGATGTTAAGGACGCCCCTGCCCTGGAGAAGCTCCTGACGCGCCTCTCTGAAACCCAGTGTATGCAACTCTCTTGATTTGAAAACCTCTGGGGTAAACAATTTCCAATTTCCATTTCAATGGAAAAATATTAATTTAACTTTAATTTAGAACAAGGTCAGTTCGTGCGAGTGACTTTCTTTTAACTTGAAGCATAATTAACATCCAATACTCCGTTAGTTTCAGGTGCGCAACCTATTGGTTCGCAGTCCGTGCGTTCCTCAGGGCTCACCACGGAGCGTGTGGTCCCCGTGGCCCGCTGGCGTCACCGCGATACTATCTATATTCCCCGCGCTGTGTTTTTCATCTCTGTCACTTACTTATTTTGTAATTGGACCTTTGCACCTCCTAATCCTCTTTCGCTCTTTCTCGCCCATCCCCTCACCTACCTCCTGTCTGGCGGCCCTTGGTTTGTTCACGACGTTTAGGGAGAAGCCCTGCTCAGGGTTGTACTTGGGCAGAGGACACATCGGCTGCCTTAATAACCACTCAGTCCAACACTGTCTATTGCCTGTTCAGCCTAAGACCTTCCTGAAACCCCTTGAAAATTATTTGAGCTGCCCAAGAAGCTCTTTAACTCAATAAAGTGAAAAAGAACAACAACAACAAAATCTTGTATTACTTCCAGGATCTTAAGGAGGTATAGCCTTATGGTGCACAGTGGTCTTTTTCTTCCACAAATCTTAAATCTGTGTTCAGTTGAGAAGGCATAATTGTAAGTAAATCTACTTAAATTTACAGGCTTGACTTTTCTGCATAGACCACTTTGGGAAGAACGTAATGGAGAAGAAGGAAGGACACATAATATTAAAGTGTTATCAGGGTTACATGCTCAGATGATCGTGTTCTTTGGTGCAGAAGTTTTAGAGGCGACTACGTTCTCACTTAATTCGGATGATGTTTTATGTCATTCACGAAATCTCTTCCATCCAAGAAAATGTCTGGAAAATAGTAGCACTTTCAAACAAATTTTCTTGTTGCCCACTGACCTTTCTACATACTCCAGATACTCTAAAAGAGCAAATCAGACAAATAACCATTAATTCCCTCATTATGCTTAGGAGACTAAGTGTTAATATGGTTCATGGTCTTTCACTGATCACAGATATAGTAGGTAACTTCTTGCCTATTTTATTCATTTGCCTACTTCTAATAATGTCAAATGTCAAAATTTTATTTTTTTTTAAATGTGTGGAGAGTATTATGCTGTTGCATAACAGAAAGAATAAAGCTAAAAATAAACCAGTGCCCCGAACTGGAAATAAGTAAAAAGAACCTTCAGTTGCACAGCAGTTCCCATGGCATTACCTTCCCTTTTGTGTCTGCCGCTGGTTTAATTTAGTTGTTTGAGAAAAAGTGTCTATTGCTGTGTTTAAAATTTCTAATGACCACGATGGGTAGCGGAGTGCCCGGGTCCAAAGGGTGCTTGCAGAGCAGTGGTGGCGCTGACAGGTGGCGGCGCGTCGACAGCCCCGGTCCCCTCATGTTCCATCGCCGGCAGAAGCCTCGGGAAGGCCCCACTACCCGGTTCATTAAATGCGTGGCCTCCCGGGTGTAGACAGCGCCGTGTTGGCCCTCCTTCCTCCGAGGGGCCGCTGAGGCTGTGCCCTCGGGGTTCGCCTGCCTTCAGCTCGGGAAGAAGGCCCGGGCAGCTTTCATCATGTGGGTTGAAACCACCTAAACCTGAACGAAAGGGATAGCATTTCTTCTTTCCTTTTTTTTTTTTTTTTTTTTTTAATACTTTTTTTTACTGACGTTCCATGGACCTGAAACTTGACGTTCCTGTCCTGCTGGCGCCCAAGTGACGCTGCCCTTCCTCGCCGGCCAGCGCCAGGGTGACAGCGCGTCATGTTAGGAGCATCGACGGCTCGGGCAGGTGTCCTTGCACATGGTTTACGGTTAATATCTCTGGATTTTCAAAGGGCCAGTTTTGTTTTTGTTTTTTTGTTTTTTTGTTTTGTTTTGTTTTGTTTCCCTTTTGGATCAAAGCTTTCTTTGGCCACTTCCTTATAGTTTAATTCATATGCATTTCCTGACTGCGCTTCTTAGTCCTCGTTTCTTTCCTTCTATTTATTTTTAATTTTTTAAAAAATATTTATTTATTTACTGCAGAGAGAGAGAGGGAGAGCGAGCGCACATGCAGAGGGGAAGGGCAGGGGCAGTGGGCTCCATCCTGTGACCCTGAGGTCAGGACCTGAGCTGAAACCCAGACCCAGAATCTGGTGCTTCACTGACTGCACCCACCCAAGAGCCCCTGTCGTCATTTCTTTTCTTTCTTTTTTTTTTTTTTTAAATCCTTATTACAGCCCACTTGGATAAACTATTTTGAAATAGTAAAGATGGATTGGTGCTATTATAAATCACAATGCTTTAAATGTGGTTCACATTTTTAGTAATAAGTTCAAAATTAAAGGATTTATCTGAAGTGAAATTTTATTTTCCTGATTTTTAAAGTTTGGAAGAAATTCTTGTTTGTAACCATTCTGTATTTCTAAATGTTCTAATGACTGCCTCAGACTCGGGAGGCAAAATGTTCCTATTTTTTTTTTTTTCCTCTTCAACTTGAATGCTAAGAACTTGGATTTTTAAATGAGCTATTTGCCAGCAGATGACGATTCATTGCAGATAAAAGAGAAAGCAAGTACAGTAAAATCTGTGTTTGCTAACCAGCAAAGTCTGGAAGATCGCATTTTTGAGATTCCCCAAGCAAAATCCTCAAACCAATAAATGTATAGTCGGGTGGCTTCGGTGCAGTTAGATCAGAGTTGCTAGAGATTTGTATACTTGTTGCAAAAAAACATATATATGTATATATGTATATATATACCTGTGTAAAATTGTGGCATTCCCATCCCTCTGCCATACTGTATTTCCAAAATACAAAAGGAAAAGGGGGAGGCCAAAAAAAAGGGGGGGCAACAGGCATTGCCTCCACGTCAACTGTAATCTATATCCTGTCTTCATAATGTATCTCTTAACGACCAAAAAAATCATATCCTCATATCCCTATATCCCAAACCTTTGTAAGTTATTTAGATTTTGGAACATGTTTTCCCATAGAAACAATGTTGTAAACATTGGTCCTGTTCCCAGGCCAGCCGTGCGGCCTATTTAATCCATATGTATCTAAGATATGGTTCCGTCGTTTGCTTGAGTGGTGCATCCTCAAGGCATATGTGCCAGAAGGAGAGCAGTGATGGGTATTTTCTCTCCGTTTTCTGGAAAGAAAATGGTCCCATAGGAAGTTTCAGCAGAGCTATTCCATATCTGGGCCTTGCTCTGCTTCCAGAGCCTTCCCCCACCTGGAGTGAAGGCCAAGCCCCTGCTGGCGCACCTGCTCCTTAAAGGGACGGCACTTCGCCTTCAAGACGCGCTGTCACTCGTGCCATTTTGACCCCTTTGTGGCTCCGGACTTTCTGATGGGCCTTGTTAACCTTGACTTCCTAGATGACCACATAAGAAACATTAACAATATAAAATCTAAAAAAAAAAAAAATGATTTATGAAGTATGACAAGAAAAGTAGGGTATAACAGATACCTTGATATCTTGATATGCTGCTGGCTCTCTAAGGTCTGAGGGTTTACTTATGATTTTTAATTTTTTCATCGTGTCCCACCTTCAGAATGCTTCATTTGCATAAAAATTTGTGGGTTATTTTTCTTTTTCTTGCCCCGCCCCCTCCCCCCACCCCCATATCCCTCACAGTGATGCTTGCAGAGCCTTTGCAGAGGGGAGGAGTGCTGTGTTGGGAGGTTGACCAATATTTAAGTTTGCAGACTGGGGTTGTGTAAGGTCTTACTGTTTTTGTTTTTGTTTTTTTATAAATTTATTTTTTATTGGTGTTCAGGTCTTACTGTTTTTCAACAACAAAATCGTTCAGTGCTCCGAGTTGTGTTACATTGCGTAGGGCCGCTGCCTTTGGCCTGTTGTGATTCCCACCCCTGCCCTGCCGGGGGGTTCTCAGGCCTCCCGCCCGCGGACTCCTCACAGCCACTCTTAAGAGATTTCTTAAGAGAGATGAACCCTCCGCATTGCTCTGACCAGTAAGATTGTACACTTTTTTTTTTTTAAAGAAAAAATTCTTTACATATGAACAAAGGTGAAACCAAATTCCATTATAATGACATTGTCTTAAGCCGTATTTCGAGTGTAGGAATAACTGTTCTGTTTCCTTGTGTTTCATTCAGAGGAGGCCACGTGCTTTTTGAGGTGATGAAAGAACACAACAGCATTTGTGAGATTATTTAATACCTCATTTTGGACATTTTATCTATTTCACTAAATTGAAAATTCTTGTCTTCTTCAGTAACTATGTGTTGATTTCATGATTTCTTTCTATCTAGAAACAAATACAAATAGAACAAAATAAATTCTGTTTTAAAAATATAGATTTCCAATGCACTTGTAGGTCTTCGGTTTTGTTTACATTGTTCATTTTGCTTTTTTAAATTATTATTTTTTTTAAGAACTGTGATGTGATGGCCAAAAATGTGAACTTTTCAGGCCCAACAGGGGGAGCCAATTCCATATTCTATTGAGGTTGCTTGGCATTGTTGCTGTTGCTGATTTGTCAAAGCCAAAATACTTGGACTTGGTCTTTGCCTTGGACATTTACAAAGCCCCATAATGGACACTCTTCATAAAAAATGATGCAGTATTTAGAAATACAGTATTTTATACTGATTATCCTTTAATCTGTAAAACTAAAATTATTAATCTATGATGGTCATGCTTAGGAAAGTGAAGAAAAGGTCATTGTTTTCAAGTATATGGTATTTTTTCAAATGTATGATATTTCTATTCAAGATAATTTTATAGTCTTTTCACAAAAATCAACGTAGAAAATACAGAACATTTTACCGCCCACAAAAGTCCTTTGGATAAATATATTGTGATTAGGTTAATAAAGATGGAAAATACTTTTTCTGCTTTTTGTACTCATTAAATTTATAAAATAATTGAAATTACATGATGTGGTTATGTGGAATTTTTTTTTAAAACCCGCATACCTTGCTTTCTTTAAAGATTTTTGACTAAATTCAGCATCTGCAATGAATCATTTAAGGTGGTTTTGAATTTCCATGATTGTTTGGGTCTGTGTTCTATTCTCAAGAAAGTGAAGGGGTTTTGCTTGTTTGAATTAGGGCAGCGTATATTTTGGCATAAAACACTCAGGGATTAGAAAAATTTTCAGTCTGATATTTACACATGTCTTGACAAAGGACGTGGATTCGTACAAGGACATTGTTGTTACAGTTGAGAATACATGTTTTATAATTTGTGCAGGTATAATTTTTAAAAATCTCATTTCACTACTTATCTACATATACTAATATTCTAGGTGATAATGTATGATAATTGTGTTTGGATTTTCTCAAATTTAGACATATGCACACACAAATACACAGCCTTGTGGTTCTCAAGTACAAAAACACTTTGGTCTTTAGTTCTTGTTTTTTTTGGTGGTGAACACAGTAAGACGTTTATTAGGTGCTAAATACCTAATTAATTGCTTTTTCAAATTTCAAGAGAAGTAAATCTCAGCTTACTGTTTCATTTTAGCAAATAAGGAATTTTACATATATTATTGCTTATAAAACTCTTGCTTTTTTGCTTTTTTTGTTTTTTGACTTAGCCCTTGTGCCTAGAGGTTCGTTTGGAATATTGTTATACTGTTAAGAGCCTAAAATACAATTAACACTTGGTGAATTTGCAGTTTAAAAAAATTGTATCTGCTACTGATTTTCTAGTTGAAAGATTAATCCTCTAATCTTTGGACTGGGTCAGTGGATAGTACCACTGGCCGCGTAGAACCTTCGTAAAAGGTAGATGAATGAAGGGGTGCATGGGCGAACTCTTCTGGCTGCAGACCTCAAAGAGTCTATTTACCAGTTTTAAATTAGATGTCCCCTGCCCTGTTTGCTCATAAAGTTGTATGGGAGAGCTTTAAAAATTACAACTCTTTTAGGGACAGCCGGGTGGGTCAGCATCCGATTCTTGGTTTGGGCTCAGCTCGTGATCCCACGCGTGGGTTGTGAGATCAAGGCCTGTATCGGGCTCCACGCTCCGCTGGGAGTCAGCTTGAGGATGCTCTCCCTCTCCCTCAACCCCCCTCCCCTCACTTGCACGCACATTCTCTCTCTCAAATACATAATCTTTTAAAAATCATAGAGAGTTTACAATTGTGATCTCATGGATAACGATGACACTGCGCTTTTATAAATCAGGATATTGACTCTTTGGGATAGATCTTTGCAATCTTAAGAAAGAGGTAAGCAGTGTGTGGCCTATTTAAAGTTTCAGGATAGGAAGGCCCCCTTGTTGCGGTGAATCCTGTTTGTGGGAACGGCCACGTAGATTGATGTCTGCTAAAATGAGATCCCTGTTTTATCCAATTACCCTTTTGTTCTTCATGCCTCAGGATGTCATTTTGCCCCAGTGGCCAGGCATCAAGGGGGCCTGCTAACTCTGTTGTGCTTGCTACTTATGTAACATTAGTTCCAGACTCTCTGCTTTTAATTGAAGTGCTACACACTTAAATCCTCATGCCATGAATCCTAATTCCCTCGGAGAGCTGAGGAAGAGAACTCTATCGAAACCTTTCTCAAATAACATTTACTTTAAATTGCTGATAGTATTTTGATTAATGAGATATTAATAAGGATGATGTGTTTTCATTTGTAAATAAGAATTGAGTTTTTAAAAAAAATTGTTTAAAAGACCATTTTAGAATAATCCTATCCCTCATGAGAAAAGTTGTCTTGACAACAGTACCATTTATAATTAGAAATGATGAATATTTTATTTCTCAAAGGAAAATTCTCCCTAAGTATGCTAGAATGCTAGACAGTGATTGGGCTAAATGCTCATCGCGGTCAATCATTTCCAATGTAAAAATATACTGTATATCAACTTTTTGACTTAGTAAAAAGAGGGCTTTACTTTTAGCTTAAGGAAAGGATTTTCATATGAGAAATCTGTGAGGTAAGGAAAGCAGGTATTGTTGACCTCGTTTTACAGAAAGATTTCATATCTAATAAGTGGCAAAAATAGAACTGGAGAAATGCAGATTAGTTCTTTCTTTTCATCATTTTGCCAAAGGGTGCAAAGCATATGACACATTTTAGAATTGTGCTTTCACTCACATTATAATCTATTTTTTCATATCCTAGAATTTATATCTTTCCCATTTGTAATATTTTATTCTCGAGTATATGAATGAAGTCTTCGCTAAAATTAAAATATCCAATACAAATGTCAGTCCTTTTATTGAGTGCTCATGATTTAGGTGAATGACTATTCAAACTGAAAGACAAGATTGAAACTTCATTTTATGCAGTCATTTGTTAAATCTGTTAAACTGCAGCATGATATTGGGGGTAGAGCTTTTATTTACAGATAAAGGGTTCGTGAGAGCTGCATGGAGGAGATGACCCTTGAGGTGGGTCGTGAATGGGGAGCTGTATCTGTAGAGGGAGGTAAAGCTGGGGAGTGGCATCCAGTAGAGGGGGTGATAGGTGCGATCCAATGGAGTGAGGGAACAGGACGGAAGAGCAAGTGATTGGAGAATAAGATGGAGTGTTAAACGGGACCTGACCCCAGAAGGTCTTGTGTTTTTGAAGCCAACATTTATCATCCAGTGAGGTCGGTTGCCTTACCATGAATCCACCGGCTTATTGAATTACGCAGTTGTTTATATCTGATTACATGTGATCTGGAGCTTGTGTGGTTAAAAACTCACATATTCTCATCATCTGTGTGAGAGTGGTAAAGATCCATTCACTTATGGAAATCTTATAACTACGTACAATTAAAGCCAAATAGACATATTATATCGTCCAGTCAGATGTGCATTTGAAAACTCCAATGGATATATCCTCATGAAGAATTTAAAATGCAACTGGCGTTGCATGGGATATTTTAGTTTTATACTGAGTGAGGCCTGCTTTGAATAGAGGTTCACTGGTTAGGTTCTGTTAATAAAGATGTGGAATTTAATTAAGTCTTTGGTGGCGGATTTAGGGAGCATGCCCTTACCAGCCCCCTTGGAGGTCAGCCATGTTGCTTATTGTAAGGCATGGAAACAGGTGTAGTGGCTTTTCATATTTCCGATTGATTGATGATTGATTTTTCACTGAACAGGAATTTATTAGCCTCCAGGTCTCATTAGAGCACATCTCATCCTGCAGAATTTCAGAGATCTTAAACTGATGTGTAATTACAACCGTGATATTTTTATTTTGAAGATAGGAAAAGAGAGTACATTTCGTAGAAGTGAAAGAAATCAAGCGATCCTCTATCTGTTTCCTCCTACATACCAAGCTGTATTAGTAGGAAATGCCAGGTTGTTTAACTGTGAATATGGTGTCCCCAAAGAGTGTACAGTCCCTTGAAAGGACAAGCATGCAAACCACATGGAACAGCAGTGGTAGTAAGTTAGAGATATATTTGCTATCTGTGTGGGCACAGATGGATGAGATGTTCTTTCTGTCTTGTGGAGACCTTCTAGAAAAGTACTTAAGTGTGGATCTGAAGAGAAAAATTACATGTTCCCGGAGCTGAGGACCAGGGAAGAGCATTCCAGCTAGATGCAAAGGCAGGAAAAAAGCACAGGGACCTACAAAGGGGAAGAGGAGACACATTGAGGAGAAGTGGTAGGAGATGCACCTGGAACGAGGAGTGTGAGGGACCTTGCATGACGTGCTGCAGAGGTGGGGCCTCCCCGGGGAGGCCGGAGAATACCTGGAAAAGGTTTATTAGCAGGGTCGTGACGTCTTGAAATCTGGAAACTATAAAAAATGATAGGAGGGCAGGTTTGAGGGACTGGGGTCTCTTTGGTAGGGTTTGAGCTGTGAGGGTAGAGGAAGACTCTTGTTCAGTCTCGTGTCACCGGGTTCTAGTGCAGTACATTCCTCACCACTACTCAGCACATTCTGTATGCATTGAATGAGAACTGCTGCTCTTCCCTTAACCCTTCATTAAAAGTCAAGCTATATATTTTTTTAAAGATTTTATTTATGTATTCATGAGAGATACAGAGAGAGAGAGGCAGAGACACAGGCACAGGGAGAAGCAGGCTCCATGCAGGGAGCCCGATGTGGGACTCGATCCCAGGACTCCAGAATGATGCCCTGAGCCGAAGGCAGGCACTAAACCACTGAGCCACCCAGGGATCCCATCCAGCTAGATTTTTACCAAAAAAAAAATAAATAAATAAAAAGTCATAATAATGAGATGAAAGAGCATGAGAAAGAGAACTGTGGATTGAACTAAGGACAATCAAAGATGCTTGCTGGTGAAGAAAGGAGAGGAGTTGTGCTGCCCCCTAGGAACCCCACCTCCTGGGGTCCGTGGCCATGTGGACTCCCTGTAGTTGAGTCTGTTTGGCCGTGTGACTGGCCTTGGTTATTGAGACATGAGCAGGTGAGAGGCAAGCAGAGGCTGGATCAACACTTGCATTTTGGGGATTGTCCTCTTGGAATGCTTGAGGTTAGAGCGAGCCTTCACACAGTGGCCCCCCTGCCACGAGGAAACCCACGGAGTGATGGGTAGAGGCCCGTGTGGAGACACCCGCAGATCTCCGACCAGCAGCCCCAACTCTACACCTGGCCGCGTCCAGCCGCCCGCCCCCCCACCCCCGCCCCCCAGCACTCCAGCGACTCCGTGTGAAGAGCAAAAGCTGCCTGCAAACGAACCACAGAATTTAAGGAGATAATGATGGGCTGTCATTTAAAGTCCCTAACGTTTGGGATGCTTTGTTACGCAGTGGCGTGTAACTCAAAGAGGAATCCAGAAGGATTATGATGCCTTCATTTAGCTACGAACAGAAATGCAGGAGGTGGAGCCCCCTCGCTAGGCCCCCGGACCCAACTGAGCAGAAGAACCAACCCTTTTACTGCCATTTGGCAGGTGGCAGCTCCTCAGAACTGTGGGCTGGGGCAGCCTTGAAAGAAAGCCACACTCAGGACGTGGTGTGCTCTCTAATCACTGCGAGACTGGAACCTTCCAAATAGCCTTCTTTCTTTATTTCTGCTTTTGATCATCATAGGCCTTGCGACCTAACATGCCGCATAGCGACGGGACTTGTAAGCACCCGCACGCAAACACACAGAGCCCCCAAAGGAAGACAGGGTATTTGTTGCGCTGAAATTAGGTAGATTACAACACAAGGGAAAATAAAAGAAGACTGAAGTTCTGCAGCGGGAGTCAAGAAGCTGAAATCAGTGAACAAACTTCAGAAAAATAGGGTAATCCAGGCTTATCCTTTAGATTTCGCTCAGTCTAACACGTGCGGAATGCCACGTATGGGGAGGTTAGTCACCCACACGGATCACATACTTGGGCTCAAAAGTTTGGGTTTCCATTTAAATGAGAGGCAAATAGTGTGTTTGGGGACGGGTTACCCTTTCCTGGTGAAAATGTACAGTCGACAAGTCCCAAATAAGTTACAACGGCCGCGTAGGATGGACTTACACTTCGTTGCGCCAGACTTTCAAAGCCCTAATCTCCTCCCCATCGTTTCTGCATAATTCTTACACCTCCGTGGTATCAAAATCTCATTTGGCCAAGAACCAAGCCCCTAAAATCTTGGTGATCATGGAGGGGAAATAAAAAGAAAGAGGAAGAAAAGAAGGAGAAAGTAAAATGGTGGAAATCAGTTAAGTCAGTGAAAAATGACGAGAGGAAAATTCTGTTTTTTGTTTTCAGCTCCAGAAACTTCAAGCAGCAGGGGGCAGTACAACATTTTGAGTCTGAAACAGAAAGGCCGTCTGGTTGGTCTGGTTGGTGGAGAAAGACGTTGGCCTCTCCCAGGAGGCATTCTTGGTTAATTTTTATTTTTTTTTCTTATGCAAAAGACTCTCTTTGATCACACTCTTTTTTTCTTGTTCTCACAATCCTGCAAGCGCAGGACCAACACTAGTGGTGAAGGAGGCCCACGCATTTAGATAGAGGAGTAGCCCTTGCTCCTGTGTCCGCGGAGGCGGTCGGTGGACCCTGCTCCCACGCACAGTGTGACACCACGTTGCTTTTTAAGTCCCTTTCCCTCTCGGTAGGACTTTGAGAATCCCAACGGGTGGAGAAGAGGGGCTCCCCTGGGCAGGCGGAGACTAGTGGCAGGTGAGGGACCCGCGGCCCACGTGCAGTTTCTCTTCCCCGCGGTTTGTCCCATCCCCGAGCCTCTGGCGCTCCGAGGAGTCACTCCGAAGGGTCCCCCTCCCGGGGAAGTCCTCGCGCCCCTGCCTCTGTGCCCCAGGGATTGCCTCTCCTGCACAGCCATGCCTCCAGCTTGCAGTCGCTTGTGCAGAACTTCCATCAGGTTCCAGATGTGGTGACGCTTCCGGTTTCCCCGCAACCCAGGCAGCTGCGCCCCTGCCCGGTCCTCCCAGGGGCCAGGGGAGAGCGCGCTGTGCGCCTCATGTAGCTTACGCTTCTCTATCTCCTGCCTGATTATTATTTTTAATACGATTTGAATAAGATTTGCATTTTCCTCACAGGGCGGTCAGTTCCTCAAGTGCAGAAATTCAGCCTCCTGACCCGTGCACACGGCACGAACGAATCGTGCACGTTTGAGTCAGAGTGGTTGGGTCAGTACGTGCACCCTTAACCTGTCCTGCATCCGGGAACTCAGGAAGGTGGAGGGGGGAGGCAGGGGACTCAGTTTGCTAGGGACCTAGTCACGTGTCCCGGACTCCGGGTTCTCGGAGTCACTGCTCTTCAGGCCGCGAAAGCCCGGTAGTCGTAGTCGGTGCTAGTGCGTCCGTCCGTGCGGCGGAGGGCGCGAGGCTCGCGGGCAGGAGCTGGTCCACGCTCGCGCAGATGGTGTGCGACAGACGTGGCATTTCACACCACGGCCCAGGGTGTTCTCTCTGCGGAGCAGACGGTGATTCATCATCCACTGTGTGCCACGCTCTGCGCTCTGCACTACCGACCGTGCATTGAACAGAACGCGGTCCCTGTCCCGGGCAGGCCCACACTCCAGCGGGGCGGAGGTGACAGTGACTATGACGAGTCTGAGTGGTAGGTGCTTGCCGCGGGCGCTGGGGGTGCACGCTGACAGGGACCCGCAGCTCTGCCTGGGGAGCGGGGGGCGGAGAGGGTGCCCGAGGGCGGGAGGGAGGCTGGAGGCACCGCCTGAGGGGTGGGCTCCAGGGCGGGCGTGGAGGCCCAGCCCCCAGGAGCCCGGCTCTGACTCTTGGCTGTACGTGATCTCGACTGAGAGCCCAACTGCTTCCCAGTCTCCGCCGCTGCCTTTGCAAATTGGACGCATCACCTCGGTCCAGACGCACGGCGGGGAGTGCAGGACAGGTGCCGGAGGAAGCCCGGGCCTCCGTGTCCGTGTCCCGTTTCTGCACGTCGCTGTGCTTGTAGAGACAGTGGGAAGGCACTTTGAAATAGGTGGACTTTTCGTGTTGACACGTGACGTAGTTTCAAGGTGCTGATTATAGACCTGCACGCACATGTGCATAAATAGCAAATGTGTCTATTTCCTTGCATGTAATTGAGTGAAATTCTGATGCCGTAAGAAAGTTCCCACGCTTTTCATTTTTCTCGCATTAATTAGCATGAAATAAAAATGATTTTGTCATTCTTCATTGAGTCATATTTTGGGGAGTTTTGAGAATACATCTAATGTCGTGCCATTCCAAAGACATTGAGGCTTCTAACAGCAGATTCAACGTTATTATCATCAGGAGTTCAGAATTGCACCATTTATTAATTGGTTTTTTTTTTTTTTCATATAAAACTTTCTCGTGCTAGTTTATAAACCAGTTTCCTTGGTTTTCAAGTAGGGACAGATGTCAAAAGTATGGTGTCAAAAGTATGAAATCAAGTTTGCTGGAAGTCCTATTTGAGGTTCTTTTAAGTTAAAAGACTGAATATTATTCTTTTTTTTTTTTAGAGAACAAAAGAAAGGAGGAGGGCAGAGAAAGAGAGAGAGAGCGAAGCTTAAGCAGATTTCTCCCCCAGCAGGAAGCCTGATGTGGGGCTCGACCTCACAACCCTGAGGTCGTGACCTGAGTCAACATCAGAGTCCTGTGCTTTTGGGCTCCATGCTCAACGGGGAGACTCTCTCTTCCTTCCCCCCTGCCCCCCCCAAATAATCAAATAAATCTTAAAGAGCCAGATGTTTAACGGATGGAGCTGCCCAGGCACCCCAAAAGAGTGAATATTCTCATTACAGTGAGGTTACCCTTACGTATTTCACAAACAAGTGAAAGTTCTCAAATAAGATGCCAGTGAAATTATGCATGTGCTCAAGTAAGAATTCCCCGGGCCAGAAACCCGTCCACACGCTTTACATCTCTACTTTCTGTCTCCGAGTAGAGCAATGTGCCCTCTTTCATTTAGAACGAATCTAGATTTTCCTTGATGTGCTCTGGTTTCTTTCTCGCCAATTACTTCTATTTCTCTTTCACTTTTAACTTACTACTTTTTATGACCTTTTTTCCTTCTGCCTGTGAATATGGTCAAGATTCTTCAGTCCTTAGGAAAAGAAAAAGGAAACAGCAAATAAAATCTCCCTTTTCCCAGTGTTTTTATAGCTTTCCACTCTACAGCCAGACATCTGAGTATAATGACTTATTTGCTTGATCGGCTACCTAATTTCTCATTAATTTTCCAATCCACTACGGGAAACCTCTGCCCTTTGCTGCATTGCTAGTGCTCCTTTTATACCCGAATCATTGGTAATCTCCCCAGTCCCCATTTACCAAATGCAGTGACCCAGTATCAGTCATCTGCTACATTGGACATGATTTACCATCATCTTCTCACGCACACATCCGTGTTTCCTTGGGTTTTTCTTTTTCTTTTTCTTTTTTTCCCATTCCGTATGTGCTTTCTTTCTTTTTTTTTTTTTTTAAAGAAGTCTGCCCTTTTATTTTTTTTAATATATATTTTTTTACATTTTTATTTATTTATGATAGTCACAGAGAGAGAGAGAGAGAGAGAGAGAGAGAGGCAGAGACACAGGCAGAGAGAGAAGCAGGCTCCATGTACCGGGAGCCCGACGTGGGATTCGATCCCGGATCTCCAGGATCGTGCCCTGGGCCAAAGGCAGGCGCCAAACCGCTGCACCACCCAGGGATCCCTCCGTATGTGCTTTCTTGACAAGCTCACTAGTTTTCAAGTTTTAAACTACTACCCTCCACTGAGAACCCTAAAATGTAAACCTCCATCCCAGAACGGCAGAGTATTACATGCAAATAGCACACAAATTTGGATGAAATATTAGCAACTCCAATTATCCTATTAATATTAGCAACTCCAAGCTCTCTGTGCTAATCATCTTCTTCATCCCCACCAACAGTTTGCTCAGTTCCCTGTATTTTCTTTTGCAGTTCCCAGCACCTTCATTCTCAAAGTCACCTAGGGACGTAAAGTCACCTGGGTGTCAGACTCAGACTTCAGTCTCTTCCCCTCAACCAATAAACCTTCATCTCTGACAGTTTGCCTCCTAATTGCTTCTCAAGTCTTTCTCTTCCTTTCCTATCCTGGATGGCTGCCGTGGTCCCAGATACTGTTGCTTGCTAGAGAGATGCTTTCCATCAGTGAATTTGCCCCAGTGGCCCCAGAGTCCTGTGTCCCAAACCCAAGGAATTATCCTGAAAGCTCTTTCTTGCTACTTGCCGTCATGCTGTAACTGAATTTTCAGGTCAGCTTTCAGTTACAAATCTCCAAAGGAGAACGGAATAGGTTTATTATCTGTATTCCCAGAAACTATCACAGTATAGGTAGTGTGCACACACACACTCACACACATGTAGCTGATAAATCCTTGTGAACTGAACTCAGTATTTTATTTTATTATTATTATTTTTTAAGGATTTTATTTATTTATTCATGAAAGACACACAGAGAGAGGCAGACACACAGGCAGAGGGAGAAGCAGGCTCCCTGCAGGGAACCCGATGTGAGACTCTATCCCGGGACCCCGGGGTCACGCCCTGAGCCGAAAGCAGATGCTTAACCGCTGACCCACCCCCGGGCGTCCTTGGACTCCATATTTTATACTAAGATAATCTTTTTACAGTTTTGATTGAAATTTCGGTTAACAAACAGTGTCATATTAATTTTAGGTGTACAATTTAGTGATTGGACACTTATGTACAACACCCAGCGTTAAACACAAGTGCCCTCTGTCATCCCCATCACCTGTTTAACCCATCCCCCACCTCCCCTCTCGCAACCATCAGCTTGTTCTCTATACTTAAGAGTCTGCTCATTGGTTAGCCTCTCCCTCTCTCTTTTTGCTTCCATGTTCATTTGTTTTGTTTCTTAAATTCACATATGAGTGAAGTCATAGGTATTTGTCTTTCTCGGACTTACTACACTTAATATATAATACTGTCTAGCTCCATCCACATCCTTTCAAATGGCAAGATGTCATCCTTTCTTATGGCTTTTATACATATATAAAATATTATTACTAATAATATTTTACTGTAATATTTACTAGTAACATTACTAGTAGTATTTCATATATATGAAATATATTTCATATTTCATAAATAATACTTCATATATATATGAAAAAGGGCCCAAATAGGCAAAGTGACCTTGAAAAAAAAGCCAAACCTGGTGGCATCACAGTTCCCGACTTTAAGCTCTATTACAAACCTGTGATCATCAAGACGTGTGGTCCTGGCACAAAAACAGGCACATAGACCAATGGAACAGAATAGAGAACTTAGAAATGGACCCTCAACTCCGTGGTCAACTAATTTTTGACAAAGCAGGACAGAACAATGGGAAAAAGACCTTTCTTCAACAACTGGTGCTGGGATAACTGGACAGCCGCATGCAGAAGGAGACACTGGACCACTTTTTTACATTATACCAAAAATAAACTCAAAATGGATTAAAGACCTAAATTTAAAACAGAAAACCATTAAAATCCTAGCGGAGAACACAGACAGTAACCTCTCTGACCTTGGCCATAGCAACCTCTTACTATCTCCTGAGATAAGGGAAACATTAGCAAAAATGAACTATTGAGACTTCATTAAAATATGAAGAAAATTTTGACAAAAAAGGGAATGTATAGGAAAAGCTGGACATTAGGAAACAGCTTTGAACTTGAAATTGTACATCCCATTTTCAAATCATGCTGTTGTAACAGAATCATCCCTCAGGTATTATGTTTACAAGTAAATATTTAAACAGCTCTTTGAAAGTGTGATGAAATAATGTGGAATATGTTCCCATTATACTTAGATGGTAGTGTTATAAATTAAAAATGAGGTAATCATCTTGGTATAGGATTTGGTGCATTGTTGATGGACATTCTGATTGTATTTAAATACAAGTTGGTATGGAGACATGCTGATAAGCCCTTAAAATCTTTATTGATTCTTTTCAAAACCAGTATTACATACTGGTTATTGGCGGTGAATAGTACCAGCTTGGTTGAAAGGTTTTTGTTTGTTGCGTTTTGCAATTATAACAGAATGGACCATTCTGTATAGAATATTTAGTAAATTATACAGACTATGGAGGCTTGATTGCAAAATTAATGTATTTTTGTTTGAAATGTACTCTATTAAGTCACTATAAATGTGTGTCCAATAATTCATTTGAATTGGCGTTCGGATGAAAACATATTGAGTTTCTCAGGGCTTTCAGCATTGGTTCTATTTCTGTATGACTGGCTTTCTAATACAAGGAATGCAATTTGAATTGTTTACTGCCGTGAGCCACCGGTTATTTTCAGGCATAATGGAATAATGGTGTTTAGCCACAATGTGGTATTTTCTAAGAGCGCATGAACTATTTCACGATTAAGATTAGCTAAAGAATTTAGTCTCATTTTATGACCATGACAGTTGAGGTGTGCAACATGAGAAGTTTGTATTTTCAGAACAGTTTCTCAGAGTGTTATTTTAAAGAAAATGAAACTCTTTCTTATAGGATCAGATATTAGGTTTCCACTAACTGTGTTAAATGTCTGGTTTTACGTTACAGTATGGAAAATTTAGGTTACTCACTTATTTAGGCATTTTAATGTGAACCAAAAAGAGTTCAATAATTATGATCTAAAACTGTCATGCATATGGGATGCTGTGACTGCAGATTATCCTTTAGTGAAATACTAAAGATTTTGAAATTTCGTCTTCCTCACTGTGCGTTGGGGACTTTGTTTCCCGCCATCCTCCCTTCTCTCCCTGCTGCCCTCTACGCTGAGTTTGCTGTATGGAAAGTCTGGGCCAGAAGGTGGGAGGAAGGATGGCAGGGGAGGTGGGGGGGGCAGCCCTGGGGTGGCCGGGCCAGAGCTGAGACTCTGGAACATTCTCCTCTTCTCAGAGGCCAACAGGATCTCAGCAGCTTCTTTTCAAAAAAGAAAATAAGGTTCAAAGGCGCAAAGTTGGATATGTCCTGTCGTGATTGAATCTTAGAAATGGCAAATCTGACTCTCTCTAGATTCTTGTAGTCCGCAAAATAAATGTGTCTCTGCTGTTGTGAACATTTGTTAATAGTGCAAAGGAAGAAAGAATTTCTGTAAAAACATTCTTAAAACTCCTAGAAAGATCTTCTGGGAAAGAATGTTTCAGCCATATCTGTGGTTTGTTAAATTGACACTATTTCATAAAACATACATGAAAGCCCGCGTGATAAAATATTAGGATAAGTATGGGAAATAATTTGTTTTATTTTACTAGAGAGGCATTTCTTTTCATGATTACATCATATTATTAGTTCCTCATTTAACAAATGGCAAATTGCCTTTTATTCATCTCATACATACTTCATAACTTTACATTGAGAAGTTACACACATTTTGTGGGTGTGCGTGATATCCTTTGAAAATAAAAGTGTTGGTATGTCAGAGACATAGAAACTGTTTTAGATTATCATCTTCATTAACATTTGCCAAACATTTTCTTGAGTAATTTCCATTCACAGAATCTTGTAGAAATTATGTTATGTTTTCGATAATGTCAAAATACATATTAAGAAGAAAAAATATTTTTTAGAGTAGAACTTATATTTCATCTCTCTTCCAATGAAAAAATTCATAACAGGTTTTCTTGTTTTTTTTTTTTTTTCTTTCTTTCTTGGTTTTGATAGCTATTATTCTGGTAGTAATCTTGGTGGGGTTCTGTCCCTAAGAAATTGATTATGATTTTTGATGCCGAATTTCCAACCTAGGGATTGTTACCATTCAACTATTTAAAGTGTGTGTGGTTAACATTGACCTGTAATCCGTGCTTCCTTTTATCCCCCCAACTGTATTCTTTCACACAGAAGATTGACAAAAAAGAAAAGCGCTCAAACCCTAACCCAAGAATAATGCTAAAGGCCTGGGATAGCCACAGCAAACTGTGTGGCTTTGGGTAGGAGGGCTTTTCATTCAATAGTGTTACT
Organism: Canis aureus; assembly: GCF_053574225.1. Taxonomy (NCBI): domain Eukaryota; kingdom Metazoa; phylum Chordata; class Mammalia; order Carnivora; family Canidae; genus Canis; species Canis aureus. The sequence continues at coordinate 90,168,493 of NC_135612.1, read as the reverse complement.
CAGATGATTCCATGGTAATTATTAAATTTTAGCAGTAATCGTATCCGCCGATCACCAGACACGATAACCACTGACTGGTGTTTTTGCTAATAGTTCGCGATTTGTGCCTTCGCTTGCTCTTAGTTGAGAGAGTTGTATTTTGATCTAAACAGAAGGTGCTGAGTCTGGAATGTAAAACAAACAAAAAAATCCAACGTTTTTGCCTGCGGATTTTTTTTTTTTTCTGCACGTGCTAACTATAAACATATAGGCTAACTTGTGATAGCTAATACTATTGATCTCTGGCAATTGTTAGGGCAAATAGTATTTAAAAAAAGAAAAAGAAAAAAAATGGTTCCGATGCATGAATTAGAACATTCTTGAGTTACAGAAAATAGTCTAATCAATGGGAATCAAATTTTATTTGGTGGAAATTATTAAATTATGCCACTTAATATAAGTTTGGGGGGATTTTATGTATTTATACATAATACATTTTGCAATGTCCCTGTAAAGAATTTAGACTTAATTTACATACACACACACAAACTTGGTTAATAAACTTTTTATATCTCTCTTATTTCAGGTTATTTTAAAATTTATTTTGTAGCCTGAAATGCTCTTATGCTTTTGCTGTTAAAAATGTATACTTCACAATCTCTGTATGATTGTGTTACAATTTGACGTGATTAAGAGATTTTTCAGCTCTATGATTGGGATAGTGTTTCTGGACTAGTTGCAGGATTTTGTTCCTAAAACACGTTGATTTAGTTAATCACATTCTCCTGCAGTCTCTCGGGATGAAATTTGGCTTTTTGTAGAAAGCAGCCTTCTGATTGCTTTCTGCCTCTTATTTCTTTTTTTTTCTTTTTAAATTTATCCACGTCATTGTTTAAGTGTTTTTAGAGCCCATGTTTTTCTAGCTATTTTTAGGGCCACAAAAACAAATACTTCATGTATTATGACTACAAATAGAATGCTATTCTTGGTTGACAGAGCCTAGGTTATTTCTCAGTCCCAGGGCAACTGAAGTTAAAAATTAGATGATAAGCCTGTTTTTGCCAGCCCCAGGTCAGATAGCCTTGCTGATAGGCAGGGTGACACAGTGGAAAGTATCTGTCTCTGTTGTCAGAAAAACCTGGATTTATGTCTCAGCTCTCTTTGTTTATTGGCCATGTTATCTTGGACAACATTCTGAGTCTTGATTTCCTCATCTGTAAAACAGAAATAAAAATATCTGGCTCTCAGGATTAAGTGAGATGTTAAGATGTGACAAAAATTAGACATAGTAAATGATGGCCAAGTACAAACAACCTTCCTTGCTATGTGGAAAACAAACATTTTATAGTTTTAGAGGTTAATACACAGTTGACCCTTGAGCAACACAGATACGAACTCTGCAGGCCCCACTTGGATGCGAGCTTTGGCCGATGAATGCAGGACTGGAAATGTATCTTCTCTGTCTCACGATTTTCTTAGTGACTTTTTTCGTCTCCACTTTATATTTTGTGTGAGAATACAGTATATAATAGATATATATAACCTACAGAGTACGTGCTCATCAGCTGTCTGTGTTATTGCTAAGGCTGCTGGCCAACAGGAGGCTATTAGTAGTTAAGTTTTTGGAGTGTCAGGAGTTACACGTGGATTTTGAACTGTGTGAGGGATTGGCACCCCTAACTCCCCAGTGTTGTGAAGGGTCAACTGTGTGTACACACACACGCACACATTTATTCAATAACATTTATTGTAGATATTTACTGAGTTCCTACTATTTGCCAGACTCTTGAGACACATGGTTTAATGACACAAAGACTCCTGTCCTTGTAGATCTTAATATTTTCGAAAGCGAATATTGCACGCTTCCCTTCAGTGTCACTAATGTTTGTTTTAAGCCATCCCGGCGGTCTTGGCTATCTGTTTCGTTGGTTCACACTATCTGCATGTTCTTGTAAACTAATGGAAAGAAGAAAATGTAGCACAGGATGGAAGTTATCTATCTCTCGTATAAAAAAGGGTCTTATTAATCAATTCAAAAAGATAAGCAGTGAACACAGTGTACTCAATAAAGGGTCATTTTGACACCAATGCTTTAGTGCGTAAAACATGTCTCCAGGGCTGTTCTTCATCAGTGTTTGTGAGGGCAGAAAAACGGGAAAAAATCATAAGTTTTCATCAATAATGGAGGAGCTCAGCAAATTATGGTGAACCCAAAGTATGCAGCATTATATCGATATTAAAAATGATGAATTAGAGCTATCAGCACTATGGATATCTATGATATATTGTGAAGTGAGAAAAGCAAGTGGGGTTGTGAAAGACTTACTAGTATGACCACATTTCTGTATTCATATTTTTCTCTGCATGGTTATTTCAAATTTGACGATGTTTCATGAACGTAAAGAAAGATGGGAAAGAATGTATACACGGCGTTATACAGTTTGTTACCTCATGTGGTCCTTGGGTGAGGGTTGTTGGGGAGAGATGGGAAATCATGGCACTTGGCCTTCTTTTTGATTCTTCTTTTTTTTTGTTTCAAGATATTTTATTTATTTATTTGAGAGACAGAGCAAGTGAAAGGGCACATGGGAGGGTGGGTCAGAGGGAGAGAGAGAAGCAAGCTCCCCGCCAAGCAGGGAGCCCACGTGGATGGACCCCAAGACCTCCGGGATCATGACCTGAACCAAGGGAGATGCTTAACTGACTGAGCCACCCAGGTGCCACTCTTCTTTTTGATTTTTACAAGCAGTTACAATTATCAAATTATCATGTATAATATTGTAACAACAACAACAAAAAAAAACAGAAATTAAAATTTCGAACTTTTCAAAATGGCCTGTTTAGGGCTCATAAGTATATCCCCTATCAGTGTGGAGGTTAATACAGAACCTGCTGTAATGCTTTGCATCATAGCATGTGTTGACCAAGTATCTCAAACATTCATTAATTGAAACGTATTGAGAACTCTGTAAGGGCTTTTAACGCATACATTTACGTAAGCGTCTCTCATTCTATATGTAATATTTATTCATTACTTACGGTTATATATATAATTATACGTTATATATCATTGTACATCATTATATATTATATAATTACATGTTATATGTTTACATATTATATGTCATTATGTATAATTGCATATTATATAATGTTTATGATTTTATATATATATTATAAATAATACTTTGAGGGCTATTGTTTGCAACATCCCTTTGTCTAGAAATGATTTTCCTGCTTAGTTTGGACTTTTATTTCCTTGGTAAGGAGAGTGAGCCAAACGGGGACAGCAACAGAGCCAATAATAAAGTCACCTCCTCCGATTTCCTCCTACACTCCAAAAATGTGAGCTGGGTAAGGCATGATGAACTTTATGCATTCATTCACTCAGTTATTCCAAGGTTTATTGCTTGCTAAGCCTTGTGGGGGAAACAAAGATTTATTCATGAGTCTTTTACCTACAAGGAGTTTACAGTTTTGCAGGTTATAAACATGTCATCAGTTCCTTCTCACTTAATTTTTTCTCTTTAGCATAGATTAAGGTTTTATTGCGTACTTATTATCAGCTTTTACGGAAAAATCAAAACCCCTTCATTCCTAACCACTAAATACAAACTTAGTGGGGGAACTGAAGCAAGGTGTGATCTCACTGAGGGACCAGCAGAGGATGTGTAAAAAAAATGATAAGATACAGAAGACAGGTTTGGCATCCTATCAAAATGGCTATTATGGGCACTATCCTCATTGGATCCTGGTATATTCAGGATCGTATTCTAGTTTAATAAGCCTCACTTAGATTCATCTGCTAAAAAGCTTCCATCTACTAGAACTTCCGTTCTTTAAGTCCAGAATTCTAAGTAGAAAAAAACCATTCTAACAGATAATTATTCCTAGGATTCCATTGTAAAAATATTGGCTTTTGCTATGTTTTTTATTTTTATAGCTTGTCTTTAAATATATATGTAACAAAATATATGTAACATTATATCGCATAAAATATACATCAAATGGTTTAGATATTTTCTGTAAATCTTATTTTATATAAGTTATACATATTTTAGATGATTAATATAATTTAATGATTTAATATAATTTAGTTTTCATACAACTATTTAAAATAACAGTACATTTTTCCAATAAAACCGCCTTTTTGCACCAAAAAATAAAAAAACAGTAAAATGTTATTTTTGTTTATATTTGGATCTTATTGCATATACTTTTGTAATAAATCTGCTGACACCAGACAAGTCCTATGATTATTTTGTTTACCTATGCATTTGTGACCATTGGCGCATCATGCATTTTAAAGTTTCGTGAATGTTTTCGGATAGCATTGTTCCATCCCTGGCTAGGGTCACACTTTTTCATTTGTGCTAGGAGTTCTTCCTATTTCCCAATTCATAGTTTCCTGTGAGCAGGGAAAGCAGATAACGAAGTTTGCTGAATCATGTTTGGAAGAACTGCTAATGAGTCCAGGAGGAGAGGAAGGCCTACAGTTTTCTTGTCTGCGTGAGATGCGTGGCCTTCGTGGACGGAGCGTGCGGGGTGCTTTGACTGCTGGGGGCCTTGTTATTTACTCATGAGCTGTTTCTATTTTACTTACCCGTTCTTAGCCATTTTCTGAAGAACTGAAGGTATCCGATGAGTTGCCACAGGTCCATGTGTCGCAGGAGAGTTTACGATCCCCTTGAGCTTAAGGTGCTGTGACTCTCGGGAGGCTCTTGCCACGCATCGCACGGTACCGGTGATGACACCGCGTCTCGAGAGCGGAGTCACATACGTGGAAAAGGTGCTTCATTGTCAAGCTCACATTTGTAAATAAAAAAATGTATCTGAGAGGCCTCCATTCCGTGTGGAGCTTTGCAGGTGATTTCTTAAAATAGTGTTCGACTTACAGGAGCCTCTTGTCACTGGATGACACCCTGGGAAGTGGCGGAGTGCCTGAGCTCTGGGTTCAGCCCAGAGCTGGTTCTGTCGCGGGTGATGCAAAGTGAGTTATTGACCCTCTCAGGGCCTCGGTGTCCCCATCTGCGGGATGGAATACCCTACTTGCACGTGCCTCGGGAAGCTCCGCGGAGTGCGGCTGGGCCCGGCCACGGCTGCGGGCGGCGACCGCGGGGAGCGCTTGGTTACTGCGCCCGCCCGGGCGGCTCCTAACGAGCCCCTGCTGCTGCACAGGCTCCAGTCGGACCCGGGCTGCAGGAATGTATTTTCCCAAACCACTCTTTTTCTTTTTGTTAGAAGCTAAAAGAACAAATGGTGAGCCAGTCCCAAAGAATGCACATCTCCGTGTTGTGACTGAGTCTCAACAAGAGGGAAAAGACATTTAAATAGAGGATTTCGGTTGGATTTTTTTTAGCTGTAGACAAGAAGCCTTTCCCAAAACGTGGATATGTTATAATTTAATGATTCGCTCTTTGGGGAGATGGTCCATTTTTGGCGTATTCATCACGGCTCTAAAACTGAGTAGGGATGAAAAGCATGTATTGCTTGCCTTGTTCTTACATCAGAAGAATTTTTTCTTTTGTCCATTTTATGCTTGTTTCCAAAGGCTTAAAATGAAAGCTTTGTTTCTGCAATAATGGCTTAGTGTAGGCTTACATTGTTGATCCCCTCAGTAGATGCAATGTAATCCACTTTGGTAATGTGAATTTTTAAACAATCATCGGCCTTTGCCATTAACCCTTCTCTACTAATGATAATACTCTACAAAACTACAAAGGAACTCGGGCCCAGCTTAACGTTAGACTTGGAGCACACTTAGCTGAATTTGCATTTCTTATTTTAGTAGCAGTGAATTGCTGAGCATATGTTGAACTTCATCAATACCAAATGTAGAATAGGTGATTGTGAAACTAAATGTTCAAGTGCAAGCATTCAAATACAAACACGGGAAACGAGAAGAAACTAATGATGAAACGAAGCAAAAGTGCTTTCCAGTCCAAAATTCCCCTTGAAGGGGCTTCGGCTGCTGTTGCTTTCTGGAATATTTTTTAACATGACCTGTTGCTTTGCTTAGTGCATTGTAGTGCAAATGTCTCAAATAAAGCTGTACATGAGTCATTTTTTTTTCCCCTCCTCAGTTCAGGCTACTTGGATAATAGCGCACTTTGAACACAAGCATGGGAACCTATTGAATGTTTCCTGCATAAAGCCTTCAGAGCTTTGCTCAGCAGCTTGACATGTTTCTTTAGGAAAGAGAAATGGTAAATTAGCTAAGAGTAATTTTAGTCCATGACATATTTCCAAACTAACTTTGAGAACACATTTCCACTTAGTGTTTGGATCCCACTTTGGGGACTTAGAAAAGGTTTCCTGCATTTGGTTAAGTAATATAGATGGTGGATGGCTAAATTAAGATGTTCTTTAGGGATTTGTAGATATTTAAAGTTTTACCTAAAGGAGAGAGGACTTCGCTGCAGTTCGCATTGAAGCTGCATTGAAACCGCGGTACTGTATGCCTTCGGGGCTGTGGATTTAATAAACAAAAGATCTGTCACTGAGCTTGGTGCACAGTAGGGGGTAGATGTAATTATATACTTTAAAGGGGAAAAGGCTGTTGTTATTATTTTACATTTATTGAGTGCCAACATTTTGCAATGTGCTGTACCTAACACAGAATTAGACACAGTCCTTGCCCAGTGGACTATCTATTTAAATTAGACACAATCTAAATATTTCTCTTAAGTAGTTCCTGTGTTTTCAAATTTGTTACACAGTGCATTGTACAAGGAGAGAAATATTATTGTACTTGCAAATGTTATTCGAAACTAGAAAGGCTCGCAGAGACAGGTGGTAGAATGAGATGTGATTATTGGACTATAAAATTGCTGGTGTTTTTCAGGTCTTTCCCTTTCGCTATCCTATTATGAATCTAACTTGCAGTGGGGAGCAGGAGAGGTATTAAGTGCCGGAAATGATGGATGGATGCATCCTTTGAATTTTCACCTTGGGGAAAAAAATTGCAGTCTGATGATTAAAAAAAAAAAAAAAGCCACTTACATATTTAACTCGGTTTGGAATCACATTTATTGGTGTGGATTTTAATTAATTCCAGCCCGAAATTCCGTGACGGCCCGTGCTCCGTTGTCTGGCACGGTGCGTTGCACGTGTTAGGCCCTCACTAAAAATCGTCGAGCGGAATGAGTTTGCCATGGATTTCCATGTCAGCCGTCCTTTCTTCCAGACTCTCTTTTCGGATTGTGGAGCATGAGGAGGCCGGGCTGCACTGGCTTTGGGCCAGCACTCAAAAAAAAAAAGAAAGGAAATAAAATAAAAAACCAACAAAAAGTCCCCTAACCTTCCAGGGAATACCTCCTAAGAGCCCTGGTCGGGGGCACCTTTTTTCTGCTGGAGATGTTCCCCATCTCTCAGCGAGGCCTAGATCCTCGAGAGCCACGCGAGGCCCCGGTGATCGCGGGGTGCCCGGGCCACGGGGGTGAGCCCCCGCATACGGCTGCCAGGCAGACGCACAGGCCGAGCACCTGTACCCCAAGTCAGACGGGACACGGAGAAGGATCTGTAGGTCGCTGCGTTTCCGTGTTTGTCCTACATGGGGCCGTGGGCCACCGGCTGCCACATCCCCCCTCCAGCAAGCGCCCGGGCCCCCGTTCCTCCCGCAGCCTGGCCCCCCGTCCTCAGCTCCAGGACGGCAGCCGCTCCCTCAGGAAGCAGGCACGAGGACCCCAGGTAACCGCGCAGGTGGCCCAGGCCTGGGGCCGCGCCTCTGGAAGGCCTGCTGTGCGCTGCCTTGGAACTGAGCCCCGGGCTCCTCGCAGGTGCAAGGGGACAAGGATAGTCCCGCGCCCTGAGAGCTCCTGTGAAGGTCAGCGGGGCCGTGCAGGGAGCCCGGGGCCCGGCTGTCACTCTCTGGGCCACTGTCGGCGCAGCTCGGGCCGTCCCGGCCACTGCGGATGTGAACAGCGTCCGCACGTATCTTACTGTTTTACTGGAAGGTGTGAACCACGGATGCTTGGAGGCGCCTTTAGAAGCAGCAGTTTCTCACCTCTCAGCCTGGGAGATCCGCCTGGGTCCCCTTTGGCCCCTGTGGCCCTGCCGCCACAGGGGCCAGCTGTTCAGGTGATAGGACCCTCCCGCTTTTCCTCCGGGGCCGCGGCCCGAGTTCTGGCCCAGGGAGCTTGTCCGCGTAAGCCTTGACCTCTCACTCGGGGATCGGCCTCCCGTTCCCCTTGGATGGCATCCGGCCAGTGTCCCCAAGGACTGCTGCCACGTGCCGCAGGCTGGCGTCCCCGGGTCCCCGTCCTGCCCTCCCGCCGCTGCTCTGGCCCCCGGGGTGAAGGGAAGGGCTCTCCTACGGTCTCCAGCCTGAGTCGCCCACCCTCGGAGCTGCCCGGGACGCGGGCCTCGGAGACCCACCGAGTGCGTGTTCGCGGCGGGGCGGCCGGTGCCCGGGTCCGGCCCGCACGGGGCTCCAGGTGGGCACCTGCGCATCCGAGCCTGCGCCCCGGCCGCTGCCCTCCCACTTCCTCCCCGGTGTCTCCTCCGGTTTCCCGGGGTCTGGCGGCCGCCCACTCCCGCCCACTCCCGCCCCAGGCCGGGCAGTGCTGCCAGGGCCCTGCGCGCCCCTCCCCGCTGCCCTGGCGCCTGCCACCGTGTCCCCGTGGGACGGCCCCGGGCAGGCGAGGTGCGGTGTGCAGGTCGGGCCAGGACTGAGGGGGCGCGGCAGGGGGCTCCCGGCCACTGAGGCCGCCCAGATGACGGGCCTTTCGGGGGAGTCGGGACAGATGGGGCTCCCCCGGGTTGGAGGCCTGAGGCAAGAGGGACAAAGCGGGAGGGACCCAGGAGCGTCCTCCTCCGCGCAGGCCCCGCCAGATCCCCGCTTCCTTCTCTCCCAGAAGCGGGGCCCTTCGTGGCGCGGGCGCCTCCGGGCCTCCCCGTGGTACCCCCTTTCCTTCTGCGTGTTTCCCTCTGCTTGCCGCGTGTCTCGCTTCCACGGGATTCCTTTGAAATGAAACCCTGTAGTGTTTGTTCAGTAGCGAGCCTATCTCTTTAAGGGTGATCATCCATTATTCTCCTTAATCGTTACATTTTATGTCCTAGCCCCAAAAAAGCTCTAGGAAAAGAAAGTCGATGCCCCAGCCCCAGTGCAATTCCCTGTAGTGTCTGGTGTGAGGCTCCTTTACAGGCTTTGATGGTGAATTTTCAGGACCACGCAGACTAATGGCATTGAACATTCTGGGCTCTGTATTGCCCCTTGTCAATATGATGTCACCTCCTCACCACCAGCTCTTAGGGACGCTGTGTTTGTAAGAGGGACCTTCTGCGTCATTGGATTAGGTGCATAAGTACCATTTTAAAGATGCTTCAGAGTTTGCAAAGTACTTTCACAGAAATATGTCATCAGATCCTCATAAAAATCCCGGGATATGAACGCTCTTATTATCTCCATTTTGCAGATGAAAGCTCTACATACCATCATGTTTGAAAGTGTTGCTTTCTAGGAGAGGATGGAAGGACAGTGGACATTAGACCACGAATCTCCCACACAGGCCAAGAGACTAACAATTTAATTCTTTCCTGTAGAAGATCGCAGCTGAAAAGTACAGTGCGACCTTGGGTTTCCAGGGTATTTTCTCCATTCCAGGGTTCTGATATCTTGCTTTTCAGGCAAGAGTAGCCTCACCTTTCGAGGGCAGTGTTGTTGAGGAGAGTCCTAGAGGTGGGGAAGAGAATGGGTTCCGTCTTTGCATAAAGACGTTACCGCTTAAGGGGTTGGAAAATAAATGTGAGTGAATAAATATCAGAAAAAAAAAATGAGGCAGTGAGCAATTAAGGGGAAAATGAAAAGCAAGTCAAAGCACAAGAGTAGGGAGGGTGAGCTTGCTAAAAATATCTTGTGGGCCAGACATGGCAGGCGCAACAAACAGCCCCAACTGAGGACCACGTTGTGTGGCATTTGAGCTGCCTGGAGTAGAAGCCCTGGAGTCCCTGCCGAGCCTTGACAGCTCGGGCTTTACAGTTTCCACGTTCCCAGGGCACGGAGGCAACGTGGATGGGTTGGGATGTTGTAGTAGTGAGGCTCTGCAACCCTCCCCAGGCCTCCCTGCTCTCACCCCATTGGCGTGAAAGCACAGGCAGTGATTATGGGGACGGCAGGTTTTTTTTAGAAGCTCCTCAAAATAGTAGAAAGATGGGACTCAAGGGCAGAAAAACTCCCAAGTCCTCAGTAGGCACTGAAAATAGAATCAGGGACTGAAAAGCCAGGGAAAACCAGCCAACCTTTTTCCTCTCTCTCTGAATTTTTCTTCCTCTGCCTTTTCTCTTTCCTCTCTTTCCTTCTCTTCCCCTTCCTGAGCTCTTTTCCCTCTTCCTTCCCTGGCTCCTCTCCCCCTTTCCTCCCTCTCCTCCTCATTTAATCTTCCATCAGGTGCACAGAGCAGCTTTGGTGGAGGATGGCCCTCTCCCTGCTCTCAAGTTCATCTCCCTTCTGCTTCGAGGAGCAGCACCAATGCCTGGAGAGTATTTCAGAACATGCTCTGGTTTAAGACAAGCCAAACCAGAGCAAAAAAACAAAAAAACAAAAAAACAAAACCTTACCAGACGGTCCTAGCTGATGTCCAACGCTGATCCAACTAACTATGGCCAATGGCCCAGGGTCATGACGTACAGACTCAGCCCTTTATATTAGAGAAGGTAGGGATAGGATGGGACAGATGTTTTTAGAAAAGAAGGAGAAGGAGAAAGAAAAAGAAAAGAAAATATCAGTGTGGGCTCAGCAAATATCCTAAAAAAGTAGCTGATACACCATCCACTCTCCCAGATTGCCAGAATGAAGCTTCCGTACATATTTGCCTGCATATACGTATCCCCAGGCATTTTGCCCTCATCTTTATCAGAGTTTGTTGTGAGCCCTAAAGTAGAAAATGTACGGTTTCTGTGCTTTTGCTACAAGGATATACCATGCACTCTTTAAATTCTTGTGCAGGACTTCTAAAATGGAGCACACCTGCATTATTTATTTAAAAATGCTGCTCCTCTGTAATATTTACAAGTGCTTCACCGTAAGTTTTTTCAGAGCTTGTTTTAAGAAAGAGCCCTAACGTAGAGCATTTTCAGTTTTGGGGGGTTTGGGCCTAATGGATATCATTGGTCTCCCTCATTTAAGTATCAAAACAGATTTCTCTTTGAATTCAAAACTAGAAAGAAATCAGCCAGTCTTTTCCCTTGTATTTGGCCATAATTTTGTACATGCTGTGTGACCAATAAATATTTGCCTCACGATCAATTAAGGGACGAAAGGGAATGTGTCTTCCTTAGCTCGTACTTCGGTGCCAGAAACCCAGTGCTCAGTTCTGTGCTAAATGGCAGTGGCTTTTCTTAGTTTAAGTACGTGTTCCTGCTATATTCTCGCTCACCCTCATTTACTATTTTAATGTTCTTTTATGATTTTACTCGGTGCCCTTCAAAAATCTGTTTTGGAAGTAGCTGGTGTATAAATAGCGTAAAAAATAAACTGCATATTCTGACATTTACAGTTGTAAGGATAACTCTGTGTTAAGGATGATTCAGTCTGCAAGTAAAGTCACTGGATATCCATCTAAATATATTTTGGAATCCTTTTGACCATCCCCGAGCTCCTCTGAGGCACTAGTGTTTCTTGTCCTGTTGTTGTTTTACCCATCCAAACATTTCTCCGTCTAAAAAAAAAAAAAAAAAAAAAAAAAAATTTGCATGGTGACTCAGATTGGCTGATTTTGTAAAAGCGATGCTTTGAAGGGCATCTAAACTCTCCGGAGTCCTGTCACAGGTCCTACACTTTCGGAATCGTGCGGGCTGCTGTACCCCAGAAACCGTACCTGCCCATCCTGCTCATTTCCATCTTTGAGCTTTTGTTCTTTCTGCATCTCTTCGCCTGTGCTTGCATTTTTTTTTTCCTTAGCTTTTCAATCATTGCACTTGTGCTTTGACTCTCAAAACCTGGCTTAGGTCTAACCTCTTTTGGTTAGACTTACTGAGTGAACTCCAAGTGACTCCTATTGCACATCTCCGTGGAATTATCTACTCTATTAATTTGCTCTTATTTATATGACATGTTGAAAGCATTCTGAAGTCTTTTTTTTTTTTAATTATGAGAATGAGTTCTGGCTTTCCAGTTAGAAAATGTACTAATTGTTTCTTAGACTGTATCTTCTTTTCCTTTTTGTATTATCCCCAAACCACATAATTCAATGTTCCATGGGATGAAGGAATGCCATTAAATGAGGTTGGCTCCTAGACTCTCAGATGAAAACATGGAATATTGATTATGTTTGTCTTAACATATATTTTATTAGGAATTAAGATGGGAATTGTTTCCAGAACATTTAAATTTAGCCCAGAGAGGTGCAGCACAGTGTTGGATATGGTTATACATTCAACCATTTCAAACAACAGTTTTCTAAGCTGGTTTCTTTGTTTCTCCTCTATTATTCATATTCTTTCCAGATTGATGGAGGCATATGGCTTTAATTATCAAGTATATGCTGAGGACATGCAGAGCTACAGCCTTTTCCTGACTTTTCTAATGAAGCTAGTTCCTAACAGCAACATTGGCCAGATTATTTTATTGTATTATGACATTAAACATGGACCAAGCCGAAGCCTGGCTAATTGGGAATGATACCTTTTCCCCTCGAACTGCTTATTTATTTTCCAGGAAACTAATTTAGTTTGGTTATAAAATGAAACCTCATAATTCAGTATAAATGAGTTTGGTCATACAATATCGATAGACAGGCTGGGTGAAATCCTATAAATAAACAAAGATTGTGAAAAAAAATTGTGTTTAAAAAATGAATGAGTGTAACCTTATTGCTTTTGTTTACTACCTATACAACCCAATGTAACACGGAATACTCATTGCTCTTCCTTCTTTTAGTGAACTGGCAAGCATTATTTGTAACTAGTGAGTTAATTGTGTGTATAGGCAAAGACTGTTGCTAAAGTGCTTTAATATTAAAAGCAGTTATTTCACTTCACTGGAAAATAGGCAAAACTCATTACACTTAAGCGATAAAATGAAAAAAAAATTCTTATAAGTCAAATTCAAATTATAATTCATAGTTACTACATAGCAAATGTTCAAAGTTGTCACTGACTGTTCACCCCATGCACTAGCATCATCCATCTTATTTGAATTACGGCTCTCTAACTTCTGTCAAGGTAGAGCCTGTGTTGCTCATTTCATGTCTGTTGAAATTCTAAAATGAGTGATATTATCCTGAAAGATGTTTACACATTTAGACTTTAATCTTGTGGTCACATATTAATTTTATGAACGGTTTCCATGACACGTTTAGCTTTTAGGGCACATTCTACATCAAAGAATTGGAGCACAGGGGAGCTAGGATGAAGGAATTTGCAATTCTACAGCAAACAGCCTAAAAACAGACCGTGAGTGATGGGGATGATGATGCCTTCATGGATACATGACTTGGAGCCGGTCCTTGACCTGAAGAAAAGTATCCCAGGAAGAGTGTATGTGGGCGGGGGAGGGAGAGAAACACAGAGGGGAGACACACATAGCAATATTGTTTAGCTAATTTATGATGATGTTGCTGAACCAAATTATGGAAGTTGAAAATAGAGCGGAAGTGGAGATTTAGGACACACCCAGCCCCAGACATCTGTACCTGGACATATCCAGCAGACGGAACATACATGGTGCAGCATTCAGGCAAGAGATCAAGGCTGGAGATGCTCATTCATTCATTCATTCATTCATTCCCATAAATATTACTGGCTGTTAACTCTGCCTCAGGCATTGTCCTAGGCCATATGTTAGGGAAGAGAATGCAATGATGAGAAGACAAGGATTGTTTATTCAAGGACCATGTAGGCCATCGGGGGACTGACATGTAAACAAGCAGGACACGTTAATTATTAAGAGGTTTATGATAGGGGCACCTGGATGACTGTCCGCCGTTGGCTCAGGTCATGATCCCAGAGACCCAGGATCCAGCCCAGTGTAGGTGTCAGGGTCCCCGCTCAACAGGGAGTTGGCCTCTTCCCCCCCTCCTCCCACGCGTTCTCTCTCCCTCTCACTCTTCTTCTCTCGAATAAATAAAATCTAAAAAAAACCCATAAATAAATAAATAAATAAAATCTGTGAAAAAGCGATTTGCAATAAACAATTATGTGAAATAAGAGCTAAAATTAAAATGTATGATGTGTAATCATGATAAAATGAGTACATGACTTAGAACGGTAGACAACAGGATCCCGTTGCATTATAATTCAATAATGAGAATCGCTTTAATGGAATATTTGCTAACGGTGTTCATTGCGCAGGAGGTAGCACAGCTTTACTGCCTGGAAGGCTTCACAGTGGAGGCAGCATTGTTACTGAGGACTGATGGATGGTATCAGAAGTCACCCCTAGCACACTAGTAAAACCTTAGGAGTCGATTCAATCCACATATACCGATCAAGCATATATTTGGATTGAAAAATGGATTTTGCACGTACCTCTCCGACGTGGGCTCCATCAGACAAAATGCCTCTGCAGTTCCTACGCTGGTCTGAGCTCAGTCGATAGTATATGCACAGAATGAGGCTTGTTTGTTTGTTCTTTATGAACAAGGAGGATAATCAGACAGCTACTAATTACTTGCCTGCATAATATGCTTGTGGACATAAATCATTCCTAGAAGACGGTGCCATTTTTCGTCACACCCCACTCCTCCTAAGAAATGACATGGGCGACCTTTCAGAGGTACAGGGTTTCTGTGGCTGGCCCACCTTCTTTATGGTTTGGTCAAGAGCTGTGGCTGCTGCGTTTTTTATCATTTTTTATTTTCTTCTTTGCATCTTTATTTTCCTTTTCCAACTTAGGTGTCTGTTTTGTTTTGTTTCCCATGTAAACCTTACACCATTAGCACTCTTCCACATTCTTACGTTTCACCTCCGTGGCCACAACTTTTGTAGCGTTGGCTCTCCAGATGTAGCTAGATGGTCAGTTTATTTGGTAGTTCTCCTCTCCTTGTTGACTGGTATATAGATTTTTCTTTTCAGCTATTTTAATACGTCAGTATTTCAGGAGACGGCACAGCTCATCAAGCGGGTCTACCGAACTTCCCTCAAAGACCTCGGTGTTGGTTTGAGGTCTCCAAATGCCGATGAAACCTTAAATGTAATTGTGCAAAGCATTATGAAAATAATATATCTGGTGATAATGATGCGGTTGGTGTTAGATTAGCATGATTATGAATTACTCCTCATTTATAATGCAGAATTAGTTTTGGATTTGGAGAAACCAGTTATTCTTTTCATTTGGGTCCTCTCCTAGAAAATAAGGAGGGAAATAACTTGCTGATTCATGGTATGTGTGAAAGGAATATTAATTAATAGCTTTAAAGCACTTAGGAAGCATGAAGCATTATATACATAGTAATTATATAATCCCCCAAGATAGTTATTTATGTTTGTTAGTATATACTCATTAGCTGTAACTTCTCACACTGAGTTCTGGGGCTTTATTTTGAGAAGGGTATTTTCTTTCCTCTTCCAGAAAAATTATGATGTCAGATAAAAAAAACCTGCATAGTCTTGAAGATTAATTCATTCTAGAAGAAAATCATTCAGAAGTTAAGATGTCAAATCATGACCTCATGGAGTTAAAAGAATCTTGCAGATCATGTAGTCCAATTTTTGACAAGGAAACAAGTTGTCAAGTATAGGTACATTCATAAAGTTGCAGAGCCAAGACTGGTCCGTCCCCATGCTTATATTAAAATTTGGTCTCTTGTGGCAGCTGTCTTTAAAGTAAGTTTATGAGAAAGTCAGCAAAAACAAACAAAAGCTCTGTTAGAGCCAGCGGTTGTTTGGTTGTTATTCAGTGTCTTTTATGACACCAGGTATGTTTTATAATGTGTGATTTTTAGTAAAATTCCATATGGATTTCTATACACTCATGTAAGGAAAAGCACTATCGAGAAAGGAAATGATGATGACCCAAGAAAATACTGCCCTACTTGTACACACACACACACACACACACACAAAATGTATCACATTAATATACACAATAGTATTTTCTAGATATAAAGCTAATGAGATATATTTTACAACCATTGCTATGGAATGATATTTATTTACCAGGCAGGATTGTGGATTTGTAGGAGTTAGTCAAACAATGGGTAAGAATATTGAATTCACCTTGGAAAAGAGATATTAAATGTTTTATATTAAATTATTATCATTTAAAAATTAATTTTGGAAGGGGTGGCTGGGGGCTCAGTTGTTTTAAGTGTCTGACTCTTGATTTCAGCTCAGGTCATGATCTCAGGTCTTGAGATCGAGCCTGGCATTGGGCTCTGTACTGGGTGTGGAGCCTGCTTGAGATTCTCTCCCACCCCCTCCTTCTTTGCCACTGTCTCTCTTTCCCTCTCCCTCTTTCTCTCCCTCCCCAGGAAAATTAATTTTGACAAATACATTTGTGTTTTCTAATAGTAATTACAGCTAACATTTGTCAAATGTTTTGATGCCTGTCACTGTACTAGAGTTTTTCATGCCTTTGCTCATACATTTTTCTGATAACTATCTCTGGCATGAGATTTTTTTTGTAAGAGCTTGATGGAGGTGTAATTCACATGCCATACAATTCAATTTTTGACTATGTAATCATGGTTTTTAAGGTTCTTTTAGAGGTGTACAGTTATCACCACCACATGGTTTTAGAACATTGTCATCAGCAGCAAAAAGAAACCCAGTAACCCATTAGCAGTCACCTTCTTACTCTCCCTATCCCCATGCTCCTGGCGGTCACTTTCTGCCTCCATATATTTATTGATTCTGGACATTTTATGTCAGTGGGATCACTATATGTGACCTTTTGTGACTGGCCTCTTTAACTTAATCTGCATTTTCAAAGTTCTTCCATGGCATGTGTCCATAGATTGCTGCTTTTTATTAAAATATTTTATTTTCAATTTTATTTTAAAGATTTTATTTATTTATTCATGAGAGATATACACAGAGAGAGAGAGAGAGAGGCAGAGACACAGACAGAAGAGGAAGCAGGCTCCATGCAGGGAGCTTGACACGGGACTCGATCCCAGAACTCCAGGATCACACCCTGGGCTGAAGGTGGTGCTAAACTGCTGAGCCACCCGGGCTGCCCGAAAAATGTATTTTAGAGTATTGATTTACCATATCTTGTTTATCCTCTCATCATAGGCATTTGGGTGGTTTTCACGTTTTGGTTTTTATGAACAATGCTGCAGTGAACATTTATGTACGAGTTCTGTGTGTATCATTGTTTTTAATTGTCTTGTCTATGTACCTGGAAGTATAATTGCTGGTTTATATGATAACCTATGTTTAACATCTTGAAAAACTTCACACCATGTTACAGTCTAACCAGCAATGTATGAGGAGAGTTCCAGTTTATTCAAATCTTTGCCAACACTTACTATCCTCTTTCTTTCTGATTTTAGCCACCCAACTCAATGTGAAGTGGTATGTCATTGTAGTTTTGATTTGTATTTCCCTAATGACTAATGGTATTGAGCATCTTTCTTGTAACTATTGGTCATTCGTATATTTTCTTTGGAAAAACGTCTTTGCAAGTCCTTTTTCCTCCATTATTCAACTGGGTTATTTGACTTTTTTTTTATTGGGTTGTAAGACTTATTTGTGTATTATGGACACAAGTCCCTTATCAGAGATATAATCATAAATATTTTCTCCCATCCTGGGTGTTGTCCTTTCATTTTATTGATGATGTACCTTTTAGGACATGTGTTTTTAATTTAGATGAAATCTGGCTTATCTTTTTTTTTTTTTTTTTTGGTGGTTGTTTATAATTGTCACATCTGAGAAACTATTACCTAAAGTCAAAAGATTTACGCCTATGTATCTGCTAAAATTTATAGTTTTAGCCCCTACATCTAAGTCTATGATCCACTTAGAGTTAATTTTTGTTTATGGTGGGGATTGGATTCAAACTTTATTTATCTGCATGTGGATCATAGCAAGTTATTCTAGCAGCATTTGTTGCAAGGGTTATCCTTCACAACTTCATTGTCTTGGCACGCTTGTTGAAATCAATTGCTTATATGTGTATGTGCTGCCAAAGCAAGCACAAAATCAATTGTGTATAAATGTAAAGGCTTGTTTCTGGACTTTCAATTCTATATATACATCGTATGCCAATACCACATTGTTCTGATTTTTATGGCTTTGTAGTCAGCTTGAAATCAGGAAGTGTAAGTCCTCCAACTTTTTTCTTCTTTTTCAAAATTATTTTATATATCCTTGGTCCCTTGCAATATCCACATGAATTTTAGGAGCAGCTCATCAACTTCTCCAATAAAGGCATCTGGCTGGGATTTTGATCCAGATTGTGTGGAATCTATAGATTAACTTGGGGAATATAATACTCAGTGTAGTCTGGGCATAGGGTATCTCCCCATTTATTCAGGTGTTCTTTAGTTTCTTTCAGTGGATATTTTGTAGTTGTAGTGCACAAACCTTGCACTTCCCTGGTTAAACTTACCATTAACATCTTGTTCTTGGTAATGCTATCGCACATGGAATTTTTTCCTTGATTTCATTTCAGGTTGTTCACTGCTAGTGTATAGAAATATAATTTTTTTTGTATATTCATCTTGTATCCTGCAGTTTTGTTGAATTAGTCTGTTTGCTCTAATTGTGTGTATGTATATTTGGTAGTATTTTCTGCATACAAGATAATTTCATCTGTAAATAGAAGTAACTTATTTATTTCCTTTCCAAACTGGACGTCTTTCTTATCTTTTTCCTTGCCTAACTGCCCCCGCAAACACTTTCAGTACGATGTTCAAGAGATACAGTGAGTGCAGACATACTTGTTCTGTTCCTGATTGTTTAAGGCTACTGTTTGTGACAAGGACTGGTCATGTGGCTGCTTGTTTCCAAGCCCACCATGGAGCTGCAAACAGGGAGACAGTAAGAGAAGTTAAAACACTCCTAGTCTTGCTACTTTTTGTAAAAACATAACTTTTTCTTGAACAAATTCTTCTCACTTTGTTGCAAGCCTTTGATTAACTTTCAGAAGTCTCAAAAAAACTGTTTTTTTTTAATCATCTTTGTTTTTTTCTTGCTTTTACTGAGTAGATTTTCTGAGGTTCTGACTCTACCGTTAGAGAAGTGACCCTAGGTTTTTCGTGGGACATATATAGGAAAAGGGAAAATTTACTGTAAAGCAAGGTCTAACACAAATACTCTTTATATTTTTAAAATATAGGAAATAATATTTTCCTCTAGAAATATTTCTTAAAATATCTAATGTCTTCTAATTCTTGGAAAATGTCCTTTTACTTAAGAGTACCTGTCAGTATCTAAAAATGATTTTGTGACTTTTTAGAAATTATTATTTTATTCAAAACAAAAAAAAGTATTAGAGGTGAATATTCTTATTCATATGAACTTAATATGAAAGCTGTTAAAAATTATACTGTTAAAATATTCTGGGAAGGAAAGAAACTTTCAATGTATTGATAACTAAGCCAGACACTTTCTTTGCTTTATTTTGTGAGCTGAGAAGTTGGATTTCAGAAGCTTAGAACTTTCTGATTGTGAGCTCCGTCTATTTTTAAACAGTCAGAATTTCTTTGGGTGGGGTAAACCTGAAGATAAACGTGGGTTTCTTCTGGCTAATCCAGAATATGCCCCTGAACCACTCGTTCTTTTTTTTTTTTTTTTTTTTTTTTTTTTTACCACTCGTTCTTAAATCATTGTATGATTACGTGCTTTTCACCTTTCTTTCTCTCCCCCCACCCCCCTTCTATTGAGAACAGATTGACTTTGGAACGTGGTGCAGTTTGCTTTGCCAGTCACATTCCAGCAGCTGAGAAACTTACTTTGTTCTGAGTGAATCTGAACCAAGAGTGTAGCCTGTTCTCAAAATGTGTTCACTGACAGATGTTGCTCTGTAGTCCTCTTGCTACATGAGACAAAAGGAAAAGATGCTTTGGCCAATTGAAGTTGCCAAGAAATTGATTTTTCAGTGTTCGATTTAAGTTGTGAGCCACAGAGAGTTCCTTTGTTAATTTGTTTTGAGAAAAAATACAGATCCAGTATTCACTTTGGTTTCATTTCATGTATATAGATAATGGTCAATTAGGAGAAAACATGAAGAATGGATTCAGAGGCCAACTTGATGAGGAACTAGTTAAAAATATTTTGTAATTCGTGTTTATTTGGAATGTTTCTTAATAGATAATAATCTGCTCCAAAGATTGGTGCCTAATTGACCTAATTAGTTGTAGTTTTAAAAATATTACTCAGCTTTTTTATTTCCCCCAAGTCATTGTGATAGGGCTTGATAAAAGAATCAAAGAACTCAGAACTTTTCATGCAGTATTTTTTCCACCTGGCTATGTTTTCAGCCTTTTTTCCCCATTATCACTTCCTCCTAGGAGAAAAGTTTTACAGATATAATTCTCCCTTACTGGACAAATTAACTACTAAGGTAAAAGATGTTGTTGCATTGGATTGAGCTTTGGAGGGCCACAGACCTCTGTAGTATAAAAGACTTTTGCATCCTCCTGCCCACCAAAGTCAGTTATTGTTCCCTGGTGGATTACATTGCCCCATTGAGTATAAATGCCCTCTATTCTCTCTCTATAAAACTTTCATGAAAACATTATAATTACACTTAACTCAGAGTTTTCTTTATTTTTAAGGTGATTCATAAGATGTCATTTCTGCTAAAGATTTTTTTTTAATTCACAATCATTCTTGAGTTAAAATAGATGTAA
Source organism: Canis aureus (assembly GCF_053574225.1). Taxonomy (NCBI): domain Eukaryota; kingdom Metazoa; phylum Chordata; class Mammalia; order Carnivora; family Canidae; genus Canis; species Canis aureus. Next base: position 90,147,773 of record NC_135612.1, on the reverse strand, counting down.
TACCGTTCGTGTGTGTGAGTGCATGTGGGCATGTGTGCACATGTGTGCATAAATTGGGCAGCTCTACTGTATCAAGTTGCTAAATTTCATTAAAGATATATTTTGTGCAAAAGTTTCATAATTGTTATTTAAATAAGTTTAAGAAACTACCAAATCTGTATTTCAGATTTTACCTCCTCCAACTCATACTTCATTCATCTTGGTTTTACAGTGCTATGAAAATATTGGTACTTTATAAAGATTCTATCAGCTATGTATTAGTTTTTTTTTAGAAATTCTTATTTGATGATAAAAGAAGCCAAAAAAAATTAAAAGGTGAGTGCTCAGCTTAGGGAAGTGGCAGTGAAAATAGGCAAGAAGGAATGGATGTAGAAAATGAACTGGGAAAAAGGCTCCATGAGGGTGTGTGGGGAAAGGAAGAGAGAGTTCAGTCAGTGATGATGGCCATTAGCTTTTTACTGTGAGTATCCAGAAGGATGCACTCTTCATTAATAGAAGAGAGTCCTGTTTGGGATGGGAGACATTCATTTTTGGATATGCAGGAGTGGATCTGAAAATGCAGAGACAGGGCAAAATGAAGGTGCATAGTAGGTCTTGCTAATACGAAGGAAATGTTCCTTTCAAGCTGTTAATTTGCATGGGAGTTCCATTGGAATGATTTATAAAACTAAGGGTTCATTTTCTGGGGCTACCTACATTCAGAGAATGAAAAAGCAGAGAAATTACCAGCAAAGGAGAATAAAAAGAGCAGATCCAGAAGCAGTGTGCGATTCCAGAGAACAGAGTTCGTGTGGCTGGACACTGGAAAAATACTATAAAATTTGGCAATAATGAGACAATAATATCTAATCAAATTATGTAATGCTCAGCATTCTATTTTTAGCAATTAGGGATGATTAAATGTCTTTAATAACATTTTTAGGAGACTGGGAGCTGAGGGAATTATTTTGAGGAATTTCAGATTGAAGCATTTATTGAGTGTCTGTTACATACGAGAGTTAATGTGTAAATGGTGATCCTACCTTAATTTTGCTTGAAATGCATGTTCTGTATTATATATAGAATAGGTCCCAACAGTCATTAGATAGAACATTTAAATGTTTAATTGGGCAGGGATAAGAACCAACAAGGGATGGTGACGCACTAAGGGACTAGCACAGCAAAGAGCCAGTCCCTAGGCCCAGAGGGCGGAAGAAAGGGAATGGTGTTACCAAAGCCCAGTGCAAGTTGTACCATGGAAGAGGGGCCACCATGGCCAGAACAGTCCCCAGGTAAGGAAGCAGCCAAGGATCTCCTTCCAGTACCTCCCACCGGATGGCCCAAAGTGGAAATGGGATGATTTTAGAAGTATGGGTGATTCATCTCTGGAGTTGGGATCAAGGTGCCCAAACCAGGACAGAGAATGGATTCAGGAGGAGGAGGCAAACAGGATCACCAGTGTGCATAGTGGGTGCCGGAACTCTTTGCTTTTCTGAACAGAAGTCAAATCAATATAAAGTAAAGGATCAAATGACATCATTTATTAATAACTGTGTGAAATAATAGTATACAATTGGGTGACCTTTTTTGTTGATATATGGAAAAGGGTGTTGTAGTGGTTATCAGCTTTTCTTATGAAATGGAGTAAGTAAAGAAAGAAATATGGGCTGAAATATTAGAGTATCTGTTGTGCTCTCTCCCTTCCCCCACCCCCCACCCCCCTATGTTCTTAAGTTGGATCAATTGGAGGAAGAGAAATTCCTCGTTAAACACAATTCAGAAGTCAAAGAATCAGCATTGGCTGGTTTCTGATCAGAATAATGGTACAAGTTCTTTGGATATGCGTATATCAGAGAGGGATGATAAAACTGCTCAAGGACTTTTTGTTTCAAGGCAAAAATTCATTTGGACTTTTAGACTGAGCTAGGCCAGTGGGTGGGAAAATCAAACAAATACTGCTGTCCCAGGACTACTTGTATCCATGAGAAGTAGAAGCAATAATCATGTAATTAGTACGCCCTACTGTTTATGGAGGACTCACCCACTAGGTGCAGACATGACGCTAGATACCGTATAGTTTACATGTAGGATGTTAGATCCAGTTGCCTTGCACCCTGGAGAAGAAATTCTGTTAGCTTCCTCAGTTTGCAGAGTAAGAATCTGAGGCTCCAAATCGTTAAGTAACTTCTCCAACGTCATACAGTTACTGGGTTTTTGGAGGGAAGTCTGTCACCCATCATTTAGGATGTTGTGTTTTCCTTAATTTGCGACACCTCCTCCCACCTCTTGCAGTCCAGCAAGCCATTGGTTTCCTTCCTCTCCCAGTTCCCTCATCTTGGTTTTATTGTCACATCTTACTTGTCTCCATGGCATCCCTGAAGTCCTGGATCCATCGTGGACCATGCTGTGCAGTAGCTGATACACTAGACTGTGTTTATAACCTTGAGAAACTGTGTTGCCTCTGATCGTAATCTCGCCATTCATTCATCCAAGCCAGTACTGATTCACCTCCCAGTATGTGCTAAGGACCAGCACGCAGGTTGCATTAGACACAGCGTAGACCAATCTTCTGCTCTCCACTAGAATGACCAGATAATAAGAGTAGACACATCTACTACGATGTCAAGGAGGGCTAAGGGCTACGAAGAAAACAGGAAGACGCAGAATCATGGGAGGTGCGATCTTAGCTAGAGTGGACAGGCAAGGGCCTTCGAAGAAGTGGTATTTGAGAAAAGAACGTGTGTGAGTATCGGGGCAAGAAGCTCTTGAAGTTGAGTGAACAGAAAGAGCAAAGGCCCTATTCAGTGTAAGACCTGCTTAATTTCTCCGCTCACGTCTCCAGGTAGGGACAGGCCTGTGCTGCTACAGGAGCAGCGTGCTTCTAATAAGTGACACATGCAGAAAGAGATGGAGAGCTCAGTGTGCTACCCAGTATGTCCTTGGTGTAGCCAGGACACAGGTGATGATGTCAAAAATCCAACAAGTCATATTCCAAGCATGCAGGGTGATCGTGAGTCCCTTCTTGTCCCATGTGGGCACAGGGAAGCTTGCACGGTGCTCACACCGTTCACCAACATGTTGCATGTCCTGTGCTGCCTCTCAAGCCCGCACTTCTCTCTTCCAATGTACTGAAATGAGTTTTCCTTTTAAAACATTTAGGTGTGGGGTCCCTGGGGGGCTCAGCAGTTGAGCATCTGCCTTCAGCTCAGGCCGTGATCCCGGGGTCCTGGGATCGAGTCCCGTATCTTCTCCCTCTGCCTGTGTCTCTGCCTCTCTCTCCTTGTCTCTCATGAATAAATAAAATCTTTAAAAAAATGTTTAGATGTGGACCTATCTATATATAAGCCCAAAAGCACAACTGAGGAGTAGTTTTCAAAATGTGAAAAGGGCTGCTGCCTACCAGCTTAACCTTTCAGCTACTACTTACTCCCCTGCTTCATTAATCCTGCACTCACTTGATCCACATCCACAGATTCTTTAAGTCAAAAGTGTTTATACCATTTAAGACTTTGACATTATTTTCTGAAAAGTTTTAGTACCTTGTGGATTTTTTGTTTGGATTTGGTTCCTTAAAATAATTAAGAATTGTGTACGGTGTTTTTTTCCCCCAGGGGTCTAGTTACTTCATGGTTTCACAAGGATGTTCAAGATATTTTATTAGAATTATTTGAGCAAATGACAGTACCAGAAAGTATGGCTATTTCACTTTTTAACAAAGGGTGAGTTAACTAGCAAAGAGTTTAAGTAATAGCCACTAGGTCAGCTGAGTAGTTAGTTGTCGAATCAGGACTGAAACTGAGATAACTTGATTTAGTTGTCTTTTATGGAGCTCAGCGCTGATAGGTAGTGATAGCACCACACAATCGCACCAGACCTGGACGTCTAGATGTTGTGAGGCGAGTATATGCCCGAGTGGGCAGGAAGCAAAGAGGCAACCTCAACACACAGCACATGGTTTTTGTATCCTTTTCTCAACTGAGCAAAAATCCACCTTTTCCTCTTTGTTCCTTCTGGGTTAAAAAAAAAAAAAAACTGTAGAGTTATCGATTTATATTTTAAAGGAAAAAAAAATGATGCCATGATATATGCCAGATTTTTCAGTTGATCAAAATCCCTAAGTTCAGAGCAGTTGCTTGAAAACTGCTTAATAAATTAGTTGTAAATCCAAAGGAAAGGCAAGGAAACCTGCCACATGCCACGCATGTGGAAAAAAAAAAAAAGGATGCTCATTTGGGATAAATTATTAGGTAATTTTTCAAGGATATCACTCATGAGCAAGGATTTTTTTTTTAGTGTATTTAAATGATTCCTTTTCCATCTCTCATAAATTTCTAAATTTCACTCATTCGCATTGTCACAGCTTGACAGGATGGCTTGTAAGGTTGTTTTTTTGTTGTTTGTTTGTTTGTTTTTTTTCCCTTGTGTTAAAATTACAAAGGAAGGAAGCACTTTTAAATATCTGCTGCTGAAGGGGGCAGGTGCTACCTAGAGGACGATGGTCAGTTTTACCCTATCAGTACCTGGTTGGTCACAGTGACTCACTCCCTTTCGTAAGGCAAAAATTACTTCTCTAATATTAAAGCGAACGAAGGGGGGTCTGCACTCTGTCCTTAAAAGATTCAGAACTTTGATGACAGGGTTGGGGCAGGCTATTGCCAGCATCGCACTTAGTCAGCAGTATGGAGGGCCTGTGTTGACAGGATTTGCATATCTCACTCCTGTGGAGCCTTGTGGTAAATAATAGAGATGGGCAAGGAGTCCTGTATGGAGGCAAGCTCACATTATTTCCTGACACACACAGTGAAGCTTATTTTGGGATAATGGCTACATATGTTCAGGAAAATTGGGCTCAGGAGCCCGCTATCTGAACATTTTCCAGAAAAAAAAAAAAAAAAAGAATATATTATTTGAAGGCATCGAGGAAGGGAGGGGTGCCTTTATTATTCATACAACCCCTTTGTATAAAAACAAATACAGACAATCTACTGTTCCCTTGATCAGTAAATGGACTATGGTGGCTAATTGAATATTTTGACAAAATGACATACACTGTACGGTCCATGTGGGTTGCAAATGTTCACAGTATTGGAAAGATAATCAATCACCAGCTCTTTCACATGGCAACGTAGCTGAACCCGATTGAAGTTTTATGTTGGGGAGTTAGTGAGGTTTCTGAAAAGGCAGTTTAGAACCTTAGTTTCTCAGGAGTCTACTTGCTCACTTACTCAAGGAATATTTGATCCACGTGATTGCATGCCGGAGAGACTCGTGGTTCCAGGGATGCGAACCGTAACGGACTCGCTCCCCACTCGCCAGCAGCTCAGATGCTGTATCAAGACGGGCGCACCAGCACGGAATTCAGGAGAAAAGAGGGTTGTTCCTAATTCTCCTTGGGCTATTTGGGGGGGTCGTTAGAGGAAACGTTTAAAAGCAAATTTGTTCTTAGCAAGTGCGTTCGTACGTGGTTTTCCTAGGGCCTCTGGGGCAAAGGGCATTCTAAGAAGACGTGACCACACGTGCAGAATTAAGACGTGAAATAGCATTGCCCTGTTCTAGGCAGCACGACGGATTGGGCCAGGCTGGGGCCTAGATTGTTTTGAAGGAGTCCCTAATCTCAAGGCAGGCCAAGACATTATCCTGAAATCGCTTGCTCGTATTCCTGCCAGCATCTTGGATTTTGATCCTGAAGGCCGCAAACGTCATTGAAAATCTTTGAAATCAGCATAAAAAATCTCCAGCTGAGGCTCAGAAGCGTCGTTCTGGTTCTTCACCCATTGCCTATTGTCGTTATAGGTCATTGTCGCCAAGAGGGTGCCAAGCAGAGCATCAAATGAACCTCAGGATCTTTCTCATCATCTCTCTCGGGCTTTAGTACTTTGTTCGGACTACGTTGCTAATCGCCTCTCCCATATTCTGAATACCTTGCCCACCAATCTTCCCTTTACTAAAACCTTGTTTTCTCCTTTATCCTGTTTCTCTCTTCACCTAAGGTTGCCCCTTCATTGTTTCCTTGTTTCTTTCATATTCTTCTAATTTGGAGAAGAGGGAGATAAGACAACCCAACCCCAGAATTCCCTTGACGTGTTCGGTTGTGCGTTATCAGTAACCGTTCATCGATTGTCATCTCTTTTAAACCAAAAGAGGATCTGTATCTCGCTCCTTAAATATGTATTGATAATGCTCTAGTACTGCTTCTCTTAGGATGCTTAGGAGGTAATAATGAACCAGGTGACCAAAGGTGCCAGGCCTCATGGAGCTTGCTTTCTGGCCAGAGGAGATAGGTAATAGTAACAATAAATACATTGTGTAATGAATTAGAACATGGTAAGTTCTATGGGGGAAAAAAGATAATACCCAGTGTGTGTTTGGACCTCAGTATCTTTTCCCTCAAGCAGATAGGAAACTAGATGCTAACGCTGCTTACACAGCTCCATCTATTGTTTTGTTTACTATGACTTTCGGTGCCTCATAAACACATTTTCCGGTGCATTTTAATCACCTGGTTTTCAAAGAGAGTGAAGGAAAACGTCCTTAAGGCATTTGTCATTCCTTACTCAACACAGACCTGGGGCCGGGCAGGAGTGGATAAATCCATCTTAAGGTTAATCTAGCGGAACACCAGTGAGTGGGATCATTTGACAGAAGCAGTTATGGCCAAGGGGCGACGTTCAGGCCTCGGCTTTACAGTCCTCGTACTACTCTCTAACGTTACATGAATTTGAGAAATAACCACGACAGCAACAAAAATTTCACTCCAGTAAGTGATTAACTCTTTATTGACAGATTAACTTTTTTTTTAGAGATGGGTAAGAATTAATTATGTTCCTCGCCCACGCTAAATATCTGAAGTAGTTGTGGCTTCTTTTGGTAGAAGACAAGAATTTTCTAATTGGTGCCTTTCATTCCAAAGTTTAAAGTCATTTGTAAATTAACTTATTTTAGATTCTATTTTAGTCACAACGTCAAATGAGATATTATAATTTTTTGCATGAAATTGCATTTAAAAAAAAAAAAAGAAATTGCATTTAATCCAGATGGTCGTCTTCGATTTTTCTTATTTCAGAGTCAAAAATCAAAGAAAAATGTATTAGTGATGATATTAAGGTAGAAAGGCCGTAGAACAAACTTTGTGTTTGGTAGGTTGAATTCAGTTGCTAGATTCTTAGCATAAAAAGATGGATTGGGACGTGACTTTGAAAAATGTGTGCAATTTATAACTACTAATGATTAATCACATTTCTGGGAAATTAGTGTTTTCCCTTAACTGTTCATCGACCGACCATGCCTTTAAATTTATGAATCAAATGAGCACCTATTTAATATTGTATGCCCAAATCTATAGTTAATAATGTAGCATTGGAGCCTTTTTTTTTTTCTGATTAGGAGGAACATTTAAAATAATGGAAATAAAGGTAGAATTTCCAGTATCATTGATAATAAAATCAGTAATTCAACGCTAACATGACAAAATGAAGAGTCATAGTGTTATTTCAGTCTTGATTATTCCACATCACCTTCCCTCCTCCCTTCATGGATTTTCTGCACAGCTTTAGATGTGGGGAGGGAGGGGCCTGGAATGTGAACCACATGGTATCTAAATATGAGCTATGTGTCCTATGGAAATTTCACCGAGGCTGAGACGTTTAGCTAACGGTAGAATTGATCTACGATCTAGGACCAGAATCTAAATTTTGAATGTGCCACTTTAAAAATATTGATTTATTTTATCTATTTTTTTTCCTAAGCTTTATTATAGACATCTTACGGGTATTGGACTCAGTCCTGCCATTCATTGCCTCATTCAGCAAACCTCTGCTGAGCACCTGCAGGTTCTTGTTGGGACCCCGGGTACGGGATAAACAGGCACAGTCCACGGCACAGCTGCAGACGGACCAGCTGATGGTTACAGGCTTCAGTGTTTGGGGCCCCTGGGTGCTCAGTCGTTAAGGGTTCAGCTCTTGGCTTCAGGGCAGGTCATGATCTCAGTGGAGAGTGAGCTCGAAATTGTCTCTCTCCTTCTTCCCCTGCCCTTCCCCTCCTCTCTCTCTCTCTTGCAAATAAATATGTAAATAAATCTTGTTTTTGAAAGAAAGGGGAAAAAAGGTTTAAATGTTTAGGTTAGGAAATCAGCCAGTTCTCTCTCTGATCAGGAATTTCATTATCAGAACCACAGAACGTTTTCTGCAGTTTTGCCCTGACATCCGTTCAGTAAGCTTTTCCTGTTCATCCTGAACTCAGTCTGAGCCAAGTACCCCGTGGAACGTCGTGGAAACTTCGCAGAGAGAGGCATGGTGTCTGCCTGTGGCTCCGGCATGCAGCGTGCGGGCAGGGCAGGCGCCAAGAGGGCCTTCCGTGCAGGTGCCAGTGATGCCAGGGCCCTGGAGGCCGGAGAGGTCGCTGCGGACAGGGGTGGGGGGACATAGAGAGGCAGGCCGTCGGGTGGTGTGCCCTCCCCCCGCCTTCTTCCCCGAGCCCTGCTCCCCACGAGCCCCCTGCCTGGCCCACGGGCCTTCAGCTTTGCAGAGAAGCCCTCTTGGCCATTGTTGGAAGTGGGAGTGTGGCTGTGGAGTCAACATTCCCTCTTTCCTTCCCTTTTACTGCCAAACTCTGCACACGTGGTCCTCATCCTTTGCTCGGGCTCCCCCCTCGCACCCTGAGGCCCTATGCCGTCCACGCGGCCAGCCTTTTCCTGAGTGGCCGCCCCGACACCCGTCTTGCCAAATTTGAGAATGTTTCCTCATAGCAATTCCGCTCAACCTCTGTGGGTGACGGGGCTCTCTGGCAATGCAGCTTCCTAACGTCCTTTCCCTCTTAGGAGAGTGTCCTCCATGTACCTTTTTTTGGCTTTTCTTTTGTTTAAACACGAACGCTGTTTTTCTCTTCTACTATCATACAGGGTTTTTTGTTGTTATTTATTTATTTTTTTTTTGGAAGGAAGGGAACCACACTTAGTTTTCTTTCCTGTAATGCCTACCTTGCCAAGGATAGAACAGATGCTCCACAATGACATGCAGTTCGTTTTTGGAGGGATTATATTGGTGGCGCTCGCCGTTAGTTACTGCCTGTAGAATGTGGATTCTGTGCACGAGGGATGTGGGTAGGATTTCACTAATCCGGGTAAGAAACATCACTTTCTACCTTAAAAATCAAGTTGGATCTTAGAGCCACACCCCACACGGCAGATGGGATGTTCGGTCTCGGTCAGGATGGTATCTGCCAGGACCCTATAGCGACCTGTTAGGTCGTACCAGAACAGTGCGGCAAGGCCTCTCTCTGTTGCTCACTTTGGTCAGTGATGTATTTTCCCCCAGATCCCATGGGTCCTTGAAAATCTGTGGTTCTTGGGCTCAGGGCCTTGATAGGTGTACACAAATTGTTCCCAATGCTGAGAGCCGGAGTGTTCAGGGTCAGCATCCTATTGTACACGTGGACCTTTTCCCAGAAGAGGTCCCACCTATCCCCATGGGTGCTTGAAGGACGTTTGGCCCTTTCCTCAGTCGGAACAAACTCTTCTTCTTATGTGAGTGCTCTTGACCCTGCTTCTTCAGCTCAATGGAGCCAGCTTTCTGCAAGGAGATGCCTAGGAGCAAGAAGACTGCAGACAAATTCCGCAGTTGTCCCTGCAACCCGGTGTTTCTCAGCCTCAGCATGATTGACATGTTGGATCAGATCATTCTGTGTGAGGGGCCGTCCTAGTAATTGTAGGATGTTTAGCAGCATCTCTGACTTCTACCGAGTAGATGTCAGTAGCATCCTCCAGTTGTGACAATCAAAGATGTCTTTGGGTAGTGCCAGTGTTCCCGGGGGGCAAAACGCCTCCTGCTTATGAATCACTGTTACAAGTCAAGCTTATTGGAATATGAAAGACTCCCAATAAGGTGTGTCGTGACAAAGACACAGTTAGGACGTATCCTCCTTCAGAAAGATAGTAGAAAACTACTATATTAGTAGCTAAATTAGGATGGGTGGGAAGGTCGTGAAGAGGAAGGGCAAGAGCATTTATGTGCCAGCAAGATGCTCCTCGCGTTTTACGGGATGCCAAGAGCCTGCATCCCAGGGCTGCTTACTCAGAGGTGGAGGAGGCAGGCTTCAGACCCACGTCCATCCACCCTCAGAATTCAAGTCCTTTTCCTGATACCACGTACTGTTCCAGCTCTGCAGGTCGCTTTGGGGATGCTTTAGGGCCTACTTAAGAAGGCTGCATTCTCTGCTCTCTTCCGTGACGGAGTATGTCGTAGTGGGCACGCGGTTCCAGGCGTAGAAATGCTTCACTAAAGGCGAGTCAGAATGTGAAAGGGCCAGCAGCTCATTCAAATGCGAGTAGCAGGTCTGCAGGGACTCTTGGGGGCTACGACTTTTATAGAGGATCTGCCCGAGAAATAGCTGGCTTAGCTCAGAGCCTGTGCCACTTACTGTTTTGCTAGATCCTGGCTCTTTTAGGATGAGGAAGGCAACTGGAGTAGAAAGGGAGGGGCTTGGGCGAGCCAAGGTTGGAGCGTTAGAGGGCTCCAAGGGGAGAGGATGGTGTATCGAGACGACAACCACTAATCGTGCAGTGCGGCCGTGACAACAGATGCAGGGGATGGAGCGAGGGACGTGGCTCTTTTCGCAGCCCGAGTGGGCTCCGGCTTTATTCTGCAAGCACGGCGGGCCAGCGAACTGCTTTAAGCAAGTGTTCCGAGGGCAGATCTGAAATGTAGGGGGAAAAGTACCCCCCAACTGTTACCGTTCGCGATGTGAACATTGGCTAGATGCAGGCGCAAGTCTGCGCGTGGCCCGTCCCTACTTCTGCGTCTTGACTGTCCGGGTTCCCAGCGCCTCTGACTCTGATGTGCGGTCGAGTCACCCGTGAAAATGCAGGTGCTGCTATAGCAGGGTTTGGACGAGGCCCGAGAGCCTGTTTGTCACAAGCACAGATGTCGCAGGGCTACCAGGCCCGGGACGGTGCGGCGGTGTCGGGCTCTGCGGGACGGGTGCTGGACCCCGAAGCGTAAGGCGCAGGCGTGTGGCCCGGGTGCCTGGGGCGCGGGTGTCTGACCCTGTCACGGGGTGGGGGCATGTCTTCCTCTGCAGCCTCGGCCCCTCTTCCTTTGCGGACCTGACTGCCGGCTCCACGCCGGGGCCTTCGGCAGCCCTGGGGCCTTGTCCTCCCGGCTTCAAGTTTGACGGAGGCGCGGGGGCCGCCCTTTCCCCGCGGTTGCGGTGGAAGGGATCCTGGCGGTGCTGTGGCCCCAGTTCCGGGGGTGTCGGCCTCTGCCTGGGGGGCGGGGGGCTGTGCCACCCTGCCTAGTGTGGCCTAGGGTGGCGGCAGCGCCTCTGCCATCTGACACGCTCGCCCTGGGAACGGGGGGCCGTGGGCATTGCCCAGGAAGAGCCAGAACACGGGGTGCAGGTGATCAGGTGTGCCCGGCCCGCGGTCTCCGAGCGTTCTGGGTGTCGTGGGGACCTCTTCATAGGCCCCTGGGCCCGGGGCAGCCCCTCGCGGCTAATCTCTTGGCAGTCGGAGCCTGACGGCTTCGCGGGCACGTGCCGTGTGACAGCTCCCCGAGTTCTGCGGCCAAGGGCGGCCCAGACAACGTAGGGCGGTGTATGTCCTGACCACGAAGTAGCTGCTTGATAAAACGAGACCCGTCAGTTGAAAGAAAAATAGTTTTGTTTCGTTCATAAAAAACCCCAAGACCCCACAGTCCCTTCCTGAGGGGAGTGTGTGCCTGTCGGGTCCGCACAACTGCTCGACCTCGGGTTAAGCTTAGAGGCCGCGGCCTCGTTTCCTGCTCTGCGTCGGTTTTTGAGCAGCGACCTCGCTCTGCCCCGGAGCGCTCCGGCATCGCAGCTTTGGGGGACCCCGGGCGCTGGGGGCCGCGGCCGTAGTTGCATAGCTGAATGCCCCTTTGCTGTCCCGGGAGCGGGGAGCCAGCCGTCGGCCGGTGGGCGAGTGCGGGGGACGGTCTGGCTGGCGCCGTCTCCCCGGAGGCCGCTCGGGTGGAGCCACGCGCCGTGACTGTGACCCTTGGGTGCGGCCGCGCGACTGCGGTGCATCCCCACCGTGCGCCGCTACTCTCGGCGCTTCTGCATCCTGCAGCTGGACTCCAAATGCGAATGGACTCCAAATTCGCATTTTATGTTTGCATGTGTATTTAAAGTAAACTCCAACAGTAGTGATTTTTTTTCTTTTTTTTTCTTTTTTTTTTTTTTTTTGTCTACTAAGCTCTGAATTGTTCAGATATCGGCATAAACAACAGAAGGGGGCATCCATCGGGTAGTTTTGACTCAGGTCGTAAAGCGTCTGAAGCGTTGGACTCTACCCCCTTAAACTTCACCGTAGGTACCGTCGCTTAATTAATAGGGATGGAGCGGAACCTGCTTTTGACCTTGGATGGTTTTGTCCCCTTGAAGGGCTGTAGAGCACTTTCCCATCGATCATGCTTTCCCCCTTGCTCGTTTGCTGTTGCAGTGGGGTAGGGTCCATATCCTCCGACCGGGTGTTTTTAAATCACTGAAGTGATGTTTGTGACCAGTCGATTTCCCAAAGCATATGCGTACTTTGTTTTACTAGAGTCAGTCACCCCCTAGGTCGTGTGTGGGATATGATGGGTCATGATTACGGCGTCGGTACATCGCGGCAGCTCATCTCAATATTACTTGTCATCTCACGAAGCTGTCATTCCTCCTAATTGTGTGGAATGACCTCTGTTACCATCCCTTCCCACCGTCCAGAAAATAAAACTTACTGGGAATATTAAGTACATCACTGTTATGTGACTATGTACTTTTTAAATCAAAAATCAAAAGCTACTAACAATTAGTTGCCAGAAATACTGTTGGGTTTTTCTCTTGGAATACCCAAATTATGTCCACTTTGACTTGTAGATGCAAAATAACGTGGACTGGTTTTTTTTTTTTTTCTTGTAAGTTCTCCTTTCAGTGTCTTTCAATCCTGCAAATAAAATATGCGGAAGGCTATTAGCACAACATTGACAATTAGAGCAGACTTTGAGACCTAACAGCATCGTGCGTGATTATTTTTGAGGTTCGATGTCGTCTGTTTCTCTAGTGGCATAAATCACTGCTTGGCTATGACATGGAGTCTTGATGTTATGATTTTTCAGGACATGTGTTAGCAGTGAGTGTCTGCGAGTGCTTATCGTGTCACATAAACAACGGTGCTTTAATGAGGTGTTGAAAAACACGCCCGCTCCGGGAGCCGGGGCTGTTGGTGATGCTGAGTTCCCTCCGTGTGGTCAAGCGCTTGGCGTTTCCGTGATCATCTTCCTGGCGGGGGCTCTCCGTAGATTGTCCTTAGTCCTTGTCTCCGTGACTGTTCGGTGATTGACACGCGACAGCCACGATCCTGGGTTCCGTTTGTGTTACCACGCAGATATCCGAGTCTCTGTTGTAGGAGGAGGATGCCGTTGCGTCTGTTGCTTGTTGAAGAGACTCTCGGTTTATGCTGGCAAGGTGTCAGAGCCGTGTGCCGCTGCGTGCGTGCTTGCTCGTTGGTGCAGCATCTGTTGGTGTTGGAGTGACTGATGGGACGAGCGTGCTGTAGCAGTACCTACCGCGTCAGTGGCTGAAGCTAAAGGCGTCACCGCAGTTCATCACAGGACGCTTCTCATCATCTTCTGACCCTGTCACTCCTGCTGATGGTACAGAGTAGAAGCCACTTCTCACCTTTTATTTTTTCTTACTATAACACGCAGAGCTCTATGTTTTACGCCCATGCTTTAACTGGCATTTTATCGCTTCTCTGATGTGTAGCGTTAGGAGGTGAGATATTTTCTTGCCCAGCTTAACGCCCACTAAAAAGTTAGAGCAGTTTGTTAATGCACCGTAACTATTGATCAGCAGGCTCTACAGATTTCTGGATGTATCAATATGTCGAGTTGGGTAAACTGTACTTGATATTTCGGCTGTTGGAGAGGGAATCCTAACCTAGACCTTCGTATTTACAAGTTTTCAAAGAGTATTAATTTCGCCGCAGACGTTCAATGTCTTGCCTTTTCAGAAATACTCGATTCAGTAAACACGTTGACAACAATACAGGCAAAATACTATATACTAAATACCTTTATAAAATCTGCTGCTGTGTGATCAGGAGAAGGAAGAAGGAGCACCCGATGGGTCCTCAGAGCTTGGCACGTCTTGCCTTTGTTTAGAGTCTGTTTTTTTGACTAAAGGTGTTCGAGTAGGAAAAACAAGTTTGTACAATTCAGAGTTGAGATGCATTTGTGACAGGTGTAGAGTTATGTGCTTTCTAACATCGAATTCACACTGGCAGGGTAACACTTTAGGCCCTCAGGAAAATGAAAGTCTTAACTTTATAGAAAAAAAAAACTTTTTAAAGCAATGATAAAATTGCAGCATCAATACAGACTCAATTATTTTGTTCTGAACTTAAAGAAGATACTTCCAAAAGGAATCCTTGGGAAAAAAAAAAAAAGTATAATGGCAGTGGTATGGAGCTTCCTTGCTATATAATAAATTTTTTACTGTATCCAGACATGTTATATAGAAAATTCTTTCCAAATTGCATAATCGCAAAGACAGAGGCCAATGCAAATAATGTAGACATTTAAAAATAAAAGAAAAAGACGGCATTTTTACTTGGAGCAGCCACATGCATCATTTACTACACTCTGCATAAACTATTTTACAGCCGTATTAGCGACCTTTTTCCTTTTTCTTTTCTTTTTTTTTTTTTTTTTTTTTTGCTTGCACTTGGAGAGCTCAGGTAAAGACCTCAGAACCTGCTGGGTCCTGAATGCAGCTGCAGATAGCGTCTTTTAAAAGAGACAGCGCAGCTGCTTTCCCAATGTCTTTTGTGCCAGACAAGGAAGTGACTTTCCTTAGAGAAGAGGATTACAGTTATATCCTTAAACGAGGAAACTAGAACCAGATTTTCTTTTTAGATCTTGCAGTGGGGATTCTGAAGAAACGTTGCACTGAATGTTAGCTTATTCCAAACTCAACTTACTAAGATTTTGCTAACAACTGTACATTCGACTTTGGAAATAAGACGGGACCACAGAATAATACGCACTTTTCATAACTTAAAAAAAAAGAATCATGCTCCCTGCCCTGGGATACAATGGTTACTTAATCTAAAACCAGAAGACCAGAAAAGTGAGCACGACATTAGCAGTTCCTCAAATATCCTCTCGGATGTTTCTTCTATTTTGTAATGAATGTTTGCACTTGCCCCCCAGATTAAATACCGGGCAGGCATTATTTTCTCAATTTTTGTAGATTGTATAAAAGATATAATGCTAAATGAAGATAGAAAGGTAGTGTTTTACCTTCCCTTTCTGGAAAAAAAAATCAAATATTTATTAACTGCTTTCTATTGTTGTCGTTCTCTTTAGAAAGTAATTTGTGGTCAGTGGAGCCCAGCGGGGAAGCCCCCTTTCCTCCAGATGGCTGTGACATTTGAGAAAACCTTGGAGGATTAAAGGCACTCTAGTGAGCACTCACTGCAAAGTCCTGACACAATTTGACAGTCCTAATCTGGGTCCTGAACTGATTGGATGACCAAGGGCACAAAATTCTCATCCAACTGTGCAGTCACCACGCACATATTTAAGGGCACTGAAAACGTCCCAAAGTTTGGGTGACTTTTTAAAAAATATGTATATAATATGTATTTATTCATGGCATGCACTTGGAAAGGCTCATTGAGGTACCTTGCGTGGCTTAAGGAAAACACCACAACAACCTGGTGATATTTTTGCCTGAATGAGCACAGCAGGCCATAAATGTCTTTACTCTTTATTAAGTAGGGTTTGCAAACAATCTAAATGGGTAAATAGTAGAGGAAACTATAGAAATTGATCTCAGTGAGCAAAGCCCACCAAATCTAATTATATATTGTCACCATCTGCTGAAATATGATAACAGAATTAATACAATTACTGTCAGAATTCCAAAGGGAAAAAATAAAAACTTTTGAAAGAAACTGAGTATGTGTGGCGTGTGTGTGACAAAGAGAGACAGGCCAAATAGCAGGAGGGAGAAAGAACAGCATCTTCCATGTTCCTTCTTTTTTTTTTTTTTTACTTCCCCTTCTTTGGTCAATCATCATTTAAAAATAATTGGAAAGATTTCTAATTTTGGAGTTGATTAAAGTTACTAAGTTTTGGTAATGTGATTTTTTTTTTTTTGGTTTGGAATTTTAATAATATCCACTGCAGCTTCCAAAATTACCATGGCAACAGGTGTGTAATTATCAACATTGCGCATAGCTTCAATGTGTGATGTGTTTCTTCCGGTTGAATGAATATTAAATCATACTGCTTAACACCTCCTCTCCTAGTAAAGAGATAAAGCTTTGGCCATGGCCTGTAAATTGATCCTGCTTCTATAGATTCCTTTTACTCCAAAACCATTGAATGGAGTAATTTGTGCCTTTGAGGGTTTTCTGAATTTATTAGAGCCTGACAGAAAGCAAGGTTTATTTCATTTAGTGAGGGAAAAAAAGTGATTAATTACTACTCATATTTCCTTTTGTAGAATTTTCTCTGAGAGAATACACTGCTGTTGTTTTGGGTTGCAAGGTGTGTGTTCATGACTGATGACATCTTAAAAAAAGGGGGGCATTCTCGTAAGAACACCTTGTGCTTTAAGGGCTGCTGTTTCTAACAAATGCAGGAGGTCTTAGTATGAAGCATGTATGAAGCAAAACCTTTGAATTAAAGCATAATATACTGTCTTTTCCTTATGTACAGTATGTTCTATATAATATGATTTAAACACAAATATCATCCTCTAATGCACATCAAATGTAAGAAGATAGCACAATCCATGATTTTTTTTGGTGAAGTCGAAACTTCACATCATTTCTAATATTCCAGGTGGTCTTTTCAGACTTTCTACCTGTGAACAGGCAAGAGGGTGAGTGATGATCTATCAGATATTGCTTCTTACATACCTCCCCTTGCCGTCAAACTTTATTTTCTTCCTAAATAGCTAATAAAGTAGACAACAGTTTACTTTTATTATTGTCACCGTTGGTTCTTTCTGGTCATCCAGTTAATTCATCAGCCTGTTGCGTACACGTGGTTGAGAAAAGTGAGGCTTTTCAAGAGCTAACAATCCTAAGAAATCTACTTATGTTCAAAATACATAGATCAAGTAAATAATACTGTAAATGCAGTAGCTGTAAATAATATTGTTAAATGAAGCCAGCTAAATGATTACAAAGCTATCTGGGTTGTTTTATTATTCAGTCTCCGTTTTTTAAATTTATTTATTTCTATTCTTATTTTTATTTTCAGTCTCCGTTTTTAACAGCCCTGTTATTCTGGAAAGCCTTTCAGTAACTTGAGATCTTTGCGCGAAACATAAGTAATCGATGTTAGAGCAGAAGCTAGCGTAGGTAGATATATTTAAAACTTGGAGCCCAGACACTTGGGTCCCTAAGAGAGATGATTCTACAGAAGAGTCGAGAAAGGCCGTAGGCTAGCTGTGACCTCTTCTCCTGCTGCTTTTGTATCTCAGCCAAAGGTCCCAGAATATATAATACCCTCTAAGATTATCACCCGTAATTTCACCATGCTTCCATATTGACCCCGACACATGTGCCAAAGTCAAGATTACCAGTGGTACAAGAGCGGATCGCCCCGTTCCCTCCTGGTGCCTGTAGAAGGTCGCCTAACACGGTGTGGTCATAGCCTGGATTGACAAGTAGGTAAGGGACGAACGTTTTATTCACACAAATAGGTTAACCGTTGCTGAAATAGTGTCCATTGCGCTGAAAGCCGTGAAAAGAACAGGGAGTCTCTGCTGATTTCCTCTACACGGTTATCTCTGGTATTTCTCTATTACTCTAGCTCGTATTTAAACTGTTTTTTTTTTTTTTTTAAAGAAAGGATAAATACACACACACACTCAGTGTATTTCTGTAGACTCCCCTTTAATGGATCTGTGCCAGTGTTAGCCATTGTTTCAGTTGCTTGTGGCTGCTCAACTGTGCAAGGTTGCCTGGAAACGCTCCTTCAGTGCAAAGCTCTTCAGCCACTTTCCATACCTCCGAGCCCAGGGCTTAAAGATTCAGGAAATCTAGGCTCTGGTGTTTCTTTTTGAAATCTCTTTAGTAAACTAATGATCTTGTACGTGTGGAAAATCGCTTCCCCGTGTATGGGGTGTGCACGTTTGAAACAAAGCAAAAGCTTCCAAAACTTCTTAAGATTGCTGTTGCAAGTTAGCAGAAATCAAAATTATTCTTCTCAAGTAAACTTGATGGGGAGTTTTGTGATGCTGGTGCTTTGTAATGTATACTATTGTTTCAAGAATGCTTATTTTTTTATTTTTTTTTCAAGAATGTTTAAAATTAACACCTATTATGCTCTCCCGGGTTGGAAATTTGACTCTGTTCCCCTCGAGATGGCATCCTATCCCCATTACCTCTTTAAGTTGCGAAAGGCTGAGAATCAGAGACCGAATCTTAATGCTTTTATTACATTTAAAAGTTAAGTACCCCCAAAAAGTACCATTATTAGGTAACAGAATATGGTAATTATTCACTTTCTTCCTTGGTTAAATTTGAGTCAATCTTGAGGATTTTGGAAAATTGGCGTGATGAATAAACAGTGTTGATTTAACTGTTCGTAGTTGGCTTCGTATTAAGTCATTTTCTCTTTTAAAGTATAACACAATCATTTTGACAGCGATTTGAAAATACTTTTGATTGGAGCTTTCCCCAGCGTGTGTCCAAATTCCTAATGCTGAAACATAAAATGGGACTATTATAGCATCATGCATGAGTTAAATAAATATATGGTACTACCTAATACCTGCCAGAATACCATTATTAGCTTTAAAAAGAAAGATTCTTTTTAAAAGCAGCACTAGGCAATTTCCAGTCGTTCCCTTTTGTTAACTGTACTAAGAAATTTGTGATACAGAACAAGAAAGGAAAGATGTGCTCTGCAATGTTTGAAAGACATACAGTCATCAGATATGTCTGACACAAATTTAAAATTAGTTAGACTTTGGTCTCTTAATAGTTTTTTGCCTTTTCCAACTTACCTTCAAATTCTGTCAGGGACGCCTGGGGTGCTCAGTGGTTGAGCGTCCCTTCGGCTCAGGTTGTGACCCCAGGGTCCCGGGATCGAGTCCCGCATCAGGCTCCCTGCAGGGAACCTGCTTCTCCCTCTGCCTGTGTCTCTGCCTTTCTCTGTGTCTCTCATGAATAAATAAATGAAATCTTCAAAAAAAAAAAAAAAAGAATTGTCAGTAATTTTAATTGTATAATGTTAATATTGCCAACAGCACACCCTTTGACAGCTATAGTAAATCACACAATTAAATTAGTTATTGGATACAGAAATTTCTCTGCAATGTCATGTACATTCAAGCTTACTTGAAGCCTTTCCCCAACTGACTTATTTAAATATTAAATTTTAAATGGATTTTAGTTGCTGCATAAATGCAGGTTGAGGTCATTCATAATGCTGATGTTTCGTTTTAAATGTCCACGTGACCCGTGGTTTACTGATTTGGATTTATTCGTTATGTTGTTTCTGAAGTTAAGACTAGAAATCATTGGTCAAGAAAATCAGATGTAGATCTGCCTGTTTTCTTTCAGTCTCTATCTTCTTAAGCCTAAGCGTCCCTCTATATAGACTGTTGGGTCTGCTCCTCAGTTGCTGATGAAACTTCTCCGTAAGCTGTAGTGTAGCTGTCGTGAGTGATCAGACTCCAGCAGCACGTGGGGAGCAAAGTGGCAGAATCAAGCAGAGGCAGGGGCAGCCCGGGGGGCCCAGCGGTTTAGTGCTGCCTTCAGCCCAGGGTGAGTCCCGCACGGGCTCCCCGCATGGAGCCTGCTTCTCCCTCTGCCTGTGTGTGTCTCTGCCTCTCTCTGTGTGTGTGTCTCTCATGAATAAATAAATAAAATCTTAAAAAAAAAAAAAAAAGCAGAGGCAGAAGGCTGCCGGTGGGAGCGTGCATCTACTCTCCTCTCGATGCAGAGCAGTTCACGTGGCTGCAGGCCGCTGAGGGGGTAGAAGCGTGGTGTTGCCGTTGTTACGAGGTGAGGGTCTGATTTTCATGGGAACTTGACTTGGTGAAGCAGGTGGCTGATACCCGAATAAGCGTATCGTGATGATTTCGAAGTAATCACCAAGGAGGAGGCAAGAGAACGAGTTCAAGTACTTACTCTTTGTAAGACAACCTGTCTCCCAGGCGCGTTGCAGACTTTACGGGGCTCGATCCAAAGAAGGGGGCGCTAGTGCTGGTACCGTGATGAGAGTTGGAGAGGCTCGTGCCTTTTGAGGCTAACTGAACTCAGGTTCCTCAGTCGCTTCTGATTCCGGAGGACGTTATTTCCCACCACATCTCTAACTTCCCCAGTCATATAGCGAGAGAGGGGCCCTCCTGCGGCCTAGAAGATGATCACCTTAAATAACCTGGTATCTCTATGGAAACCGTCCTCTGGCTCTTCGAGGATCCCTCTGCGCCAAGCCTGCAGCAAGGGCCACCGAGATGAGTGAAGGCCTGGCCTCTGGCCCCACGGAACTGCGCCCCCTGAAGATTAGGACCGTCAGACGGCGTTACCACCCACAACCCACGACGGTGGGGCAGCACGCAAGGCTTCACTGAGGAGGCGACGTTCGAGCAGGCCCTGGAAGGATGCATTCAGCGGGTAGCGAGGGGAGGAGGGGCGTCTCAGGTTGAGGCAGAGGCACAGATGGGGGGGGCCTTGCTGCCCGAGAGGTTCCCGGGGCGCGCCGTGGGCCCCGTGTCACAGGGGCCGTGCGTGGGATGCGGAGACCTCTGGAGCAGCGCTTGACCACGCGCGACAAGTGCAGATGCGCCTGTTGGGAAGGTGGCCTTTGTGGAAGCCAAGGGCCTGGGGTGAAGGGAGAGAGTTCCGAGCCGGTGGCGTCAGGAAGATGCTGTTCCCTTTGCTAAGGATCGGGGGCTCTGGGCACGCAGGTCCCAGCCTTGAACCAAGCACATGGACTAAAACCAAGGAAGGGCACTCAGAAATCTCGAATCGAAGTCATTTCTATATTTTAAAAATATCTTTGAGTCTTTGCATTTAATTCTTTAGAATATACACCCAGGAGTCGAATTGCAGGATCATACAGTAATTCTGTGTTTAACTTTTTGACACACCTCCAAACTCAATGGCTTTTATAATGACGAAACGATAGGCTTTGTAAGCATTAATGAATTCGCCATGTTTCTGTCAAAAAATAAAAAATAAATCTTAGGAAGCTGGTGTTTACTTCACAATGTACTCAGCGTCTTCTTTTTCTTTGTAATTTTTTCTTTCTTTCTTTCCTGCCTTCCTTCCTTCCTTTCTTTTTTAAGGGGACTGAATGCAATGAGGCAGTAAGGAGAAAGTCAGCTGTGACATTCCTGGCCGTTGGCTGTCTTCCTCTTTACCAGACCTGAGGGACCGGAGGCAGGAAGTAGGTTTCTCGTGGTGGGGTTGGGGAGACTTGCTAGAAGGAGGAAGGGAAATGAGAGGGCTGTTCCCAAGAAGTCGACAGCCCTTTAGAGAGGGTGTCAAGATAAGTAATTGGTGAGAAGAAAGAGTGTCAGGTGAGCGGAAAAGGTGTAGCACTCAGGTGTGAAAATGAGGAAGGGAGAGTCCATTGTCTTGCACCTCCAGCCCTCCCCTCCGACGCTAGCTGCTCAGCCCCTAGCTTCTCTCCATTCAGGCTCCGCAAGAAAATCAGAGACGGGAAAACTTCCTGAACCCCCCCTGCCACGGCATCAAGTCCTCCTACTCAAAAAAAAGCGAAATAGAACATCAAATACGGACTGACTGCCTATTGGTTTTATTCCCCCTTCCGCGGGGAGCTGAACAGAGGGTCCCTTGCACGTCGCTGAGACCTTTAGATGTGCCTCAAGCAGTTCACTTCTGGGCTTGATCTTCACCCTGGAATTTCCAGAGGTTTCTCACCGGACCAGTGCGGGAGCGCTTTGACAGGAGCGCCTCATGAGTCCAAATTATGGATCTCAGCCTTCCCTCTGACAGGCTATTTTTTTGTTTTTTGAAGAGCAGAGTAAGGAAGAAAGAATGAAGAGGGGAGAGAGAGAGAGAGAGAGGAGCCTTTGGATGGCATAACATATTTTTTCAAATTAATGCACCATCTATGAAAGTAGATCCCAGAATCCTGGAAGTTCTGTGACCTTGAGTAGGTCGTGGAAACTCTCAGGACCTCAGGGCCCTCTTTTCTAAAATAAAGGTAATGATTGTATTCCTATGTTGTGAAATAGGCTTTTTATCCTCACTGCAACGTTCTCAGTGTGAAGATACCTTGTAAATTTTAGTGTGCTTATTATTAGCAAACGGGTTTTTATCTTGCAGTGAATCCTTAAATAATTAAGGATTAATTAATTAATAAATTAATTAACAATTAAGACGATAATTTCAACGTCTTTGTCGGCTACTTTACAGGGAACACAGTGCCGCAAAGAATTAAGGAAAATTGTTGTATAGATTATGTAAATAAAAGTATATATGATAAGTTAAAGCCAGAATTTGTGAGAGAAGTTAGATCCAGTAATATAATCCACAAAAAGCTGTGTATGATACATATTGTGCCCTTAGAAGCCATCGTGGTTGAAAGAATGATACCTATTTTATTTTATTTTTTTAAGTGAAGACCATTTATTGGAAAAAAAAAAAGAGCATTTATTGAGTGCTTACTATGTGCTGGTTACTATTCTAAACACACGGTCTGTGTGAGCTCTAATATCTACAGCCAACCTGGAGCTATCATCCCTATTTTATGGACAAAGAAAATGAAAGTTAGAAAGTTTATGGAATTGGCCCAACATCATTAAGCAGCTGTTACTTCTTATGTAAAAATGAATCTGTATTCTCATTTTATTCATCGAGGATCTCAATAACTGGCAATCATTGGTTATTAACAGATGATAAACTCCCATATTTAATATTTGATATTCAATTTGCCTTAAGAGGCTACTCTTAATTTTTGCATATTATTATTTATTTTAATCTTCAACAGATGTATTAATATAAAGACTCCTTAGGTGAATGATTTTCAAATAATGTCCCAAGGATGCCCAGGAATTTTTGGGGGCCACCATATCCTCATCCAGGGTCTTTTCAGGTCTATCTCTTTTATATATTAGGTTTCATTATTAGAGACCATTCTTTTTTCCTTTCTTCCTTCTTCCCTCCTTCCATTCTCTGCTTCCATCAGCCATGCATCTCTCCATTCGTGTATCTGTAGGTACATCCAACCAAACAACACAATCAACCAGCCATCCAGATAATACAACACATATGTGTTGGACTCTCAATACATACTAAGCACCGTACGTGGCTAGCAGTTGCACTCTTACAAAAGAAGAATGTAAAAGATTTCAAGTTTTCAAAAATCACAGAGAGTACATTTAAAGTATGAGCTTGTTTAATAAAACTAAACCCAGATGAAATATTCTGGAAAAAAATATTTTTTTATATTACACGTTATCCTTCTCATCAAAGTGAAAGAGACACTGTCCTAAGAGGGAGAGCTGTAAGCCGTGTCCAGCTTTGAGGAGTTACATAGCCCTGGGCTGTGGGGAAGCAGATGTGCTTTCCTGTACAGTACAAATGATGATTTCCTCTTTTAATTTTGTATGACCTTCAGGCCAGAGAGGGTAAAGATTTTACAAACATTAGGCCTTGATGGTTTGAGTGACATGATCTGAGCTCACAGTTTATCAATCTGGATTGACATGTGGTTGGAAGGTTTAAAATGAAAAACAGTGGTTTCTGAAGGGGGGGGGTAAATTCGACGAACTACATTTTTACCCTTACGTATCTAATGTAGGTAGTATTTTATTTTATTTATTTCGAAAGATTTTATTTATTTATTTATTTATTTATTTATTTATTTATTTATTTATTTATTTATGATAGACATAGAGAGAGAGAGGCAGAGACACAGGAGGAGGGAGAAGCAGGCTCCACACTGGGAGCCTCATGTAAGCCTCGATCCTGGGACTCCAGGATCGCGCCCTGGGCCAAAGGCAGGCGGTAAACCACTGAGCCACCCAAGGATCCCTAATGTAGGTAGTGTTTTAAAGATAAAGCTCAAATTGGAGAAGAGAACATTTAAAATGTACCAGTGCATTAAAACCTTTGGCCTCTCCTGGTCGAATGTGCCACATTGAAACGCAATCGCAAACAAAAGACAAAACAGAGATGCACTGGTGAATGTTAAAGTTTCTACAGCAGGAAAACTCAGAACTTCCTTGAGTAAAAAGTCTTACATATATCTCCATGGTTTTTTTTTTTTTTTTTTTTCTTAATAAGCCTCTTCAGAAACTTTACAGTGATCTTCAGTCTTGACTCAAAAAATTCATCCTCCGTGATGCATTCCTTGTTCTCTTTTTGTCTCTTCTCCTGCTCACCTCTGCCTCAGTACCTTAAGAAAGAAATCCTGAGCAAATGGCTGGTTTCCCCAGCCAAAGTACTTTCCGAGGAGCAGCTCATTAGCACCGGCCTCCCTCCCGGCCCTCCCTGCCTCCTCTCTCACACTAGACGGTGGGCGACCTCCCTGAGGTAGGTTGGGGGCGTCTCCAACTGCATTTGAGGTTATTAGACCAGAGCAAAGGACAGACTGCTCTCGCCTGGAGAGTTAAACCGTCTGCGTCACGCTGGTTCTGTTCACCTAACTTAAAGCTTCTGATGGGCCTGGGAGTAGAATCTGGGAGTGGAGAGTGGGTGAGGGCAGAGGAGACCCCACCGCAGCAAGAGCATGTACACAATGCTTGGGAATTCAGTAAGGGGATAGGGCCCTTGAGGAATGGCAGGCTCGGATTCAGGGCTTCCACTGGGTTCTGAGAATCTGGGGGGGCGATGGATCAGCGTGTTTTCCCAGGTTTAATTTTCTAAGCCAGTTTTCAAATCGTCATGATTTGGATGTGAGTTATGTGCATTGCAGTTAATTTGTATATCCTGAAAATGCCTTATTCTTTGTATTTTGTTTTCTAGACTTTGTTTTCAGTCCCCAGATATGTGTGCATTCACTTTTAAAAATAAACGTTTTCATATTTAAAACCTTATCTACATACACACAAACGATACGCCTTTCCCAGACTTTATCCTGAAGATTTTGCTTTCCTGTTTATTTTTGGTGAATTGATTTCTTTCAACCACATACTTCTGTTATACAACTTAAATATTGACAGTGGTGTTTTTTTTCTTAATATTAAAATATTCCCTTCAAACATCCATTTTCCTAGAGGAATGAAAATATTTGAAAGAGAGATTTTAATGTTTAGAAACACTCTGAGACGCAGCCTGTAGGTTAAGGACACCTTTAAATAGTGAAAAATAACAGCACTTACGGTCTATTAAACTGTGATCTATGAATAAAAGCAATGAAGTAAAAACAAACCCGGGAACTACATTCTGCTTCACGAGTCTTATTAAAAATATCTGTTATTTAGTGGGAATTTACAGTGAATCTCATGAAAAAGTTAATATAAACAATTGTGACTTAAAGTAAGAGCATACAAATTTGTGATTTATGTTGCTTTCTTAATTTGAAACATGTGTATGACCTTATAACTACACAGCAAAAAATAAAAATATAATTAAGCCAGAATGCCATTATCGAAACAAAGCAAAGATGTAGTCCATTAATCTGCAGTGATCATTTAAACTATGCTAGTGGGTCTTACCCTAATTATTTCTGCAGGCAAGAAGAATAACTTGCAGAGAATTCATATCTATATTTGCTTAATTTTGTTTCTGTCCTTGGGTTTCACTTCTGTCCCATGGTAATATGTAAAAGTAGGACCACCTGTTTTCCACTGGGCTTTTAGTTTGGGTAGATTCTTAGGACACAGCAGTGTATTCTTAGAGTTCTGGAAATCTGAGGAAAGTTAATGATAACTGTACTACTAATAATAAACTGCAGTCAATAAAATGAAAATAAAATGAAAGGTCTTCCAGCAAGACTGCACCCCTCAAAAAAAAAAAAAAAAAAAAGAAAGAAAGAAAAAGAAAGAAAAGAAAGAAAGAAAAATCTATGAACAGATATGCAAACATGCTTTGCAGGCTCAAAAAGCTATGAATCAAGTTTCTGAATACAGACATTGGTTGACTTCCATAAGGATCCAGAGAGAGAATATTTAAATGTAAATATTGATCGCTGTCAGCTAGGCAGCATGTATTTTCCCACAACAAATTATAGGAGAACAGATCATTCAAGAGTAGTGCTTTTCATGAGCTGGAAGTATTTCCGTCTTCAAAAAAGATTGCTGTGAGTTGCGGAAGGTGGAGGAAAAACTGTTCTTGCTTGACGAATTCCCGCAACATTTTGGCATAGCATTTCCCAGTTTCTAGTTTAAGTTAGCAGTAGGGAAGGTTATTTTCTGGTTATACGTGTCCAAAAAACCCAGATCTGAAAGGCCATCTCCAGTTGATTTTTCAACTTGAACAGGGAAGGGAGAGTTGGTCTTTGCTCTTGTCCGTGAGGGTATCATGCCTGTCAGCTTGGGTGCAAATGGTTTATCCTGAGAAAGTAGACTTGACACTTAGAGAAATACCAGGTTGGAGCATTTGTGCCCCGTGGAGCGTCTGCAAATGGAATAATGCGTCCACGAAGCCAGCTTCTTGCTTCCTGTCGGCCTGCACTTGGGCGAGTGGAGGCATTCATCCTCAATAATGGTTCAAATAATTGAAAAAAGGAAAAAATAAAGGAGCTGCATTTCAGGATAGTTGGACTATTCATCCCCTAGTGCTGCACCGCAAAGAGGAAAAGAGAGCTTAACGGCCCAGTTTATCATGTTAGCAGTTAATTAAGAATAAGAAAGTTTAAAAAAAAAACAAAACAAAAAGCCTCTTCCGTCAAATGAAGTTGTAGGGCCTAACCATCAGACAGCGGCCCTTTGATCACAGTTTGCGCTCGAGTTTCCATTTCCTTTAATTGGAATTTTTATGCTTTCGTGTTTTACCTTCCACTTTGCTTCTGTTTGGCGTGGGGCGCCTTCCCACTCCCAGGGGCGTTGTGAGGGAAGCGCCCACCGCCCCTTCTCGCCCTCCCGCGCGGCAGCTTCCGTGCAGGGCAGGTGCCCAGCCGCCTGACGACCTCCAGGCGAGGACTTTATGACCCAGATACGCTTGTAAGTTGACTGTTAAGAGGCTTTGCGGGGTGCACGGAGGCGGTGAGCCCCCACGCCCACAGTGGGCCGCGGGGAGCCTGGGTTTCTGCCGAGGGGCCTCTCCTCCACGCTCCCGCGGCCGCCCGCCGTGCCCGGTGGCACCCACGCCCGGGGAAGGCGCACCTCCTCCTCGGAGCGCGGCTGGGCCCCAGGGTGCGCGTGTGCCCCGCATTTCACCTTCGGCCCCGTGCTGCCCAGCCCCCTTCCAGCCTCGCGCCACGCAGCCCACGAGGCTCGCGTGAAGTCTCCAGCGCCCCTGGCATCGGTGGGCGCCGCCGGGCCAGACGCGGGCCAGCGCTCGGTGCTGCCGGCCAGGCCTCCGCTCTGCTTACAGACGGACTGCGTGCTTCCCCCGACCCCGTCTCTACCCCGGTCGGAGCGACCTGTAGCGACCTGTAGGGACACGGGCGGCTGAATCGGCCTCCGGGACGTTTGCTGCTACTTAGGAGAGGAAGTGGGGGGGCGGTGAGCTGGGCCGGGCCGGGTGGTCAGCCGCTGGTCTGGGCAGCACGTCCAGGGCGCGGGCCTTGGCACGACTGTCCCCTCGCGCTCACAGGGTGGCGGCTGCGTCACTGACTTTCCTTCCATAGTCCAGGCGAGGAACACGGTGAAGCGGGAGGGGGTAAGAGTAGAGGCCTGTGCCAGCTTGCTGTGCCTTTTTGTTGCTTTCCCTTTTCCTTTTGGTTTTTCTTTTTTCTTTTTCTTTCCCTTTTTCTTTTTTCTTTCCTTTTTCTTTTTTTCCTTTCCTTTTTCTTTTTTCCTTTTTCTTTCTTTTCCTTTTTCTTTTCCCTTTTCTTTTTCCCTTTTCCCTTTTCTTTTTTCCTTTTCCTTTTCCTTCTTTCTTTTCCTTTTTCTTTTTCTATTCCTTTTTTTCCTTTTCATTTTTTTCTTTCTCTTTTCCTTTTCCTTTGTCTTTTTCTTTTTCTTTTCCTTCTTTTCCCTTTTCCTTTTTTCTTTTTCTTTTCCTTTTCATTTTCCTTTTTCTTTCTCTTTTCCTTTTCCCTTTTCTTTTCCTTTTCCTTTGTCTTTTTTCTTTTTCTTTCTCCTTTCAGTAAAGCAGAAGCTCTCTCAGAAGCCGTGCCCAACAGTCTCTGGCTCACACCTCCTTGGCCAGTGCACTCTGTTATATCTGCCCCTACCTGGAAGATGGCCAAGGAGAAGGAAATGCAAGTGGGGATTGGGTCACCGAATGCACGGTGCTGACATGCTGCCTTCCACTCCCGTTCACCCCTCCACCTGGTGCACTCTTAGTATCCTCTCCCATGTGCCTCTGCCATGTGTATAAGCTGCTGCGCCTCTCCAGTTCCAGCCCAGGGCCTGTGAGCTGCTCGTTGTGTGTTCCCATGAAATACCGCTTCGTAGCCTGCATAATAACTGTGATTAGCTATGTGCAGCTGTGTCTTACTCTTAAGGCCAAAGAGTATATGAATCAGGACTTTCTCAGTGTCCTGAGACACTTTTTTGCAAGTGTCAAAAAATATATATTTTTTAAAGATTGATTTGATTGATTGATTGATTGATTGATTGATTTATGATAGACATAGAGATAGAGAGGCAGAGACACAGGAGGAGGGAGAAGCAGGCTCCATGCCAGGAGTCCGATGTGGGACTCGATCCCAGGACCCCAGGATTGCGCCCTGGGCCAAAGGCAGGCGCTAAACCCGCTGAGCCACCCAGGGATCCCTCAAAAAATATTTTTAACCCATTTATCCTGGAATTTATTGGTTCCTTTACTGTGGACATCGAGGAACCGCCTGGCTGCCGGCATGTCTATAACCAGGGGCTGCAGTGATGTGCCCGTTGTGAGCAGCGGCTCATTCTCATTCTCAGTGTCTTCCATCCACCTTCCTCCCCCACCCTGTCCCCAACACTCTCTTTCTTGCTCCTTTACCTTTGGTCCTTCTCATTGTTTATGCTGCTTTTTCTGATTTGCTCCATCCTGAAACAGGTTTTCAACATGATGTGTAAAATATAGCTATTGTGGCTATTCATTTAACTGGTCTTCTATGAAGCCAGAGTCAGGGAGCTCTTACTCCCAAGTCCATTTGTCAAATGCTTCTGGAAGGACTGTGACCAGCCTTGGTTGGCCACATTACCGCCCTTTGACCAGTAGCTAGGAGGAGAGTAGAATATGAGCATTGACCGGGCCTAGGCCATGTGACCATTCTCACGGCCCGGGGGTAGACAAGGGCTGTAATTGATGGTCTCACTACAACCTTACATGATGTTGTAGAAAATGCTCTGCAGGCAAAATCATAACTTGTTTTTCCTTTTTTTTTTTGAACTGCACATGAATACCTCTGAGGTAAGTAGGAGCTCAGTAGGTATTGGTTGGAAGAAGTAAATGGATACATAGAAGAACTGAGCTGACCTGTGAGCAAGAAGAGAAAACTGGGTAGCATGTCAGTGCTTTTTGGAGCTATATTTAGATTATGCAATGCCGATTTATATTTTGAATTCATATGAATTCCAAGTAGATAAATTACTCAAATTTAAGAAATGAGTAAGAAAACGCAGCCCAAAAATCACATCCAAAAAGCGTTGCTTCTCCTTTTGCTCTTCCGGCAAATATTTACTGAATGCCAACTCCATGCTCAGGCACAAATTGGTATGTGCTTTATTCTTTTGGTTAAAGGCAATTGAAATGTTTTTTGCCATACTTAATGACAATGTTAATTGATGGAGAAAATAACTGTCGATACATAGTTAGCAAGTAACATAGGATCCGGGAACCAGTGGGCTCTTTAAAGCTTCTTATAGAACTTTGTAGTGTTGTGTTCGACTCCAACGTATAAAAATAAGGAGCTTAAAAAAGTGAATTCAGATATTTAACTCTATTTATTTCAACCCAATTAAAAAGGCATCTGATACATTTTTAGGTCTCCCAGAAAACATCCTAAGCATGAGCATATAGCTCCAACCAAAATGACTTTGTAATTGCACACGCTATTTCTCTGTGACCCTGTGACTGATTCAGAAGGGTTCTGACATGGAAGATGGGAGCATTTACTTCACCTGAATTTTTTCTCCTTATCTCGAGTAACTCTGCGTGTTCAAGATTTTCAACGAACCCCTCTCTTTGCTGTCAGTGTTGGGGATGAGGAAATGAAGGAAGGGCTGGGAGCATGGTGGCATCTCAGTCTCTCCTGCACCCAGTGATTCTGTCCCCATTACCTAGGGTGACTATCAGGCCACACTCCTCAAGGTGAGACCCAGTCAGCCTGTTCTGGCAGGGAGAAGAAGGCCTCCTCGTGGTCCTTTGAAGATGGATGGGTTGGCAAAGGGAGACAGGTGACACCACTCTCTTGCTCACTTTCTCTCTTTTTTTTTTTTTTTTTCCACGCACTTTTGAAAACTTGATGGTCTTATACAATAAGAAGTCTTACAATAAGAAGTCTTATTTGGCAAATTTTGTGTCCTTGCTTTATGTGGTTCTCAAAACATTCTTGAAGCTGGGGAACTTATATGGGACTCCTCAGCTAAAGCAGAAGTTGCTTCTATAATCCAGCTCTGTCTTGTTCATTTTTGGGGTTTGTGATACACCGTGATGGACTAGAAAAAGGTAGAGTGGGCAGGGGCAGGCGGAGGGAGAGATGCAAGAGAATTTCTAAGACTGAAATTTCATTTAACAGACTGACTTAAAGTTCTCAGAAGCCCTCTGGGAAGAGAATTTCTAAACAAAATTGTTGGCCTTTCTTTCTTTTTTTTGAGGTAATTGAAAATAATTATGTGTTTGCGGTCAACCACCACAATCTCCCTACACGATCGTACTCAAAATAGATGCCACAGGGATGAGTTAATGAGGCGGTGTCATGGCAATAACTTTAATTCTTGTCAAGTAAAAATCATTTCAAGTAAATCAGAGCAAAATTTAAACACCTACTCTGGGTTCTGGGCTATTGCTGGAATCTAGAAAAGTCCTTTTCAGTAATGCCTATACATGAAGCCTCAGTCTAGTGGTAGAAGGTTAAAGAGGTAAAGAGTGCTCATGATAAAATTTGACAGGTAGAAAATAAAAAATGTGGGGGACTCACGGGACCTCTACTTTGGACATCATTTGAGTTAAGGAAGTGTCTTCTATCCTGACTCTAGTCTTAAGAGGGCTCCTGCGAACCTGAAGGATGACAGAAATGGTATTTTTTGTTTTCTCTTCTAATGGGGTAGATATTTACACATGACACTCAGACATAAAAAACAATATTTTGTTTTACTTCTCGGTGAGTGGGCCCTGTTGCAAACTGATGGCGAGAGAAAATCTCTGCTACGTAAAGCTCTCCCAGCCACCCTTGGTTTGTATTGATCTCTTTCAGATGCGCGCCACTGCACTTGACTAAATCCTCAATCTGAAGATTCTTTCTGTCTCAGGAATGTGTCTTCTCTCAATGAGTCCATGCTCCTCCTCTTTCTGTCTCAAGGTGGCATTGAGAGCAGGGCTGAATTCCCGTGTCCCATGATGAGAAAGGGAGATGCTTCTGGTCTGTGCACGATGTTTATCCTCATTGTTTTCCTCCGGGATCAGAGATGTGGTCTGGTATTGTCTGGAGACAATGCCTGGTGTTGCCCCCAAATATCTTGTCTTCTTGTCCCTTTGGAGGTGATAATTCTTACAGACTGTAAAATATGCAGGTTCTTTTGCTTCTGGTTGGTTTTATTTTATTTTATTTTATTTTATTTTATTTTATTTTATTTTATTTATCTATTTATCTATTTATCTATCTATTTATTTATTTATTTATTTATTTATTTATTTTTATTTTTTTTTTTTTTTTGAGATCCTCAAAAGAGAGGAGACTGGTGGTTTATAGCAAAGGTTGACAAACGACTGCAGGCAGACTCTCCCCCAAGTGGGCCAAATCCAGGCACACCAGTTCATTCACGCATTGTCTGTCTGTGTCTGTTCCCCAACAGAATCAGGTAGTTTCTACAAAGACTACATGGCACACGAAGCCTGGCGTACTAATTAACTAGTCTTAAAAAAACCAAAACAAAACAAAACAAAAACTAGTCCTTTACAGAAAGGTTTTGCTCCGCCCTGATATATTCAGGGTTCTTGGGTTGACCATTCCTTGCCTCTGCCCTTCTTGACAGATTTCATGTTTTCCAGGGCACACAGGAAGGATTGGGTCTCCCGCACAGCGTCCTGGGCTAGACAGGGTCAGGGAGCCGTGTCGGGTGCTCCTGTCCAGCGATGTCCCTGTCCCTCTCCTGCTTCATTGCTTTTGCATCACACCAGCTCTAAGAAGGAAGCAAATCTCCAGCCCAGTCTCGGCCTGCCCTTACCGCTGGTCTTCTGCTGGGGGCATTGGAGGTGGCTGTATGTTAAGGTTCCTCTTGGCTGAAGGTCTTTGGAATCTTCTTAGAGACTCATATCATTTTCAACCCAGCTGTGTCCATTCCACACTTTCTACTTTCCAGGCGAGACTTTCTACTTTGTAGCTGGCAGGTGGTAAGAACTTCTGTTGCATGAAGGACCCTCAGGGTTTCCTCTCCGCCGGCAATACCACATCGTGTGAGAAATGGCTAGAAGTGAAATCACTGAATCAGAGCACCTGGGGAAGGGACCCAGAAAGCTGTGTTTCAGCAAGCCTTCCAGGCCATTGTGGTATCTGCCCAAGTTTGAGAACCACGGCCTTGTGTCCTAGCTGCGGCTAGCGCGAGAGGATCGGCATTACGCAGGTTTCATCCCTTGCTCAGACAATTTCATTTAGACGTACCGTGAGCATCCCAAACTGAGCAGGAATGAGAGGTAATTCCTTGTCTTTTCCCCCAAATTACCCTCTGTTTCCTGAATTCCTGACCTTTTGGTGGCTGGCGGTGGGACAGTGACTATAATAAGCATTGGCTTTGGAGTTGGACTGATCCAGATTCAAATACCCATCTCATTTTATGGTAGTGCTGTGATCTTGGACAACCAAACTTCCAAAGTCTATATTTTATTGTAAGAGGAAGGAAGTCCCAGCTCCCGTGGGGAATTTCGGAGATTTGGAGAAAACATATGTCTGGTAAAGTGATGATTTTTTATCTTAAACTTGTTGCCTCCTCAACATCCTCTTAGTAACCAAGTCACTAGGCAGTCCCTATGTGTTCTCTTCTAGAAATACCCTTCAAATACCTTTGCTTTCTGCAAATCGCCACCGGTAACAAAAAGCACCCCCATAATTTGGGGGTGGCATGCTTCTTCCTCCCTCCAGGTGAGCTCACCTGTTAGGGCTGCCAGGTGCGGTCATGCAGGCTCCAGGGTGCCTGGAGCACCGCAACTAAGGGGCACGGTTCACATGTCAGTGAGACTCTGTCAAGGTCTGTCCACGCACCCTCACACACACTCACGTTCGTATAGTCACGCACGCACCAGGCACACGGGTGTCGACCTTCAGATCCCCACACCTGTGCACCCTCACACAAACCCTAGACCGCCCTGCCATGCCCACCCCCTCACACCCGTTCACACACGCGTTTGTCTACATGCGTCACGGAAAAGCACCAGCGGTTCTGCAAGATGCGGCCCCGCTGCAGCCCCTCCACCCACACGCTCCCAGGGCAGCCGGGCCTCCCCAGCCAGGGCCTCGTGCGGCGCCGGTGGTTCCCGTCGGGCCGCTCACCTGGGCCTGGAAGACCCCTGCGATGACCTCTGCCGGCAGCCACCGTTGTACCGGCCAGAAGGAACCGCGTAACGCATTATTCGCATCCCCTGAATGCTCAACAAAGGCTGCGTTGGAGCTGTTTGCACTGTGTGCGGATTCAGCCAAAAATACCGTGTTCTTGTAAGATTTCCTTGATCGACTTAGTGATGGCACGGGTACTTACCTGAGTTATAGAGAAGGACTTGATAAAATCTGCTTGATTACTTCTCAGCTTTCCTTAATGATTATCCCGTGTGATAATGTTTTTAGCAGAAAGAGAGATACCAGTTGCCCTTCCCTGTTCTCGTCATTCTGTTCCCTGGAGCGGGTTACACAGTGTCTTTCCTTTCCGCCGCTTCGAGGGTCGTAATATCTGACATGTACAGGGCTCTGTACATCTACACCACCCATTATACCAGATAACTCTGAAGACTAGCCTCACTTCATTTAGTCTTCCCAGCAGTCCTGGGCTGGGGGGACATGGTTATTTCCATTCCACACATCGGGAAAAAAATATCTTGCAAGGAATTTGCTTGATGTCAAATGGCGCATAAAGGGAAGAACTTGACTTCAAACCCAAGTGCATCTGCTCTCAGAGTTTGTGCTTTTAGAACCATGATTACTACGCTTTTTTTTGGTCCTCTTTAAATTTTATAAGAATGAAAGTGAAAAAGGAACCCAAAGAGAAAAGGTGAAACACAGTTTCATATAACCATTCTGTAGACTTTTCAGGAGATCGTGACTTTATATTACCCGTAAAATCTAAAAATATATGTATACATGGATGCTGTCACTTTCAGGGTTAATACTCTTTTATTTGTAAAAGGGCTTTGATGATTTTGATACTGTACTGTGTTCCGTAGCACGGATCCTGCTGGATTTTGACTGCACGGGGAGACCTCCTTGTTTTCTGTCCATGTGCTCCCTGTTGGCATATTTACTCTCTCGGTTTCACCCGTGGCATCCACAGGGCCTGGATAGGAGAAAGCAAAGCGTAGACAGGGAGGCGACGAAGCCTCTCGCAGCTTCGAACCTCATAATAGCAAAACTAAAGGCACGTAGTTTAACGTTGAGAGGCATTTATCTCTAGAATTGGAAGATCTCTTAGATTACATCCGTTTAATCACGAAACAGTTTGTTTTAAATGCATCTATAGTGGGGTGAACGTCTTACCAACACAATGGAGGGAAAAGTCGCCTCTAAAGGGACCAGGTAAAAAAAAATAAAATAAAATAAAAAATAAAGGGACCAGGTACGGATGTGTCGCGGGAGCGTGTTCACATGTGCAAGTATTATTTTCCGTCGCCTGTTCAGTTTCTTGTGACTAATACGTGTTGGGGACTAACGATCATCGTGGTTACGTGTGAAGCCACATTTCAACTCTCGAGTGTCTTCCTCCAGCTAACACATCTGTCTCTGGCCTCTCTCCCCGCGGCGTTTCAGAGTTGCCAGGGCATTTGTGATCAGAGTTAATCTGGCAGCTTTCAGAAAGCTCGAGCGGGCTGTCCCTCTCCAGACGACCATCGTCAGCTTCCTGGGCCTCCGTGGTCACGCTGGGGTCAGGCGTGCTTTGCCGGAGCGGCCCGTGGCGGGCGTCAGATCCGCCCCTCCGTGTCTCCGTCTGCAGCGAGGTATGACCTGAACCCACCGATCGGCGTGCGTGCCGTGTTTCGTGAACCGCCCATTCCCTTCGAGGGAAAGTTGTGAAGAGATTGCAGGAGCCCGTTTCCCGTGTAAGTGTGATGAGACCGGTGTTGCAGTCTCCGTACCAGTCTTGGACTGTAGCTAGCACGCACGTGTGCTGAGTGCACGCGAGTAGGTGTGCTTACTACGGCTAGCTCCCACGCAGGTGCTTAGGGCTCCCTCGGCTTTCGTTTACTCCCTCGACAAGCATGCACGGAGTTCCTCCGAGGTGCAAGGCCTGCCTCCAGGCGCCCCAGGTGCACAATGACCAAGTAGGACCCCAGTCCCTTCTTCCAGGAGCCCGGAGTCTCCTGGGGGAACAATCGAATAGCAAAGATAATAGCCACATGGGAGGTGCTTCTGCGGAGCAGCGCGGGGGAGGCACAGGCCGCTCAGGGAAAGGCGGCCAGAGAAATCCCAGTGAGCTGGGACCACGTGGGGCAAGAGGGTTGGGGCAGGGGCACCGCGCCGGGTGCAAATCCTGCATTTGTGTTGGAGCTGTTGTGGCGTCTGTGAGAGGCGACGGGGACACCGCAGAGAAACGACTGGCCTGCAGGGCTGAGGTCACGGGCCCCAGACCGCGGGTCTCCAGCAGCAGGCGCGGGGCACCTCATGGCTCTGGAGGCTCCACGTCCAAGGTCCAGGTGCCTGCAGGGTGGGTTGCTTCCGAAGCTCGGGGAGGGAAGGCTCTGTCCCCGCCCCTCTCCTCGGCTTCTAGAAGGCACGCCTGTCTCGGTGTCTAGGGTTCCCCTTCATTTAAGGCCGCCGGGCCTTCTGGGCTGAGGTCCACCCGGATGGCCTCATCCGAACCAATTCCATAGGTGACAGGCCTGTTCCCGTAAAAGGTCATGTTCTGAGGTATTGAGAGTGAGATTTTCACCTCATCCATCCCCACGCCTGATAAAAACGTGCACTGGGTGGGGAGGAGGGTCAAGTGCTTCTAAGCTGCGGGGGATCCTGGAGACCTGCGGTGCCCGCGGCCCACGGGGGGAGAGGACGCCCCACACCCCCGCTGCGCCCCAGAGGGACCTCGGTGGCAGCTGTAGACTGTGCCCCAGAGGGACCCCGGGAGCCACAGACCGTGCCCCGGAGGGACCTCGGGAGCCACAGACCGCGCCCCGGGAGGGACCTCGTGGCCGCCGCAGACCCGGGAGCCGCAGCAGCCTGTGCTCTGCAGCGCGCTGGTCCGCGGGAAGGCCGCGGTGGCCCACGGGTGGCCCGGAGGGACTGAAACTGCGCTTTAATTTGGCGCGCGCGGTGTTCCCTGAGCTCCTCTGCGCTGTGGGCCTGTGGCGGACATTGTCGTTTCCCTGTCCTTTGGCCTCGCGCCAGCCGCTTGCGGAGAGGTGAGCCGTCCGGTCTCCCGAGAGGCAGCCGAGCCCGCTGACCCCGAGCTCAGGAGTCACCCCGCCCTGAGCGAGGGCTCCCGGCCGGCCCCCTGCCCCCTTCCCGCGCACCTGCCACGGCCCGTCTGGGCCCCTGCCTGGGCTCCGTCTCTCCGCTGCTTCCTGTCCCTGTCCCCTCCCCTCTGTCCTTCCTGTCCTCCCCGCTCCCGTCCCCTGCACAGCCAGCAGATAGGAAACAGCGTCACCTGTTCCTGAGTTTCTGTGCATCAAGACTTGGAAAGGCTGCCGTTCGGTTTCTGGGCTGTGGCGCCCCAGGGTCAGAGTTTATGTTCCCCCGATACATTGATCACTTTGCCGCCAGATCGAAAAACCACGAGTGTCGATAAGCCATGGAGTTGAAATCCAGTAACCTCTCAGACATCAGTAGGCTGTTGTCACGTTTGAGATTTAGCCTTTTGTTCGTGTTGCAGTTTTTTTTTTTTTTTTTCCTATATACAGCGTCAGTAGTGCTCTGGTTAGGGAGGATGGAGCAAGAATCCCTGGAGAAGCATCAATTGCGACAGGGCTAATGCGGATGTGCACAAGTGCATATTAAACAATTAGTCACAATGAGTGTGATTTCCATAATTTGTAGCTCAAGGAAGTAGACCATTTGTACGTTGCTTACTGTGGGGTTTTTTTTTTTTTTTCTTCCATTCAGATTTTGAAAGGCGTAATTGTAGGACACATATCCATCCTTTGTATAATTGTTGGAGGAAGACTGGCAACATCAGTCCTTCTGAGTTTTGTTCTTCAAGTTCTGTTGTCCCTCATATAAGATAATAGAAAACATACAGAGAAGACTGATGTGTCACTAAAACATGAGGGTTATTTTTTTAAAGATTTTATTTATTTATTCATGAGAGGCAGAGACACAGGCAGAGGGAGAAGCAGGCTCCCTGCGGGGACCTGATGCAGGACTCAATCCCGGGACCCCAGGGTCACGCCCTGGACCAAAGGGACACAGTCAACCACTGAGCCCCCCAGTTGTCCCTAACATTCAGATTCTGTAACCGTGAACATGGACAGCTTGGCCTACTTATTTATTTTAACCAATTTTCTTTTTCCTGGACCATAGAGACTTGAAAAATATTTATACTTGAAAAATACTTTGATATGACAATTTAGCTTATTTTGAATCAGAGAGTGGTCTGTGTAGGTCAGGACCCTGCAGAGCAAGGGTCAGTAGAGACGGGCTCTAGGTTTAGTGTTACCCTGACTAGCTGTTTCATTCAGGACAAGCCGCATAATGAGTCTCGGCCGCCGCTGCTTTATCTGTGAAATAAAAGCATTGACTTCTGAGATCCTTTGGGGCTCGTAAGATTTCACGAATTTATTTCTATTTTCACGTGTTTGATGACCCAGTCATTACACCAACATGTGCAAATGAACCTGGGAAAGGGTCTAATGTTAGAGGTCAGTTTTAGACTTTGTAGCATTCTGAGGTAGGTGTGTGGCCGTGGTGAGGAGGACAAGGCCACACGCTACTGTTCCTGTTCCGCAGCACTGCCCCCCAACTTTCAGGTTCTAGGATCCCTTTAAACTCTGGGAACTTGGGCGCCTGGGTGGCTCAGCAGGTAAGTGTCTACCTTTGGCTCAGGTCGTGACCCCGGGGTCTCAGGATCGAGTCCCGCATCGGGCTCCCTGCATGGAGCCTGTGTCTCCCTCTGCCTGTGTCTTTGCCTCTCTCTGTGTCTCTCATGAATAAATAAATAAAATCTTAAAAAAAAAAATAGAAATAAACAAACTCCGGGAACTTACTGAAGGACCACAAAGAGCTTCTGATTGTGTGATAATACCTACATATACAT
This sequence comes from Canis aureus, assembly GCF_053574225.1. Lineage (NCBI taxonomy): Eukaryota > Metazoa > Chordata > Mammalia > Carnivora > Canidae > Canis > Canis aureus. Next base: position 90,109,157 of record NC_135612.1, on the reverse strand, counting down.
ATATGATGTCTAAATTAAAATAAAAGCCATTAAGGTATTTATTTTGTAAGTCATTTTAAAGCAATAAACTCATTACTTATTAACATAAATAACATGAATTCATAAAAAGAATATGCTTCTTAAAGCCTATATCCAAACTGCTGTGATAGCACACACCGTGTAGAACCTCTGGAAGCTCAGCTGCATACTTGGGAGATATTGAGAAAGAAAAAGCCATGACATTTAAAAAATTTTTGAATATAATTTTGAACCCAGGGACACCCTCTCCCCTCAGAGGTTCTGGAAATGCACTTCAAGAGCTACTGTTGTATAATTTTTTTAACGTGAGATAATTCTGTTGTAGAAAGTGTGACTTCAAAATTTGAAGTTTTGATGTATGATTCAGTAACTCAGAATGTCCATTTGACTTAATGCTGAAATGATAGGAAACACCACCTGCCTTTGCAGTAGTTTTTCTAAGTGTGTGAGGAGCAACAGACTCTGTGTAAATGCTTTTCTTTCATCTTAGCCAGTTTAAGAAATCTTTTCTGTATAAGTGTTGGTGTTCTTCGCTTGAGCATAAGCTCTATAAGGGGAGGGAGTATTCAATACTGTATCCTATGTATTAAACTGCTAAAAAAATTAAATGGCTGAATGAAGGAAAAAAGGAAGGAACAAATGAACATACTAACATACCTTGAACAAAATACCATGTCTTTGCTTGAAGCAGTTCTTAAAATGTCTAAATCATTCTCAAATGGAAAAAAAAGTGATCCAATTTTAGTTTACAGTAAGTACTTGAATAATTTATAGTCTCTCAGGTGCCATTCAAGGAAGCCCACCAAAAGTGAATGTAAATGTTCAGAAATTTCAAATGGAATTAAAAAAATATCTCTAAGGATGTAGAAGCACATGTACCTGCCCAAAGTGATGGAAATATTTACTTCTGTATATATTAAGCAAGAGGAATTATTAGTATTATAAGCTAATAACCATGAGCCCTGTCCCCCCTACCAGGCCAGGCCGACTTGTGTCAATGGATCTATAAATGGTAAATAAAGAGCACTCATTTCTTTTGAAATCAGATCTCCTGGATTTTTGTGTTGATGGCACATAGCTATCTGATCAGAAACTCCTTGTTCAGCCTCTCTGGATTTATGTTTTTCCTATAGGAGAACTTTCCAACCATGGGAACACTTTGAAATGTAACAGCTGCTTGTAAGGAGTGAGTTCCTTACTACAGAGGGGTTCAAGTCCACGTAGACAGACCAGACTTCCAGGATCTAACTGACAGCAGATAGGGATCATGCAAGTTTGGTTGCTCAAAGTCAAAAACTGTTTAGTTGCTCCAAGTCAACACCATTTATGCCCATTAAGGACAAAAGCCAACATTCTGCATCATAGAACAGAGGAACTGGGAGCAGAAACTACTCCCCTGCCACCAAGGACCCTTGAAGTGACCCTTAGATTGAGAGCAGAGGAAAGCAGTGTGTCAGGCCCGTGAAATCACAGTGTAGTTTTAAATATCTTCTACAAGTCTTGTAGAATGAGGTCACAAGACATACATATGTGACATACATATACCTATGCTCAGTTTTGCCGTGTACCTAAAAGCTGCCCTAGAGACAAAGCTTGTTGGGGATTCTGGGTGGTGCAGTCAGTTAAGTAGCTGACTTTTGGTTTCAGCTCAGGACATGATCTCAGGATCCTGGGATCGAGGCCCGAGTCGAACCCCAGATTGGACTCCATGCTCAGCATAGGACTCTCTCTTCCTCTCTCTCCGCCCCTACCCACCCTGCACTCTCAAAGAAATGAATAAACCTAATTAAAAAAAAAAAAAAAACCTGTTAAAAGTTAGGGAAAAAATTTAATTGCCAAAAAGAGATGGAGAAATGAACGAAAACTGCAAACTAGTATTTCTTGTGTACCTAGATACAAAATTCCTTTTCAAAAATTTAGTGCATTCATATAACAGCAAATAACAGAGCTAATACATCACAACCAAGTGGGGTTTTTCCTTGGAATGCAAGGTTGCTTTGATAATTGAAAAGTCAGTTGCTGCAATTCAACATATTGACAGATATCTTTTTATTTTTTTTATTTTTTTAAAGACTTATTTATTTATTTATGATAGACATAGAGAGAGAGAGAGGGAGAAGCAGGCTCCATGCCAGGAGCCCGATGCAGGACTCGATCCCGGGACTCCAGGATCGCGCCCTGGGCCAAAGGCAGGAGCCAAACCACTGAGCCACCCAGGGATCCCCCGACAGATATCTTTTTAAAAAGAGAAAGCATTTGACAAAATTCGGCACTCATTTATGATAAGAAATAAACTTCTCAGCAAACTAGAAAAGAAGGGAGCTTATGGAAACCGGTAGTGAACTTCGTTGGAAAACCTATGGTTAACATCCTCCAATGTTGTAAAATGCTTTACCTCTGAGTTCAGGAGTGAAGCAAGTGTCTGCTCCCTCCACTCCTATTTAAAATTGTTTAGAATATCCTCATCAGGATGATAAGTCTAACAAAATAATCATGCAACTTGGTAAAGAAACAGCAGAACTCACATCGTTGGTTTCATAGCAGACCTAGAAGAACCCTCGAGGAAACTATTCCAACTAAGTAGGCTTATCAAGGTTGCAGCGTGCATATTGCTTACTAACTACTCTCAGACGTGTTTCCAAGAGAAGTGAAACTTGTTCGTACCAAAGTTGATATGCAAGTGGTAGCCAAACAAGAGGAGAGAACCCACTGGGCATCAGCGATTACAGTGGTTAAATGAAAGTGGTACACGTGTGCCAGGGAAGATCACCAACCACAACTGTGGTGAGAAGGACCAGGTTGTTGAGACCAAACACAACTCTCAAATGCATGATGCTAAGTGAAAGAAGATAGACACGAAAGATCCCACCTGCAGTTTCACTTATACTATACGATGTTGTAGGGGAGGCAAAGTCATAGTGACAGAAATAGACCAGTGGTTGCCAGGGGTCGAGGTTCAGAGGAAGGATTGATGGCAAGTGGTCGTGAGGGAACCTTTTGGGGTGATGGAGCGATTTTGCACCACAGTAGGTTCAGCGGTTACATGACTGCATATCAACATCTGTTAAAACTCTAAATCACATACTTACAATTAGTTGATCTCACATGAATTGCGCTTCCATAGAGCTGGCTAAAAATAGTACTTACACATCTACCTTCAGATGTATCTGAACAATTATACTGACAGAGTGTCACTGAGGGTATTTTTCAGTAATTGGTTCAGAGTCGTTGGCTGGTAAATGGATGAAAGCAAACTAAGAAGAGAGCTTAGTAGGATTTTAGAAGGCAGCTGTGGAAAGATGGTCCTGGAAGATAGCTGCTTACGGAGACCAGTAAATCCCAGCCAAAAGTTTAAATTTTCTGTTATTTAATGACTTAGGCCAAGTGGGAGTGCTTGTTAGTAATTATGTGGGTGGCACTATCTCATAGTTATATACTTCACAGTTTTGAAAGCCAGTCAGAATATGCTGCTGTATTACGTGGAAGAGCTTAAGGCCTGAGACACGTTCTGGCCACGGGAGCAAGAAACTATGTTCACAGGTATGAGATAGGCATTGTCCGACATCGGGATGCTGTTTAGATTGTGCAAGATCTTCTCACATCTTGACAGGCATCCTGCTAGTCTGCTGCTGCTGCTCCGGCTTTCTGAGCATCCTTTTGGACATTCGCATCCTGAGTCTCTGAGCAGGGTTTGATTGACTGAGTCATTCTCCAAGATAGAGGATGCCCACCAAGGAGAGGTTTTGTGTCAGAGCAGTTCATTTTCCAGGGTAAGGAGTTGTTCCGGGGACACACTGCTGTTCCGTCCACACTGCTGTGGACGAGTGTGACGAATCATGGCACAGGCCCAATCATGACATCCCATCAATGCCATATTTATCAGGAATAATTGTAGCTTGACTGTCATTTTAGAATATATTAATCCTCTTTAGTACAGAATTTCATCTGATCCTTAAAGAAGATATCTTAAACTTATTTTTCCTTTTCGTTTCAACAGGTGAGTCTTTTTAGCTCCTTGTCCAGTGAGTGGCTCTCTGTGGGCACTCAGTAAATATTTGTTGAATGACTTTATGAAGAAATTAATGAAGGGATTGATGGAAGGATGAACGAATCAGCGAGGTCCACAGATGTTATATGACATGGCCAAGGTCACGAACCTGGCACATGTTAAAAGAAAGGCAATTAGAGTACACTGGGCTCTAATCATACGGGCTTTGCAGTCAGACCTGGAGCATAACTTGCTAAACCTCAGCTTTTTCATGTTGGCATAGAAAAACTTACCATACTTACCTGTTAGGATCTTAAAAAGCATCAAGTGTGACAATGTTTGCAAACCCATCGCCACGTGCCAGGTTCTGAGGAACAACTCCATTAATATTCAGGAACCCTGGTTATAATTTTTATGATTCTTATTATTACATCACACTTGTGGGATAAGTGTTCTTTTTCGTAGAGCAAAAGCACAAAATAAACAGTCTTCAAAAAAAATGAACATTTTTCATCTTAGCAGAAATAAAACCCTGTAATTTCTTTATGTTCCTTCTGCAGGTGTTGCTAATTGCCATGCATCTATGGGTGTGTCCTTTTGTGTGAACGTTTGGTCATAGTTGGACAGCAGATCTTCTCAAGTTTAGGAAAACCTGATTTATCTGGAGACTACTTATCACTTAATTTCAGCTTTTTAAACAGAGCGAAAATCCAGGAAGTAAAGAAAATGATTAACCAAAAGAAAAAAAAAAAGTATCTTCCCCTCTCTTCACATAAATTCCCTAATGCGTGTGATGTATGTGCAAGTATAGGAAAGCCCGCACGTTTGACTCCTAAGAGATAAGTTGAGCTTTACTCAAAGCCTGTTGACTCTTTTAAAATGGAATTCTAGGGATCCCTGGGTGGCGCAACAGTTTAGCGCCTGCCTTTGGCCCAGGGCGCGATCCTGGAGACCCGGGATCGAATCCCATGTCGGGCTCCCGGTGCATGGAGCCTGCTTCTCCCTCTGCCTGTGTCTCTGCCTCTCTTTCTCTCTCTCTCTCTCTCTCTCTCTCTCTATCATAAATAAATAAAATAAAAAAAAATAAATGGAATTCTATTAAGCTGAATTTTCTCATTTTTCCATACCTAGTCAATTGGAACTAGCTAAAAAGATGCAAGAGGGGTACCTGAGTGGCTCATTTCGATGGGCATCTGCCTCTGGCTCAGGTCATTGTCCCAGGGTTCTGTGTTCAAGCTCTGCATCGGGTTCCCTGTCTGCATCTCCCTCTCCTCCTTCCCCTATCTGTGTTCTCTCTCTCTCTCAAATAAGTAAATAAGTAAATAAAATCTTGAAACAAAACAAAACAAATAGGGGTCCCTGGGTGGCTTAATGATTGAGCGTCTGCCTTCAGCTCAGGGCGTGATCGAGTCCTGGACTCGAGTTCCCAGGGTCCTGGATCGAGTTCCCACGTCAGGCCCCCTGCAGGGATCCTACTTCTCCCTCTGCCTGTGTCTCTGCCTCTCCCTGTGTCTCTCATCAATAAATGAATACAGTCGTTAAAATAAATAAATTAGTCAAAAAATAAAAAGAGGCGAGAAAACTGATAACGATAGGAATTGATGATTTTTCACAGGCTGTGTTCTTCATTAACCTCAATAATATGACATTTATGACTTCATGTGATACATGAATATTACTCATGCCAAGCTGGTTTCTTCCATAAAGGATCGTATCTGTGTTAAGCAACACGTATCTTTAAATCTATCACAAACATAAATACCTCAGAGACTATTTTATTGAGCAACATACCATGTGCTACAATTGAACCAAACGTGTTGAACTATGGATAATAGTGCAGGTTGTGCAGACCTCTTTTCTCCAGTTTTAAACATAATATCAAAAATCTGTTCTTGGGGGCATCTGGGTGGCTTGGTCCATCTGCTTTCGGCTCCAATTATGGTCTCAGATCCTGAGATCGAGCCTCGCGTGGGGCTCCCTGCACAGCCAAGAGCCTGCTTCTCCCTCCCTCTGCTCTTGGGATCGCTCTCCCTCACTTTCCCTCAAACAAATAAAGTCTCAAAAAAGAATCTGTTCTTGGGTTCTCAGACACTGATCTATTAAGAACTATTTATAAGTATCATACAGTCCAATTCCTCTTTAACAGATACTGGGATAGATCGATACCGGTCTTAACCTGGAAATGTAAGAACTATAAATGTTGAAGAGGATGATCTGGGACTTGCCACCTCTAAGGACCAAAATAGTCAAGAGAACAGTTGGAGCGAGTGAGATACATCGTGACCCTCTCGTCTGCAGACGCTGTTCAGTACTTTGTTCCAACTGGAGAACTGAGAGGTGGTATTTTCTGAGTAGTGGAGCATGTCCAGGGGACTCACAGAGCAAGTGGTGGGGTTTTGTTAAGCATTTTAGCTTTGCCGCCCCTTGTGTCCCTCTCCTTTGGGGGAAAAGTGAGTCTTGGTGGAGTCCCAGTGCGCCCCTTGGCCTGGGGGGAGGCGGCTCTCACAGTCTGCAACCTGTGCCTCGCAGGATGGACCACAGGTGCATGCGCCCCCCGCCGCTCTGGCCACTGAGCCCCGGGCGGCACCCTGAGGTCTCCCAGCCAGACCACCGCCAGCTGCGCTGAGACCGCCGGGGCCTTTCTCAACCTTTCATTTATTTTTAATTTTTTAAAAAGATTTTATTTATTCACGAGAGGGAGAGAGAGAGGCAGAGACACAGGCAGAGGGAGAAGCAGGCTCCCTGCAGAGAGCCTGGTAGGGGACTCGGTCCTGGGATCCCGGGGTCATGCCCTGAGCCCAAGGCCGACGCTCACCCGCTGATCCACCCAGGCATCCCCTTTCTTGACCCTTTCTACCATTACAGTTTTTTTGAGGGTCGTATGAAAGAACTGGTTTGTGCGGCTCATGTGTATGTGTTGTCCTTCTGCTGAATCTGCACTGACTCCATCAGAGCTTAGAATGTTCAATGTGTGTTAAGTCATCGCAAATAGCAAACAAACCCATTACATCCCTGATGTCACAGTGTGTGCGTAGGCGCGCGTGTGTGCATCTGTATTACTCTGCAATGAACATGTATTTTATGTTAGGCTATAATATGTTATATACATATCATATAATCATGTACTGTAGGATGTATTTTATCTATAAATACGTATGTGATTCTGGAAGACTCTACTGTACCTTAATTAGTACATTCATTAGCAAGAGGAAAACAGAGACCCAGCCAAGAGGAAGCAGAGAGGTGCAGGCACGGGGTGGAGTAGGTGTGCCCCTGCGGGCTCTCAGGGGTCAGGGCCCCTGTGCAAGGTCCAGCGGGAGCCCTGGGGAAGCAGGTGCAGCGCCCAGCTGACACAGCCAGGAGGTGAGGACCGCAGGCCGGGAACCACCCATGACTGCATTCTGATGCCAATTGAGTCAGCCTGGAAGGACATCCTCCCCTCATACCTCCAGGATGGAGCTCAGCGCCCCTGACACCTCGATTCTGATCCCCAGGGACTTACAGGCTGTACCGTGATGAGTCTGCATTGTTTTAAGCTGCGGCCGCCACCCCCGTGTCAGAGAGTGTAATCATCGTAGTAACAAGGGAGGAAGGAAAACCAGGTGCTCATCTCTGTGCTCACAGAAGAAGCGTTTGACAAAATCCGACCTCCCTTCCTGATGAGAAACCTTCACAAAACTAAGAAGCCAGGGGAACTTTCTCAGTCTGGTAAATGGAGCCTATAAACAAACAAATACAGCATCGTCACATCATCACATTTACTGGCAGAGGACTGAACACAAAGATTTCTTAGCTGTGATACCAAAAGCACGATCGTAAAAGACCACGTTGAAACATGGGACTTCATTGATATTTTAAGACCTCTGGTGTTGGAATGACACTGTTACGAGAACGCAAACACAAGCCACACACGAGTCAGGTCTTCTATCTAATAACGAACTTGTATCCAGAATGTATAAACAATCCCCGGACTCCAATATAAGAAAACAACGATCTGTGAGCTAAACTTTCAACTATACTTGGGGCATTGACAGAAAAACGATGCTGAAAGAAAGAAAGAAGTGAATTCCCAGGAAGAGGAGCAACATTCTGGATGTGGTGGCGACATGAACGGTATGAAAGTTAAAAGGCATCCGTTAGAGCACTCTACCTTGAACCTAAATGTTCTCTTCTTGGCCCCCTTATCTTTAAGGTTTGGGGGTCTCTGGTTGTGTGGTCGGTACCTTTTAATGTTTATATTTTTAAAATATGGTAGCCGGGACCCCTGGGTGGCTCAGTGGGTTCAGCAGCTGCCTGCAGCCCGGGGTCCTGGGATCGAGTCTCGCAGCACAGTCCCGGCTTCTCCCTCTCCCTCTGCTGCTCCCCCGGCTTCTGTGTGCTCTCTCTCTCTCTCAAACAAAGTCATGCAATCTTTATTAAAAATATCAAATGGGATCATCTCTGTGAGTCTCATTTATAACTGAATGGCCATAAAAGTATGATTATCGTCAGCATGCTATCTGACTTACTCTTACGGAGTATTATCACCAGTAGATTATTGTAATTATCATTGTTGAGGATGAGTTGCCGTATCATCAGCACAAACTAGAGCACAGATGACCTCCTGACGTTACTGTGACGATGGGCTTGAACGTGCGGCCCCCGGCAGTGCCCGGACTGCGCACGACGACCACTGTCCTGGGGCCGTGGCTCCCCGACGGCGCCCACGTCGCCTGCCTGGCCGCCCTTCATCCAGGTGAACACCACGCACGGCTCGCTTCTCCTCCCGGGGACCACGGGGTGTGTACGGGGTGGGGAATACAGATTTATTTTTTTACCCCTGAGATTTTGAGGATGTTTGTTGTTGGAGCATGACCTAGCTCCTCCTGACGGCTGCACGTTACCAAGCAGAGGTGGAAAGGTCTAAACATCCACTTTTTTTGACGCTTTAGCAGCCAGAGGTGAGCGCAAGCCTCATTTGCAGCCTATTAGATATTTGAGTTTAGAACAGATGTTAGGGGGACGCCCGGGTGGCTCAGCGGTTGAGCGTCGCCTTGGGCTCCAGGCCTGATCCTGGGGTCCCGGGATCGAGTCCTACATCGGGCTCCCTACATGGAGCCTGCTTCTCCCTCTGCCTGTGTCTCTGCCTCTGTGTGTGTCTCTCATGGATAAATAAATAAAATGTTTAAAAAAAAATTACAGATGTTAGGGAGGAGGCACAGGCAAGAGTTTATTCAACAAGGCGGCTGGGTGGGGGCCGTCGAATGACCCAGGGATCAGGGACGGCAAAACCAGTCGCACCTACAGCCTTGTTGACTTTGCAGGGATCAGGAGGGGACACCTCCTCCCACACAAGACATGGATGTCTGATTTTATTATTTCATTTTATTTTTTACTAAACTTGAATATTTTTGTTCTCACCTGCTTTTGAGTCTGGTTCTCTCTAGTCTTGCGGTAAATTTTTCCCTGATTAAACTACCCAGCTCTCTATTCTTCGCATCTAAGAGCCTCAGCTAGCTTTGTACAATCAGATAAATGAGATTTTGCTCCGCAAGAAGTCAGGACTCAAAACTCTCCAGGGATCTCCAAACTTCTTTGATCACATTTCCTATCAGGAAAAAAAAAAAAAAAATGTGAGCGTATCACCCCGATATAGCTCCTTGCCAGAGAGCTAGATCACTTTCATAGACCAGATGAATCGTGCTTGATCAGTATGCATTATTCTAAAATGTAACCTTGCTATTGTGATGGAATACAAAGCCAGCTGTCTGATAGAAATGCAGAATTTTCTAGGTAAGTAATGTCTGAGGAGGAAAGCTGCGGTGCATTGAATAATTGGCACGCTTGATCTAACCTTCGCCAGTAAGCATCTTTAAATATAAAATGCTAACGCGGTTGTGACAAATACTAGCAGAATTTTCCAGCTAAAGCTTCGCCGTGAACTGTAGGGGAAAACGGCGCGGAGTTGGTGTTAGGATGCAAGCTGTCTCAGCTTCGGTATCTTCCGATGGAGGGGGTCCAGGCCATGCACCGAGTTCCTAAGACCATCTAGTAGTGATTTGAAAAGTCTTCTGAAAAATACATCACAGACTTACTGTGGCACAAATTGAAGAATGAACTAGTTGAGGTTTTTTTTTTTCCTATTCTTCATCTAGAAGTGGTGCTTCTTTAATATTTTAAACTTAAAACTTACTAGAAGGAGGTAAAATCAAAACTCCGCTTTGAACGTATCAGCATATTGTCTTTCAGACTCATAACCGCTGGACATTTTGAACAAAGATTTGTTTTTATAATATCCTGAGTCAATTATGCTATTCCTAAAATACTTTCAAAGGGTGGTTTTGTTTTTGTTATTTTATTGAAAAGTACTGACGCGCATTACTTAATTATAGGCTACAAAATTCTTAAAACAGGATCTGGTTGCTTTCAAGGTAATTTTCGAGTGAGTTGAAACAAAAAGCCCGCATTCCCAGAATTCATAATCTTACATGATTTTGTTTCCAGCATTGCACTTTTATAGAGCCCATAAATAATCCATTTAGGGATAGAAAGTACAGTGTACCTCAGGGAGGACCCAGACAAGTTTTTATCATAAATATCTGTTTGGTTCTAAACCCCCCCAAAAAAAAGCCTTTTGGTAAAAGCTATTCGAGTTACTAGGGCGATTTTTTTCTATATAAATTAAACCACAGAACTTGTTGTAAGACCCCACATTGGTTCTCCAGGCTTCTCTTGTTGGGGATAATCTGGTACTTTTTTGGAGCACATAACCCATCTCAGTAGCCTTGTGGTGTCTCGGATGCACGAAGCGAGTCTTTTGAACAACAGGCAACGTATGCGAGGTGGATGCGTGTGCGGAGCCCCCGGGAGGCCTGCTGGTCTGGTCGCGCCACCGCTCCGGGTGTCCGTAACCGTGGACGAGACCGCATGTGGCGCAGGACGTACCTGCCCTGCCCAGGCCGCCGGCGTCGCTCAGCAGGTGCGCTGCTTCTGTGGCTCCTGCGCTGGACTCCAACTGCAGTGTTAAGGATGCAGTTCATTCGTTGAAACCACGTTGTTGAAAGTCTGAATACTCAAGTACGTGGTTACAGTACGTCTTTTCGGGGCCTCTGACCTATGCAGCCGCATAGTCCTGTTGATAGAACACTTGGGCAAGTGGCTGTGACTTGGCGCAGGCAGACCCGTGGGTTCTGAGAATTCCTGAACCGACTCTTGTCGTCAAGAGAGGTCCCTGAATCCTGAATGTGGTTACTTAACACAACAACAACCACGGACAGACTCCGGAAAGACTTCTCGGCATCTCTCTTTGCAGCTTGTCTTGAAGATCCGTAGCTTTCCCGGAAACGCGTCCAGGCAGGTATCCGGGCCGGCACCTGTGTGCTGACCCCCGGAGGAGGGTGCGGCGTGGTGACTGGGGGGAGGGTGGCGGGCTTCCGAGGGGCGCCAGGCAGTTCTCTGGGGGCTCGGGGGGCAGGAGTCCGTGCACCTGCTGTCCCCAGAGCGTGTGTTCACAGCGGATGGCAGGGAGACGCGTGCAGACGCTTCCTTGCTCGCACCATTGGAGTCTCCTCTGACGTCTTCCGTTTGGAGACTCTGCGGGGCAAATGGAAACCTGCTCCGATTCCTTTGCTTCTGGTCCCCTCGGCGTCCCGGGGGCCGACGGCTGTCTCCCCGCAAGCGGAGTGTGGCTCTGTAGCTGCGGCCGCACGGGATTGCCCTTACACATGCTGTTCGGCTTTTTGAACCTTGAAAATCTTTAAAATGCTGAGTATTTGATTTTTTTTTTTACTATAGTTTCACCCTTTTGGTTGCTTTAGAGAAGCCACTCTGCCTCAATTGTCCCCCCCGCCCCCCCCCGGTTCTATTCCATAAAGTGGGAAACCTGTGCGTGTGGCCCTGGGGACAGAGACTAAGGGCTAAGCCGTGGAGGTGGGAGGCGTCCAGACGCTACCGTGCAGGCCGCCGGCTTCCCGGCCCGTGACTTCCTCTTGCAAGAGCTTTCCACGTAAGGGGATGAAGCCATCATCATATTTCAGACTTTGAAAGCTTACGCTCACCCCGGACGGTTCAGGGCTTGTCGGGCTGAACGGGGTTAGCCACGTGCTTCACCATTCACTGAGCTGGTGACCACGGGGCCGAGCGCAGCCACTGCCCCGACACCCGCCGGCCGGGCTGCCCCGAGCTGTCGCGCCTGGATCCCTCCGCAGATGCCTTTGCACAGCATCACTTAATAGAGCACGCTTGGGCTGGCCTTGTTTTAAGATGATCGCGATGCCCCTTCTCGGTGGTGTTAGCGTCGGCCTCAACTGCACGATGAAAGAGTTCTTGGCGACGGTAGGAGGCAGCGTGGCAACTGCCGTCCTTGGACTCCTTGGATGGTGTGCTGACCATCCCTCATTAACGTCAGGCAAGTGTAAGGGGTTTTCAATGGGGAAAAAAATACATCAGAAGGAAATTTGAAAATACATTGCTGCTGAGGGAAATAAAAGTTTCAAAATTGTTTGCAGCATAAACCCAAGCATTTTGTGATTAAAACAAAAATTACCTCTCCATCTTTCCTTAGCAATGTGTATGTGACTTTACTAAAGGTCACCATTAAAATTTTTGAAATTCTGTAAAATCCCTGCTTAGAGTGCTTTTTGGATTACTGTTTGAAAATAACAGTGACCCCCAAGGCCATGTTCACAGCGTTACGCCTCTCTGAAACATCTACTAGTCTCATCTATTCAAATTCACGTTTTTTTTTTTTGTAAAATGAAAAAAGGATATGACCGCTTGGAGAGAAAGATCCAAACTTTCCTAAAGTTCTGTAGCTTCAGCCTTTTTCATGCCGCCCGCGATGAGATCTGTTCAAAGTTTCCATCAGGAGACGCGAGTTACTGTCCCTCCTGACTGTCAGCACCCTGCACTTCAGCAATCAGCCATCACCCACAGGGCATTCTTATTAAAAAAAAAAAAAAAAAAAGAAAATAAAAGCCAGCTTTCTTGAAAAGGCATTTGGGTACTCATTGTGCAGTCCTATTCGTCAGTAGACAGGTCTGCAAACCAAGGGCTGAGGTCTACTACAGACGTAGCCGATGGCAGAAATCTCGGGCACAGTCATTTGTTTTTCTTTGTACGTCTTGACGGTTCATCGCTGGTCATGAAATAATATCAAGGCCCTGGTGGTGGTGGTGATGGCTGGTCTTTTTGGGATAGTAAACCGTGATGGCTCAGACACTCTCGGAGCAGAGTGTTGCTTTTGATGTGTGTGCCCACCCGCCCACCATCCCGAACGCCTTTTTCTCTAGAAGATAAGGCAAATGTGAAAATATGGTCACCTTAGGTTTTTGACTGTGTTCCCACTTTAATCACCTAATGATGATTTATACACTATGAACATTAAACACTTGTGAGTGGGCCTTTTGCTAGATAACATAATTAGAAGGCTGTTTCTGAGCTGATAAGTAGGCCTTTGCTGGTCCTTTCCAGCCTAAGGAGACACACAGAGACTTGGAGGACGACACGGAGAACCCGTGTTGGGGGAAATGCCGCGTACTTTGGGTAGCAGTTCTGTCAAGGGCCTGTGGGGGGCAGCGTTTCCGAAGATAAAGATGCTTATGATCTGAATCAAAAGATTTGGGATTTTATCCTGTAGGATTAGAGACTTGTGAGGGACTTTTTTTTTTTTTTTAATCCCAGGAGATAAGTGATGGGGTTCAATTCACCTGTTAAGTAGAACATTCCAGCCACAGTCTAGGGGTGAGCCATTGTTTTCCTCTGTTCCTTGATTGGTTAAATAATCAGTGCATCAGTAGTCAGAGGGCAAGCAAAAATATTTATGTTTGTAATAGCTGCATGTTAGCTCTTAGCAGAAATTATTGAATTTTAGAATTTCAACCGGTTAACTGTTGTCATGCAGACCGCACTTTGTTGAAAATATGAATCTCATATGAAGTTTCATCCTGACCTTCTACCTTCATTAAAATTCAATTAGGGAGGGTTTTAGAAGAAAACTAATGACAGCAACAGAAACCCCACACTCTCCTGAACAATTTGTTAGACAATGCCGGAATTTTTGAAACAGCTTGGACAAGACTGTTTTGGTTTTTTAATGCCAAACAATATAATATGATTAATTAGTGTAAGTAAAATAATACTTTTGAAAGATGAAATCATATTGACTATAGTATTTAGAAGTACTCCCAAACTCCATTTTATTATCCTTGCATCCATATGTATACCTTTTAAATAATTTGGCATAGAACCTATAATAACAAAAGCAAAAGCAGATCACAGCTTTGTTTTACCTTTAGATCCCTGCCCTTGCAGACAGTAGGTATTTAATAAGTGTTTTACATATAAATGTATATATTTAGCAAATACCGTGTAGGACCCCACCGTGTACAAGATCATGTTCCCAGCACTATTTTTAAGTTAACTTATCTAATTAAAAGAATCAATGAATAAAAATGCCCAGGACATGCTAATCAAACAGATCATTAATGCTCAACTATTTTTCCTCATTCCTGGGATACTGTTACCTATTACACCAAACTTTCTAGGGACCCCCCCCCCCCAGCTAGTTTTCAAGGTGGGTGAAATGTTTCCGTCTGGCTCTTTTCACGTGCATGTCCTATCCGCTCCTCACAGTCCTGTGCCTGGGTTTTGCTCTTAGCAGCGAGGCTTAAGGTTTGCAAAAGAGACACAGATCAGAGAAGGAGCCGTTTCTTCTGAAACCGAAACTTTTTCTCTTTCTCGTTTTTAAATTTTAATTCATTTACAAGAATACGACAAGGGGCCGACTCTCAACAAAGTTCCAAGTAGCTACGCGGGGTTGCTGACGATAGATCCAATGCAGTAGGGTCCATCTCTAGAAGTTTCTTATCTTGCTGAGTTGACACTGACACCTTGATTAGTCGTTGCTCCTCTCCCGTCCTCCCAGCATCGGCCACCGTGCTTCTGTCTCTGACCTTGCGAATGTGACCGTTTCAGATGGAGACCTGCAGTATTTGTCTTTCTGCGGCCGCGTGTTCCCTCTGGAGGTCCGTCGGGGTGCGCGTGTCAGGACCCCGTTTCCATAAAGGCTGACGATGCTCGGCGTCGACCACGTTCTCGTAGGCCTCTGCCCGCGGGCGCGGGGCACGGCTGTGTCCGGGTGGTGTGAGAAGGGCTGAAGTGAGCACGGGAGTGCTGGCATCTGTTCGGGATCCTAATTTCAGTTCTTGTGCATAAATCCCTCGAGTGAGGTGCTGGATCGGAAGGCCCAGGTGGAGGTTGGAGGAGCTTCCACGGCCTTCCAGAGCGGCGGCCCCACTGCGCTCCCGCCCCGGCTCTTTGCTGAGAGCCACCCTGACGGGTGTAAGGTGATGTCTCGCGGTGGTTTTGTTTGGCATTTACCTAACGATTAGTGATGATGAGCTTTTTTTTTTTTTTTTCATATACTTGTTGGCCATTCGCGTATTTTTTTTTTTTTTTTGAAGAAAAAATGTCTATTCAAGTCCTTATCGCACTGGTTATTTGTTATTATAATTGGGTTATTAGGATTGTTTTTGCTCTTGATATATAGGAGTTTCTTATATATTTTGGAGATTAACCCTTTATCAAATATATTGTTTGCAGATGTTTTCTCCATTCTGTAGGTTGTCTTTTTCACTCTATTTGTTGTTTCCTTTGCTGTGCATAAGCCTCTTAGTTTGATGTCACCCTCCTCATCTATTTTTGTTTTTGTTGTCTGTGTTTTTGGCGTCACATCCAGGAAATCACTGCAAGACCAAAGTCACGAAGCTGTCCTCCTATATTTTCTTCTACAAATTTTCTGACTTCAGGTCTTACGTTGAAGTTTTTAAGTCCATTTTGAGTTGATTTTGTGGATGGTTCTAAGAGAAGGGACCAATTTCACTCTTTCACATGTGGACATGCAGTTTTTCCAACACTATTTGTTGAATAGACTTCTTTCAATGGTGTATTCTTGGCACCCCTCTTAAAGAACAGTTGATCCTATAAGTTTGGATTTATTTCTGAGCTCTCTATATTGTTCTGTTGATCTGTATGCCTGTCTCTATGCTGGTACCATATTTCTTTTATTACTGCAGCTTTGTAATATGTTTTGAAATCAGGAAGTATGATGCCTCCAACTTTGTTCTTTCTTAATATTACTTGGCTATTTGTGGTCTCATGTGAATTGTAGAATCACTATTTTTTTTATTTCTGAAAAAACGGCATTGGGATTTTGATAGACATTGCTCTGAATTTGTAGACTCTTTGGGGTAGTATGAACATCTTAATATTAAGTCTTCAATCCATGAACACAAGATGTTTACCCATTTGTTTGTGTCTTCATTAATTCCTTTTACCTTTATTACACCCCAGGGAAGAGACAGGGACAGAGAAAGACCGGTTCTTGCCCTCTCAGGTTGCTGCTAATCAGACTGCTTCCGGAATAGATTCTCTTTTATTCTCCTCTCTGTATTCTACACAGTTTATTACTAGTTAATTATATGTAATCTTCATAAAAACTAAAATTAAAAGGCCTGGGATTAAATCCTGGCTTGATTTGTACATAATTAATTATTTTATTCCTTCAACTCATATTTTCTGAACCCTATCATATGCTAGTGGGTGACCCCAGGAATAAAGAATCTATCGGGTAAGATACCACTATGTACTAAGAATTACTAAAGTGTAATTAACTTTGGCCCAATCACTCAAATGATTTAAGGCTCCTTGTCTTCATTTCTCATTGATAAAATGAGGATAGTAGTATTTGTCTTCCTATGTAGGCACAGGGGTGTGGTGCTAATTCAATAGGATGATAGATATTTAAAAAACACACCCTAAATCCAAGAGTGTTATGTTGAATAAATGATTTAGTGCTTCATTGCTTTTCAGAGGTTTCTGTTTACTAAATAATTTTTCTCTGATAAGAAGCTAAAAGCTACTTTCCTGTGATTTCTTAAAGTGACTCCTGCTTTGCTTTCATGGGGCCAACTGAAACTTCCTTTTTCCTCTGTAATTTTATAAGGCAGTTATCAGGACTTATCTCAGTCTTTTTCATGAAGATGAATATTGCAAGTGTCTATATCTCTTTTTTATATGACATAGTTTTAAATCTCCTGTCATTAGCACTCTCTGTACTCCCATTATTTTTTGTTTTTAATTAATAGACTATTTTTTAGAGTAGTTTTAGGTGTAGAGAACACCTGAAGTATGGAGATACCCATATACTCACTTTCCTCTTTTATACAGTTCCACATTTATTTATTTTTATCACATGTGGCTGTCACAATTGGAAACATTATTCTAGATATGATCAAGAACTAACTTAACTCTGCCTGGAAATCAAAGAGAGGGAGGAGTCAAAAGTGGCATCCAAGTCTCTGGCTTGTCAAACTGTACAGGTGGGTACAATCGTTTAGTCATCTAGACCTCTAGGAAGAAGAGCAGAATTGAAAAGGATGGAGGGTGCTTTCAGTTTCTGATATATTATGTGTGAGACATCTGTGAGGTACTCATAGAGACGTGTCCATGAGACACTGGGCAGGAGATCGGGAAGCTTAGGAGAAAAAGATCTTGAGTAAAAAGAGACCACCGGAGTTATTAGTGTGAATGTAACTGTGGCCCCTGAAGGAGTGTGAAGGAGCATGAAAACAAAGAGGAGCTAGCAGAGGACCTAGGGAGGACTGGGAAGACAAATGAAGAGGTAAAGATTTCATGAAAAATTTTGTTGTTGTTGGTTTTGTTTTCTGCAGAGAAGTCAATTGAGAGAAAGAATCTTTGCATTGGGTTTGGCAATGTTGGCTTTCATTATTCCAGCTGAGCACTCACAGTATAGTCTCAAGTGGGTTCAAGAGTTGTGGTTTGTAAAGAAGTAGAGACAGGTGGTACAAAGGTGTTCAGAATTGGGAGGTTGGAAGGAGGACAGAGAGTTAAGTCTTTGACAATAACACTGATTGTCAAGGAGGTAGAAGTAACAGTATGGCCAGAATTTGGGGGGAATGCTTTGCATAATTTAAGTCGGGTCATCTTTTAAAAAAATTAGAAAATATTTTATTTATTTGAGAGACACAGAGAGAGAGCATGAGTGGGGGAATGGGGGGAAAGAGAGAGGAAGAGGGAGAAGCAGACTCCTGGCTGAGTGAGTAGGGGGCCCAATGCGAGGCTCGATCCCAGCACCCCAAGATCATGACCTGAGCCAAAGGCAAGCACTTAACCGACTGAGCTACCCAGGAGCCCTAAGTTGGTCTGTCTTTTAGAACTAGACTTCCTCATGGGACTTGATGCTCTAAGTGCCATTTAGTGTTCTCTGATATTCTCACCCAAGTATGCCCTGTTTTTTAAAATCCCCATTTCTAATATAACACACTATTCATTTGTATATTGATCCTAGGTTTTAGTTCTGTTTATACTTACACTCCATTCTGCTAGTCTATGGATTCCTGTGTCCATCATCAATTATAATTTCTAGAAATCCTAGAACCAGGTATATTTAATTGTTTAACACCTGGAATAGGCTTCATTCTATTTATGTTTAGTTCAATCAATAATACCCATCCTTTGGGCAATACAAAAATCCTAATGGTATTGTAGATCGATTTAATCACATTTTTAATTAATTGACAATTTTACCCATGGTAAATATATAAGGTTATCACTGATTCAAAACATGCGACATTAAATAAAGGATTAATTTTAAGATATAAAAATGTACTTTGTGGCATGTGAATAATCTTATAAAAACAATAAACAGCTTAATGTGAAGCTCATGAAAAATACTCAACATGGCAGAAAAAAATTATAGGAAATGTATTTCTCTGTATCAAATGTTTCACTAAGGGGGATATTAAACTTTATTCTTTTCATACTATGGCTGGATTATAAAAGGACAGAAGTAAGTAACATAAGTTTTCAATATTAGGCTATTTGGTTTAAGAAAATACTCTGTTCAGGTTGTGAAGAATATTAATTGGATTAATGTTGTAACGAGAGTACACATGCTACAATCTTTAGTCTGGAACTGGACTATCTGGATCTAAATCTTGGCATTGACACTTATGAGGTGGGCATATCACTAAGCATCCTGACCATCAGTGTCTGCATCAGTATAATGGAGCTAATAATAACTACCCACCTCATGGGTAGTCATGAATTTGGATCAGATTCATATATGTAAAGTGATCAAAACACTATTGAACATATTAATTGTTCTGTGTTTGCTAGCATCATAATTCAATTGCACCTGTACCCAGCTCTTTTCACTGTGCATGTCACATATGAGTATCAATGAGAATAGCATTTTGTCCTTACATGATGCCGTCCTCATGATGGGTAACTCAAACTTAGGTTTAGATGACTGAACTGTTTTGCCAAATAAAGTTAAATTGATAATAGAGTTCTAAGAATTATATTCTAGGTAGGAGCTATGTGACCTATGTGTCACATAGTATGTTAGCAGTTAACATGCATCAGCTGAGTCTAATCTCTCCCCTACTTTTCCTTTTAGGGACTCAATCAACCAGTGTTCTTGGAATACCTAATAGGCACCAGGCATTATACTATGATCTTAGTGCTTAAGGCAGGTGCAGTTGTTGCCTTGAGGCAGCTTGTATTTGGAAAGGCAAGAGTTTTATTAAACAAATGCTACAAAGAAAAAGTTACAGTGGTATTGGATTATGAAAGAAGGCATCTCTCCTAGTGCTGAGTCACAAAAGCTGCCCCAATGGAAGTGCTATGCTGTACTAAGCTGAGATCAAAGAATGAAACTTGTAGCTACTTGAGGAGTGTTCCAGGTACAGAGTAAACTATATGCGAGTTTATATAATTAATATACATAAATTTAGATAGATAGATAGATAGATAGATAGATAGATAGATAGAGGGAGAGAGACTGTAGGGCAACACAGGTGCTGTGATGCTGGAGAGAAGACAGAGGACTCTGGTCTCAGGACTTGGAGTTCCTGTTAAGGATAGTGATGTGATGCAATCTAAGTCTTTCTATTTGTGTTTTTGTTTTCTTATTAGCATGAAAGTGAAATAATTTGGCTTATATTTTTAATGGGGGGGGTGATTCAGTTGAACATTCTGTGCTTTGAACTGTACGGATTTGATTTAATGAGCATACCTATAAATCCTGTAAACTGCATTTTAGTGATTGCTCTGACTACTATGGGAAAAACTAATTGAATGGGAGATGTGGATGTGGAGAAAGCAGATAGGAGGCAATTTCGTAACACAGGAGAGAGATTATAGCATATTGGCCTAGAAGGGTGGTGGCTGGAGGAATGAAGAAAAAAAGTAAATAGATTTCAGAATCTTTAGGAAAGAATTTGTAAGACTTGGTGATTGATGGGTTGAGAAAGAAATGAGTACACCATGGCTATTAGGTTTCTGGTTTGAGCTTATGAAATATGAAACACACGTGATATGAAAACCTGATCGGGTACAGGTTTAGAAGTGGGAAAGTTTATCAGTTTGGTATTAAACTTTATTTTCAAAAAAGATATAAAAGGGGAGGGGATACCTGGGTGCCTCAGCAGTTTAGCGCCTGCCTTCATTCAGCCCAGGGCATGATCCCAGGTCCCGGGATCAAGTCCCGCGTTGAGCTCCCTGCATGGAGCCTGCTTCTCCCTCTGCCTGTGTCTCTGCCTCTCTCTGTGTCTCTCATGAATAAATAAAATCTTTTAAAAAAATAAACTTTATTTTCTCTTCAAAGGAGGTCTGGACTACTTTTGGAGTAAGTGCATTGTTGAGATGGGTGTAGGGTTCTAGAGTAAAGAAGAAAGCTCTGACCCATCAGTATACATCTGTGTCATAAACATAGCAATGCGAGTTGAAGACATGGAAGTGGAGGCTATGAAGGAGAAGAGGATATGGAAGGGGTCCTGGGGACACCTGGTGCCTGGAAAAAAAGCCAGCATTAATGATCAATTAAAGAAGGAGGAACTAGTACAGGAAGCTAAAGAGAAATGCATAGGAACAGTGTACTTTAGAGTCTATTGAGGAAAGATAGAGTTTTGTAAAAGGGAGGGGTGGGACCACTGGGTGAAATACTGCCTATAGGTCAAGTACAAGGAGGGCTAAGTATTTTCCACGAGATTTACTGAAATGGATACTGAGGCCAAGTGAGAGCACATGAGATCAAGTAGTGATAATGAAAGAAATATTGAAATAGTGGAATGGAACATCTGACTTTGAAATGAATGAGCAATTGTGACTTTCTGGAAGAGGAAAGGGAAGTGAGACGTGTGTTTTAATTTAAAGATGGGAAGTAAAATTTGCTCACTTATGGAAGGGAGCCAATAGAGAGCCTTAAAGGCAGGGGAGAAAAATCCCATAGTAGACATCTCCAGGGTTCTGGGAAGGTAAGAGGGATGCCGAGCACAGAAGGGCAAGAAAAAAAGGAGCCATGCAGAAACTGGTAACTCCTGCCCTAAGGGGGTGACCATAAATTTTATGTAGATGCCAACCGATTCTAGATTGTTTCATGGTCCCTCTGCAGCCAAGTTGTATGCACAGAGAATATGGGGAGCTGGATTCATTGAGAGTGAAGATTTTAGGGCTTCAGCAACAAAAAAACCAAAGGGGCAGGTTAGAATATGGTAGCAAGGATGAACCACTGAATCCCAGCTGAATGGGTTTCATCTTTGTCCTTATTATCTTCTTCCATCTTGAATTGCTGAATAAGGATGGAATTGACGCCAGAAAGGGAGAAAGTAGAAGAAATGGTTGGAAAAGGGTGAATGATTCTCTCATCTCATCATGCCTCTGTCACCACAAAGGCACTGTTGAAGGAACATCGTCTCTCCATTCACTTCTTGGGAAGATCTGTAGTTAATCTTGTTGGGCAAAGCTAGACGTTTGTTGAAGCAAATTTTGCTAGCAAACCAGAGTATTGCACCTCAAAAGCAAGAGCCAGTTTAGCTGGTTCTTTGGTTACTACCCGCCTTCTGGTGTTCTCCCTTCATTTGCTTCCGTCCTTTTGGTTGAATGCTCTCATGCCTCTTTTTCTAGGAGGCAGAGCTGGAGGGGCTCCTCCTCAGCTGGGAAGGCCTTCCCTCTGTGTGCTGCCTCTGACCCGCTCCATTCAGCAGACTTGAATCCTCGTCCATTCACCCGGGTGGGTGGGTTCACTTACACTCAGCTCTGTGATGTCTCTGCAGACCTCCTGGGGAGCAGTTCTGAGATCCAGATTTAGAGTGGAAGGTAAAAGATCCCTTTCAGCCTTGAGCCTAAACTTTGTTCTCCCCTCTGATGTAACTGGGAAGGTTATGAATGGACTTCATGGCTGCATTTGATCCCTACCTATGGGACCTTGACTAAATTGCTCCATTTAAAAAAGTGAGATAGGGACACCTGTGTGGCCCAGTGGTTGAGCATCTGCCTTTGGCTCAGGGTGTGATCCTGGGGTCCTGGGATCAAATCCCACATCAGGATCCCTGCATGGAGTCTGCTTCTCCCTCTGCCTGTGTCTCTGCCTCTCTCTCTCTCTCTCTCTCTCTCTCCCTATCTCTGTGTGTGTGTCTCGTGATTTTAAAATCTTAAAAAAAATAAAAAGCGAGATATTCATATGTACAGGTTGGTGGTGAAGATCGAGTTAATAGCATAAAGCATTTATCCCACTGCCTAGAGCATCACATTAATAAATATTTTTCTAAATTAATGAATATCATATCGTAGGTTCTTAATGGTGGTTTAGAGGGGTTTTTGATTTTTTTAAATTTTTAAATTCTTATTTTAAAATGTTTATTTTACTCCTTTCTCCTTTGTTTGGTGATCTTTGAATTTGTCCCCTCTCCTTTGCTCGGGAGGGAGAGAAGCAGGCATAAGTTGGAATGTGGGGGCACTCTGAACCCCTAAAGGCAGTGGACTAATCAATATCTGGGAGGTAACTGAGCAGATAAAAGGAAGAGATGGGTGCTGACAGATGGGCGCAGTGAATAGAGTGTGCTTTGGGTCACATAGCTGGAAGACATGAAACCCAGAATTCGAATCAAAGACTCAAAAGGCTCTCAAGTCTTTATCTTCCGTGCAATGCTGTTACCAAGTTGTTTTCATTGCACCTAAGAACATCAAGGTACAGTTCCTGCTTCAGTCAGAAGTGAAAACCAGATTTAAATTATCTGTGTAAAATTTGGATTTTTCTAACTAGCTGTGTTTATTTAGCTGGAATATGGGAAAATACATTAAAACAATTGCAATTATTTCTTATTTAAAAAACAAAACTCATGCTTAAACATTGCATATTTATTGGTTTTCATTGTTATTGCCATAGCAAATTTTAGTTACATAGAGCTTTTAAAATGAATATACATTACCTAATTTTAAAAATATAAGGAATTTAACATTATTATACCAAAAATAAGTTATTTATCTGTGTACAGGGAATAAAGTAGGATGCTTAGTTTTAGCATGCATATTGCCCAACTGATAGAGCTTTTATCGCCTTCAAGAAGTACTTCCATCCTTCCTACCCCACATAATTCACCTCGTGCCTCCAGAATAATTCAACATGCACTGACGTATTCATTGTTGGGTTAGATACCTCAGGAATGTGAGTAGTAGTTTAGAACTGAGAGGCCAGAGGTGTACTCTACAGCCTCATCAGTCATCAATAAAGATGACTTCTCACCTTAGATCCTCTATTTTTTAGGTAAAATGAACACAATGACATGGACCCATTTTCACAGAGTCACGATAAAAAGAACCAAACACCTACACGAAAAGCTGCTAGTATTTTTTTTAACTTTTAAGTAAAGATTTAAGTGTGGAAAAATTATAAGTGATCATACTTTTTAAAGTAAGAGATATTGAAGGATTTGATTTAGAGCCTACTTTTTTAGTTTTAAAACAACGAAATATTGAAATACTAAAAAAGTAATGCAAGTTAGAATGACTTAGCAATGAATCATAATGAATGTAAGATGATATTGCCATTGCAAAAATATTAATTTGTATAGAATTCTCAAATTTATCGGGGTACCTGGATGGCTCAGTTGGGTAAGCATCTGCCTTTGGCTCAGGTCATGATCCAGGAGTCCTAGGATTGAGCCCCCCATTGGGCTCCTTGTTCAGTGAGAAGTCTGCTTCTCCCTGTCCCTCTGCTCATCCCCCTGAACTTATCTCTCTCAAATAAATAAATAAAAATCTTTAAAAAAAAACCTCTCAGATTTCTTAAGAGATCTACCTCAGTTAATTTCATTATAATGCCTTTAGTCATTGCTAACACTTGATTCCATTTGGATCTAAAATACGGTGTTTTGTAGACATACGCAATTTAAAAGTAGTTGGAATCCCTCAAAACTAAGGCTAGCTATATATTATCTTCTGAGGTTGAATATACAATTGGAAAATGGGAAAGAAACCGTAGTAATTTAAAATACTGCTATTTCCTCCCATTTTTGCTTAAGTTGATTCAGGAAATACAAGTAAGTGTCATTTAATGAAAAGTACGCATAGATGGTAAGTATATTAATCCAGGTATGTAATGATGCAATAATGCTCCTATTTTGAGCTACCTCCCGAATCTTTGCTTAGTAGCGTATATTAAAATGCCATTGGCAAAAAACACACCAATTTCCAGGAGTTTCCACTGGAGACAGTGTTACAAGGGGCCATTGAAATCTACTTTTTTGAACCTTGGTTGTTGGGGCATTGGTTTCTGGCTTGCTATTCTGTTCACATGATGAACTAATTGACCTTGCAGGACTCCCCACAGAATAGCAGCTTCTGCTTAGTTCATCAGGAGCACAATTTGTTGTTTCATTTCCTCTTCTAGTCCCATTGGGGAAATTGAATTGTGAAAAGACTACCTACTGGGAGCATTCAGTGCTCATGACTGAATAAGTAACTTTATTTATTTATTTATTTGGTACTATCTTAATTAGCAAAGAAGGAAGGACTTTATTAAATAAGCGTGTGCTGTGATTTTGACATAGATGAATGAGTGCTGGTAGCCAAGCATGAAACTCATATCATCTTCTCAACATCGGGGCCCTCTGCAGATACAAATATACACAATTTTAATTTGTGACGCTAGAGCTGTTTGAGATTTTAGTAATTGTCATTCATCCAATGCAGACGTTAAAGATTAAGTCAGTGGGGAATTGACTTTTTTAAAAAAAACCTTTTTAAAAACACAGTTGTGAAATTTGGGAGATTTAGTACTTGGATCATATAGACTTTTTTTTTTTTTTTTTTCCGATAAAGACAAATTGCTTATGCGTAGCAGTGTCCCGATGTGGACTTGGACAACCTGTTCTTAAGTTTTCAAACCTTCACATTTTTCACTAAAATGTGCACTCTTGGGCAGCCCTGGTGGCTCAGCGGTTTAGCGCCGCCTTCGGCCCGGGACGTGATCCTGGAGACCCGGGATCGAGTCCCATATGTCGGGCTCCCTGCATGGAGCCTGCTTCTCCCTCTGCCTGTGTCTCTGCCTCTCTTTCTCTCTCTGTGTGTCTCTCATGAATAAATAAATAAAATCTTAAAAAATAATAAAATGTGCACTCTTAGGCAACAAGAGATCATAAGACCTAAATCTGATGATCAACACAGTGCGATAAGACTATTTTACATCCTCTTTAGAATCCAGTGCTAGTTTTTACTGCATCTTAGCGAACTCTTGAGTGTAGTCAGGAGATTTTCTGGCATTTAAATATACTCTAAATTGAAATCTCAGACGTTTTCTAGAACTCCAGTGCCATAAGCTGCTTATCCTGAGTCGAAGCAGAATATAATGTAGTGAATATGAACAAGCTTGACTCACATCTCTGCTCTGTCCCTCACTCGCCTTGTGCCCTGGTGAACACCCTGCACTCTCTGAATCCCGTAGGTTAAATTAGTGAGGGCGATGAGTTAAAACAAGAGGAGTACTTGGAAGAGTGCTTAGCACACGAGAACTGTTCAGTGGGTTTTAGCAGTTATTATGTATATTTATAGATAGCTTAACCCAAAGCCTGGTGCAAGTTATGTGCTCAATAAAGAATTCCTAAGTGAATGAGTTAATGAATGGACAAGAGGAAGTGTTGTCTAGAAAACCTAGAATCATTAAAAATCTGCATCTGTCCTACACCTTGAAACGAAACAGAACATTTCTGTATAGTCATAAAATTGTGGCCAAATGTAGGAAACATTTTGAAGACCTTAAAATCTTTATTTAGGTACTAGATTATTATTATCCCAAAATCATGACTATAATTTTTAAAGAATTTAAAAGTTAATTTGCATGTTCTATGAATGTGGATGACCACGAATAGAATTCAAAGAATACACTAATCATAAAATACCGTGAAGATCTTGCAAAGATATTTCAAAAACATAACCTTACAACCTTTTAAAAAAAAGAGCCCGTTTGTACATAGTTCACTGATGTCTGAAGTGAAGAGGCTGGGAAAAGTCTGCTTTGCGGACTGAGTTTCTTATCAAATTCTGTGCCACATGCAATGAATATTAAAACAACCACCACAAAACAAAACAAAATTATAACAGCAACAACAACAGAAGGCTGTGGGACATGATCCTTTCTCCCAAGGAGGGTGTAGTCGACAGGCAGTTATGCACGTAATATTCTTTGTGCTTGTCTGTTTGGCCTGCCTTCACTTCTTTATACATTTTTTTAAAGATTTATTTATTTATCTTAGAAAGTGCAAGTGAGCAAGTGCATGAGCAAGAGGGGCAGAGGGGGAGAGAGAGAGAATCTCAAGCAGACTGCGTCGAGCAGAGAGCCTGATGTAGGGCTCTATCTCGTGACCCTGTGACCACCACCTGAGCCAAAACCAAGAGTCGGACACTTAACCAACTGAGGCACCCAGATGTCCCACTATTTTAGTAATTCATGATTATCAAGGGAACAACTTGAGATCACTGTTATAGGACAGATGGAGGATGGTATTGATGTGCGAAGCAGTGCATGCTGGCCACAGTGAAACTTCCATGAGATGAGCCAACCAATTTGGCAAGTTATTTCCACCAGCTAATTCTAAAATATCAGTCTCCATTGGGGTTTTCCTTAAAAAAAAAAAAGTTATTATTTAAATCTCCCCAATGCATAAATAGTAAAATGATTCAGAAAGCATATTTTCATATGACAGAAATTTTTATCTTGGCAAATATGGCAGCAGAAATAATATTCACAAATATTTCATTGTCAGTCTTGTGTTTTTACAGTTGATTGGTTCATGAGACTAGATCTGGACAAAGCATGTGATGTGTGTCCCTTCCAGGTTGACTTGTGAGTGTGTGACTCTGTGGTCTCCGTTCCTCTGCTATAAGGAAATACTATTCTTTTTTAATGAATAGTCCCGAGTAAATTGGAGTTACACTGAAAATGACTGTATTTATTCCTTATTTGAGATATATGCAGAAATTTATTTCTGGTAGATCAAAGATTGAAATGTGAAGCCAAGCAATATATATATATTTTAAGATTTGTGTATTTATTTTAGAGAGAAAGAGCATGGTGAGGAGGGGCAGAGGCAGAGGGAGAGAGTTTTACGCAGACTCTGCACGGAGCGCAGAGCCTGACTCAGGACCTTGATCTCATGACCCAGGATCATGATCTGAACTGAAACCAAGAGTCAGACACTTAATCGACTGGGCTACCCCAGGTGCCCCAAGCAAAAATATTTCTTAAAAATGTCATAGAATATTTTCAAAATCTTTGGTTTGGCACATGTTTAAAAAATTAGACACATAGGGGCACCTGGGTGGCTTAGCGGTTGAGCATCTGCTTGGGCTCAGGACATGACCCCGGGGTCCTGGGATCGAGTCCCGCATCAGGCTCCCCACAGGGAGCTTGCTTCTCTTTCTACCTATGTCTCTGCCTCTCTGTGTCTCTCAGGAATAAATAAATAAAATCTTTTTTAAAAATGAGATTATAAAACACAAACCTTTAGATTATAATATTGACAAATATATAGTAAAACTGAGAACTTTTATCAGAGATTGCCTTTCATGAAGGGGAGTGAGAGAAGTATATTTGTTATACACATAGCAACTGAAAGATTTATATACTGATTATATATTTTCTAAAACTAAAATAAATAAGAAAAAGAAGATAAGCCAATAAAACAAGAGAGAGAGGGACAGAGGTCCTAGCAGACACTTTAAAATAAAAATAGACAAATGGCCAATAAACACATTAAAAAGTGCTCAGCAAAAAAATAAATAATAAAACATAAGTGCTCAGCATCATTATTCATCAGGAAATGATTAAATTCGAACCGTAGCAAGATACCATCACTTAACCCATTAATACGGCTATTGTAAACAACAAAACATAAAAGAACAAAAAATGATAAAACCAAGTATTGGCAAACGCCCAGAACTACTGAAACTCTCAAAAATTGCCACTGGGGGCATAAATTGGTGCAGCCAATTTGGAAAATCGTTGTACAATATCCACCAGCACTGAATTTACTCACTCCCTATGGCCCAGCAATTCTATTTGTAGGTATATGTGCAACAGAGATATGTAGATTCGTATTTCAGAAGATGCGAACCAGAATGTTCCTAACAGCAGTATTTTTAAAACCTTCAGTGGAAACAACCTGTCCATCAACAATGGAACTCAAAAATAAATTGGAGAATATTTATACGATGGATTTACTCTTCAGCACCTAAAGTAAACGAGCTCTGGCTACGTACGGTAACATGCCTCTAAACACACAGGATTACGTCCCCAAGATTTCAAAGGGACTCAGTGTGTTACACGGACACTAGTCGCTTGCTCGGGGTGAGAAAGCCTTTTAAAAGCATAGACTGCCAAACTGGCTTCCAAATACTAGAATTTAATGTCCTCAAGCCCCGCTCTTCCCCTTTAATTTCTGTTTTAGGTTAGAGTCCTGTCTCTAGGGAAAACAAAGGGATCAGCGTGGTGGAAGATGGACAGACACGCACACTTAGATGTGGGAACACAGAATCACCAGCCAGTGTGACCGGGGTCAAAACACGTTTTTTTTCCAAGGTGTGAAGAACAAAACAGGACTGAAGATGTCCTAGAAATTTCCATCAGTTTTAGGCAAATAGTATGTTCTCTTTCACGAGTTCCACCCTCTTGACTGTCCCAGTTCGACACTGCCTCTTGGCAGACGGTATCGGAGAATGTGACTGTGGAGTCGGAGCCGCACAGACGCTCCGTTGGCAGGTGTGTGCAAAGGATCTTGGGGGGGGGGGTGGTGAGCGACGTGGCGTGCGATCTCTGCTTGCTCCCCTTTGCTGTTTGAGTAGAGTCGGGGGCAGTGATTCCGTCTAACATGAGATGTCGCCTCTTCTCCGGATTTTGACTGAGTCCTGCACTTGGAAGTAGCTGGGGAAAACTAAAACTCGCTTGGCAAAGTTCAGGTTCCTGTGTATCCAGTGGGGGGAGAGAAAATTAGCGTCGTGGCGGGGAGCCAAAACACGAAGATGACACCTACCGCGCTTTGCAAAGTCCGTCCTGTGATCAAAAGCAAGAAGAAAACGAAGCAAAGCCCTGGGCCGGGCAGCGCTGCTGATGGGCTGGTCTTCCCGGCGGACGCGCCCGGGCCTCGGCTCCCAGACGCGGAGGCTCGAGCACGGTGCTGAGCCCGGTCGCTCCTCGCCCACCTGCGCGCGGGAGCATGTGATCCCAGGAGCAAAGTATAAAGTTTGGAATGACGTCCAGTTTCCAGCTTGATGTCATTAACTCTGTCGTACTCATCCCTTCGGCAGAGGCTCAGCTCGGTAAGCATCTCCTCAGCGTCGGTGATGAGCGGGGGCACCGCATCTGCGGACGCAGCCCCGGCCCAGGGCCCCGCATGTGATAGGAGAAGGAAGTGGGGTAGACGCAAGGCCCCACCTGGATGTAACGGAAAGAAATATATTAAAAAATAGAGCTGACCCACCAGGAGAATGATTCTCTGGATCCAGGCTCATCCCCGACAACTCGCTTCGGCCTCCGTTAGGTCTTACTTTTTCTGTTGGACCCTCAGGGCTTTGCACAATCTGGTTTTATTCCAAGGGAGAAAGCGTAAGGCCCCAGCTCCCTTCTCTACCATTGGTGCCCAGGCCTCAGCCTAAGTAATGCTTTGCCTCCACGCTGACCCCGATCCTCTTTGTCCTACACGCTGAAATCTCAGTTCATTGACCCTCCGTGGGACCCACCTTATCTCCCCTCTTTTTGCCATATCTTCCCCTGACTTTTACTCTCTTCTAGTCCTACGAGGTTATAAATTCCTCTGGGGGCAAGGCCATTCTTACTCCACTCAATGACGAAACCCGGCTTCCGACTCTGGAATTGAGTTTATCCGTGTTGCGTAAATAGTGAGCGAGTTCAGTCTGGGAACATGACTCAGTCTGGCTGGTGGCCCCCAGGAAAACGCAGGAAGAAATAAATCATTGCAGCTCATGGCATCTCTAAGGACGACTGCTTTCTTAGAGGGTTTTTGTCCTACACAGTACATAGTGGAGAAAGAAAACATCACCCACTTCTAACATAGGAGCTCTTGGGGCTTCTTAAATGTGGTCCATGTCCCCACTGGAAATCTGATAAAATGCATGGACTCTCTCTCATCCCCACCTCCCACATGTGCTGGCACCTACATGTTTGCACATAATTCCTGGATCCTGTGGGTGGACCTGCAGAAGCCCATCAAGACTTCAGTGCACGCTGTCTCCTCCTGAGTCCCTGGTCACACTCAGCATTTCATGCTCCCTGTCTAGAATCTTGGTGCATTTGATCTTCACAGTTGTTACTGGGAAGCAAGGATGCTTGTCCCCACTTTATGGTCTGAGAAACCTAAGCTCAGCAGGTGGAATGAATCATGTTGGGTGACTTCTGTGGTAGAGCATGAACATGACCCCAGGTGGATCTGGCCCCAGACACTTTGGCCTTTATACTACCTCAAACCTCGGAGCATCTGGGACATAGTTGGCGCTCATCTGTGAAAAGACAGAGATAGGGAGATGAAAATATAGGGTTGAATGAGTCCAGACTGTTGAAAGGAATTAGGTCTGTCTTGTAAGTTGTGCAGAAAAGTGGGGAAGTAGGGACAGAAGCTCAGAGGAGAGCATGAGAGGACCAAGGGCTGCCCTACTTCAAAATGAACTCATGAAAAACCATCGTTGGTATTTGGTTGTGGGCTTGGAAAGATCATCTTTTCAGAGATATTTTGAGTCAGACTCAAAATATACGTATGTGCGCATACCTGTGTGTATGCATTTATATTTAACCCTTGCAAAGTAGTATTTCAGTTTTAGATTCCTCGGCTAATCAGAAATTCATAAGTGCACATGTTATCGTGTCTTTAAAAACTGTGCATGACGAATTTACCTGCTCTTTGAGTCTCGTTCTTCTTGTTAGATTTGTTCTGAGGCTGGGTAAAATTACCTACTTTTGTTATGTGATTGAGTTATACTCGTAACTCATTAGGTATTGTTTAGTGTAAACATTTGTTAAAACAAGAAGAGAAAATGTATTCACAGTAATGCATGTAAGTGTATTTTTTAAAAACCCACATAGAAGTAGATCCCTGCAGTTCGGATCCGTGTTGCTCCAGGGTCAGCCTTACGTGAAATGACCTTAGGTGTTTGTTGTGGTGTCTCCTACGCTAGAATGTACATTAGGGAGGGACAGAGACATTTTTTTCCTCTCTTTTTTTTTTTTTTTACTTATTTACTTATTTTTTTCTTAATATTTCATTTTTTTTTCATTTTTTTCCTCTTGATATTTTGCATGTAGTGGGGTTTGACGATAACTGTCCATTGAGTAGTATGTGAATGAATAAATCTATACGTATAAAGCTTAAAAACAACGTACACATCTCTTATCTGGTTTAACCCAGGAAAGTTCTGAGTGATAACGGAAACTGAGGCAAAGAATCAAACTGTATTGTAGTAAATTTGCAAAAGAGCTAAAACACCCGTGGCTAACTAGGAACGCGCTGTCATCGTGCAGAGATCTATGTAAGAAAATGTTTTCCTCTGTTATGTTTTGCTGAAAATCCACTGAGGCAACCTACGACATTCACTCTCCTCGCACAAGCCTTGTTGCAAGTTGAAGATGATAACTGGACCCACTATTGAGTATTGAATGTATTGAATATTTAGTTTCCTTTTGATATGTCCGGTGATGCTTTGAGAAACACTAGTGAAAGCTTGAGGATGATTCTGAGAACTCAATCAAACCCGCTATTATGTGTCCACAGACTAAGAGGTCAAAGGCTTTTTAATAAATATCAGTGAATTAATCTCCTGGGAGACGTAATAGCACGTTAGCTTGACCAACAGCCCTTCTAAGTTGTCACTTGTTGAACTTTTGTGATGACTTGTTGAAATGGCGAAATCTTAAAAAAATAAAATTATGAAATCTTAATAATTAACTGATTTTTAAAGTCACTTCCCATTTCTGGTCCAAGTAAATACTAGGAAAAATAATTCACACACACACACACACACACACACACTCACGAATGATGTCAAATTAGAAGGGAGGAAACAAGTGTGAGTCAACTGTGCGTTGGGAACTTTTTGCTTCCCGGGACGTCAGCTGGACTCGTTAAACCCCTAAATAAAAAAACACGAATTAATGGAATTTCTTCATAAAAAGAACTCATTGCCTTTTCTCTTCACTGAATGCATGCGGTGGTGTTCTCGCTCCGTCCATAGTTCAGTGGCTTCCCAGTAGATGGCACCATTGTGACTGGTAAGGTCCTTGCATATAGATAAGGGACGGTTATGAAACACTTTCCACTTCAAAACGTTTGTACACGGTGCCCTATAGGAGCGCTTGCAGGGTTGCCTGGGAAAACAAATACTCTGACAATTGCTACAAAATAAGTCAACTGTAGAAGCCAGTGAATCTCATAAGGACCCCCCCCCCCATTTGTGTATCTGGTGATTGCATACCTAATGATTGTTATTTTGAATTTCAATTATTTTTAGAAAATGTGAATGCACACACACGTTTTTCTCAAAAGATGTTTGTCTCTCCTCTTACAGACTCTGAAATCCTTCACAACGGTTTCTGTTAAGTCCTCACATTCTTACATGTTTTCCAAATACACTATAGCCACGTGTCGGGGAGGTGTACAAGGACCGCTAGCGGTACTGTCTTTCTGTCCAGACCACTCAGCTTCTTCCCATTCTAGTTGATTCAGCTTTGTCCTACCTGTACGGGCATGAAATACCCAGAGTGGGGGGGCTTCTAGGCCTATGCATTCAGGGGGCTTCTAGGTTTACGCATTCAGGGGGCTTCTAGGTTTACGCATCCAGGGGGCTTCTAGGTCTACGCATCCAGAGGGCTTCTAAGTCTATGCATCCAGGGGGGCTTCTAGGTCTACGCATCCAGAGGGCTTCTAGGTCTATGCATCCAGAGGGCTTCTAAGTCTATGCATCCAGGGGGGCTTCTAGGTCTATGCATCCAGAGGGCTTCTAGGTCTATGCATCCAGGGGGCTTCTAGGTCTACGCATCCAGAGGGCTTCTAGGTCTACACATCCAGGGGGCTTCTAGGTCTATGCATTCAGGGGGCTTCTAGGTCTACACATCCAGAGGGCTTCTAGGTCTACGCATCCAGGGGGCTTCTAGGTCTACGCATCCAGAGGGCTTCTAGGTCTACGCATCCAGGGGGGCTTCTAGGTCTATGCATTCAGGGGGCTTCTAGGTCTGTGCATTCAGAAATCTTGGAAAGCCACGAGGTGAACATGTGGCTGTCTGTGCTTTCATTGTCCAGGGTACTAACCCATCAGACCTGGCTGGTAACTTAAAAGCAACTCTCTCGTGTCATGCCTTAAAGATTTATGTGCTCATTTCCTATTTAAAATGTGGTACACTTTTTTCTTTAATTTTTAAAATTTTTTTGTTTTTGGTTTTATTTTTGTTTTCTCTAGGAACAGCATTTTAATGATTGGGAGATTGTTTCGATATTCCATGATGGTATTTCAAGCTGTGATCTGATAACTGCTCCATGAGTTTGAGACGATAGGGGTCAGAAATGAAAGGATGAGCGTCTGATAACTATCAGTGGATTTCAGAATCTTCCCAGTTAGCAATTAACTATTTGTACTTATTTATTTACGTTCTTTACTTACTCTGTTATTAATTATTAATCAATAATTTAATTGTGTAACTAAATGGATTTTGGCAAGTCACTCAGAGAAACTGAAAATCCCCATGGGTTTTAGGGCATGTGTGGCCTCAGTTGTTCTAGGGGCAGGGAAATGGGACCGTGATTCCAGGGATCCACATGGCGCTGGACACCAACCCCAGCTCCTCTCCTTGCTGCATGTGTAACCTAAAGCAGTTGCCTTTAGGCTGAGACTGAGTTTTGCCATCAGGAGGATGGCAGGAGATGGTACCTACCTGGCAGTGTTGCTGTTAAAGGAGTGGGAACACCTGGGTGGTCCAGCTGTTACGCATCTGCCTTCAGCTCAGGGTGTGACCCTGGGGTCCTGGGATCGAGTCTCACCCACAGGGAGCCTGCTTCTGCCTGTGTCTCTGCCTCTCTCTCTGTGTCTCTCACAAATAAATAAATAAAATCTTTAAAAAAAAGAAAATAATTTTAGACCCCTTGCCCTTAGGTGAAGTAATGAATAGGGAGCAGTGAATGCACAGGTGAGTGGATACATCCATGCATCCCAACAGCCCAATCATTTCCAAGCCACGTTTGTCAACTATTGTTGGAAGCTGTAACCTAATGATGGTGCCTCGTTTTCAATCCGCTAAAATAATTCCCAACATTTTCAAGTTAAGTTGTTTGGCTTAAAGGCCGGAGTATTGAGACTTGAAAAGTTGCTATAACTCGCCCAAGTTAACTGCAAACTTCAAAAATTTTTCTGCTTGCCTGGATTCCACGCACCAGTTAAACACCTTCATGAAAGTGTTGGCTTCTCACATTGTTCTAATAGATCTGAACTTGATGAGCAAAGAAATTTGGGGGTATTCGTTTAGTTTAGAAAAAAAAAAAAAACACCACCTTTATATCTGGAGGTAAGTGTTTATTTTTAATAATTGTATTTTAAAAAATCCCAGCATAGCATTATTGGGAAGTTATGAAAGGATGATATGAGGAGAGACACTTATTGGGAAGGGCTTGGCTCGTTGTCCTGGGGGCACCCGGGAGCCCACACCAGCACCTGGTGAACCTGGGCTCCGTGCCGGCCTCTGACCACAGGGCATTGACCTCACTGACCATACATCTCTAGCACAGGCTTCTATCTAGCTGCTTCCCCATGAGACCTAGCAGGACAATCATAAATCATAAAATAAGTAAATGCCCAACATTGACAAAATAGGACCCTCTGAAAACATGGGGGCCATATAGTTACCCGTACTCCTGTCCATCTTCTTATAGGCTGATAGATCAGATCACATATTTTACTTTATTTATTTGGCTCTAGACATCTCCTAAATTCCCGGGGCCTCGGCTTTCTCATCCGTAGAGTGGGGAGGGGGATGAAAGTTTCACATTACCGAATGTTTCCGAAGCTTAAGTGGAATAATTCTGGGAAAGTGCAGCATGGTTCCTAGGTCATGGTAAATGCTCAATAAATAGAAATATCCTTGTTCCTGTTGGTGTTTTTGTTGGTACTATTTATAAAGTACCAAGGCTGTGGCCACCTTATTTCTATGCTTTGGACCACTTAGTAAATCCTGATCATATTATTAGCTGTGTCTCGTTGGGTAAACCTTAGATAAATCTGCAAGAGCAAAGCAATTACATCAATAGCAATTATATATTAAACCTAAAAAAAATCATAGATTTATGATGATCCTTCTCCATTTTGAGTTGAGTTTTTTGGTTGAGATTTTTTTTTCCTTTGCTTTTTCTGTGGATAGGCAATATAGCAGACTGGTTTAAGGCACAGATTCTAATGCCAGACTGCCTGGGTCAAAACCCTGCTCGGGATTCACTAGCTGTGTGACCTTGGGCGAGTCACTGTTCCTTAGTTTCCCAGTCTGGAATAAAGGGAATATGATAGGACACACCTGCGAGGGTTTGGTGAGCAGAAATGACATCAGTGAATCTCTGTAGAAAACATGGTTGGTGAGCGCACCTGGGAGGCTCGGTGGTTGAGCGCCTGCCTTCGGTCCAGGGCGTGACCCCGGGGTCCTGGGATCGAGTCCTGCATCGGGCTCCCTGCAGGGAGCCTGCTTCTCCCTCTGCCTGTGTCTCTGCCTCTCTCTCTGTGTCTCATGAATAAATAAATAAAATCTTTTATCTTTTAAGGGTGGTTTATGCCATTGCTGGTCTTTAAAATTCTCTGCAGAGCCTAGAACAAAGGTGTCTTGTCTGTAAATATCCTCGGTGCTTCCAGGTCTTGCTCATCGTGCGGTGTGAGTGTTATGAGGGTCCACGTAAGCCCAAGCAAGCCGGATTCAGAAATGCGCTTGGCCAGTGGTCGCCACGGCCACCGGGGCTGGGCCGGAGCCAGGGTGAGCCCGAGAGCTGTGGGGGCCGCGGGGCGCGAGCCGGCGGCTTTGGGAGGGAGGCCCGCGGGCAGTGCCCCGGCGTGGGGCGCGCAGCCGAGTGTGCGTGGGCCCGGGCACCTGTGCGGTGGCTCGGACGGCGGCGCGTCCAGGCGGCCGGGCAGCTGGGGCCTGCCGTTCCCGGGCCCGCGGTCGGGGCGGAGGAGGCCGCCGAGAGCCGGCGCAGATGGAAGGGACGGGGACCGCTCGCAGCTCCAGCGCTGGGGGCGGCCCTGGGTGTCACGTGGAGCGAAGCACCCGGGGTCCCGAGGGCCGTCCCGAGGGCCGTCACTCCGGGCACCTTCTTAACGAGGCCTGGGGTGGCCTTTGATTGCAGTGTCCTCCCGCGGGGGAGCCCGCGATGGGTCTCCCGGGTGCGAGCTGCCTTCCCGTGGTTCACCTCGGCGCTGAGGGCAGGGATGGGGCCCCCGGGTCGTGTGTGTCCCCGAAGCGCCCGCCTCCGGCCCTCCTGGACCCTGAGGACGCGCCGCCCGCCGTCCTGTCCTGAGAGCAGGTGCTGACGCGGTTGGGTGCTGCCGGGTCCCCGGTGGACCCCGGGTGGTGTCACGCCTTCCCCAGCCAGCGGCCGGCCGACGGAGGGCCGAGGGCGGCCGCAGGGCTTCGCGGGGGGGCAGTGGCTGCAGATGGGCCGCTGGCGCGGAGACACAGTGGGGACGGGCCACGGTCCCTCCCGGGACTCTGGCTCCCGGCGCCGCACACCGCGGCCGAACTCTGCAGGAGCCAGGGGAGGGGTGTCTCCCCGGGGGTCCGGGTACCAGCGATTGTCGGCAGTGGCCTCGGTGGCCCTCGCGTCGCCCCCCGCGGCACCTGCCGCCGCAGCCCGGGCCGCGCCCCTTCTGCTCAGCAGCGCGGCCCTGGGCGACCGACCGACCGGAGCGGCTCCTGCCCGCCGTGCCCGGCCCGCCTCGGTCTCGGGCTGCTGCTCTCGGCTCCCTTCTGTCCCCGAGCCGCGGGGGCTTTCGTAGTTGCAGCCAGTCCCTCCGCACTCACCGTGGACTGGACTGTCCTTCCCGTCCCCCCCCCCGAAGCCCTAAACCCCCTCCAGTCTACAGTAAGGGGATGGGGCCGCGGGAGCGTGCGGCCCAGATGACGCCCGGAGGCCGGTCCCGTGTTGGGGTCCCAGGCGACGCGTGCTCTCTGCCAGCCGCAGCCAGCGCAGGCTGTCGCCGTCCTGAGGCGGTCTTGGACTTGCCGGCATCTAACCGTAGGAGAGAACGTCCCGGTGCGTGTGTGCCCCGGCCCGCGGCCCCTCACGCGGAGCCCAGGCCCACTGAGACGCGCCCCCGCTCTCCTGCCCCTGGAGGGAACGAAGCAGAAGTCACCGCCTTGCCAGCGCTTGGGCCAGAGGTGGAGGTGGGGATGACCCTCAGCCTCCTAAATTGCGTGGAGAATCAGGTGAACGGCATTGACTGAACTATTCCTCGGACTTCCTCGCCTTGTCCGGGAAGCGGGGCGCAGCCTCCCAGGCCACGGCACGTCTGAAAGCGACGGAAGCCCGATGGCCACGTGCGCCCCATGCCCGGCCTCGCTGGTGGGAGCGTTTTGTAGTAACGTTTAAAAATATCAAGGTTTTGCTTTTCCTTTGCAGCGAAGAGAGCTGATTCACGATGAATTCCTCTGTCCCTCTCTTCACCATCTGTCTCCTCCTCGGTGTTGATTTCCCGTTGACATTCAAGGGAGCAACACGTTGTTAAGATGTTGGGACGGGGACGCCTTAAATTCGATGATTAATGTCTTAAAAAGCACCGATCAAATGTTCTTATGAAGCTATTTAAAATGTGCTGTGAGTCATTTAGTTCATACTTAGTGCATTGGAAGCATCAATATTCCCTTTACCCCAAAAGACTGAGAAAAACTCTCACCAACAGATTTTCGTCTAGGGTCATGAGAGGAGGGGACCCGGGGACCCTCTGAGAGGCTGATGGGAGTCTCAGGCTCCAGCAGCACGGCCTGTCCAACCCGGCTCTGATGCCGAGGCTCCTAAGGACGGCTCGGTGCCCGGTGGACCATTTCTTCTGCCCCCTGCCCTCTTCCCGCCCCCACTTGACGACACTCATGCACACCCAGGCCAGATTACTTGGCATACCTACGTGGTGGCTTCATGTGCGTTTTGTTAGATTATTCACACTTAGAAATCAACAAGGACTGTTTCAGACAATTCAGGATGACCGTGATGGAGATGCGCGTGGGATGCCATCACCGTTTGCTGCTTGTGCCCTGTCAACTGGGAGATAGTCACAGTTCACAGGTCGTTTCTTGCTCATTTTTGATTTTCCACGATCCCACTTTATAACCCATAATCCTTTTGAGTAGTCCTCTTAGTGAGTTGGCCCAAATTTATGTATGACTATATCTGTATCACAGAAGGTCTCACAAATTGGATGCCTTTGAGTGTGAAATATAATCTGCTAAGAAATTTTAAAGTATTTTCTCTCCCTCTCCCTCTGCCCCTCCTTCATCAGCTCTCTCTTTCTCTCAAATAAATAAATGAATCTTTTTTTAAAAAATAGGGGGCAGGGGAGGCGTGCCTGGCTGGTGCAATTGGTTAAGCGTCCGACTCTTGGTTTCGGCTCAGGTCGTGATCTCTGGGTCTTGAGATTGAGCCCCATGTGAGAGTCTGCCTAAGGCTCTCTCCCTCTCCCTCTGCCCCTGCCCCCTGTGCTCTTGCTCTCTAATAAATACATCATTAAACTATTTTCTAATTTGTCCACCTGTTAATCAAGATGTCAGTGCGAAGTCAGACACTAATCCAGGCATGAATTGATGTGGTTTGGATATTTAACATGGGCATGACGCTTCATCTGTCTGCCTATTTTGGGGAAAACAGTACATGATAAAGTAAAAATAAATGAATGTATCAATGATACATTCTTACTATTTTATATATGAGATATTAGTTTTAACTATAGAGAATGGCCAATATTGGGCCATGTCAACCTCAAAAAACAAAAAAAAATAGGCTGTTAGTTTCAAATGATCTGACTTAATAGGGTAGTACCATTTATTTATTTATTTATTTATTTATTTATTTATTAAAGATTTTATTTATTTATTCATGAGAGACACAGAGAGGCAGAGACACAGGCAGAGGGAGAAGCAGGCTCCCTGCAGGGAGCCCGACGTGGGACTCGATCCTGGGTCTCCAGGATCACGCCCTGGGCCGAAGGTAGTGCTAAACCACTGAGCTACCTGGGCTGCCAGGGATAGTGCCTTTTAAAATGTAATTGCGGTCTGTGCCAATTGTCATTGGGCTACTTGAATTTTTGATATGCAACAATTTTTTTTTAAAGATTTATTTATTAGAGCGCGTGTGAACAGGGGAGGAGCGGAGTGCAGAGCTAGACACAGGGCTTGATCCCAAGACCCTGAGATCACAGCCTGAGCCGGAATCAAAAGTCAGATGCTTAACCAACTGAGCCACTTAGGCCCCCTGCCACACTTTTTTATACAACCTGAGCTTCAAGATTTTAGCTTCTGAAAGGTCCAATAATAGGAGAACGCATAATTGAAGATGCTAAGGCCTAGTGAGGAAATTTGCTAAGGGGGACGGCTGGGTGGCTCAGCAGTTGAGCATCTGCCTTCCGCCCGGGGCATGACCCTG
Source organism: Canis aureus (assembly GCF_053574225.1). Lineage (NCBI taxonomy): Eukaryota > Metazoa > Chordata > Mammalia > Carnivora > Canidae > Canis > Canis aureus. Next base: position 90,069,155 of record NC_135612.1, on the reverse strand, counting down.
GGGTCCTGGGATAGAGTCCCACGTCGGGCTCCCTGCATGGAATGGAGCCTGCTTCTCCCTCTGCCTGTGTCTCTGCCTCTCTCTGTGTATCTCATGAATAAATAAGTTAAATCTTAAAAAAAAAATGGTAAGGAAGAGTGCTGTTAAGAGAGAGCCAATGAAAACTCTATTCAGCAAATAGTACATGGAGTAATCTAAATACTGATGAGATTTTTGCATTTTCAATGATGAAGAATGAGTCCTGGCTACCCATTTCTGTGTATTGTTCTTGTTGGTAAGGAAAGACCCTTGGTGAAGATTTCCCCACCTGTGTTCTCTTCCTCCATATAGATATAAAAGCATTTATTTAGTTTTATTGTGAAAAATATGCATAAAAGTCATACTTATTTCTTCATTTCCTTCCTTCCTATCATGTGCAAGGCACTATTCTAAACTCGAGTGTCCTTGACGTGGAGTGGTCAGTCGGGGTCCTGCTCCCAGACAGCTCATGTCCTGATGTAAACTGCTACATACACAAAGACACTTCTGTGTCATGAAGGACCCTGGGCAGCAGGGGATGGAAGAGTCTCTATCAGGTGGACCTGTTGGGATGGGCCTCGCTTTTTTTTTTTTTTTTTTTTTTGGAAGGGGCAGGATTTAAAACCATTTATTCTTTTATTTTTATTTCTTACATTTTTTATTTAAATTCAATTTGCCCACATACAGCATAACACCCAGTGCTCATCCCGCCAAGTGCCCCCCTCAGTGCCGGTCACCCAGTCACCCCATCCCCACGCCCGCCTCCCTTTCCGCCACCCCTTGTTCGTTTCCCAGAGTCAGGAGTCTCTCATGGTTTGTCTTCCCTATAATTTTTCCTACTCATTTTCTCTCCTTTCCCTTATAATCCCTTTCACTATTTCTTATATTCCCCGTATGAGTGAGACCATATGATGATTGTCCTTCTCTGATTGACTCACTTCACTCAGCATAATACCCTCCAGGTCCCTCCACATCGAAGCAAATGGTGGGTATTTGTCATTTCTAATGGCTGAGGAATTAGAATGGAATATTCATTCCATTGTATACATAGACCATCTTCTTTATTCATCTGTCGATGGACACCGAGGCTCCTTCTACAGTCTGGCTGTTGTGGACATTGCTGCTGTAAACACCGGGGTGCAGGTGTCCCGGCCTTTCACTGCATCTGTATTTTTGGGGTAAATCCCCAGCAGGGCAGATCTATTTTTAACTCTTTGAGGAACCGCCACACAGTTTTCCAGAGGTCACATTCCCACCAACAGTGCAGGAGGGCTCCCCTTGCTCCACATCCTCTCCTGCATTTGTTGTTTCCAGTCTTGTTAATTTTCCCCATTCTCCCTGGTGTGAGGTGGGATCTCATGGTGGTTTTGATTTCTATCCCGAGAGGCCCTTCGCACAGGTCCTTCATGAGACTGAACAAAACCGACACAGAGGTGACTTCACCTCTTAAGGGGTTTGAGACAACAACGAGACAGAGTTTTCAGGAAACAGAAAGAGAACCAGCGTCTATGAGACGAGAGAAAAGTGTGAAATGAGGATGGAGGTGGGAGGTTGGAGCAAAGTGGGTGTGTGTAGAACATTCAGTATCTTTCTGATTTTCTTTTTTTCATCTGGAGCTATTAAGTCCAGCAATTCTATTTAAAATGATTTGGAAGGGAGACACTTTAGATAAAATGTATCTCACTTAGTCACCTTGCTTGTTTTCTCTCTCTTAAGACCCTTGACGCTAAGACATTATTACCCGTCTCTGCTACGGCTCGGATATCTGGTTTACCCCAGGTTCCTTTTGTGTCTCTCCTCTCCTACCCAGAAGTGACTCACAGTTCACATGCTGTACAGCCAAATTTTTAGTGTGCGCTCAAAGTAAATCCATATATAGCTCTAGGGGGAGACCTTGAAGTTTGGGTAGGGTCTTTAATTTGTTACATTTTCCCATTTTCCCGAAAGCAGCCTAATTGAGATGGAGGAGGGATACTTAAAATTTCAAAAAAGAGATTTGAGGCAATGGAGAGATTATAAATAGATACCCTTAGTGAACATATCACAATACTCAATCTGTAATCACAATACTTAAATCTGTAATTTTTTTTTTTTGGAACATTCCTGAATGTTTACCAACATGAAGAACCTATAAAGTAGGTATTTTATAATTTATTATTTAAATAAAACAGAATTTGAGAAACAGTGTTTAAAACGTATATACCCTCTTGACATTTAGAATTTAAATGGTTTTTCCAGGCCGAGGGGAAGAGAGTACTGTTCTGATTACAAACAGTTAAGTGGTAGACTTGTGCCTTGCCGTAGACGGTCTTCATTGGTCACTGCTCTAATTTGACCGGAGACTTGCCTGTTAAACTTTTAGTGGCATGGGGGACACTTAATTGTAAATATTCACTTACTGAAAGAAAGAATGAAACAGGGAAGACATAACTTACAACGTAAATACAGATGTTTAGCTGTCGTGTAACGTCTTAAAATTATTTTTATGCTTAAGGAAAGTTGTGAGTCTAATACATATTTATTCACAGCACTAACAAGGTATGGGTATGGGTTGATTTTAAAGTTTTGAGTTTCAAATCTAGCTTTCCATTGCATGTCATTTCTTAAAAGGGATGAGTCTTGGCTGGCAATTGATTTCATACACTACTTGTGTGGTTGAAGGATTTCTTGGCAATATCTGTTTCTCTGTTGATTAACTTTTTCAGATCGACTTTTTTAGGGAAAGGTAATATTTTGTGCTGCCTCATTAGAATTAGTAAATTAAGTGCATAAATGAAACAATTTGTTCATTGTCAAGTTACTCATAGATGCAGGGGACTGATGTTCTTATTGGCCATCTTTTCATTGAATACTGTCACTTTACAGGAATGTTAAATTGAATCAAGTGAGTACAAACTAGCCATAAAACCCTTTTATCTGGATCCCTGGGTGGCGCAGCGGTTTAGTGCCTGCCTTTGGCCAAGGGTGCGGTCCTGGAGACCCGAGATCGAATCCCACGTCGGGCTCCCGGTGCATGGAGCCTGCTTCTCCCTCTACCTGTGTCTCTGCCTCTCTCTCTCTCTCTGTGTGTGACTATCATAAATAAATAAAAATTAAAAAAACAAACAAAAAAACCTTTTTATCTGCTTGTCAGTCTCAGAGCACCTGAACTTCATGAAAATGACAAAGTCTCATTGGTTCGGAATTAGATTATTACCCATCTTTAATGTCTGTGGAATTCCAGAATAAAAATCTAGTAGGGAAAGATTTTGAAAAAAAAATAAATAAAACTTAACAGACACAAATGTGCCCTTCTTATCAAAAATAATAATAATAATTTGAGAAAATAAGTCACGAAGTGAAAAGGATTGAAGAGACCCATGAAATTTGTTGTAGCTTTAAAAATATCAACCACATTAAAGTGCTTATATAATAAGAATTCATATATTGTGGGGGATTTTTTCGTTTTTCAGTGACCATTTATTCAAATACAACTTGTAGAGTTGAACTATTATCAAATCTATATTATGTTATAAGCTGTTATATTGCTTTGTCCTACCTGAAAAACTACACATTTTATGTTACTTTTTTTTAAGGTCTGTACATTTTACTGTTATTGATTTATACGGTGGATATCAATATTTAAAATACCCAAATAATTTAAATAACAGCATTTAGTATTTTCTAGCAGTTTCCGATTTCAAATTGCATTTTATGTTATTGGCTAAGTTAAGTAAAAGATTTAGTTTTAACCAAAATACAGCAGTCTGTAGAACTCAGTTGTCTAATTTGGATTTGTTTTAATGCAATAATCGTCTCTAAGAAACATTCTTTTGAAATTTATTTATTTTAGAGCGAGCCTGTGGGTGAATGGGGGCATGGGCAGTGGGAGAGGGAGGGAAAGAATCTCAAGCAGACTCCCTGCTGAGCCTGGAGCCCTTCACAAGCTCGATCTCACAACCCTGAGATGATGACCTGAGCCGAAATCAGGAGTCAACACTTACCCGACTGAGCCACCCGGGCGCCCCGTCTAAAGTCAATGTACTCATCCCCTTTCTGGACATTCGTTTACTTATAGAAATAGTCATAGAAGTGTTGGCCAGGGTGCGGCGGTGCACCGTCCTGCTTTCAGAAGTTTGCCGAGTGACCCTTGCCTTTCGTTTCCCACCTCCGGGTGTGCGTGGTAAAGAGTTTCACACACGTCAGTCCTCGTTTGCCCCAATTCTTCAGTCACTCAGATTTCAAGATAGCAGCAAATGAGACTTGACAAATATCAGATTTGCAGGTCCAAGTAGATTATGCCTGAGTATCCCCCCCTTGTTCACATAATCTTGTTAAGTACTTCTGTTGATTGGATAAGATATGATTTCCCTTATGAAAACCTTTGTTTTCCAAGGAATTGTGTTTTTTTCTCTGAATTTTCTGTGCATTTTAAATACGGAAGTTCATTGTGAGTATTTATTGCATGACGTTGTGTTTTAGCTCCAGTTACTTCTGCATCGTTTATGACCTTCAGACTGTATGGACTTGAGCAAACTTCATGTTTCTAATAGATAGCTTTGCTTTTTATAGAAAATGATTTTTTATTTTGTTACCAAGTCTTATGCTTTGTTCTACTTATTGTAATTCTGAAGGTTTTTTGGTATCGATTTGAGGTTTCTTTACTGTCACTTTCTTTTTTTAACCAGTAGCCCTTTTTTTTTTTCTGAGTTCTTAACAATTTTTTAAATCTCTTTTTATCATAATTTTTAAAATACTGCCCAAGCTTCCGGTGTCTTTTATGTATGTAAATGAAACGGTCTCAAGGGGGAAGGGGAGTGGATTACAGGTCTATAGACGTGTTTAGGGTGTATCTATTGTAAAGAATGAAGTTTCCATTTAAAAATATATTATATGGGGGATCCCTGGGTGGTTCAGCGGTTTGGTGCCTGCCTTTGGCCCAGGGCATGATCCTGGAGACCCGGGATCAAGTCCCACCTTGGGCTCCCTGCATGGAGCCTGCTTCTCCCTCTGCCTGTGTCTCTGCCTCTCTCTCTCTCTCTCTCTCTCTCTCTCTGCGTCTATCATAAATAATAAGTAAATAAATAAATAAATCTTTAAAAAATAATAAAAAATAAAAATATATTATATGGATTAGATATAATTTAAAACACACCAGAAATCATTTTCTAAAGATGTGCTTCCTAACTATTCCTGTTTAGGCATCAGTCTGAGAGAAAAGAAAAGCCACTTCCAATTTTAAGTTACTAGGAAATGCTTAGAATCTTCAAAAAATCAGAAGAGAGTAATTTTTCTGTGGATACTTTATAATGGAAACTGGCGCTTTAGCTGAAAGGCCCTTTAGCTTAAAGTGTTATATAGAGAAACTCCAGTGTGAGTCCACGTGCAGTGGGCCCCAACTGTTTGCACTCCCAGGGCCCCCTCGCTGTTTCACCTTGGCTTCCTTTGCCTGCACCGCCCCCTCGGTTTGGGCTTTGATGTCACCTCTGGTGCTTCTCTGGAAAGCTGCCTTTCTCCTGTGGCGCTTGCATGGGGACGAGTGTCTTGGTGGCCGCTCTTTCCTGGACGGTGGACGGTGAGCTTCCCGAGGGCGGGATGCGGCCTGCGGGGTCAATGCGTCCTCAGCCCGGCTCCAAGCACCATCCTCCCAGCGCCCCCGATTCCGCATGATGGGCAGGGGCACCGGTCACAGGTCACCTGGGGACACTTCGCTGGGCGGTTGTGCCCCTGGAAGGGAGGCCTTGGCTGGCGGTACGTGAAGTGGCACGGGCGGTAAGTGGTGTCGCTTCAGATGTCGCAGCGTGCCGAGCGGAGGAGGCAAAGGTGCGGGGCCTTGAACCCCGGCCGACGGGGAAGGAGCGGAGGGCAGCCCGGCTGCCCAGCCGCAGGGGCAGCGTCCAGTGGGGCGGGAAGGCGATTCGGGAATGTCGACGTAAGCCGTGCAGAGCAGGGCCAGCCTCACGTGGCTCCGTGGACGCTGCAGGCCGCCACGGGGCCCGACTTCCAAGGTCACCCCCAAAGGCGGTGTCGGAATGCCCTGTCCGCCTCCCTTCTGCTCAGCTTCGGCCAAGCCCGTGCACCCCATGCACCCCGTGGGCTTGCTCACTGCCCGGGGGCGCCCGGTGCCCGCAGCCTGCAGATGCCAGCATCCTGGCCCGACGGCCAGCTCTGAGCTCGAGTGACGCTGTACTTCCTGCCAAGCCCGGCGACCCCCGTCCGCAGAAGGTGCACAGCAGTGGGCGTGTAGCGGCCCCTTAGGTTCCACGTCACCGTGTCCGGAGGCGTTAGCCTTAAACACAAAGCGGTCAGTTATTTCACCAGCAAAAAAAGGTGTTTGGGGGGAATAACTGAGAATTGCAATTCAAGCCACGTAAGCCGTGGGAAAAGCCCAGGCAAACAGGGGAGGCCCGGTATTGTATGGGGAACTGGGGCGGGGGGGTCGTTTTCCAGGAAAGGCCGTCGGGGAAGAGCAGGGGCAGGAGGCGGGAGGGGTGCGGAGCTGCTGTCTGCCTGCGGCCCACGTCCTTCCCGCGGCCTCTGATCGGCGCCCCCTCCCGCGTCGGGGTCCGTCAGAGATGTTGGTGGTGGGGCCCCCCTGCGGGCTCCCTCCCCAGCCCGCTTCGCCCTGAGCCCCCCGTTATTCCTGGTAATAGGGGAAAATGTATATTCTCAGGGGTGGGGGGCTGCTCCCCCGGAGGTGAGCGCGGCGCGGGGCGAAGTCAGTGTGGACGGCCGGCGGGGCTGAGAGCGCGTGGCTGCGTGGCCAAGCCCTCGGCCGCGGGTGCTGGTCCCCGAGCTGCACGAGCTGCACGGCCGCGGGGGGAAGCTCTGGCCTCACGCGTCTCCCGGAGGCCTCCCGGCAGCGGTGGCGGCTCCTCACCCACCAGCACCCATCCCGTCCCGGATCCGGGTCTCTCTTCCCCCAGCGGCAGGCACGCGGCTCTCTAGCATCCTCTGCCTCTCCCTGTTTCCCTTCACGTCCGAGCTTCCTGACTCCTCGTTCCCGAGGGCGCTGGAGAGAGGGGGCCGCGCGCCCGAGGAAGGAAGGGGGCCCACCCGTCTGGAGGCCGGCGTGGGTGCCCGTTGTGCCCGCGGCCTTCCCCTTCCTCGCATCCAAGGCAGGATGTCTATACCCGCGGACACGGAAAGGAAAACAGAGGCGGGGGGTGGGGGGCAGGGCTCGTGCAGAGGCCCCGGGCCGGTGGGAGGTAGACGTAAGCCACGTCTGACCCTCGATGCCACGCTTTCCTCTCTGTGCTTAAAGACCCTCGCGTTCAAGTGCGCTCGCGGTGTGTGTATTCCTGAGGTTCCTATTGTGACAGCGACTGGCACCTCGGGACACACACACGCTGTGAGTCAAAGAGCGGAGGGATTTACAGCGGACCCCTCGGCGCCCACCTCCCTGGGGGGACACAGGACCGTGTCGCCCCCCACAGGTGTCCCCCGCTGTCCTGGACCCTCTGGCACCGCAGCCAACCTCGAGAAAGACCGTTTCTCCTGCTTCATGGCAGTCGCTGACTTGCGTTTCGTTGCCTTAAGACGCGGCCTGAAGGTCTCGTGTTGTCACCCAGCTAGGGAGACGTGGTGTCCAGGTGGGAAGGACCGGTGGTCCCGGGGTCGGCCCGCAGGAGCTCGCTGCGGCTGCCGACACCTCGTTGGCCGTCCTCCCGGCCCTGACGTCGGGGCTCAGGTGACCATTCCACAGCCTCTCAGTGGCCCGCGGTGGTCGGGACAGAAAGTACGGCCTTGCACAGCTCAGGGACGGTGTCCGGGGCCCGGGCCTTGCTGCGGCCACACCCCAGCATTCTGCGTCCCGCTTTCCCCGCCTCTACGGAGCGAGGGCCCCAGGACTCTAGCTGGACCCTGCTTCCCGACGGGCGGGCATCTGTGCCGTGTTCGTTTGAGACGGGACATTTGGGCGTGCCGAGGTGGCCGTCTGTCCTGCTCCTGCTCGGGCCTCGGCGAGCCTGTGCTGCAGTTGTCCTGTGGACGGGGGATGGGGGCCGTGGCCCTCCCCTCGCTGGGCCGCGCACATGCCTGCTCTCCCTTCGTGCTCCCGGACCTGGGTGTCCTAGGAACGAGCCCACTTGCTGCGGTTTCCTTACAAGCCGTCAGGCCACATAATGCCGCAGATGGATCTTGTGATTTTTGCTCCCTTTTGAAGTGACTTCATGGGGCTCAGGCCACCTGTGAACACACGCAGCCTGTGGGCCTTTCCTCGGCGTGGGGAGGCAGCTTTAGTACCGGAAAGCACGTAATTCAGGAGCAGTTTTAAGACTTCTCCTTGGTGGGACTTGATTGGTTCCTCTGTCTCGTAATCAAGCCGGGAATTCTTTCTTCATTTGTCTCCACGGAGTCTCAGGGGCAACTCTTACTTTTCTAGAGGCTGAAAATGTTCGTTCTGTCTTAAGTCATTGTCTTATATTTTAAAAAATCGTGACCTTCCTTAATGGAGAATTTGGCCCATCCTCACGTTAAGCAGATACTCGCGGAGGCCCCTATCGTGGGCCGTGGTTGGCGGCATGAAGGCCGCGGGCCTCCGGTCTGCGTGATGCTTCTCTTCTGGAGCGGAGGACCCAGAAGTGACCATTAAATACGTGAATAAGTCCAGTGAAGTTATTCCTGATAACAATAAGAAATATGAAGAGACAAAACCTATTCTTCAGTTGGAGAACGACCGGGCAGAGAGAAGGGCTGCTTTCGACGGAAAGTCAGGGAAGGCTGCTCTGGACGCAGGGCGTTGGAGCTGCCGGTGAAGAGCAGGCACCACGACCTGGGCAGCGTTTGACGCAGAGTCACGGGGCGTAAATGTCTTTGGATGCACCTGAGAACCGGAAGATGATGAGTGAGGGAAGAAGAGGGTAGTGAGAGTAAGGCTGGGGGGCAAAGAGGGACCAGGTCCAGGTCCTTCGGGCCCGTGCATGGCGCTTATCCTGCGGACGGTGGTCCTTGCAAGATGCCGATCCCAGAGGCCCCTCTAATCCACCGGGGTTGAAATAAATGGTGATAACCAGTGACCTCTCCACGTAGATCCTTGAAAGAAAAATCACAGTTGGGGCCCCCGGGGGGCTCAGGGGTGGAGCGTCTGCCTTCGGTGCAGGTCATGACCCCGGGATCCTGGGATCGAGTCCTGCATCGGGCTCCCCACAGGGAGCCTGCTTCTCCCTCTGCCTGTGTCTCTGCCTCTCTGTGTCTTTCATGAATGAATGAATGAATGAATAAATAAATAAATAGATAAATAGATAAATAAAATCTTTGTAAAAAAGGATTAAGTAAAGACCACAATCAATAAGAAGGTTTGTGAGTTGTTTTCAATTGTACGGGCACCTGGGATGCTGCTTCCATCACAATGAAGCAGACACAATCTGAGCAAGCCAGAGGGTAGCACAATGTAAGGGTTACTGTTTCTAGGTTAGCATACTTTCCTCTTTTTGGTTTTTTTTTTTTTTTTTTGAGTGTTTCTTCCGCGTTCTCCTCATTGACACGTACCCAGACTTTGGGACTTAGGCTCCCGCAGGCTGGACCGCTAGAGAGTCGCGTGCTGACGCTCAGGTGCGTGGCCCAGGCCAGCAGGGCTACTTGCCCTTGGCTTTCCGGAGGGCTGTCCTCCGAGGCTGCTGCTACCCCTGCTGTCGTATTTAGGGAGAAGTGTTTTGGGGACTGTGCCCCACCTCATCACGTGACCTCTCAGGCAGCTCTGCGCTCGCTGCAGCGTCAAGGGGAAGAGAGAGGCTTCCCTGGAGAGCTGGTGTGCGTGCAGCTCAGAGACGGGGCGTGCTTCGTCGCCAGCGACAGAGGACCGAGTCCACCTGCTACCTGGGATGGGGATTTCTGTGAAGGAACAGCCCCTAACCTTTTCCACGGATTGTGCTCCTCCTCCTCCATCGTGTATCAGCTAGTTTCCGCGAACGGCCTCGAATCCTCTCTCATCAGATCACAGTGTATGGATCGCCCAAAACGCGCTCACCACCCCCGGCGCCGTGCTCTCGTTATTTCCAAATTGCTGCCAGCGGGTACGTAGCCCTTCCCCTGGCCCTGTAATTCCCCGAGGGCAGCAGGCCACGGCCACGTTGCAGTTGCTGTGTCCTTACCTGTCCCCACATCCTCCTCCAGACACCGACCTCGTACGCCGGAGACCGGGAAGGGGGGGAACCCAACCTCCTATGTCTTGAGCGGACTCCGTCCCGGGGAGGAGGACAGTAAATCAAAATACAGGCGCCTGCTACCTGAGACGCGTTGGGTCTGCAGTCTGCTGTCGTCGTCCGGGAACCGGCCCGTCTTCCCTCGTGCCGGTAACATTTTTCTCTGCCTCCCGAAGATGGTCAAGCCGGGATGCTGCTCCGACACAGACCGCCTCCTTCCCAGGAGCATTTCCAAACCCATCTCCCTTGTGCTTCCAGGAGCAACGACAACAAAATCATGCAAGGTCGAGACACTGTTCTATTAACGTAAAAAACAAAACAGTTGACTTTGTGTGCCAAGAGCATGAAAGGCATTCTTCAGGAGGTAGAGACGGGGGCGGGGGAGGGAGGCTGAGAAGACCCCATCCTCGGAGGCTGCATCGTGCCTCTCTCTGTTTAAAGCAAACATTTGTTTTCTTTTTTGTTTTTGGGAGACAGAGTGGCCAACCTGCAAAAGCAGAAATGGGAGGGCAGCAGTCGTCTTCCACGGAAGTCAGATGAATTTCATGCTCTTTAACATCGCCTCCGAGGGCAGGCCTTTCCCCGGCCTGGCTGCCTCCCCGGTGGGCACAGAGGAGGGGAGGCGATCACAGGTCCCTCAGTAGGAGGCAGCAGGAGGCCGTGGGCTCGGGGCTCCTACCCAGGGAGCCAGAGTCCTTTAACAAGACTTGGGAGAGGTCTCTGAAAGAGAGAGGCCAGGCCCCCCGGGGCTGGCGAGGCCTGTCCCCCACTTGTTCATTTCCTCCCCCACCTCCCCATGTGGCTTCTTGGACTTCCCGCCGCCGCCGTGGTGTCACCTCGTCTTGCTGTGTCCCAGAGGAAGGAGGGAAGGGAAGCTGAGCTCCTGCAGGAGCCAGGGCTCAGCGAGCGCTGCTGCGAGGAGGAGTATTCACAACCTGACTGTTAGAAGGCAATCAAACATGATGCTGATGCGGACTCGATCCTGTGCATGTGTGCATGTGCGTGTAAGAAGGAGCCGGACACAGAGCATGAAGAAATGAGGCCAGGAGAGGATCTGCTCTGTGGTGGAATGAGGAATGAGGTGGCCCAGGATTGGGGATGGCCACTCCGTACAATGAACTGCCTACGGGGCCCCCCATGCTTCCCCCTCCAGGACCAAGCCCCTGGACCTTTCCCTTCCTTTAAAAAAAAAAAAAAAAAAAAAAAAGTTTGCAATCAGTATTCAGACATTCTTATAACTAATAGGATTAGGGGCGTTACAAAGGGATTTGAACAAGATAATTAGTTTACTGCTTAGTCGACAGTGGAGCAAGCAAAATCCTTCTGAGAAAAAGCAGACAAAATAGGTCAGAAAATGTGTGGGAAATGAGGTAAGACCTCTCAACAAGGACCCTGATCATGAAAGGGCTCCAGAGCCTTCATTCATTGCTGCAGACTGTTTGCCTTTTTTTTTTTTTTTTTAAACTTGGCCACCAGAGGTGTGAAGAGAAGTGACTCACTTAATTTTACAGTTAACGGATGCTGTTCCTCGACCCAGAGTATTCGGTTCCAAGGGCATACATATGCTGCCTTTAAAGTATTTTTCATGACGTGACATAAAGGGAACATTTTGGAAAATATGAAGAGCTCATATCAGGTGCTTTGCAAAGCTGGAAGAAATCATACAATTAAGAGAACCTTTTTTGTTGTTGTTGTTGTCATTCCTGATTTTCTTGAATAGATTCACTACTTTAATTGCTCCCCCTGCAAAAATAAAATAAAGTAAAATAAAATCTAGCAAACAAATGTGAGAGACATGTTCTGTGCTTAACGAGAGGGCTTACGTAAGTATTTGTGCTCTCATTGGGACTGGGACTCATTCACTGTGGTACCATATACTAAAGAAGAAGCATTTGAATTTCTTAAAAATCACGAAAAAGTACTTTGTTTTTCTTGCATAGTCACATCACATTGTGCCAAGTCCTCCGCATCTCCTTCAGAACTGGCATGAGCCACTGTACGATCGCTGTCTGCAAAGTAGAGTGTACTTCCCCAAGAATAGTGGGAAAAGGACCTTCAGAGCATCTGTGTAGGTGGAGGCCATGTACTTTGGTTAGCGTCAGAATCTTCCAGTAACCACTGACCAGATCAAAGCCGCCAGCAGTTGTTAGAAAGCTTTTTCACCTGGCTTTGGCACAGCCTGGACTTGAGGCTGGTAGAGGGAACAGCAGGGATCTTTGCCTAATAGACTGTCCAGTGGCCCCATAGAAGGAGATCCTGCACCATCTACGTGGAGGCCAAGGAGGCTCATGGACAAGGCAGCCCGTTGGGCCCAGGAAACAACTAAACGTGCGTGTGCGATGACAAATTGTTACATACGACGTGAGAACTCAGATAAAGCCCAAGTGTCTGTGTTCGTATTCCCAGTGTTGGGTGTGTTTATGTTCCCGTTTCCTGTTTAGACAGAATGTGTTGTGTGTTCTTTTCATGCCATAGTAACACATCATGTTATTTTCCCTCTCCAGAGATATGAAGCTATTTTTTTTTGCCATCCTGTCCTCAGCCCTGGGTTAGTTTGAGGATGCAATTTGAAATTCATTGCTTGGGGGAAAAAAAAAAAGAGCAGTGCAGGCCATTTTGCATGGTTGGGCCAGTTACCCTCTGGAGAGCCATGCCCTGTTGGCTGTGACTTTAACTCCGGCTGTCCGCTGCTGGCTGAAGGAGTGCCTTTGTTGGTTTATCTGTGATTTGTCTGCCTCTTTCTCCTTTACTCAAAGATGCTTTTGAACACCGTGACGGATTTGCAGTGACTGGTACTCCTCTTTAATCACTGTGAATAACACATATGTTGGGAGGGTAGGTGTCCTCGGATAACGAACTCTGACCAACAAGCGTCTTAAAAATGGTTTCAGACAAAAGTTTTCTCAACTTCCCTTGGGACTTAGGACACCCAATAACAACCTGAGATTTAAATTGAATTAAAAGAGTTATAGGCTCTCTTGAGTTTCGAGCCCTGTGTTCTAGACGTGCAGAAATACCTACATGAAGATTAGCGGGGTTCCTGAGCTCCAGAGGAAGGCCATGTGGAGGAGGCGGGTGCTGACCTTGGAAAGAATGGCAAGGTCAGACGGGGATGCACACACAGGACAGAAGGAGATGGAGTGGGGAACTGGGGGAAGGAGGTGCTCTTGTAGGAGGCGGGGTTTTAGATCATTGGATTTCGCCATTAAAAGGAGAAAAAGAGGGCAGCCCCGGTGGCATAGTGGTTTAGCGCCGCCGTCAGGCCAGGGTGTGATCCTGGAGACCCAGGATCGAGTCCCACGTCGGGGTCCCTGCATGGGGCCTGCTTCTCCCTCTGCCTGTGTCTCTGCCTCTCTGTGTCTCTCACGAATAAATAAAATCTTCAAAAAATAAATAAATAAATAAAAGGAAAAAAAGAAGACTTGCATCCAGTGTGGGATGGATAGGAGCCTGTGGAAAATGTTGAGGGCCGGTGGTGAGCAGGGAGGCAGGTTCAGCACATGTTTGTACTGGATCACGGATGCATGGAATCTGGTGGAGCAGAAGTGGAAGGGTCGGATGGACTCGTTAGAGCAGGAGTTTTACCGTCAGGGTGCTGCTCCGTTTGCCCTGGGGAGCCCTCACCAGCTTCGGAGAAAGGCGTGACCCTGTGAGGTTCATGGCACAGCCTGTTGGATGCTTTAATTTCATGGTCGAAGGGTAGAGATTTGAAAGAACAAGTTGGAGCTAGAAAGTCTGTGTGGGAAGCTAATGTCATCCTCCAGGTGAAGAGCACTAAGGCCTGCTGGAGGGGAATGAGCATGAACATAGAAACGGGTTTACAGGTGCAAGGACCATCCCAACGTTATCTAAACTCTACAGATTGAGAACATACCACACGTGGAATCTTGTCTCCCACCTATTCGCATACCATTGTAGAGTGAGCACACTCACATATTAATTATTCGTGGAATTGTTCACTTTATTATCTGATAGTACTGAACTATAACTCCTGTATCCCGTCGTCTGTAAGTGGACACGTAGCATGTTTCGTAACTTTTCTTTACAAAACGTGCTTTGAAGAACACGTTTACCCATAACATTTGTGTTGACATCGCTCGTTATTTTTTGGGCTAGCTTCCTGAGCCCATCCATTCATTATCACGCTCACCAGTCGTGAGCAGTGCGGTGTGTGGCCTTTTGCAGGAGGATGGATTATAAATGCTCTCTGGAGTCTAAGACGTCGCGGTGTCTAGTTGGTATGACAACCAATAGGCCACACGCACCACAGACCTTGACTGATCTCTTCATTCGAGGAAACTATCCTGGACTCCACCTGGAGAGAAGATGAAAAACACATGGTTGTTGTGGGCTGGAAGGAGTGTGTGGTTTATCGTGACGGTATAATTCTGTCCCGGAATGAGCACGGCGGGGAGATACATGCTTAGGGCTCTAGAGAGTAGTTCTAAGATGTTGTAATTAAGGGAGCGTGGTTCAACGAACACACGCTCTAAGATTTTGGAGAAGTAGATAAGCATCACCGACCAGAGTGGGTGAATGGGCCCGTCGAACTGGGTCTGGGGGAAAAAAAAAAAAAAAAAAAAAAGACATGCTTTCACATCCTGTGCAACAGGAGGGAGGAAATTCCCCGTGGAAGAACATGAATCAAGTCGTAGAGTTGAGCTGGGGGATTTTTGATTTGAAGAAGCAGAAGGCACCGACCCTAACGGGACCACGTGTAAGTGATGTGCGATGGACCGAATGCTCGGGTCTCCGTGTGTGGACGCCGCAGCCCCAGTGTGACCGTATTGAGAGGTGGAGCCTTTGGCGGGTAATTATGCTTAGATGAGGTCGTGAGGGCAGCCCCCCCCCCCCGATGGTGAGATTAGTGCCCTCCCCGAGGCTGCTGCTCGCCGCCCCACGAGGAGGGACGCCGCAGGAAGGCAGCCGGCCGCCAGCGAGACGCGGACCCTCATTGTGAACTCCGGCTGCAGACCCTGGCTTCCGGACATTGAAGCTTCCAGAAGCGTGGGGAGCAGACACCGCAGCCTGCGGTCTTGTGCTGTGGCCTCCTGAGCTGACGACGGGGAGTCACAGGTAGAAACCCGCAGGGAAGAATGGGTTGCGGCGTGGCTGGGAGGTCACGGGTGTTAGAGGCCGACCGCGTGGACCTCGCACAGAGATCAGAGGTGCGAGATGCCGGCAGATCGCGGGGTAGCCGGGAGGAGAGGAGGAGGAAAAGGTCAGGCGCCACAGACCTGGCGGGAATAACGGGACCTTCCTGAGGGTGTGGAGCGGAGAGCGAGCGAAGCTGAACCCGAGACCCTCGCCCTGGATGGAGCGGGCACAGCGCTGGCGCGTCTCAGGGGCCCGCCCTGTGCCAGGCTGTGCTCCGTCCTCCCGGTGAGGTCCTGCTCTGTGCCAGGCTGTGCTCCGTGCTCCCGGTGAGGTCCTGCTCTGTGCCAGGCTGTCCTCCATGCTCCCTGCGAGGTCCTGCTCTGTGCCAGGCTGTGCTCCGTGCTCCCTGCGAGGTCAGGCCACGGCTTAGACACTTTGACTCCTATTAAACATTCAGATCATAGAAGTCTCCGGATCCTGCGAGACTTCGTATCCGGAGCCAGCAGCCATCTTCCAGAGGACAGGATCACGTGCTCGCAGCGGCGCTGATCCCCTGCGCGGGGTGTTGAGAGGCATCTCCAAGGATGTGCCACCTTCGCACCATCTGAGCAGCGATCGCGTGGCTGCGGGCAGGCAGCTCTGCCATCCGCCCCATCCTCCTTCCTTCTATCCTGTCTCCACCCCTACAGCGCTTCTGTGTGGAGCGTGTGCAGCCCCCTCAGGGGAAGCCCAGCAAGTCATGCGCTTGTTTGGTTGGTTGTCTGGTTGTTTTTTTTGGAATTTCCTGGGTTCTGGGATCTCCTGAATCTCAAGACGGCTGCAGGGCGGCACGTCTGGAAGCATCTCCTTCAACGCTGCACGTGGCTTGCTCACCGGACAGCATTGCGCTCCGTTTCTGAACATCCGTCTTCTAATTTTATCAACGTGAAACAACAGATCACGTGAAGTCATGTATTTAGGTCCGGGGCTCTGCAAAGTACTGCCTACAAGGTGAACCTGCCCTTTCCCTGTTTTTTTTTTTTTTGGGGGGGGGGAAATAAAATTTAATTGGAATACGGCCACACCCCTTTTATGTCCAGGCTATGGCTGTGACCTCACTACGACCTTGGAATTGAGGGGGGGCAGGTCTCCGGGGACCGCGTGGCCTGCAAAGCCTACACTATTTACAAGCTGGCTCTTCGTGAACAAGTTTGCCGACCCCTGCCTTCAATGCAGAATAAGTGCGTTGCAGTCCGTGAGCTACGACTGGTAGCGCTCACGTTCGTGGAAAGCAGCTTTCTTTGTAAAAGCAGGCGAAGTCTAAAAATTCAGGACAGTATAACATACAAGCTATCGAATCACTGTTGGGGTAGGTGCGGGGATTAATGAGATAACACGTAAAATGTTGAGGAAGCCACCTGTAAGCACTTAAAAAATATTAGCTCTTTTGTTCCATCCACTTCGTTATCTCACGCAGTTTTTAAAACTTAGTTTCTCCAGGCTCCCGGGTGGTGCAGTCAGATGAGCAGCCGCTTCTTTTTTTTTTTTTTAATTTTTAATTTTTATTTATTTATTATTAGAGAGAGAGAGAGAGACAGGGGCAGAGACATAGGCAGAGGGAAAAGCAGGCTCCATGCACCGGGAGCCCAACATGGGATTCGATCCCGGGTCTCCAGGATCACGCCCTGGGCCGAAGGCAGGTGCCAAACCGCTGTGCCACCCAGGGATCCCCGCTTCTTGATTTGGGGTCAGGTCGTGGCCTCAGGGTCCTGGGGTCAGGCTCTGAGCTCAGCACGGAGCCGGCCTCGGGATTTTCTCTCTCCCTCTGCTCCTCCCTCCCTGCCTCCTCTCAAACACATATTTAAAAAACCCAACAAACAAACAAACAAAAAAAACCCTTAGACTCTCTAATGACTCCCAAATGTATCTCTCCAGCCAGGCTCTGTTCCCTAAATTCCGGAGTCCCGTCCCGCTGCCTGCCCTCCATCCCTGTTAGGATCTGTGAGAGGGAGAAACCCAAACTGGGCCCCTGGGCCTGCCTCCTGTGAATTTTCTCTCCTCCTTAAAGGCATCCTCTGGCCTCTCAAGTCAAAAAGCCAAGTCATCCTCGACTTCCCTCCTTCGCACACGCCCCGAGGCCAGGCCTAACGCAGATCCTGTTAGCTCTGTCCCCAGAACATCCAGAGTCTTGCCACTTCTCCTGTCTCCACCGCCTGGCCCAAGCGGCTTACAACCCTCCCCGGTTATCAAAATAATGTTGTAAATGGTCTTTCTGCCTCCACGTTACCTCTTGTTCTATGACTTTCCAAACAGTAACTGCTAATCCTGTTAAACCATACTTCGACCATGTCAGCCCCAGTGCTCAAAACCTTGCAGGGGCCTCTGTGCGGCCTGTGGTTCCCTCGTTCTGAGGCTGCCTGTCCCTGCCATGTCTTGACCTCCGTCGTCTCTCTGGCTTCACATCTGATTTCATCTGCCATAGCTCTCCCCTGCCTCCTTGCAGTTACCACTGTACGTCGATACTATTTCTACCTCAGGGCCTTTGCACCTGCTGGTCCCTCCGTCTGGAATGTTTCCCCTCAGTCAGCCCCATGCCTGGCGACCTGCTTCATATAGTTCATAAATCTTTTTTTCTCTCATTTCGTCCAACAGACAAAACCATATGACATTTTGCTCCTTGAGCTCCTTCGGATTTCCCTTCCCTGCTTCATTTTTCCCCATCGACTTTATCGGCTGACAAACTGCACTGTTGACTTACCTGCTGTTGTCTGGCTTCTCCACTAGAATATTAGCTCTGTGAGGTTGAACCTTATTAATAGCTCTTTCCCCAGAGGTAAAGCCGGGCTTTGCACACTAAGGGGGGGGTGCATAATAATACGTATTGGTTGGATGGATCACTATGCTCTTCGTCATTTTCGAGGCTGCCACTGATGGAGAACTAACCATGGCGCTGCTAGCACCATGCCGACCTGGGCCCGGTGCTGAGGTTTTGTTTCTCACTTACAGACAAGGCTCGTCACGTTAAAGGACTCGTTCTGAGCCGGCCTATCAGTTTGCTGGAGCTGCTGTAACGAAGCACAGCAAACGGAGTGGCTTAAGCGACGGGAGTTCGCCGTCTCCCGGTCTGGAGCCTGGGGGTCTGGGCAGAGCTGCTTCCTTCCCAGGCCCGTGAGGGACAGTCGTCCCCAGGCCTCTCGCCTCGCTCTGGGTGCTGGCCGGCTTTGGCCTCCGTCATCCTTGGACTTGGAGGAGAATCACCCGCCTGCACCCTCGTCTTCGCGTGGCGCTCTCTCTGCTGTGCAGCTGTCTGCACGTCCAATTTTCCCCTTATAATGGGGACACCAGTCACGTTGATTAGGGCTCAGCCTAATGACCCCCTTTTACCTGCATGACCTCCGTAAAGACCCTCCGTCCAAGTAAGGTCGTGATGGGAGGTTCCCGAGTGAGGATTTCCCCTTCGGAATGTGAAGGACGCACAGTTGAGCCCACACGGGGCTGCCAAAGCTCACGACAGGCCGGTGGGTGAACCCAAATGTGTGTTTAGTGATAGTTGTTAAATACCTGTCTGTGCTGTGGTCTCTGCTGGGAGCCACAGAGAGAGTTCAGCCCCGGTTCTTGAGGAACTCTCTCCGGGGCAGGAGAGAAAAACCTAAAGTGAAGACCTGTGGCTTAAAAGCACCCAGAAAGCAGCTCACCTGCCATTTTTAATTCTATAGAGCTTTCCTCTATTAGGTTCAGTTTGCCAAAGCCTTCTAATGAAGGAGTTCCACCATTTAATTTCATTTCCAGTGGGGTTGCCAGCAGTGCAATTAATCGAGAAAAGTTCCAACTATGAAATTTTGCTTCGGAAAGCAGTCTGACACATCTTTATATACCATTAAATTCGATCCTATGCTTGTCATCTTGGGAGAACATCTTGATAGACTTGAAGAAACATGGTAGTGGAAATAAAAAAATTTATATATATCTATAGTGTCAGGAGTACACTGGTGGGTTTCCAAGTACAAATGTTAGCATGATTGGGTTATACCGATCCATCATTAGGCCGCAGCTCCGGGGAGCGGAGACTACATCTGAGCTTGGCGAGGATGCATTATCGCCCGTCAGAGTGGGAACCATGTGTCAGTCTCCCAAGGAAGATCTATGGCCTTGTGTACTCTTAGGATTGGATATGCTTATGTTGCAGACTTTAAATCAATTCCTGAAACCTTTCTACGGGCGTTGACTGCTGCCGGTCCGTAAATAGCACAGTGCATCGTGAAATGCAGCCGATGCACGCAGCCCCGGGAAATGCTGAAATACGGGGCACTAGGAAACAACCCAAGAATAAAACCGAGCCGGCGCGAAATTTGCTGAAATGGTCTCCTCTGTGTAGTGACATCCTTTACACCATATTTTACCTCTGAAATCGGAGTTGCCGTGTTCTCACATCAGTGCAGAATCTTTGTGGCTTTTAGATTCTAGAATATTCTTTGGTGGACTTTCTTATGGAAGATGGATTTGTTTGCAAAGTGATGTATGCTGATAAGTAGATACCCTTCCTTTTTTTTTTTTTTTCTTTTAATGACAAAGTCAAATGCATTTAATTTCACTCGAATACTTGGGAATGGGGTGGGCATACTTTTGGCAGATTTACTAGTGAAAAGGTCAGAACGCCCCAAGTCAGGCCTTTGCGAGGAATTTTAAGTTCCTCGAACATCTGAACACAGATGTTCCCTTCAGTTAAAATCGCACCCCGCACTTGACAAAAATATCTAACTGCATTGACAGGACGACTTTCTTGGGGCCACAGTAGGGTCATTGGAAAGTGATTGAATCTTCCATATATTAAAAAAAAAAATCCTCTTCATAAATAGCAAACTTTTAAGTAATAGACAATGTGATCCTAATATAGGTTTACCCCCAGGACCACAAACTGGTGAAAACCTGTGGTGGCCATTGTGGCAAACGGGGGGGGGGGGGGGTGGCTGTGTCCTGGCCCAAGGCAGATCCTGTTCTTGTAGGGCCTAAATTTTATATCATTTACTGATGCTTTTTTAAACCTATGTTTTGTGCCCTGTGCACCGGTAACCATTTCCTTCAATCAGGTGTCTATGCCTCTTGTCAATTTTAATGTAGTCCATGGTGTGTCTAGGTTGGTTTGCCTCCATCTAATATGTATTTGCTGCAAAATAATAGCTACTGATGACTGAGGATCATGCTTCTCTCATCCAAACACCCCCCCTTCTCTTTCTCTTTTTCTGTTCTTCTCTTTTTCCCTCTCTCCCCATTCTGCTCTTTTACACACACCTGTAATCCCCTTTCAGTCTCTCTGAGTCCAGGATAGTATTGTCCTCGAGGGTGTTTGGAAAAGTGTAACTTCCAAGCTGAAGAAAAGCTTTTAAAAAGTGTGTCCTCCCTGCTCACAGGTCATTCGCTGTGATAACTCCCTTGCAGATAATCAAACATTCCGTACAACAGCCCAGAACTTTCTTTTAACTGTATGTATCCCACCCTGTAAGGACCACAACATACTTCATCGAAAAAAATATTTTCAAAAAAAATATTTTCTGCATAATTATTATGCTCCAGGCATAATTGAGCCTGCTTGGAGAGCCCAATTCATATTAAAAATAATTTTAATGAAGCAAGAACATAATCACGTGAATGTAACCACGTGAACAGTTCTGTCAAGGGAGGCATAAACTGCTATGTGAGACCGAAAGAAGAAAAGTGCACATGTTCTGGTTGCAGGTGAGGAGGAAATGGTTAAGGAAAGGCAAAGTGGGTTCGGAGGGGGTCTTAATGAGCTCATGGTTTGTCTGCGATGGAGAAGGGAGGGGGCCGAGGAGGGGCAGATGGACAGGGTGGTTTGCACAAAGGCACCCAGCCCGATGAGCGGGGAGCAGGGCGCGTTTAGGGTGGGGACCACCTTGGTGAAGGGTTTGGAAGGTGGATGAAGTCACCATATGAAAGGGAGGAAGGCCGAGTCACACCCCACAGCTCTGCAGCAGAGGGAGGAGGTGACTGTGTCTGTGCTTGTAAAGTGCCTTGGTTAGGGACGCCTGGTGGCTCAGCCGGTGAGCGCAGGTCATGACCTCGGTTGGGGTCCCAGGATCGAGTCCCACGTTGGGCTCCCTGCATAGGGCCTGCTTCTCCTTCTGCCTGTATCTCTGCCTCTCTGTGTATCTCTCAGGAATAAATAAATAAAATCTTTAAAAAAAAAAAAAAAGTTCCTTGGTTAGAGATACGGCCGAGGAACAAGAGCGGGACTTGGCTGCGGGCACAGATTTCCTGTTTGGTGTAAGATGCATCTTGAGAGTCAAGAAGAACGGATCGTGGGATTTGCTGTATCACCAACTAACTGGGGAACTTTCCCTGCTGTTGAGAGGACGGCTGAATTTTTAAGTCTGCTCAGTGTTTTTCGGAACAGCGTTTAGACATGTTACGGGTTGAGACGTCGTCAGGTGAGAGATGGCAGAGGAAAACACATGGAAGCGAAAATTTTGCTAATAACGCATTGAAATAGGAGGAGGCAACTTCTCTCGCTTCAGTAGCTCAGAAGTGACTAGAATAAGTCACACGGATCCGAATCTGAGTGGATTGAATGGGATGTGGTTTCTCATAGGTCACATCCTGCCTGGGAAATCTCCAGGTTCTTCGCAGCAATATACCAGGGAACGCAGTGACATTTCCGGCGTGCACCGTCCGCGTGCTTGTGCGTGCACACCCACGGCTTTGGTGATTAGAAAGTCTTTTGTTGAAGGATGAAGTATCGGGTAGAGCGCGGAGGATCCACGCTGGTCTTCTTAGAAGGCGGCTGAAATCCTGACTTGCATTTTACTGTGCGCAGGCACAGAGTGGGTTTAACCTCTTTCCACGCGAGAGGTAGCTGCCTTCTCGGAAAAGGCCTAGCCCATCTCTTCAAGGGTAGAACCTTGAAGACTAAAAGGCTCAAGAGATTGGTGCTTTAGGGGACAAGGCATGGAAATGACGCCTTTTCTCATAAAGTTTACATGCAGTTTGGCCCAAGTAGAGAACTCTTTGCTCAAGGCGCTTGAATGGATCGTTCGTTCATTCATCACAGGTTTACTGAGCCGTGGCTACAGTGATTGGGGGAGAACAGGAGAAAAAATGAAAACAAACAAACAACAACAAAAAAAGAAACTAAGAATGTAATTCGGGAACTTGACCCCCCGCAGCTTCACAGTCATGGTCCGCAAGGATTTCTTGAGCGCTCAGCATGTGCCCGGCAGTCGTGGGTGCGGGCGGCCCACCCTGCAGAAGCATCCGGAATCCTGGAGCACACAGAGCCTTGAGAGCAGACGAGGTCGCTTCACAAGCTCTGCAGAGCATCGTCACGCAGGGGTGTCCGTGGAGCAGAGAAGCAAAACGTGAGAGCGAGCGGAGCGCCCCGTGTGCAAGCGGGAGACCAGGGCAGGCGCTCAAGGAGGACACAGGAGTCAAAGCGTCGGACCCAGGACGGGAGAGTGTGTTGGGCGGGCGGTGCGCACACCCTCTGCCTGTGCGGGACGGAGGGAATGCAAGCTCCCGCCTGCTGGAGGAGGGGTGACTTGATGTGACAGACGGTGTGACCCTCACAGCGCGGGGACCGGGCGAGGGTTCCTGCAGGTGACCCCGGTGTGGGCAGGGAGGGGCCGTGCTCCCAGGCGGCTCCCATGTTTCCAGCAAATCGGAAGACAGGCCGGTTTCCCTGGACGTGGGGGGCTAAGCGCGGGTGAGCGGCTTGCGGAGCCTGGTCGGGCCGACCGCCGTCGCCAGTGGCCACTGCGGCACGTGGAAAAGTGCGGGCACGAGGCAGGCTCAAGGAAGGAGGACCTCCGGGGGCCCACGGGATGTGAAAACCATAAGCGCATCATGATGTTATGATCTGGTTTTATTTTTATATTCTCCTGTTTTCCCCAGCAGTTGTCTGTAGGGGGAATAAAAACAAACAAAACAGAACAAAACAGTCCGTTGATATTTACATTTGTCTCGTTGGTTCTGGGGCAGCTGTGATGGCTTTCCCCGTCGGTGGAGTCCCTCCTCCCCGGCTCCCGGATCCACCCAGTGGGTTAGGGGCCCGGCATGAGCTCTCACTGGGGACACTGTCAGCTATCCACGGAGGGTGTTTCGGTCGCGCCACAGTATTTCCCTTTCCCGTCCTCCTACCCCTCCTCCTTTTAGGATGCGTAATGACATAACAGTGGATGCCCCAGGACGGTACCGGTGCAAGAGGTGCTGCTGTTGCCATCATTGCTGACATTTTTCCCGCGGTCGTTTAGTGACATAGCATTGCTTTCTTATTTCATCTTTAAGAGAAAAATTCTTTCAAGCGTCTCTGCTGGCTCGTCACTTAATTCTCTGTCTCTGCCTTCTCTGCACATCAATATTGCTCAATTGTCAGGTTCACCTCCTCCATGAAGCCTTCTCTCATACTCTGGGCTTCCAGTGCCTGTTTCTCTGCAACAGCCCTGGAGGCGTGAGCGCGTTCTCTGCACCCCAGGCCGTGCTCTCTTTGTCTTGGCGAGAGCATCGGCCCGTTATTTGGACACAGAAGGAAGAGTCTCCTCCTCGTCTCACGCATCCGGAGGAGCTGCCGGGGGCGGGGGCCTCAGTAGGGCGCTGGCGGCCCCGATGGGCCCCGACGGGCCCCTGCCTGCCAGCAGTCCTGTCCTCCCCTCCATCCTTCCCGCCCCTTTGCCGGCCATTAATGCGGAGAGCGCCGCACCCAACCCTGTTATTAAATTATCTGCTATTAAAATGATAAATTGGTTTCTGCTTCAGTAATTCAATGTGCTTGAAGACGACTCTTTCCAGAATCTTGTTTTTATATTAATGTGTTACTTTCGAAGGAGATAGATCTTCCCTGAACATCAAATTCTCCAGAATTTGCTACTTATTTTTACTATCAATTTGGACCCTTTAAAAAGAGAGAGAGAGAGAGAGAGATTTTAAGGAATGTTTTAAAATTAAATGCATTTTCCCCGAGGAAGAGCTGTAGGGATGCCCATTGCCAGACATGTTAAAAAGGGTTGACGGAGAAGCAGAAGGCCTCGCCTCCTTCCGGCATTGCCATTTCTTCCCGAAGGTCTTGCTTTCATCCTGTAAACTGGCCTGGCGTTTGCTGTGACTCTGGTGGCACAAGCACCGTCGCTTGCAGATGATCTCCTGGGGTCTGCGCGTCGTGCATCGGCCCACACCATGTGCACGACCCTGGGGTGTGTCCCTGAAGGTGTTTCCAGGATCAGGCCCACAGAATTTGTACGGGCTCCCTTTTCTCTCATAAAACGGAAGAATAGCCGCTCTTGCGGAAAAGACTTTTCAGTCCCATAAACCTAGGTTCAGACGCAAGCTCCGCCGCTCGCTGGCTTGGCGGCCTGGGACTCCGGCGGGGACTGTGTCACCTCAGCTCCCTCGAGGGGTCCCGAAGGAGGTGGGCAGGAGGCGAACGGGCCCAAGGGGCAGCCCGGCCGGGGGGGCTTCCTAAACGCTCCGCAGCCGGGTCCCCGTGGCCCGCGCGTCCTGCGGCCATCCCAGCGCCCCGCCACCCGCCGTCGGAGACGGGCCGCCTGTCCGGCTGCGGGCACAGCTTCACACCCCTCGGCTCCTCGGCTGCGGGTTCATCCGTCCGACCCCTCCCGTGGCCTCGTGGCAGATGGGAGCTTTCTCGGCCGTCCGGGCGACCGTCTCTGGGGACGGCGTTGCGAGCCGAGCCGCGGAGCCAAGCCGTGAGCCGGGGTCCCCAGGGCCTCTGCTCTGCGGCGAGGGGGCGTCAACGGGCCGCATGTCCCTTGAGCCGCATCAGCCCCGGCGACCACCGGCACCCAGAGATGGGGAGTGAGTGTGAGGAAATGTTGTGTGTCCAGGGATGGGTCATGAAGCGGAAAGAGTGAAGCAGAAAGAGTGGGCAGGAGGGGGGGGCGGTGGAGAAGGGGTTTGAATGGGATCCAGGATTTCCAGCCAGTCTGGAGCCAGGAAAAGCCAAAAATCAGGATGCAAGATGAACCATCCGGACACCTCTTTCCTTACCATCGGAAGTGAATCAGGCAGCTTTACAGGCAAGGACATTGCAATTCCAGAATTGCCAATTAGAAACAGACAAGGGCAAATATGAATTACTTTAAATGAATAGCTACAGCACAGAGGCCCCTCTGCATGCTTCTCTGTTCAGATAGCAAGCTATGACTCTCCCGGGCCGCCTGGGTGGCTCCGTCGGTTGAGCATCTGACTCTTGATTTCAGCTCAGCTCATGATCTCAGGGCTGTGAGATCGAGCCTTGGGCTCCGCGCTGGGCTTGAGGCCTGCTCGAGATTCTCTGCCCTCCCCTCACACACTCTCCCCTCTTCCTCTCTCCCTCTCTTTCTCTCAAAAAAAAAAAAAAAATTATAATCCCAAGTTCCAGACCAGCTAGTGAAATTCCAGCTGTATGTATGGAGTGTAGGACCAGGTAACTCCATCCAAATACATGACCTTCTGAAAATCCAACATACACCCACTTCCTCTTTATGGTATCACATGGGGTGACTGAGATGAAAATATCTTCCCTGTTTCACTTTTTGGTCTGATTTATTGTTAACTGGTTTTCCAGAACAAAAGCAGGAGGAAAGTCAGAGACACAACCTGGAAGTCCAAGGTATTTGGGGACTGTGGGCAGGACAGAGGCAGAGTTGGCCCTGATGCGTGCATTGCTGAAAGCAGGAGGCTCGCAGAGGGTAGAGACCCCCTCAAAGGCCATCCTCTTTCCCTTGGACGTGCACTGACCCCTACGATTTGGACCTCCTGCAGCTGTCATAGAATCCCTGGGGTCTTGGCAACAACTTCCAAGCCCGCGGTTTCCCTTGTCAGGTGGGGAGGCGGTGCAGTCTCCGAGGAACCAGGATGGGCAGTGCAGGCTCCGTGCGTCTGGTGAGCAGGGGGGCGGGGGGAGGCAGGTGCGGCGTCCCAGCAGAGGAAGAGCCAGAGGCTGGCGCTGGGTGGTCAGGAGCGAGGGCGGCAGGAGCAAATTCAGCGTGATGATAGCCAGAGGGGCCGTATTCCAAGAGGTTGCATTTTAAAAAGTCTGTTGAAGGTGATCCTTATTCTAGCACTGCTCTCATTTGAATCCCAACATCCTTTCTTGATTTGGGGAGAAAAAAAAAAAGATGGAGTTCATGGCTAAGAAATTCTCATAGGAGCGGGCCTTGGCCTGTAATGCATGGAGGGAAATGGGTTCCGGATTGGTGTGGGGGGGGGGCGGGGGGCGGGGGGGAGCCAATGGGCAAGTCGCGGCCCTTCCTGCAGGAGCAGGAACTGAAATGGAGGGATGGACGTCTTTATTTGCCAAGGCATGGCTAGATTGGAAGACACAACCTTTCAGAGAAAAGTAAAACCTAGATGAGTCAGTCTTCCTTCCTCCCTCTCTCTCAATCTCTCTCTCACACACACACACACTCACTCATGCACCTGCTAAATAAAGAAAAGAAGAAGAGGAGGAGGAGAAGGAGGAGGAAGAAGAAGAAAGAAGAGGGGGAGAAGGAGGAGGAAGAGGAATAAGAAGAGGAGGAAGAAGAAGGAGGAGGAGGAGGAGGAAGAGGAATAAGAAGAGGAGGAAGAAGGAGGAGGAGGAAGGAAGGAAGAAGAAGGAGGAGGAAGAAGAATGAAGAAGGAGGAGGAGGAGGAGGAAGAAGGAGGAGGAGGAGAATAGAAGAAGAAAAGAGGAAGAAGAGAAAAGAGGAGGAGGAGGAGTTACTTTGCAGTAATAATACAGTGAGAATCATTGGGGCTCTGGATATCTGAGGAGAAAGAAGGGGTCTGCACATCTTCGGTGGGAAGGTGTAAAGAAACAGTCTGAAGAAAGAGAAATGAGCAGTCAAAAGGGAATGGAAACTTTACAGGCTGGGGATTTACCAAACCTGAACCCACAGAGCAGCATCTGGAACCCACGCAGTACGTGGGACCTAACCCGCTCCCCGCCGTCTTTCTGAGACGCCAGAGAAATCCACCTGTTTCCTCCTCGTTCAAAAATACTAGCCTTGCTGCGCTGACCGTGCGCTGGTGTAACCGTGCCGTCTGTCCTGGTCGCATATTCAGAAGTCTGTACTTTCATGTGATCCGGAGGCCTCAGTTGTTTAAACCTCCCAGAAGTGTTTTTTTTTTTTTAAACCGAGAAACTTAAAAATGTTTATTAATCCGTTAAAAAATAAAGCCATTACATATTAACATAAATGACATCCCTTATGAAAAACAAGTATATTTTTCCAAGAATGGCTAGAGTGACATAATTTTATATTTCTGAATTCTATTTGATGTTTCTGACTTCACAGGATACAGCCGGGGCATCTGGATGGCTCAGTGGTTGAGTGTCTGCCTTTGGCTCTGGTCGTGACCTGTGATCCCAGGGTTCTGGGATTAAGTCCCACATCAGGCTCCTGCAGGAAGACTGCTCCTCCCTCTGCCTTTGTCTCTGCCTCTCTCTCTCAGTGCATCATCTTGCAATGAAGCAAAAAAGAAGCCATAGAGCAAGTTAATTTTTAAGAATTACTTGCTATTCAAGAGTGCCCGGTGAAAAATCGCTTCAGCCATCCCTTGAAGGGGTTTCGTTTTCGACTTGGAATTAGGAAGATTCATTGCTTTGCTTGAAAATTACTTTATCTGCTTGTAATTGTTATTATAAAAACGGTGAAAATGGTGATAGTCTGTATGCGTGAAAGAGCTGTAGGCAGGCACATTTGGAGACATGGTTTAGTTTTTATTTATTGGGAAACTTTGTCTCTGGGGAATCACTGAATATTTCCATTCAGAGTATTGGAGACGAAGGGACAGCGTGTAAGTTTGATTTTACTGCATGGTTTTCCGATTCACAGAGATAAAAACCTATTTTTATTTTGATTTGCTTAAAAAGAAGAAAATGGAACATCAATAATACTATTAAACTATTAAGGAATTCAAAATAACTGATAATTTAGACACCAGACAGATTATAGGAAAAACACAAGAGGTATGGAAGCTAGCATGTCTAAGTTTAAAAATAAAACCATGGGGCAGCCCAGGTGGCTCAGCAGTTTAGCGCCGCCTTCAGCCCAGGGCCTGATCCTGGGGTCCCGGGATCGAGTCCCACGTCGGGCTCCCTGCATGGAGCCTGCTCCTTCCTCTGCCTGTGTCTCTGCTTCTCTCTCTCTCTCATGAATAAATAAATAAAATATAAAAAATAAAAAATAAAGCTGTTCTCATTAAAAAAAATAAAAATAAAACCGTGAAAGCTATCTTATTTATACCTATTACCAAACAAATTAAAATACAGTCTGGAACCCACTGCTATGATTTATTTCAGGATTGATGGCTCGGTACTTTTTTTTTTTTAATTCTTGAAAACACGATCTGAAATGTCAGACCTGCCAAGAATATAGCCCATAACCGAGAACCTGTGGCCTGGTTTTTCCATCATCAGCACTGGTTTCCTGGATAGAGGAAAAGTGCCTTTGACAACATCTGAACTTCATCAAATGCAGTTGGACAAATGAATCTTCGTCCTGCGTCGATGCCCCTGTTTGCTGCAGCAGGCGGTTAGAGAATCGTGCCTCTCCGGTGCCTCCACGCAATGATAGTGCTTCCGCTCTATCTGTAGGGAGGCTGCAGGGACGAGCGTGAAGTCCCATCCCTCCTGGGCCCACTGGGCGCCCCATGGTGCAGGACGATGTTTCATTGACTGGGACACTATAAACAGAACATCACAGCTACGCTTCACGTTGGAGCTTTACATTTTAAGCCTCATTTTACAAATTTACAGTTCTATTTTCATTTTGTTCTACCTGAATTCCTTACAGTACATCACCCTAGTATCAGAAAGAGCAAACGATGATCCCTGGAGCCGAAGGGATCTGCACAACCTGGTGTCATCCTGTCCCCTTACTGTCCGAGACCACGGGAGTCACTCCGATGGATTGGAGACCACGTCCTATATTCAAAGATCTGCGCTACGGACCAACGTCCACCTGCGGTTCTGATGAAGGAAAGCTTTGATCCAGCTAGGTTTGCTGATTTTTCTATTTAATCATACAAATAATGAAAATCAGATTTCTTAAATTCTCCTCCAACGTTAACAAGCTTTTCCGCCAAGTCAAGATGTTATGAGGAGTCACAGCTTTTGCTCATCATGTGTATCTGGAAAAGCCAGGGGGTCAACCCGAGGTTCAGTTTGGAGTCGTGCTACTTCTTACAACATAGTAGTGCAAGTTACACTGTCCATTTGGCAATTTATAATTTCATGGGCTATGGCGTCTAAATCCATATGAGTGGGAGGGCTCACTTGAGTAATAAAATAAAAGTAAAAAGAGAGGCCCCAGTATTTGCCTCAGGATAACCTGTTTTAACAGCAACAACAAGTCGAGTTCAGCTAGAACAAGAGAGGAAGAACTTGAAAATACACGGGTCTGCGGGTTTGTCTAAAAAGCACAAGCTTTTTCAACCTCCACCAAAGGATTTTGTTTTCTTCAATGTCAGGTGACTTTGCAGCTCCCACTGGGCCCACGGGTCACTCCCTGGGGGCCCCGCAGACCTGGCTTTGGTGCCCTCTCCCGGCCCCGCGGTGCCGCACCTCCGTTAGGCGCTCCTCAGTGGGCCCCGCTTTCTGGTCCGACCCATGTGACCAGGGGCATCAATGAAAACCCCACAGAGCTGGGGCGCCTGCGCGGCTCGGTGGGTTGGGAGGTGCCTTCAGCTCAGGTCCTGATCCCAGCATCCTGGGGTTGAGGCCCAGCTCCCTGCTCCACGGGGAGCCTGCTTTTTCCTCTGCCTCTGCCTCTGCTCGTGTTTGGGCGCTCACTCGCTCTCCCCTCTCTCTGGAATAAATAAATGAAATTTTAAAAAATTTACATATTGCCCTCATTGTTAAGGTTATAATTTCTTTGGAATTAATCCACTGACTTTTTAAATTTTTTGAAGATTTTACTTATTTGAGAGAGAGAGAGAGCGCGCAGGAGCAGGGGGAGGGCAGAGGGACAGAGAGAAGCAGGTTCCCTGCTCAGCAGCCCTGGATCCCAGGACCCGGCGATCAGGACCTGAGCTGAAGTCAGATGCCCGCCGCACCGAGTCACCCAGGCGCCTCTATCCACCAACTTAAAAAAAAAAAAAAAAATCTAGGTCACTGCTGCCTCTGCAGATGGTCCCTATGCTCCTGGCTAATGCAGCTAAAAAAAATACTACGAGTCAAAAAAACATGAGCCAGGACTCACAACGGGTCATTGAATTTCGTTAGGATGTGTGACATTTTCCAGGATCTTGTGCAAAGAAGATGATTCGTACTCTGCAGGTTAATTTCCCACTCGTCACGCAACACGTAAGTGGCACGTGTGTGTCGTACCCACTTTATCAACGAGTATTTCTCGCAGACGCGCAACCGAGGCTGAGAACTGGACTCACACACGCGTCCCGAATCCGCTGGGGCTAATTCTCCGTGTATAATGACTGCGTGTAGCTTATGCACCTGTCGTTCCGTGCGGCTCTGTGGTAGCAAATTGATTTAAGTGCCTTTTTGGAACAGTGGTGGGGACACAATTGATTTGGCAGCCAGGAGGTTGACTTACACAGCAAAATTGTGTCTGGGTGGCCTCTGCCATCTAAACAGTTTTAAGTGAATGGAAGGGTCAGTGGTGCTGGAGCGCAGTCCTCCACCAGGGGAGACCCAAATACTGTGACGGACGTCATTCAGAGAGACTCGGTGAAGTGTGGGTCAAACTACCCACTGACAGCTGGCAAAAAAAAAAAAAAAAGTATTTGCATCAGAAATTTTCAAGAAGATGACATCTCATTGAAATTGTATAGTCTGGGGGCCCCTGGGTGGCTCGGTGGTTGAGCATCTACCTTCGGCCCAGGGCATGACCCGGGGTCCTGGGATCGAGTTCCGCGTCGGCCTCCGCACAGGGAGCCTGCTTCTCCCTCCATCTGTCTCTGCCTCTCTCTGTGTGTCTCATGAATAAATACTTAAAAAAAAAAAATTGCAGAATCTCACATGGTCAAGGTAGCATTGATGAGATGCTCTAATTGCATACTCTCGCCACGGGACAGACGCCGTTCGGAGCGGACAGCTGTGACTGGCGAGGTAGGGGGGCGTCCTAGCGCACGTGGGCTTCCTTTCGTTGCACACTCTCAACTTGATCTTTCCAAACCCAGCACAGTGCCAGCTGGGAGCCCTTTCGCCCTAGCTTCCTGAGGGCAGGGACTTTGTTGTGGTCCCTTCTGTGTCTCCAGGACCCGGCCGATGTCCCGTCAGTCGTCCCATCCGCTCTGTCCTGGCGCAGGCCACAGAGGGGCGGACCTGCTTTGTGTGGGGCACACGGCACGCGGGGCGTGTGGGGTTTCGGGGTGGACACAGTCCCCACTAGGATCTCCAGGACCCAGGCTGGGCGGTGACAGTGGCTCAGCACCCGTTCTAGCCCCCTCGGTACACTCGACATCCCCTTGTGCAGCATTTCCCCTTCTCATCCCCCGTCACCTGCTCCCTGCTCCGCTCTCCCCCTTTCATGCTTTCACCCCCCAGCTTCTCCCTCTCTTGTCGGGTTCCACCTGCACGGTGGCCGCCTCCCCGCTGGCAGGACGGGCCATGGGATGCACCTGCCTGCTGCTGGGTGGACGCCTTCACATGCCCCAGGCCGCCCCAGCCCAGTAACACGCTGATCCGAACCCGAGGTGGCTTTGCAGGCTCTCTGCCTGCGGCTGACTCCCTTTTAGATCCAGTTCAGAAATCCTGGTCACTGTGAGAGCACGGCTTCGGACCTCCTCGGGAGGCCTGCTGGCTGCATAATCAAGGGGGCTGTGTACACTAAGTGGAGGCATTAGCTTAAGGTGGCCTTTTCAAAATTTATAAAATGGCTTTTTGCATCGGAGCATTATGACATGCTCGGATAGGGGTTATGAACCTCTTATCCTTCTTTGTAATTCAGAAACTGTATATGATGAATTTAAATTTCCTGAATTTGAAATGTATCTTAAAATAGCTCAGTGCTTACTGGGATTGTGGTATATAATGACAGCAATGTAATACACAGATCCTGCGTTTAACCATAAAAAAAAAAAGACTTTTCTATTTTATTCAAAATTGAACTTTGATATAGATAAAGCTGGCATCTAAAAGTCCACCTAAATTATAGTACATCTTGCAAAATCCTCTTTGCTAGTATATATTTCCACATTGAAATGATAATACGCAACCTTGCTGAATATGATTAGTATGTGTGAGGTCCTGTGTTAAATATTTCATAGGATCTTTTCAGCAGCGCTAGGAAATGTGATCTAAATATTAGTTTTAATTTGGAGATGAGGCAATTGAGGTTTAGAGAAGTGAGAAAACAAGTTTCTACAAAGCCCTGACACAAGGTCACAGGGCTAATAAATGGCTCATCCAGGATGAATCTCGGAGACCATCAAGGCCAAGTCCAAGCGCTGGAAGTTCACATGATGCGGAGACCAGAGTCAGACACACGTGGCGGCCCGCAGCTAAGGCGGGGCTCGCATTCACCGGGCACCTGCTCCACGCCAAGCGCGCCACCAGGCATTGCACAAGCTTTATTTCAGCTCTTCCCAGGAGCAGCCTTAGGAAGCAGGTGGTTTTGTTCTCCCCATCTCCCAGATGGAGAGGGTGAAGGGTTAGAAAGGTAGGGCGGCTTGCCCAAGTCGCAACGCCAGCAGGTGGCAGGGCCTAGATGTGGGTCTAGATGCCCTGGTTGGGGTAGGAAGGCCCTCAGACACGCCCTGTGCTCTTCTCTCTTTTTCCCAGGGAGGCGTGTGATGTTCTCACCTGATGCACGTAGCATTTAGTTAACACTGACGTGTGCTAACTTTTGCCCTTGACGACCATGCTTCCTTTCTACTTCCTTCAGAGCTGGCTGCCTTGTAGAGAATTCTCAGGAAGGAGAGAACATTGATGGGGAACGTCTCCCATCCTCCTCTCCCCAGTCTTGCATGAGTTCTTGAGGGGGTGAACCTCGAGATATTCCAGTAATATCAGATGATTCTTTGAATGTATAGCACGAGACTGCACTACACATAAACTTGTGTTTCTCTTGCACTAATGCAAAAGCCCCTCCTATGGGAGACGTGTTTTCTTTTCCTCACACAGCTATTTGGAGCCTCAGACACATGAAAATAATTCTCTTCCATTAAATGTATTATTTGATTATATACGGTAACGAAGTGAGCTGCATTAAGTAAACTGTACTTTTTAACAAATTGGGGATTTAAGCTGTGATGACTTTTACAGGTTGGCGTAGTCATTTCCCACCCACATTTATATTTATTTGCTTCTCTAAGTTAAAATCTGGCAAATACTCATTTATCATTACTCAGTAGTTTCCAAAGTAGTCCAAGGAAGTACAGATTTATGATATTCCTGGTCAGACTCTAAGAGAGGTTAAACTGTGGAGGAAAATAAAATTACCAGTAATTAAATTTACAGGCAGGTTTGCCATCAAAAGCAAATTTATTGCTTCATAGCAAAAGATAGTTTAGACACTTTCACATAAAGCGAATCCATTTTTACATGATATAGGTATTATACATTGCTGTTTCAATTTATATAATTAAAATGATATCATTGCACTCTGAGGTTAATGGATACTCAACTGGAAACCATACGTCGTGAGTAATAAAATAGCAGCACGGCAGGATTGGCTCTTTTGTTAAAAGCTGATGCAGTATTTCAGCACCATTAGATTACATTCTACCTTTTAAAAATCTTTGGAACAAAGTAAGTAGCCAAGGCGTGCTGATTTTTCAAAGCTTACTCTTGAAAGTCGTCTTTATTTTTTAGGAATAGAAGAATTAAATGAGGATCTATAAGGAGTGCTTAAGATAAACATCTTTGACAATGATGTTCATTTTATTTCCTTTGATTTTTTTTTTTTCTAGAGACTACTCCAAGGAACGCTTCAAGTGAGGCTTCTAGAATTATCATTAGGAGTTATAATGTAGGGTTGTTTTAAATTAAAAATAGTGGAAGTACAGTTAAGTCTGAAAAACACTTTCTTTGATCATAATATTTAACAATCTTCCTACCTAAATTATAGGTAGTGAGATATAAGTAAGATAGCCACATAACTAATACGTATCTCTATATATTCCTGTGTTTGCATATGGTAGACTTTTCTTTCTCTGTGTCTCTCTGCTTTCTCTTTCTCTCTATTTATTAATCTCTGTGTCTCTTTTTGTCTTCTCTTTATCATACACGTACATACATTTAGAAAAAATATATATATTTATTATATATAAAATATGTTATTTGGTACTCATTTAAGTCAGTCAACATGGATATACATATCTGGAAGAAAAGCAGTGATAGGAAAATACATCTATTCTGATTTTTATTTAAAGTTTTATGTATTTATTCATGAAATACACGCAGAGAGAGAGAGGGAGAGGCAGAGACACAGGCAGAGGGAAAAGCAGGCTCCCCGGAAGGAGCCCTATGTGAGACTCAATCCCAGGACCCCGGGGTCATGCCCTAGGCTGAAGGCAGATGCTCAACCACTGAGCCTCCCAGGTGTCCCTATTCTCATTTTTTTAAAGCAGTTTTATCTCAAGTTCAAAACAAGTCAAGAGCTGCTTCCATAGTCTCTACAAATTCTGTGAGAATTATCAAAAGAATATCACGCATGGTAGAGCAGCTGTGGGTATCCAGAGATAAAATTAGGGCAGGAACACTGTATCTAATGTACAGAGTTGAGCCAAAACAAACAAGTTTTGAAGTGTGGTATCTGAAAGGGTTCAAGGGCACCTGAGTGGCTCAGTCGGTTAAGCATCTGCCCTTGGCTCAGATCATGGTCTCCCTTTCAGTCTGTCCCTCCCCCGGCTTGTGGTCTGTCTCTTGCTCTCTCAAATAAATAAAATCTTAAAGAGGAAGGGAGGGAGGGAGGAAGGAAGGGAGGGAGGGAGGGAGGAAGGAAGGAAGGAAGAAAGGAAGGAAGGAAGGAAGGAAGGAAGGAAGGAAGGAAGGAAGGAAGGAAGGAAGGAGAGAAGAAAAGAAAGAAAAGAAAAAAGAAAAGAAAAGAAAAGAGAAAAGAAAAGAAAAGAAAAGAAAAGAAAAGAAAAGAAAAGAAAAGAATTCAAGATGGCCTAAAGCAGTAAAGACTCCCGTTGGTGTCACCCTTAATCTACTTGTGCATATTGTCTCCCCACGCTGGTCTCTTGAAATAACTTGCCATTTCTTCTTGCCAAACCATCTCCATCATGTTTCCTAAGACCCAGCTCAGCATCCTCCTCTTTGGAAAGCGTTTCCTGATTTATGTGCCACCTCACTCTTGTTATACCTCATTATTTAACTTTCATGTGCACGTCATCATTATTCAAGTATTCATACCTGGTCTTTCTTGCTATATTTGCAGTTATTTTGATGAGAAAATAGGAGAACATTTTTGACGCATCTCAGAAAATGAATAGTGCGAGTCCTGAAGCAAAAGCTGGAGTTATGTTCAGGAAATGATCATGTCTCAGTTGGCAGTCTTGTTTTATTGACTAAATCATGAAACTCACATACACCCCAGAACCCAGTATTGAAAGAATTAAAGGGTTCTTAAGCTCATCAGCTGAGACTAAGACTATAGTTTAGGCTGAATAAAGGATTTCAATGACTGTTTTCCATTTAAAATATGTGCTATTTATATTAACACGATCATTCTAACTTTGCCATTCCATTATATTTATTGGTCTTAGTAAAAACAATTGGACCACAAAAATATATATATTTACCATAATATATATAAAATATAAATATATATTTTATCATTATATGTGTATGTGTGTGTGTATATATATATGTATATATATATTATTATTTTTTTTTACCATACAATATTTTACCATTTCTTTGGGAGCCAAAGGATAAGTAGTCCATCATGGTCTTAATTTACCACAGTAGAAGATGATATTTCATAAAATATATCCTAAGGAAACTATCAGGTACCTGTTAAATAAGTAATTTGCTTGAGAACCTAAATGTCCACAAGTATAATGCCAGTGTGCTAATCAGCTTTGCACATTTTATTTATGCTTTATTGACCGCAGCCTGGCACTGTATTAGGCATTGGGGATACAATGATGAATTATTTAGTATCTGTTCTTAGAGAAC
Source organism: Canis aureus (assembly GCF_053574225.1). Lineage (NCBI taxonomy): Eukaryota > Metazoa > Chordata > Mammalia > Carnivora > Canidae > Canis > Canis aureus. Next base: position 90,032,864 of record NC_135612.1, on the reverse strand, counting down.
TTTAGCTCTCATGGGCTGTGTCACCAAGTAAGGTAGCGATCATAATCCAGAATATCAGTTGAGTATAACATGTGACATGAGCACAAAAAAAGAAAAGAGAATCTACTCCAGCATTAGGATATTTCAGAGATTTTTAGAAAAGAGAATATTTAAATTCTGCCCCAGAGGGACAAGAAGAGGAACAATGTGAAAGACAACATGTAAATATTCCAGGCAGAGGAAAATACATGTACAAAGGCTTGATGGGGGGGGGGGGGAAATGCATGTGTATTAGATTGTGTATGCGTCTATGTCTATACTCCGTGAATCCATACCTGAACATAAGAAATGCCACAGCAGAGGTCTTTCGTTGTTGCTGCTTGTCTAATTTGCTTTTTACTATAATCTACCATCCCAACAGTCCAAGCAATGACAAAATGGGAGTATTTCCTCCTTTGCTCTTTTGGGACTTTGAGTATTTTTCCCACTGATATTTTTGTTGGTTCAGTAGCATGATGATTACCTCACCCGTCTGCTTCTTGAGAGCAGACATGTATTATTACCTTTTATTTCTGAGAACTAGCAGTGTGCTCAGCACACTCTGCTTTTAACAAATGATTGCTGAAGTGACCTGAATTGAGCTAATGGAACTGCAGGAAAGTAACGTGTGCACACCTTTGTGTGTTAAGCGTGGGCTGGGCACTTCATCCCTTCAGGTGGTTCAGTCCTCACAATAACCGTGACACAGTGAGCCTTGGTGGTTTCTTTAGAGTTAGGGAAAATAAAACATGATGTGAAGGATCTCAGTAGTTTGACTAAGATCCTATGATCAGGTCACATGGTTTTAGGGAGTGGCGCTAAGGAATTTTACCCAAACCTCATTCCAGGTCGGTCCCAGGACACCACCCTCCAGGATGCCACTGTAGACACCTGGAAGTGTTTTCAGCCCATTGTGCTTTTACCTCTATGCTTAGATATGACCCAAAACAAGTTTTCTTAAAACATCGGTCACTACTCAATGGTTCTTCTCATAAAAAGTACAAAGGGAGGTTTCTGTTGTTGTCCTTGCTGTATACTTTCAGAACTTGTCATTAGCTGATGGCTCTACACCATTAGGTATGTCCTTCAATACACGTAATGGGAGTGCTTTAAGCCCAAATGGTGGCTTAAATACCACTTGGAAAGCCCTATGTTAATATGAAACAGAATTATGGATACTGTTTTGAAGAGAAGAAATGAAAAGGGTGAAAATTACTTACATTTTGAATTATTTATTTTTTCAAGATTAGTATCCTAGTTGTGAGATTTTTATTACATGTATTTCACAATGATTGAAAAAACAATGGCTTTTCTTATCCAACCTTCTCCTTTGTCCAAAGAACTATATATAGTCGTGGTTTTAATGGTGCTTCTCATTTTTAAATCTCTGTTGGCATTCCCACTGGATGCACATAAATGAGCACCATGTTTAAAAACCAAACAAAAGGGGATCCCTGGGTGGCCCAGCGGTTTGGTGCCTGCCTTTGGCCCAGGGCACGATCCTGGAGTCCCGGGATCGAGTCCCACGTCGGGCTCCCGGCATGGAGCCCGCTTCTCCCTTCTCCTGTGTCTCTGCCTCTCTCTCAATCTCTGTGTCTATCATGAATAAATAAATAAATAAATCTTTAAAACAAACAAACAAACAAACAAAAGCTGTGGGGCATCTGGTGGCACAGTCGGTTAAGCGTCTGACTTTCATTTCAGCTCGGGTTATCGTCTCAGGGTCCTGGGACCAAGCCCTACATCAAGCTCCATGCATAGTGTGGAGTCTGCTTGAGATTCTCTCTCTCCCTCCCCATCTGTCCCTCTTGCTCAAGCTGTCTCTCTCTCTTTCTCTCAAATAAATAAGATCTTAAAAAAAAAAATTTTAAAACACCAGAAGCTGGAAGATCATATTTATCAGAGATGGCCCAGCAAGCTACTAATGTGGGGTTCAAAGACAAAGGGCCTAACAGTTACCTAGGAGACTTGTTAAAAACACAAGTTATTGGACATCTCCCCTAAAGAGTCCATCTAGTATTTCTGGAGTGGAGCTCAGAAGTCTTGTTTTTAACAATCTCTTTAGAGGGTTCTAATGGTGATCCTCAAACCACACTGAAGCCACAGCTCCAGGGTGATGGACCCATAATGCCAGAAAGCTAGACATCTCCAGAAGCTTCCTCTGTATGAAGCAAGACAGTAGTAGTGGTTAAGCCAGTGGGATTTGGAGAACAACAGAGCCAAGTTCAAATGGCTCCAGGAGCTTCCTGGCTGTATGACCACAGCCCAACCCCCCGTAAGCACCAGTTCCCTGCCTTCAAATTAAAATAAAACAGTAGATCCTGATGTGATTATAGAAAAATTTATTTATTTATTTATTTTTTTTTATAGAAAAATTTAAATGAATCAAGTGTGTTGTCTGGCAGTTAGCAACTGCCCAATGAATGTTAGTTTGAGTATTAACGAAGTTCATCAGTTCTAAAGTGCGCACCCTTCACACTTAAATTTCTACAGAGATTTACAATTGTCAGTAAGTTGTGTTAAAAAAAAAACTGCCATGAAAAAAAAAATAAAAGTAAAAAATAAAATAAAAAAACTTCCATGGACACTTTTTATTAAGAGAAAGAAAGCGCTGTTATCAAAGTATATTGGACATCGGAAGTAAAGTAGGTCTCCATTCTCACCATCATGTTCGATGAAGCTTTGGTTACTGAGTACTGGAAGTTACGGCAAGTTCTGAGTAGCAAAACAATTTTTACTGAAGAAACAACTAAAAAGTGACCATTCGTGCATCTTGACAAACAATGATAAAGGAATCTATTCTGTATGGGATACATTAAGACCTGGAAGAGAAAGGACATATGTAGAAGAGACAGCCCTGCTTATTAAAAAGCCATAGTCACATTGGTGGCGGAAAACACCCTGTACAGGCACCTGGGTGTACGGCCGGTTAGGTGTCCAGCTCTTGATTTCGGCTCACGTCGTGATCTCAGGGTCATGAGACTGAGCCCCGCATCCAGCTCTGCTCAGCGCAGAGTCAGCGTGAGATTCTCTCTCCCTCTGCCCCTCCCTCTCATGTTTGCACACATGTTCTCTCTTTCGCTCTCTTTCTCTCTCATATAAATAAATCTTTAAAAAATACCATAGCATAAAAACCAAACTATCCCAAAGCAGTGATTATATCAGACTTTATGCTGTCGATAAATACTTTTGAACGCACGAGTGCAAGAACAGAAGGCAGGGTGGGAGATCTCAGCTGACTTTCCCACTTGCAAGTAGCGAAACCTTGAGCACACTTAGCATTGCTTCTTGGGGACAATAATCTGCAAGTTGGAGATCTGTGAGAGAGGAGATGCAGATGTGCGCTGTACGGTCATCCCAGCATGGCCCAAGGATGCTGTAGTCTGTATTTCTTTCTCTGACCTCTTTATTGGTCCATTTGTTTTGTGGAACATATGTCCATTGTTTTGTGGAACATGGTGGTGGAGTCACCCCTCTTGTGTTGCCACGACACCAGTATGTCTAAAAGTCCTCTTAGAAGTCCAGTTTTATTTCCTTATTTCCCCTCACTGAGTCTGCAGTATTAGATTTTGCTGCTTACCAGGGCTTCCACCGCAGGCTTATGCATAATAAGCTCTATCTCTTATCCGTATCCGTCTAGCAAGTTGCCATGTTTTGCAAGTTTTTTCTTTAGAACTTCTTTTTCGGTCTCAATCTCCTTTACACAAACCTTTGCTTACTGAATGCCTGCCATTTGGCGAGAATTCTGTAGAAATAAAATGAACTAAAACCCCTGCCTTGGTAGGAGAGGTGGGCGGGGAGTTGGGGTGACTGGGTGATGGGCACTGAGGGGGGCACTTGGGGTGATGAGCACTGGGTGTTATACTATACGTTGGCAAATTGAACTCCAATAAAAAATAAATTTAAAAAACCCTGCTTTTTATCATATTATCAAGCAGGAGACAGTCATCTAAGGAAAAAAAATTCAACTGAAATTTTTGAAATGCTATAATAAAGGTGTGTGCAACTCACCTACAGAGTACAGAAGAGGGAGTGACTGACTCACCAATAATAATTGGTTGTGTTTTATAGTTATGCAATAATTAAATGATATTTAATTACTTAAATGGTAATTTGTATTAATAACAATGTTGTTGTTTGGACCACAGATTGGCCCTAAGAGATGTTTATACAAGCTCATTTTTCAGATGAGCAAATGGAAGAAGAAGCTAAGTGCCTTGCACAGCACCACATAGCTAACAGGTTTCAGAGATCTTGGTACTAGGCTCAGCGGGGAGATTGGAGAAAATCTATGCTGAAGGAGGTGCTGTTTGCTCTGGGTCTTGAACAATTTTTAACTCTCCATCTTTTGGTGTTAGGAACTAGGTGCTTCAGACAAAATAATTGTGCAAAAGCTGAAAGACTTGGAAAAATGACTTTAGAAAAGGTGAATTTGTGAATGACGATCTGAGGTGGAAATAGAGGCAGAAAAAGTATCAGGGGAGCCCCTAAGTGAGAGAATGGTGAGTTCAGTTCAGGAAACTCAAGAGGCCAGTGGGGCTACAGAATGGGGTGGATAAGGGAAAAGGAGGAAGAGATGAGGTCAAAGATAGTATGTCAACCAGCGTATTTTGGAGTCTGGTCGGCCTTTGGGATGCTTTGTACTATCTTTGTTGTCACCAAACTAAGTGATATGTGATATCACATCTTGGTGAGATGGGACATCAGTGAAGTTTTGATCAGTGATGTGGCGAGTTATGGTTATGGGAAGACAAGGGGAGACACAGAGTGATAGCTGCAAGGGTATTAAGATCCCCCAGACAAGGGGGGATGGTGGCTTTGTCAGGGAAGCAGAGGTGCTTCTCAGAGCACTCTGGTCAGATTGTGGATCTATTTTGAAGAGAGTCAAGACGATTTGCTGATGGGTTGATGTGGGCTGTGGAAGATTATGGAATTACAGGGGGAGACTGCAAAGGTTTTGGACTGAAAACTGTAAGGATGGTGTCTCCTTAACTGAGATGAGGAAGACTTCAGGAGGAAGTGGTTTGATACGATTTCAATTGTGGCAACAAAACTGGATGTGTTGGGAAGGATCATCAATGAAGTCAGAGAGGAGTTTGGCATCTTATTTGTGTCCAAACTGGTGCTGACTGTCCCCCCAGAGACTATGGCAGTGGAGACTGACAGGAGGGGACTCGACTGGAGACCCTATGGAAGTAGTTTTGGGAACGGGTTGGATGTAGCAGAGGGAGGCAGGATCTAAAGTGGGAAACCCCAGGGTTCCCTGGCTGATGACCATGAGGGCCACTACTCAGGCCTGCCTCAGGGGCCCTGAATATTTCCAGTTGTGCAAATACCAGGAACGTGGAACCTTTTCCATTGGAACCACTTATGTTCACCCTCATTCATGTCTTTCTTATCAAGATTAACTTCGGAATCAGCTTTTCCAGCTCTTTTCACTTCCTTGTCATCTTGGAAAGTGAACAAACCAGGCTCTCAAATTCAAGATGTTCAATATTTTTAGTTTTTGTAAAAAAATCTCAAATTATGATGTCTGAGTACTTGCAATAAATAGTCTTTTATTGAGAGTGGCGTTTTCCCCAGTTTTATTGAGATGTAACTACAGACAGCATTTTATTAATTTAAGATATGTAAGATATGATTTGATATATATATTTATTGCAAAATTGACTACGACACTAAGTTTAGCTAATAACCATCATCTCACACAGTTACAAAGCCTTTTCTTTGGGTGAGAAATTTTAAGATCTACTGCCTTAGCAACTTCCAAACACACAGTATAGTATCATTAGCTATAATCATTATATATCCAGAACTTATTAATCATAACCTGGAAGTCTGTACCTTTTGACAATATTCACCTATTTTCCCCATCCCCCCCCCCTCCTCCGTCTACACCCTGTCTGTTCTCTGTGTATATGAGTTCTGGGGTTTTCTTTAGATTCCACATATAAGTGAGATCATACAGTGATCCAGTATTTGTCTTTCTCTGACTTGTCTCACCTAGCATAATGCCCTCGGGGTCCATCCATGTTCTCCCAAAACACAGATTTCCCTTCGTTTTTATGGTTGAATAATAATCTGTTGTATCCTTTCAGTTTGTTCATTTCTCTATCCTTATTTTCTTTATCCATTTAATCACCAAAGGACGTTTAGATTGTTTTCATGGCTTAGCCAGTGTAAATAACTCTGCAGTAATCTTGGGAGTACAGATACTGTTTGGGGATACCAATTCCCTTTCCTTTGGATGCATACCCGCAAGTGGAATTGCTGGGTTTGTACAGTTGTTTTATTTTGATTTCGGACAGGATACTCCACACTGTTCTCCCCCAGTGGCTGCACCACTTTATATTGCCATAGACAGTGTGCAGGATCCCCTTTTCTCTACATCCTCACCTCATCCTCTAGTCTTTTTGTTGGCAGCCATTCTAACCGGTGTGAGGGGTATCTCGTTTGGGTTTTATCTTTGCATTTGATGTGTATAGTGACGTTGAGTACCTTTTCATGCACCTGTTGGCCATTTGTGTGTCTTCTTTACGAAAAACAATGTCTATTCAATATAGATGCCAAAAATCTCAGCAGGATATTAGCAAACAAAATCTAACAATATCCTTAAAAATCATATACCATGATCAAATGGGACTTATTCCTGGGATGCAAGGGTGTTTTAATATTCACAAAACAATCAGTGTGATAGGTCATACGGCTAAGATACCTATTTTTAATCATATTGGGGGTTTTTTTGTTAGTTTTTTGTTTTGTTTTGTTTGCTATTGAGTTGTATGTGTCCTTTATATACTCTGGATAGAAACCCCTTATGATGGGTTATGATTTGCAAATATTTCCTTCCATTCTGTAGGTTGCCTTTTGCCTTTCATTTTTATTTTGATAGTTTCCTTTGCTGTACAGAAGCTCTTTAGTTCGATATAGTCTAGACTTATGCATTTTTGCCTCTGTGGCCTTTGCTTTTGGTGTCAAATCCAAAAAATATCATTGCTAGGACTGATGTCAGGAGCTCAGCTCCTATATTTTCTTCTTGGGAATCTATGGTTTTAGGTCTTAGGCTCATCTTTAATCCATTTTGAATTGATTTTTGTGTATAGTCTAATATAGAGGTTTGGTTTCATTCTTTTGTATGTGGCTGTCCAGTTGACAATACCATTTATTGAAGAGACATCCATCCTTCCCTGTTGTATATTCTTGGCTCCCTTGTTATAGAATAATTGGACATATGTATATAGGTTTATTTCTGGGTTCTTCTGCTACATTAGTATATGTGTCTGTCTTTATGCCATCACTATACTGCTTTGATTACTATAACTTTGTAATATTGTTTGAATTCATGGAGTATGATACCTCCAGTTTTGTCCTTATTTTCAAGATTGCTTTGGCTATTTGGGGTCTTTTGGGGTTCCACACAAATTTTACGATGTTTTGTTCTATTTCTGTGAAAAAAGACATTGGAATTTTGGTAGGAATTGAGTTGAATCTGTAGAATGCTTTGGGTAGTAAGGACACTTTAACAATAGTTTTAAGAAAAAAGGACATTTTAGCAATATTAATTCTTCCAACTTATGAGCATGGAATATATTTCCATTTATTTGAGTTCTAAATATCATAAAACCAAACTCGTCTCCTTGTCTTCAATCCCATTTCCCCAATTACTGCACTTGTGTCTTCCCTACTCCTGGCACTTTTGTATTTTATTATTTCCTTAATCAGAAAATTTGAGTAGTTGCAAGCTCTCCCCAAGATTAAAATAACCTTAACTTGCATTAAAGACCTTATATTTGGGCCTGAGCCAAAGTCACAAATTTATTGCTTAATACCCATCAAAAAGAATTTTCTAGTTAACTGGACCCACTGCTCTCTCCACCAACACTGCCCAATACCGATTCTCTGCCTGCACCAAAATTCAATCTCCAGATTAATCTTCCTAAAAATCAACTCCAATCAAGCCATTTTCCTACTCTGAAACACATTTTTACACTTTACTGCCTGGTGATATAATTACAGACTCTTCCCTTGGCAGCTCCATCCTGCTAACTCAGTAGTTCTGACTCATTTTTCTCATTCCCCACAGTTCACAGAGCAGTGCACTCCCATCCGTAATGTCTCACATTGCCTGCAGTGGTCTCCAAGGAACAAAGTAGTACACTCGGGAGGACATAACCAGTGTCTGATTGAAACACTTGTAACACGTATATAACCAGCACCTCCATGGTGCTTACTATGTACAGGTACTTTTGTGCTCATTTCAGGAGTATGAACTCATTGAATTCCTATGCAGTAGGAACTCATTCCAATTGCAGAGGAAGAAACTGAGGCACAGAAGGGTAAGCCATTCTTCTAGGGGCACGTGGTTAATCAACAGCAGATAGTCCATCTCAGCCCAGGTCTGTGGTCTATGCTCTTAATTCCATTGACATGATGGCTCTCTTCTTGGATTCCTGCCACCTACTACCTACCATCCCTTTCCCCAATATTGAAGGCTGAGAATTACTGAGCTCTCTGTCATTTTCATCAAAGTTTAAAAAAAAAAAAAAAAACACTCTGTTTTGAAAGTGGCTTGAATCAATCTGACCTCCAGTGACTGACTTCTTTGATCTGGACCACCTTTCTCAGTTGCCACTTGTGTTTTATTTACCATATACTATCTTTGTTGTCACCAAACTAGGTGATATGTGATATCACATCTTTCTAACTGGATTGAGAAACTTTCAAAACCAAACTCATAATGGAAGTTGCGAATTGCTCTTTGAATTTCGCAATTTTATTAACACTACCTTTAATCTAAGCTCAAAGTAACTTCGGTGTCCTCCCCTCTCCCTCTTGCTGAATCTATATCCACATACGATCCACTTCTGAGTTTTGATTCTTCATGCATCTCTGATGACACTCTTAGTCTTCTTCACCTTTTCTATCTATATAGTGGGAGATGCTGCTGCTACTAACTGGCCCATGGTAAGCAAGCGATACGTTGTTAGTAGTTATTACTGCTTGATGTTCTCACCAGCCTTTCCCCAACTATCAAGAGGTCTTGTATCTCATTTTCCAAACTCAAGTCTTTGACTCCATCTATTCATCTTAAATCCCGTTGCCAATGTAATTTATCCAAGGTACAGCCCCTGTCCTGCTCCTGTCTACCACACTTCCCTCCCCACCGTTGTGTGCTGAAATAAGAATTCACTGCTCAAAAAATCAACTCATCACTTTGACTTTTCCTTCTGACCTCATCTCCTATTATTCCACTGTGTATATTGTACCTTCTGAGCATATTAGATCAAAGGCTCCTCTCCTAAAAAGTTCTGTTTTTATATTTCACTCATGCCATTTATTTCACTAGTAGTGCTGTCCTCTACTCTTTCACCTTTACATCTTGATACATTCACAGTGTGTTATTTCTTATTGGGCTAGCTTGCTTTTTTTTAGACACAATAATTTGTTTAAATCTCTCAATTGGTCCTCTATTTAGCTACTTATCTTCTTTACTGGATTTGAAAATTCCTGAAGCCAGGAAATGGGCCTTACTCAGCTCAGTAATCCTGCAACATCAGCCGATATCTTACATGTAGTAGATCTTAAATGAATATACGTTGCACTGAAGCAACTGGTGACCTCCCCCTAATTATGTATAGAAAATATGAGTCATTGTAATAACACAGTCTAATCCATCACTTTTCAAATGACATAGACCAGAGGCTAGGATAAGTTAAGGAAAAGCCTTTTAAGTTCTGGGGCACAGGAAGGACATATTGAAATGGATTAAGTAGCCCCTTGTATCATCTTTAGAATTCCTCAAATCCTAACTTGGTATCTATCCGTATTTCTTACACAATTTGTCTCATTGTGTAGCAGTACTATCTTACATTTCTGAAGTTTAATCTCATTTCCTATAAAACCAGGATAATGTTGCCTAATGTGGCAGGATGGTTATGGGGATTCAAGGAAATACAGATCGTAATTAATGATATATTATTTCCAAAATAATTAACAATTGCATACTGTAGGTACTGAAAATGTGTTAAGTTTCTCTCTCCTGTCGCTGATGAACAAAGTCCACTTAATGGAAGGATCCTGTGATCTAGAACTGAAGTTTCCTGCCCTGGTGGACTGGACACAAAAGCAGAGTCTGGGAAGCAGTCTAGTTGGGGGGGGGGGGCAGCCACACATTGACCTCGAGGAGCAAAGAGGCTCTGAGATTGACCGCTGACAGCTTCTCGTTCTTTCATAAAATGAAAAGATTGGTAAATGTTAGCAGTATAAAACCCTTCCACGTCCTAGAATTCTATCTATGGGACTCAGAAGCTGATACTAAAATCCATTTTAGAAGAAATGGTCTTCTGACTGTGCATTTCACATTGTCCAGTGGCATCTCTATGAACCACCGAAATACGTCCCTCTGACTTTCCTCCCACCGCACCCTCTCCCATTGAGAACACCGCCCTAGGGACAACTGTGCCTGGAGACTGAGTAGAGCTGAGACTGTAGGCAGTGAACAAATTGGCCCTCGCCGGCTGGATGGGAAGACTGCAAAGCCTGGAAAGCAGGCAAGACCTGAAGAAAACAGCTCTGCCATTTTTATTCACCTACAGCCTCCAAGGCAGTCTTTGTCTTAGGAGAAGCTAGAAAAACACAAGTGATGAGCAAACATTGAACTGACAGAGACACAGCAGTAACAACACCACTGTTGGTTCCCATGGAGCATTGCAGAATCAGATTTGCTTGGGTTCAATGTTTTTGGTTTTGTTTTTTTTTTTTTGCCCCCTCATTTCTTATTACATTCTGAGTTTTCTTTTTCTAGTGTTTCTCTTGACTTTCTCCTTGCTGGGTAGCCTCCTTTCAACACTGTTTCCAGCATCAAGGCTGTTAAATATACGCTGTTAAACATTCTTAACCTGATGTAATTAAGGGAAGGAAGTCAGTCTGAATCAATGACAAGCTGGAGAAATAAGCAATTTTTAAGGAAATGAAGTTTTATTACTCTTAGGGATATACTGAAACTATTGAAAGCAGTAACGGAGCTACGGCACTTAGGGAATGGATGACTGCCTTAACTCCTACATAAGCACATATTGTAAATTTACTGTTTGAAATAAAATATGTGTTTTCCTTTTTTTTCTCTCTCTCTCTCTAAAGACCTCTCCTCCTTAAATAGACTAGCATTTATTTCTTTACAAATTGCTTAGCACACATTTTTTTTATTTGCACATTGCAGATATTGAGATATGAATGCAAATCTCAGTTGTTTAAAACTTGGTGCTAATGAGGTCAAGACCACACACTAAATCTCTCTATCTGCCAATGATCTCTATTGCGTGGCCTTAAGTATGAGAACAACAAGCTCTGGTCATAAGCGTTAGGGGAGAGGATGTGGATGAGTCCGTCCAACATGCCTCTACAGATTGGAAAATGGCTCTGTTTTCATCAGCTCTGCACGCGTGGTTAGTAGCTTCATCTTTCTTAATGAGTATTAGCTATCTTGGATTTTTAAAGATAATTTTAGCACCATCATTGTTTACTTCAATAATGTATTTATTTGATATCTCATCTGCTGTGTGGTAGTGTGACTTAAAATTAGATGAGCATTTTCTGCCTTTAGTGACATTTCCTGCATGTATATTTATATCCTGCTTGTTAAGGCTAATACTATGTGAGCTCATAGAATTGCATCTGAACTCCGAGGGGAAGAAAATAATGATCCATTTCATGAGATGAGTGATTTTTTTACAAACTTCTCATTTCAACTGAAAGAGTGTTCCCCCCTTGATTAAAATGTATTTCCCAATTAAATTAAAATGCAAATATAGACTGTCTGTGTTTATGGTTTTAAATAGAATTATTTAAAGAAGGTTTTAAATCAACCTGCTGTTAATATTTCATGCGGGAACTGTTGGTTTTATTGTTGGGCCAATATTGCCATGTTCCATTTTCAAGATTGCTTAAAGCGCTGTGAAAGCTTAATCATATTGCCCAGGTTTTATCAGCTTTTGGCCACTTTTCTCTAGAATGTTAAAAATGGACTTCTTTCCTATATACTTTGTAAGTTATGCCAGTGATGTTGGAGAAATATCAAGTCTAAAACTTAAGAACCTCTTGAAGCGGAGTCGTGAACAATTTACTGTTTGTTTTTAAAGAAATAGTTTATTACACAGAATTAGATCAACTCAAATTTAAGAGCATCATATTTTATAATTTATTATGAAATTAAAGATCTGGAAATGTACTTTAAGAAACCATTTGGCTCAGCCTTTCAATTTATATTATAAATATAAATTATCTGTATTAGAAATTACATCTAAAGATAGGGATTTAAAAAAAAATAAAGATAGGGATTTAATTATGATCCTGGTAGGATTCGTTTCAGCTTTTTTTTTTTTAAGATGTTCTATCATTTGTCAAACATATTAATTAAAATAGTTTTTAAACAATATTTTATAACTTGACCTTTTTTCTTTTTTCTCACTCTTAGTGATCTCAGTGAAAACCAAATTCAGGCAATTCCAAGGAAGGCTTTCCGTGGGGCAGTTGACATTAAAAATTTGTAAGTATTTTTTTTTCTAATCTATACTATTGTTTTCAAGTTATCTATTTTCGAAGTTAAATTTATATTGAATAATGTGTCAGAATAAAAAGTGAAAGGCCTATTTATCTTTAGGCTTGCTTAGGAGAGCTTGTAACATAAGTTTTAAATTGTTTTCACAAGGTATCTGGAGATATTCTCATGTAAAAGATGTCTTGAATCTGAAGTTGTTACCAAATTCATTCTTCAAACTTTGTTTTTAATCTTGTGAAATCTCAAGAAATGATTTGATTAAAAGGTATTCACATTGTATTTTTTTATTGTTCCTGTCAGCATATGTCAGTAAACTCCTTTTTCTGTTGTTATCGGTGTTTATTGAAAATGCAGAATATAAACTATTTTTTTTTTCTGGAAAGAGTAGATAACATTTTCTTGTTAGAGATGCCTGGAGCCTGGAGCTATAGCTTTTTTTTTTTTTTAAATCACGTTTAGATCACTGTTTTCATTACATGCCAAAAGTATGAGAATGAGAAAATTATGTCTTTCCCTTTGTGTGAATATTTTTCTTACGTATTTTCCCCTCATATCTTTATGAAAGAATATGTGTATAGCCCTCTCTAGAAGGAAAAAAAAGCACCAAGTAAAAGGAAACTGTGCTTCTAAATTTTCCCTTTATAAATCTAGTGTCTTGTGTAGAAGTGGTTTTTTTGCAAGTGCCTGTAGCTTTGAGGATACATATCAGATTTAAGATTTCAGTGACAATCCTAATTTTGTCAATGTATATCTTTATAAATTCTAAAATACAGCATAAGCCTTTGAAAATGTTTGTTTTTGATTGACTGCAAATGCTAGGACATAAAGTGTTGTGCTCAGCTTTGACATTAGTTTGGAATGTGGGGTGGGGGGTGCGGAAAGCCCTGTGTGCTGAGATTAACTATCAGGAATTCAATATTTCTTAGCTAGTGATAAACAGTGCAGGCACTTTTCAAGAATTAACTTATATTCAGCATTCTCCATGGTGGGATACAACACTATTTTTCCAGTAGGGAAAGGGAGACAGATGTTTCCTGTCATCAAAGAGGTTGACTGTTCATAGAGCTACAAGTTTTGGTCTCTGCATCTTCTCCTCAGTGTAAGTGATTTTTGTGTTAAATGTACACTTTCTGAATGTACAGGCAAAGAAAGAGAAATATAGACATCTAGATATAAGTGTGTTAAAATTCTGGCCCTAGGTTTTCATGAATATTTACATGTGAAGAGGATTTTATTTGCTTTCTTTTTATCTTCTCTTGCTACAGCTTGAGGAAGTCTTCAGGTAGATTTTGAGACATAAGGTGTTCAAAACTACTTTGGATACTATGTCTGGTTAGAACCATATAAAGATCCTAATACAGCCCCAACTTAAGTCGCCTGTATGTTACCTAAAATGATAGTCTTGGCTACAGTTGACCACCCTCTGGGAATGCCATTTGCAATCTTACAATAGTATTTTCTCTAAATCCTTAAAACAGGTGGTTTTTAATCTTCTTAGTAAAGATATTCAGGGAATCCACATCTATAAGTAACCCATCTTCCATATTTAGGGATACATTTGGGAATGAGATACCAGTCATGATGGGATTCCTCTTTATGTCCTCTTCATTTATCCTTAAAGATTGTAATTTTAGAAATTTAGAGATAAAAAGAAAAATGAGATGCTAGCCATTTTGTAATGAAGAAGGCAATATTGATTTCACAGTTTGAAAATATTTTTTTCCCCCACATGCATAATTTTCCCTCCTAATTTAAAGTCAGTTAATATGTATACGGTGGGATGAGTTTAGGACTGGAGTCTTGGAATCTTGCTACTTACTGGATTTGTAGACATGACAAGTCCATAAACTCCATTGAGTCTTAGTTTTGCTTCTGTAAAATGAATATGATAATTGCTTGGGTTTGACGTGGTTCTTCGGGAAAGAAGATAAATGAAAGGCCTTTTGGTAAATGCTATGAAACGGAGTGTATTATTTCATTCTCTACGTATGCACTAATCAACTGCTAGAAGCTAACTCTTGAAAAAGGTGTTGTAAAAAGATCAGAAAGTATAACATAAAGTAATTCACAATATTGGTCATGGGTAGGATAGATCCATGTGTGTAGGGATGCCCGGTGGCTCAGCGGCTGAGCGTCTGCCTTCAGCCCCGGGATCTGGGATCGAGTCCCAAATCGGGCTCCCTGCATGGAGCCTGCTTCTCCCTCTGCCTGTGTCTCTGTCTCTGTCTCTCTCTCTCTCTCAAATAAATAAATAATTTTTTTTAAATGATAGATCTTAGTGTACTATGGGTCAGTTAGACATGGGGCTAATAAAAAGGAAAAGCAAATATAGCAGAAAGCACTAAATATACACCAGACTCTGATTTATAAACAAGATATTATGTGCTCTCGGTGCACAGGAAAGAAAGAGATAAAAAATACTGCCTGAGGTCCTCAGGGGGGAATCGGTAGGAAAGAATTCCTGAAAGAGGATCTAAAGGAATCTTCAAGGATGTTGGTTATGTTTTTGCTGAGTCGCAACGGACAAGGGTAGACTGAGGAAGTTAGAATCTATCAAAGAAGCCGGGCAAAGTGAGAATTAATTCCTACTCTTCTCACTGCCTTCCATGTGACAGTGTCAAAGACCGTTAGAGCAATATTGAAATACCACAGTGTGTTTAGATGTTTTGTTTGTTTGTTTGTTAATTAGGCTCATAGCTACAGTTTCACAGAATTTTACAGCTAAAAGGCATGTTTCTGTAATTAAAACATACATAGCTCAAAAGACATTGTTAAAAAATAGTTTCTTGGGGCTTTGTATGAAGATCAGTTTTATCACTAAAGGTCAAGGAAGATGCCTGGTAAAATATGTTAAAACTGAGGGTAAATTCTAATTCGTATTGTTATTAAAGGTAACCATCAGTCACCAAGTAATAACTCGGTAAGAGCCCATAAATATTAATATTAACATTATTACTATTCAGCGTGGGAAGGAGAGGTGCAGTACTTTGTCCTATTTATCGTTCCGCTGCATGCATTTACAATGTGGATAATCCTGCATGGTGGATGGCTACTGTTCCAACTCATTCAGAGAATAAAAGAGGAAAAAAAAAAAAAGCTAGACAGAAGAAATATGTTCTTTAGCCGCATTACGGCGATATGACGATATTTTGTATAGAGCTGTCTAAATGCCCCGTCTGATGCACTGTAACAAGTTTATTGGATTTACCACATTCAGGCCTCATTCAGAGCAAATTCCAGTTATCAGAAGATTTCCACTGGAAGCACTTACCCTAATCTTGTGGATTGGGTAAATATGCTCAAGGCAGCATCTTGACAATATGAAACTGATGCTGTGAAAATTTTGCAAATTAGCAGATCCTATTCCTCTTCCACCAGGCAAACCACACGGAAACTATTCTAGGCAGATGGACATTTATCTTGCTCTTAAACATCTCCAGGGAGGAATTCCCATAACTTTTTTTGCTCATTGCTATTAATTTCTTAACTGGATAAAACCCTATCTTATTTTGTTATCTGATTTTCTCCAGCTGCAACTTAAACCATGTTCTTTTTC
Source organism: Canis aureus (assembly GCF_053574225.1). Lineage (NCBI taxonomy): Eukaryota > Metazoa > Chordata > Mammalia > Carnivora > Canidae > Canis > Canis aureus. Next base: position 90,016,734 of record NC_135612.1, on the reverse strand, counting down.
CTGACATTTTAGATGGTGAGATTGGTATTAAAATACCAACTAAATTATAATGTTTGTAATAGTCCCTGGCAGCACTTTTCCATAGTATTTACATCTGTTTTTAAATTCCCCAATCAAGTATGAATTAAAGTTTTGATACCATATTATTACCAACTGATACTTCACCAAAGTGACAATATTTATATGATTTTTCCTTATAAACTTTCTATATGTATTTTGTTTATTGAAACACTGATGCAGGAAAGCCTTGTTACCTCCTGATTAGATTTCGAAGGAAGACACGTTATATTATTTAAGCTATTTTGTTTATAAATATCTTTGAGGTATTTTCATCAAATGGATCAATTTAGGAGAATATTTAAATTAAGCCTTGCTTTATTGTCGAGACCCGTGAGCTCACTCTCTAAGCATACACCTTAGGGTATAAAAACTTTCCAAGTCTCATGTTTTTTGTTTTTTGTTTTTTAATGATAAAACATTCCTAGTTAGAGTTATCCCAAGATTTAAGCAAGAAACTGTACGGATATATGAACCTAAAAATTAAATTGATTGCTAGTTGCTATTCATATTACAGATACAGACTTTAACATGTTTTTAGTTTCATTAGTCAGCACGACACAAACACTTAACAGCAGTTAAATTCCAACATGCATTATTTTGGGTATACTTGTAAAGTAAATCACACCTGCTTTTTTCTTCTTTCATTTTGCAGTACATCCTCAAAATGTACTCTGTGTTCCAGTCAAACTGTAATGTTTATTGCTTTAATAAATAAATACATGTCTTTCTATTTGCTTGCATTATCCCACTTCCCTTAACCCTGTATCTGTTGAGTCATATCCACCTTTTCAAGGAAAACTGCCTCTTACTAAAAAAACAGGTTAGGGAAAATATTTATATTTTCCTTTTTTTGAAAAAAATTATTAAAATTCAATTTAGTTAACATATAGTGTATTCTTAGTTTTAGGGGTAGAATTCAGTGATTCGTCAGTTGCATATTAACAGCCAGTGCTCATTGCATGAAATACTCTCCTTAACACCCATCACCCAGTTACCCCGTCCCCCACCCCAGCCCCTCCAACAGTCCTCAGTTTGTTTCCTATAGTTAAGAGTCTCTTGGAGTTTGCCTCCCTCTCTGATTTCATCTTATTTTATTTTTCCTTTTTTAACACATTAATTTTTTTTAATATTTTTTAAATTTATTTATGATAGAGAGAGGCAGAGACACAGGCAGAGGGAGAAGCAGGCTCCATGCAGGGAGCCCGACAAAGGACTCGATCCCGGGACTCCAGGATCGCGCCCTGGGCCAAAGGCAGGCACCAAACTGCTAAGCCACCCAGGGATCCCCTTAACACATTAATTTTTATAGGCAAGGGTCAGGTTACAAGATGACTTTGTTTTCTTGGGGCAAATCATTGCAATATTTGGGAAACAAATACAAATGGCCATGACTTTTTAGGAAACAAATCACTCAGTTTGGGTGGCAATGATTATTGGCAATAAGATTTGGCAAATGGGAAAGACAGAGTTAATAATCTATATGTTGTCATGTACCTATTTATATTATTTAGAAATTTCATTTTTTTTCTGGAACTCTTTCATCTTCAATTTATTTTATTTTATTTTTTTAAATAAATTTTTATTTATTTATGATAGTCACACAGAGAGAGAGAGAGAGGCAGAGACTCAGGCAGAGGGAGAAGCAGGCTCCCTGCAGGGAGCCCGACATGGGACTCGATCCCAGGTCTCCAGGATCGTGCCCTGGGCCAAAGGCAGGCGCCAAACCGCTGCGCCACCCAGGGATCCTTTCAATTTATTTTATTGATGGATTCATTAAAACCCATGGATGGAATATCTGCCATTCTAGAGTAGGGACACAGAATTTTTATTTTTTACATTTCTCTAGTTTTAAATACCTCTCCACTGGATACTTCATAACAATAAGGGGACCAGTGTTGCTCACATATTATAGAATCCATCTGTAACAATTAGAAGAGTGTATTATGTATTTTTTAAATATAAGTATATATTTATATATTTTTCCATGCAAATGCAAGACTTATTTTTAGCTCCATCTTATAAGTTGTCCTATTTGCAACATATCTGCTATAATCAGCTGGTTTTCAGGTTATTGAATATCAGCTCATAATATTTCTTACCATACTTACATACTTGGTATATTATCATAAAAATAAAATTCACCGACATCAAATTTAAATTGTATCTTACTTAAATTGTATTTTAGTTTCCTCAGCTCCTTTTTTGGCGTGTTTTCAGTAAACCTGAGGCTGAAGAGACTTGATGGGGCGGGGGGGGGGAGTTGGTTTGTCACTCAGGGGGTCAGCTCTCTCCTGTGTGTTAGAGTAAATGCCAGAGGTCCTCAGTGGGATGTAGAACCTCCTGGACAATCCTCTTCATTGAGGTAGATAATAAGTGAACTGAAGTTTCATTTCAGTGGACGGAGCTCCTCTTCACGCCCAGAATGTTGTCTGTGGACCGTAGGGCTAAGGAACCAACGGAGCTCTGGGCTCTCCACAGAGGCCGGCGGCACCTCGGGAACTGTCCGTGGTCCTGTAACCTTCTGGTTTGTGCTCCCTGTATGACAGGCCAGCAGAATTGTCATAATCCCCAACAACTCTGATCAAGGTTGCTGCCAACGACCTCTCCAGCTGTTCATTTTGCTCTGTTGACGGGGTGCCTTGGCATTTTTCTTCAATGATGTCATTCTCTTACGTGAAAATGAATCGCTTTGACGCATCTTCATAAACTCTATCCAAAACACAAGACTCTGCAGTCAGATGCTCTAACTGAGCTCTAAACACAAGACTATCTGATTGAGTGATTGGGAATCCAGTTCCAATATGGATAAAATAAGAATCGGTGTGATCTTTCCATGGCCGCCATGTTGTCCTTGAGATAGAACAAATCTTTAGTTTTCTTGCTTCCCCTCCCTAGTCCGGGACAGACACACTTCACTCCCTCTGAACTATTACTGTGCTCTGCTAATTGGATTTTGATCTCCAGTCTATATTCTCATTAGATAATTTTAACATTGCAGACAGATTTGTTTTTATAAAGCATTGTTTTTGTTTGTTTGTTTTGTTTTGTTTTTTTATCCCCAGCTCTCCTGGGTTTGGGATCATTCAGCTTTTTAAAAACAACAACAACACTGTCTTGGCACTATGGCAAAGCCTTGGGGATAGCGCAGAATAGTGTCATGGTTTTATAGGTTCTGAAAAATATAGACTCTTTCCTGAGAAAACAGTGGCTTTTATTGGATAGCAAACTCTTTAGATTTTCTGACTAGTCCTAACTTTCTGACAGCCACTCAGGCTCCCAGCCCCCTCTCCCAGTGAGTCTGCACACAAGCTCTTTGCTCAAGCCATAAATAATGACCTCTCCCTTGCAGATATTCACTATGAACATTGTAGAACCTCTGCTCACAACGTTCTTGATTGGGTCTTTTTCCTCCATAGGGAATATCCACTTTTATTTTCTGTCTTTTTGGGTACTACCTGTTTTTTTAAGGTTCAGGTTTTTTTTTTTTCTTCCTCACACAAGACTACTTCAGCCTAGAATAATCGGTTACTTCCCTGACATTCAATAGCACTCTTTATGTGCTGACTTCTTTGAAATTTGGCCATCAGAGATTTTTTTTATTAAAGATTTTATTTATTCATGAGAGACACAGAGAGAGAGAGAGAGAGGCAGAGACACAGGCAGAGGGAGAAGTAGGCTCCCTGCAGGGAGCCCGATGTGGGACTCAATCTGGGACTTCAGGAACATGCCCTGGGCCAAAGGCAGGCACCAAACCGCTGAGCCACCCAGGGATCCCCCACCAGAGATTTAGCTGAAACTTTCATTTGCAGAATGAACAGCCCCTAAATTCCCAAACTATGGAGTGGAGGCTTCAGTAACACACAAATTTAAATTTGAATCAAGATTTCACTACATATATATTACCTACTTTGAATAAGTTATTAAACTTCGGTGAGCTGCAGAGTCTCCTCTGTAAAATCAGAATGATGATAACATTTACCTTTTCAAGTTATTGTGAGAAATAATGAGATAGCACATCTACGGACCCTGTCATTTGCTATGCATTCAATATATGTAAGCAATTGTTATTGTCAGCTTCATTTTCTACCACCTTTGATTAGTTTATAAGAGCTACTAGAATGTGAAGGGCTACTTAGTTGTTCCTCCATTTTCTGATAAGCTCTCTTAGAGCTTGCCTTTTGCAAGTGGATATGACTTTATACTATAGATACTATAGATACCATACTATATTATACTTTTATAGTATAGATTATTCCAATAAAAACTGTGAGATTCTTTATTCCTATGCAAAAAAAAAACAACCTACAAGTTTGCTTGAAAGATTGCAAAAGAACTAAATTCTAAAGAAATCATTTTTCATTCATCAGGATAGTCGTTACTTTGGTTATTTTATTCACTAATATCTGAGTTAGCACTGATGTGCTTTTATGCTGAGATTACATGACATGGTTGCTGAAACTTTGGCCTAGAATGTTCATTATATAGGTCAATTTATATTATTCTTATGTTCTCTATACATTATAATTTAAATCTTGTACTGCTTCTTAGAGTCATTATAGGCATAATATTTTCATATTTAGGCACTCCTATTGACACAATTTTATACACACGAAGGAAGAAATAGAACAGAGCATTCCTATATCCTTAACAACGTTTTTTTTTTTTTCTTTCCCATTTGATTTACATGGTTTATCAGGCTTCTTTCCAAGTGGCAAAATGTTGTTACTCCCTCCTATTGGTCCTAATCACTTTGATATATTATTTTAAGTCAACTAAACTTTTGGAGTTTGCCATTTACAGTAATATGAATATGAACTAAACTTCTATTTCTAGTACCTAAAACTCCCTGGAGAGCCAGAGCATTGTTATAATACTTTTGTTGAAATACTCAGAGACTCTCTCTGGCTTTACAGTCATTTTTAAGATTTTATTTATTTGCTTGTTTGAGAGGGAGAGAGAGAGAGAGAGCACAAGTGGGAAGAGAGGTAGAGAAGAAGGAAGAGGAAGAAGAGGAGAATCTGAGCTCAGACCCCAATGCTGGGTCGATCTCATGACCCTGAGAGTATGACCTGAACCTAAACCAAGAGTCGGACACTTAACTGACTGAGCCACCCAGGTCCACCTGCCTTTAAATTTATTAAAGACTTTTTATGTGCAGTATTGTTTCAAAATTAAGTAAATTTTATGGTGTTCTAATTCTTACAAAAAGAAAATCAGTAATTAAAATCTTATTACTTGGATGCTGCAGTGAAACATGAGTTTTCTATGGGTAAGGACAAAACTAAAATTAATACAGGGAGATGAGTTTTACATATGTAATTCAAACACAGTATGTATCCAAGTTTTAATAACCCAAAACAGGAAATCCCTGAAAAAAATGTAAAAAGTAACAAAATGCACTATCTCTGGTTATATTTCAAGATGCCACGTAAGCAAATGTTCAACCTTCTGTCATTTAATATGCCTGTTTCTAAAATTCATAGTTAGCAGCATTATATATTTTTCTCATACCTAGAATTAATCAGAATCTGAAACTAGGCTATGTCGTGTTTTGTGGTAAGAACATCAGATCAGCTTTAGGAACTTCATGAGTGCGAGGCACAGGGTAACACCTCTTGATAAAGAGATGCTGTGTTATCAAAGACGACATTCACCAGTACTAGGAAAAATTAAGCAGCCTGGTGTTATTCTAGAATAGAAGAGAAGTAGTGACCAATGCAAGAGAAGCATAGAGTGTTAATGCCGAAGACAGTTTGAAGGTTCCTGTTCTTTTCAGCATCGTCATTTTCATGAAATTGAAGATAAAGCCCTTGCTTCAGAACGCACACTTACAAACTAGGACATGAGGGGTCAGATAGAGATGGAATTTGAAATTCGAACAGAAACAGGAGATTTGAGGGAGGAAATCGGGAGAGAAGCCACACACGTCTGTGCTAGGATAGATCCGCTGAAGGTCCGAAAGAAATCACGAATAATACTATCTATGCCATTCTTTCTCTCCAGAAAATACGAAAAGTGCTAGCCTGCTTTCCCGTGGGATGTGACCCCGGTGCCAGGACAGGATCCTGAAGCTGTCCCCAATGTATCTAAACGTCCTTATTATCCAAAGATCAACAAATTGATCCTATATTTGGCTGAATAATTGTAATACTGCTTTTTGGAGAAGTGAAAAAAAAAAAAAACAAAACAAAACAACTCTCCTCTTACTAATGCCTTAATTCAGAATAATTTCATTGCACGATTGGAAATCACATCGAAACAAAATCGGCCTGTCACTAAATGCATGGCTGAGAACAGATCCCTTCCTTTTACAGAAAGCAGAAGTGCCGGGCTTTGAAAGGTGGTAGAGAAGAAAGTGAACTGGAGGATCCCTGAAAGAAAGCGTGCTCTTGCATGGCTTTGACACTCGTTATCTCGAACCATATACAAACCAGTGGAAGTTTGTGCAGAGAGGTTTTCTCAGGAGCAGTCAAAGCCGGCGCAAGTTTGCGTCGACATTCCTTTCGATAGAACGAAATCTAGCAGTCCATGAAAAAATCATTCGTGTTGATTGGCCTTTCATACGAATAACGTTTTCATGCGGTACCTTCGTGCTCAGAAGGTGCATGGCCTGAGACATGACGGCATTCAGAAAACTTCCAAGGACAACTTTGGTCCCACGAGAGCCGAATATTCTTAATACTTTGGGATGAAGAAGGACTTAGGTTTCTGCTAAGAATCAGAAGAAGCGTGTCACCATGAGCCATGTTGCACAGGGGTGAAAGCAACAAAGTTTTCAGCAGCGTCTCAACTTCTGGTGGTATAGGGGAAATAATCTGCTTTTCAGTCCCTGTAGAACAAGATTTGCTTGAGTGCTTTCTGGCATGCAAGGGCTTCCCCTTTGTGTATAGTATGCATGATTTAAAAGAAGCAGTGTCAGCACTGATTTATACATTGACAGCTAAGGATAATAAGATATGGGCAAACATACAGCTCACCCTTTTACAGATTAACCTGGAGACTGCATTAGGCAAATTTGATAGCATTAAAAGATTTTGCCAATTTGTCTGGAAACAATTTCTCTTTTGTAGTGTGTCAAGGGTAACACTTCATGCCATTGTACTAATTTAAATGGCTTTGATAAATCGTTCAAGAGGTTAGAGAATAGCGGTGTAGATATATATTTAGCACTTTAAAATAAAAAGGCTGTTAACTTAATTGTTAAATGAATTTAATCTGTAAAAATCAAAAGTGCTCAAGAATGAAAGTGTTTTCTTGGAACTGCAGCAGCCATATTACATCATGAAATTTTAAAAGTCTTCTTAGAAAATAAAATTATCCTTCTGCATTACTTCCTAATAAGTAGAAATGCTTTCAGCTATTACAGGAGCATGGAAGGTACCTATTATTTGGGGAAAGCCTTAGTTTATAAAAGCAATAAAACGGTATCTTCTCCAGAGTTGGCCTTTTTTTTTTATGTTGCGTGTCCTAGATTGTACCATTTGCATGATCAAGGTAGTCTCGTGTCCCCCGGAGACCTTCTTAAAAATGAGATGTATATTTCATGAGACATTCTCTATGTACATAATTTCTAAAGTAAGGAATTTGAAAAGGCCCCTCTGAAAGTCACTGGATTAAATCATTGCACCTTTATTCAGTAGCCCTGTGAGAGAAACAGCTATTGTACGAGAATGTTTAAACAATTCTTTAAGAACCCACCTCAAATATGAATCAGCCCTTCTGCTGAGTCCCGCACTTGAAAGGAGGACGAGATCCATTTGTATTATGATCATAGTCTTAGCCCGGCACATCTGCATTCCCTCCCAGTGCGCGGAGAACTGACAACTCACCTGACCATTTCATCAAACGTTTTGTTTCTGTCTCAAGTGAAGCATTAAAATACTGTTTCTTTACTGGAATAATAATATCGCTAAGCATCGAGCTGCTAGATTTAAACAACCACCGTTTATTTGTTAAAAAGAAATTTAAAAGGACATAAAGATAGGGCAGGTAGGGCTTAGTACTTAGCTGTTCATTTCAAATAAATGCCTTAGCTTGGATGAAGGAGATTTTAATTCCCAAAGCGCAAGTGGCAGGAGAAAGCTGACTTAACCAAGTTTGGAGTGACTTTGTTTTTTTCATCTTTGAATGATAAACAAATGAGTGCTCAAACTACAAGAAAGGTTCGTGTGTTTGCCTTCTGTATTATTTAGAAGGAACTGATAAGGCTTTAAACTTTTTACCGTAGATGCGTGTGGTGTTTTAATGATGTTGCTGCAGTATTGTGTCCTTAGTGTTGTCAGCTAAAATCAGCATCTTTGAGAAAAGAAAAAAAAAATTGTTAATTTCTTAACACTTTATAAACTTATTTTCCGGAAATTTGCGGAGCTCCTCAAACTGAAGTGTATGCCATATTTACAGTGCAGATAATTTGCACATAATGACAAACGGTGCGAGTCACGGAAATGGTGAAGCTTAATGTAGACAACGGCTCGCTTTCTAAAGTGCGTTCCTGGTTGGGAATAGCAGGGACATATGTGGGGCCTCATTTCTCTTGCGATTGGGAGTTCTCGAAGGAAAACTGCTTTTAAAAGAAGAAAACCTAAAAGTAGCGTCGCTCTTTCTTGCCAAGGATAGTGAAATTAACATGCAGCTGGGCTTCTCTGATAAATGGATCCTGTTAGGTCACTGAGGGGGTGCATGTGACATTAAGTGATTTACAGTCCTTTACCTTAATGAAATTGTTTCAGCAAGATGACGCTGAAAGCTCTTAATGGATAGCTTTTCTTGATGTAATGAAATTGCATTCCTATGGCATTTAATATAAGGTGCAGTTATTATTTACTGGAGCTTTCCAAGGGCTGCTCTGTGCACAGACAGTTCAGAACAAAAAGAGATTTCAGTAGCGGCATCGGGACCAGAATGGCTTGTGACATTCTTAAGCAGATGAGTGCGTTTGTGGAGAGCATTTCAGTTAGCACAGCCGGGCTTCCTAGACCCTTCAGGAGACTCCCTTCACCCAACCCCGCTAGTCTTCGGCCTTTTACGTATATTCTTCTAATCTATTTACAGGCAACTGGATTACAACCAGATCAGCTGTATTGAAGATGGGGCATTTAGAGCTCTGCGGGACCTGGAAGTGCTGTAAGTACTGCTTGTCTCTCCTACTCTTCCGAATGAGAGCTTTGTGTCTGGGGAGTGCTAATGTGGGAGCTTCGCAGCCAGCTCCAAACCTTGTGTCAAAATGGTCTCTGATTAAAAGTACTTAAATGACTCCTGGGGAAGACACAGAAGAGTTGAAATGTGTGTGCACACCACCGTCCGTCTCCTGCCTGTATGGGTCGGTAAAAATGTCTATACAAGGAGGACATCCAGATGCTCGCAATACTGTCCTTTAAGTGTTTCTCCTTAGAACAAAATATTCGCAGTTGCAGGTTTTGTGAGAATTCCTGGAATTGCCAAATATTAAGGTAAAATCAGTCAGGAAAGTGACAACAGAAATTAAACCTCTTAGTCGCTGGTAAGTTGCAAGATTTTGTAGTTGCCATGCAATGGAAAGATGCCTTCTCATTTCAAGATGTCATTTTTAACCAGATAACATCATTTTTTGAAAGGTGATTTTGAGATCTCTCTAATTTTAGTAAGCTGCCCATCGGGTCCATTTTAAAGTCTTCACTACTGACTTAGTAAAGCACAACACGGAGATCTGAATTATGATTGGCATCCCCTCCCTTTCCTTGCTGGGTAGACATGGCTGACAAAATGGGTTAGAGGCAACCAAGTAATCTCTATAGACCTTTGACTTGCTAAAATGATTTTAATGAAATCATTGTGCTGAAAAAATAATCTTAAAGTAGAGTTACTAAAGTGGTTGAAGTCGCCAGTACATTTCTAGAACTTTTTTTTTCCCAGAGATTCACAAGTCTAGCTTTTAAAATAGATTTGCAGATTTCTCCCCCAAATAAAATATTTTTTCTCTGCTACAATTCATCCCTGACTAAATTTATTCAGAAATCCAAAATGGAATTAAACAGGAAGAGGTTTTGAATTTTTAAACCATGTGGTAAAAGTTATCTAAGAATCATGAAATCCTCTTGAAAAAAAAAATAAAGATCCCATTACTTTATAAATTGAGGAACAGAATGTAATTCTGAAAAAAAAAGTTTGATGTTTCAACAAAATGGCTTATTTTAGCAACATTTTTTGTATGATTTTGATTTTAATTGCAAGTAAATGCATAGAATTTCCAGCTGCATCATGTGTAAAGTTACTGCTTGTGTTTAAGGACTTAACACAAGTATTAGTTGATTGAGATAAACTGTTATAAGAATATATACTGTCCCCATAGAAGTCACCTTTATTTCTGTTGATAACCGTCTTTTTCTGTAGGAAAAACAAAATGCTTGTCATAGTTATAAAGCCACTTTTTATTTATGTTCCAGACCCATTAATAAACAAAGCTCACTGCCGCTGTTTCCGAGTCAGAATAATGAGGATACAACTATGACTTCATGATAGTAGTCTGATGTCAAAACCATGGTCAATCTCATAAACTTGGTATATGAAGAGATTGCCATAAGGTCTTATTTCATTGAATGTTGCTGATCAAGCAAAAAATGTGTTACTAAGTCAATGCTTCTAACTGACACCAAAAATTTTATGGAAAATTTGATGACTATTTTGGATGGATTAAAATCCCTTGAAGTATTTTGTTATTAATTAAAAGAGCTTATTTATTAGATATAAAATAATTCACATACCCAATATGTTAAGTATATACTGAGCACATGTACGTGTGTGTAAATATATATATAATAGACAGAAAAAAAAAGATACACGTACATAATACCTGCTCTGTGCCAAGCGCTGTGCTGGGCATTGAGAACACTTTACCCGCAAACGCAATAACTATTCATTTGATTCATTTGCTTATTTGTTATAAAGTAATATCACTGTTTTTAGAAGAGTAAGTTCATTAAAATGCAGTCACCTCATCCATTGTTTGTCATGTTGGCAAAATATTTAAAAGGTGACTTTAGCAAGACCTGCTAACTTGAAACACCCCAAAGAGTGAAAGATGTCATCTGCGTCATGGAGTTAAAATCAAAATTCAGTGTTGGGAATTCCTTTGAGGACCTTTACATCTAGGTTTCGAAGAGATATATGATGGTGAGAGTTTGCTAAAAAAGAAATAATTAAAATTAGTATGTGATACAAGAAAATGTGAATATTTTGAAATGACTTAAAAAGTTTGTATTAAAATCTGATAAAGTCAAGCAGACATTCTTTTAATACGTGTTAATGTTTAAAATCCTCGTAGTTCATTCAGCCTTTAGAGAAATTAATTGAAGAAAAATTTAAGACTAATTGGATAAAGAACTCAAAAGATTGGAATTTTACTGTCAAGTAAATCAGAAGTTCTTCAATTGTAAACATTCAGTTGGGGGGCTTTTTTTATAGAAGGTTCTAGAAAGAAAGTTGTCTATTTTGCTTATTTTTACCAGGTGTGACTCTTCACAGTATATCTTCTTATGTAGGAGTAATGAAGGATTAATTAATTTACAAATCACCTTAAACTTCAGAGTCCCAATGTGTTAGTTTTTTTTTTTAATCTAGTTCCATGAGCCATTTATGAATATATGATTATACTGAGGCAAAACAGGGAGAAGATGGAAGTACTCATCCTGGGCCACTGATGAAAATTTGTTGAATTAAGATATATATTAGGGTTAAGAGAGTAACCAAAGTTTAAGAAGGAAAAGTCCAGGTAAATGAAATCAAGGGGAAGCCAGTTCATCACTTGTATGTTCATGCCAACCTAGATTTCTGATTGACATGATTCAGAAATGTCTATTTAAAAATCTTTAAAAAGTTTATTTTTTTAATATGAGGATATCATCTCAAAAATCACATTGGAAACTAAATCTAGGTCAGTGTTCTCCGTTTCTTTGGACAGCAGATTAGGAAATGAAATATATCCTTAAGTTGCCAGTTTTATATGTATTTTTTTTCTTTTTTCAGAAAATAAGCGTAGTTTTATTTAATTGAGATACGGAGATTCGTATCCATAAAATTTCAGACTCTCTGCTGAATACTGTGCTGAGCACTAAGGGAATAAGAAAGGAGTAAGTGAAGATCTAAGTCTGGGAGGGCCTACGTGATTACCAAGACTAACATTTTGTATTTACACATAAAGATCCTTTGTACAAGAATATATTCTCAAAAAAAAAAAAAATATATATATATATATATTCTCATTAGAGAAAATCTTGAGGTTGAACATAGAAATGCACTTTCATATAGGAGAAAGTGTTCACAAATGAAGTACGGTAGATAAGTTTGCGTTGTTTCAGAGTAGGAATCGATCACGGTCATGACATATACATGTCTCCATAAGTAATTAGCACATAATCTATTATTTATTTTAAAATAACTTAATTTCATTGGTTCCACATATTGCTCCATTACCAGGCATCCATATCGATACTGTTTCGCCAGCAGCAGTTCTGAATAAAAATACTAAGATGATATATTTCTTCAGTTGTGTTATGCAGGGTAACATTTGGAGAAAAGGGTCCAAACTTAGAGCCACCCGTTTCATCATTCAATGAAAACTCTCTTTTGTGTGGAATCATAAGAAAATCAACGCGTGTCTCCTGCACGTGAATCACTTTTGAAACATGTGTGATCCCTACAGTCACATTTCAGTGCGTTATGTCCTCGAAAGATTTTAGCCGTGTAAAGTCCGCGTAGATTTTGAGGGTGGGAAAGGGGTCATTTGAAAGCAAATCCCTTTGAGAAGTGAAACCTGTCAGTTCAGACACCAGGATACATGTTAATGGTGTTGGAAAAAAAAAACCCTCTCGTTCCACTTGAGTCCAGACGAGCGCTGCGGCTGTCAGAGAACGGGAACCAAGCAATGCAGCGCTTTCGGGTCCTGCACAAGCCGGGGGGCTTCTCATGCAACTTCCATCTCTTGGATTCGTTCTTCCGTCATTGGGCGGCGAAGCTGGGGAGGGAAGGAAGCGAGCGTGTGGAGGTCTGTGCTGCGCCCCCTTGGCAGGTGCCCCCGAGCCCCCGGCGCCGCGCTGACCGCGGCCTCCAGCTCCGCACGCGGCCCCACGCGCGCTCGGCGCCCGGACTCCGAACCGCCTGAGCTGGCGGCCAGTGTCTAGACTTGGGAGGCCCCGCTGTGGCCCCGGCACCCCCCCGGCCCCCCTCGGCCTCCCGGCTCCCGCCGCAGGGCCTCTCCCGCTGTCCTCCCCGCGCTGGCACAGCCCCGCCCTGGGGTGGCCCTCTTCGCCCTCTCTCCTCCCGGCCAGACTCCCCCGAAGGGAGGGAGGAAGAAACTCTCCCCTTAGTCTTACTACGCTAAGTCTTCATGACGTGCGTACTCCCCTCCGCAGTGGGGCTGTCGGCTATTTTAAGGCAGGTTTCCGACCAGTCCGGGTTGCCATCAAACTGAGAGCCGTTTAGGAAACACTAGACGACTGAATGGGGGGGGGGGGAGTGGTGGTGGTGGGAGTGGGGATGGTGGTAGGGGTGGTAGTAGGAGAAATAGCTCATGGGTAGTGGTGGATGGTGGGGATGATGGTGGTGGTGGTGGTGGTGGGGGTGATGGGGGTGGTGGTGGGGATGCTGGTGGGGATGGTGGTGGTAGTGGTGGTGGTAGTAGTGGTAGTGTGGGGTCAGGGTCGGGGTGGGGGTGGTAGGAGAAACAGCCGTGTTAATACAGCAGACGAGGCCTGTGTTGGGGGAAAGTGGGAGCAACTTGAACCAGGCAAGAATCAGGCTCATTTTCACCGGCTGCCCTGACGCCCCATCCTCCGGGCCCAGCGCCGAGAAGCCACGATCACGAGCCACAGCAGTGGCACACGGCAGGATATGGGCCCCCGACGTAAAGCTGTCAGAAGGGGGTGAGCTTTTCATGAACCACTGCGGCCTGGCGCTGTGCCCGATCCGGGGCGAGTACCAGCCGCGGGGGCCTCCCGCGCCCTCCCACGCCTCGCAGCCCCTCAGCGCCCGGGGCCCCGGGAGAGCGTGATGAGCAGGACTCCTCTGTTCCAGGACCCGACAAAACCGCTTCTGAGCCACTGCTGTGAAATTTCAGCAGGAGACTTCCAGGGTGCGTCCATCTGTCATGCCCCCAGCTGCACACGGGGCCCTGGAAGGAACTGTGGCCGCCCCGTTTTCAGTGACTGTTGACGGTCTCGTGCTAATTCCTCAAGGGGTGTCCTGAAGACCCGCATAAAGCAGCATGTGAATAGCCAAAACTATTATGGCTTAAGACCTAACTCTGCCATAAATATTTGATAAAGCCGAATGCATAGTAATATGTTAAAGCATAACGTCTCTTTCTCGTCTTGCTTATGATACAGGACGCTCTTTATGCCGTCTCCACCAGGCAGGTGCTCTCTCTAGGATTATAGAGCATAATCAGTGAATTTTCATTATCTAAAATGTCTAACTTTTTTTTTTTTTTTTTATCCTACAGCACTCTCAACAATAACAACATTACTAGACTTTCTGTGGCAAGTTTCAACCATATGCCTAAACTTAGGACTTTGTAAGTATATGGGACTTATATACTTTATACTTAGGACTATATTTATAAAGGTCAATTTAATCAATTAAGGCTTCCCCTAACGTACTATTTTTAGTAAACAAAGAACAGGATCGCGAGTTCGTTATGAGATGAAAACACCACTTTTTTAAAAAGTGCTACATACATGATATTGGAGTAAATGAACTATTATTCTGAAAACCTGAACGCTTCCCTTTAAATGATATGCATGATGGGAATTTGGGGAGGAGGGACGTTTACTTTGAGCTATTGTTGGAGGTCACATTTCATTAAGAAATGTAAGGCTCCTTGATTGGCTGTCAGAAATGATAAATGGTAAATCTTTATGATTTTATTACTGTACAGCCAGCAGACCTAATAAAGCTAAACTGGCTCTCCTACATTCTTTGTAATGTAAAATTACAACATCACCCTTTTAGTCCTTCTGTAACTAAGGTCGTGGCAACATTTATATTTAGAAATACCTTTCCAGGAGGTAAACATTAAAATGTTTTAGGTGAATATACACCTGATCTCAAACTCTTTGCTACAGCTAATGTGTATTTTTTTTCCTCTCGGGGGAAAACTTAATCCTTAAAGCCCAGGGTGGGGACAGTTCGTTAAAGCATTTTCAGAGATAAATCTCATTTGAACTGGGTTTGGGATCACCTTGACCTCGAAACTACGTTACATACAACATGCGGGAAATGGTGGGAAACATAAGCGAAGCATTGAATTTCTTGATAAAAAAAAATAATAATGTGTTTTTCAGTAGATTATGTGTGTATATATTAACTGGGTTTTCAAAATAATTTTCAGTTTACAATGGTTTATCACTGGAAATCTATGACATTGCAGTTTTCTCTTGAATGAAATCATTTGAATTGCCAGTTTTTTAATGAAGTAGGTGATACGATTCTAAATGCCCCCCCCTTTTTTTTTGATCACTAAAATATGGTGATCTATGTATGATACAATACGTCATTACTGTTTCCTTGGAATTTGATTTAACAAAATAGAGGAGTTCTGAAAGTATGCAGATATAGCTAACATCATATCTGCATTAATGTTAGTTATGAACTGACTAGCTTTCATCAAAAATAGGAGCATGGCTATTAAAAATTTCATTTTCTAAAAAAAAAAAAAGAAGAAGAAGAAGAATTTCGTTTTCTTGGAGTGCCTAAATCTGACCAAATGAACATACCAATTCACTCAGACTATTTGGTGAAGGTAGTTTCTTAATCATGAACTTCAGCTAATTTTTTAAAAAAGCAAAGTGAGCGAGCTGTTACGTGGCAAAGAAATGAGACTGCAGAAACATCGATCATCTGCATTTTTGATGGTGTGCCTTATTTCCATATAGAAATCCATTGTAGTTCGTCTTGCTAACCAGGTTTTTAAAGTTTTGTGTTCTTTTCTCATTTCAAATTCGCTCACACCTTATTGAGTCATTGTAACGTGCTTGGTTTATGGTTTGGTTTATGAAAATATTTCTAGAACGATGAGGTGGAGCGTGCGGTGTGGCTTCCAAAGGATGCCACTCTGACTTCCAAGCAAACTGAGCTGGAGGTCACCCAGCTTTCGCAAAATGTAGCTTTTTGTCCTGCGGCACGCCGTCTAAGTTTTGATGCAAGACCGTCTGTTCCATACCTACAGGCTCAAGGAGAATGTAAAGCAGTCGTCTAACTTGAAATTCCCTTGCTTTGGTTGTTTCATTATTCTATATTATCACTGCTACTTAAAAATTCCATTTTTATGGTCCAATTATCTTTCTGGACTGAGTTCCATGTTTTAATATCCATTACTGTTATTGGGTTAGAATTGAACACATCAGCTAAAAAGGACTAAAATGGTATTACTGTGTCACGGATGATTCTGGAAATGATGCTTTGATTTATAGCTTAGGATGTCCTTTTCTTTAGTTTGAGAAAACATAAAAGCCAATTTGAAGTCATTTACCTAATTTAGTGGATACATTTGTCTGATATTTTATTAATGGAAAAGTGCTATTTGCCACTTGGAATGGATCCATGCTCTGGTGTGGATCCCTGCCAACACAGAGAGGGGGGCTCACTTAATTCCTTCACTCCCGGCCGTTTATGTCTTTTCATTTCAGTTCCTGCTCTTTGAGGATGGGGTCCCAAGAGCCAAAAGCAGCTAATCCCTTTTTCTGCTATTAAACAAAAAGAAGGAAATCAGAATAGGGACGTGAAAGAAGTGTTTTAGATTGAATTATTATTCTCTCTTATTCAGCAAAAAAACAGGAGTGACCTGCTAAAAAGATTTTGCAAGCACTTCCTACAGAAACTAACAACGGCAGGGCGAACTGATAATTCCTCCTGGGAGCCCCGACTTTTACTAACGTGCCCCCGCCCATTCCCTGCCCCTTACCTCCCCATTCCCCCAGCCAGCCCCGTTGGCTGTCAGTGTACTGGGACCGCAGAGCCATTTGCCTTGGACAAATCTGTTTCTCTCTGCCCTTTTGAGCGAACACAGGAAAACCATTTTTATGGTTGGGCTCAAGCTCCTGCGAGTTTGCTTAGCTCAGAGGTAAAGGAAGAGAAACGTGATTCTGTGGCTGTAAACGAGTTCAGTTTTTAGAAAACTCATTCGATCGGGACTTCCTAAGTCTTGTCTACGAGCATGTTAAGTAGTAAAGTTATGTATTATTGGTCCATTTTTCAGTTTTGAAAGTAACTATTTACTGTTGTTGTTTTTTTTTTTTTTTTTTTTTTTTTGCTTTCAATTTGTCTTTTTCTTCTCCAGTCGGCTGCATTCAAACAATCTGTATTGCGACTGCCACCTGGCCTGGCTTTCCGACTGGCTGCGCCAAAGGCCCCGGGTTGGTCTCTACACTCAGTGTATGGGCCCATCCCACCTGAGGGGTCATAACGTAGCCGAGGTTCAAAAACGCGAATTTGTCTGCAGTGGTAAGGGAGAAAGAACCTTTCTGTTGTCCTATTATCTTATGCTACTTTGTCGGTGAGCTGCGAAGAATGCATGCTTTAAAAGTTTCCGTGTTGCTCACTTACATGTGCAATTGCGCACTCATCATCCCTTGGAAATCCTCGGTTTTAGCGATGCTGATAATAGGTTCTAAGACGTTTGTGCATGATTGGCAATTACAGGTTCCTTGTCCTGATGTTATGATGAAAGATTTCTCAATTTTCACTCCTGTAGATATATGGGAAACGCCTAGATTTTAGTTCTGTTCGCTACTTATTTTCCCGTTAGGTAATAATTTATATCTACGTTTTTGCCAACAATTGGAAATATGGTTAATGCTGGGTCCCTGCTGGGACGTTTAAAAAAGTAGCCCAACAATAGTTGCAGAGTGACAAAGCACTTTTCACGAATACTAGTGGTTCACTTCTACTTCTAAGAGATGAATGACTAGCTTTAGTGATGAAAATCTGGAAACAAAAACAAGGTGCGGACTATGTAAAATATTAGTAAGTCACATTCACTTAGTGCTTTCTATATGTTTGAGTGCCAATCTAGGTATTTCATATATATTTCTTCAATTATATATATACTTCAATTTTATATATATATATATATATATACACACACACTATTATA
The DNA here is from genome assembly GCF_053574225.1 of Canis aureus. Classification (NCBI taxonomy): domain Eukaryota; kingdom Metazoa; phylum Chordata; class Mammalia; order Carnivora; family Canidae; genus Canis; species Canis aureus. The sequence goes on along the minus strand of NC_135612.1, from coordinate 89,998,550 downwards.
CTTGTAATATATATATATTTCTATATATATATACTTCATTTTACCTCCCTCATGACAACTCTAGTGAAATGTAATATCTTTATATTAGAGATACAAATGCAGAAAAAGAAAAAAAAATAAATGCAGAAAAAGAATACTAAGTAGCCTGGTGCAGGATCACATAGCTGAGTCCAAGGACCTCAAGCTAGGCAGTCTGATTACCGACTCATATATATTGATATTTATGCTTGTATTTATTTATAAAATGACTTGTCAATAGTATCTGATACACATTAACCCGTATCTTATTTTATAAATAGAGGGCTGGTTCTGCTTCAGAAGTATCTGTTCAAAATACAATAATACAAAATTTCTAAATAATATATAATGCCTCACAAACAGTTCCTTCGAGGAGGAACAGAAAGTATTAGCATAGGATTTGGATTTATTGTTATCTTTTAGAACTTTCTGTGTATTTTTCCACACTTTTTATAACCCAGACAAAAGTTTCTTAAAATGTCATGGAATGTTCTCGTTAGGCCTGATTGCTTTTTAAAAAAATTAAATAATGAAATGACTAACCGTTCGTTACTAACCACTTTTTTCTCTCTTCGCTTTTCCCTTCCTGTTTTCTAGATGAGGAAGAAGGCAAGTTCACGTTTCTTTTTTAGACTGAGATTTATTATTATTATTATTTTGTAAACTCTGAGAGCTTGTTCAGAGGGCTTGGGTTAGTAGGGAGCCTGCAGCCTCTCCCTGGGGCACACGACCGCTCAGGCCCTCCCGCTGCAGATCAGAGAAGGTCGGCCCTGCCCTGCTAGCAGATGTGTGCAGATGCCCATTCACACAACACGGCCGACATTCTGTTGCTCATCATTCCAACAGTGAACTCGCATTTCAAAACTGTTTTGTTTCCAAATACTGAGTAGTGAAAATACACGTCTGCAGGTAACCACTCACGCTAAAAGCTGTAGGCCACGCGATGCCAAATGAGAGAACTATCTAGATTAACAATTATGGAATGGCATGTTACCACTTCTTACAATAACTTCAGAGGAAGTGCAGGCCTTCTCAAGACATCAAACTTGATGAGATTTAATTTTCCACACATTTACCGATGCATGATTACTTATTGAGAATCAACACTTACATCTTCTAAGAGGAAAATGTTACTGTTTTCCTTTCTTTTTTTTTTTTTTTTTGAAGGAAAGTAAGTTATGCCACCTGACTTTAATAAAGACCAAACTTTATTTAAGCTTAACAGAAATGAAATGTAGGTTAGTCTGAAACTGCTGCTTTTTTTTTTTTTTTTTTTTTTTTTAACTCAGAATAGTTTGTAATCAAATTCCAGTTTCAGGTCTGAGTTTAGCCTTTCTCAACAATTATTTCAAGTCTGAAAAATTATCATTTTCATAATTCTAAGAATCTCATTTGCTTTATCTGAGTGTTGACCCAGAGCCATAAATGCATGCTTCCTAAAATATATCTTAGAAAAATGGAAGACTGATTTTATGCTCAGGTATTTAGAGAAATTTATTTCTGTTAAATATCATGCTTTGTTGTTTGAGATTAAGCTCATGTGTTTCACAATTAGCAATTGCAGGAGGGTAAATACCATTGCTGTTTGTTTCTCTTGCAGGCCACCAGTCCTTCATGGCTCCTTCTTGCAGCGTCCTGCATTGTCCAGCCGCTTGTACCTGTAGCAACAATATCGTAGACTGTCGTGGGAAAGGTCTCACTGAGATCCCCACGAACCTGCCAGAGACCATCACAGAAATGTAGGTGCCCTGAAATTTCCTCTCATCTCTCCACCTCCACAGTGACCCAAACCATGACTTCCTCTAGAGATTCTGGGTTTATTGAAGGCAAATGGGATCGATTACTTTAGACAAATACTCCTTTCAGAGTTCTGTTGGGCCTGGCTCTGATTCAGGAGACATCTCGTTGGAGGGGCCAGGATTTCTCTTTCTTTAATGTAGATAGATTGCAAAGGAATGCATTTGAAGGATACATAGTATTCCCTTTGCTTGGGAAGGTCTTATTAGGTTAATCGGGAAAAGTAAGCAGTTGTTCATAGTCTGACCATTTGGGTCTGTAGATCTGCTCCTCCTGCCCATGTCTAGCTTGCAGTGAGGAAGCAATAGAAGGATCAAACTGGGGGAATAAATCATAGAAACAGTGTAACTAGATGATGTTCTCCCTCCTCAAGAGCTCATGTCTTAAAATGCAGTTTCACTATTTTGTTTGCACTTCTGTATGGTCTATCACAAAATATTAAAAAAAAAAAAGGATAAAATCATCAAGTCAGCATATATAAGATTTTTTAATTACTGAGCATTTTAACTTATAGGAGCCTATCTCTATCAAAAGTAAAATCGTCTTGACAAAGTATTTCTATTTTGTATGCAGCTGCTGTGTGCATTTGTTCTGCCAAATAGAAGTCCTGTGGGTAAAACAAGGTCATGTAAGATGTAAAATGAACTGCTTTTTCGCACCTTGAGAAGGAAGCAGTAGGGAAAAATCTCAGTATCCATTAACTGAGACAACACCTCTTAACCGCTGAGCCTATCACGGTGTTGTTTTAAAGGCCAATTCTTAACGAACAAATAAACAGTTTAGGGCATTTTAGGTTGAAATGATAAAAGTAAGACTAACTTCATAGAAGTTTACGTAGTAGGCACAAAATTATTTTTCAAAACTATTAATGTTTTGTCTGTTAGCCGCTTTCATTTGCTTTATGTAAGACTAACTTTAATTCACAAGATCCACTAATGATATTTAAAGTATCTAATGAGTGCTTAAAAGTATGTTTAGAGCTTTGCAGCGTAAGACGTGATCATCTATAAAGACTCTGGAATCTGTGGAGGTTTGACACAGACATGAAATAACGTGTGCTCATAATATTATTGTCATTGGAATTTTAATTTTGCTCATAGAAGGCATTTATAAGTATTTTTTTAGCTGACCTTTGGGAAAAGGATAATAAATGGTTTTGGAAGGGGCAAATGACATCTCAGCAAAGAGAAGTCTCAGGAACGAAGGACAAAGGTGGTGGTGGTGAGCGTCCCGTTTTAGAGATTGTACAGTTGAGCCTAATTAGTATAATAGGAGCATGTTGGCACGTCATGGAAAATAATGCCTCAGAAAAACATCTCCATATAATCTTCAAGCTGCAGATTAGGGAAGGACTTTTATTTTAGTTAGAAGATGTAATATAGGATGAACTAGATAGTAGAAAGACATAGTAAGTTTTCATATGGGAGACTGGTATATTCATCTATCCAGGCAAGAGCATTTTTTAAGTAAACACTTACTATAGAAATGGCAGCAGGGATTGTCCAGAGATCTTCCATCAAGTGACTCGCAAACCTGACATGGAAATTAAAAGCTATGAAATTAGGTACAAATTAATACATGTCGTAAGAGAGGAACAAAGGAAGTTCTAGGTAGTTACACAGAGGCAGAAAGTGGAGGTCCAGTGACAGTGGCTCATGAAAGGCAGCAACCTACATAGTTAGAACCATTCACTATCTGTGAGATCATAGCAAGGTATTTATCTTCTGTGAGACTGTCCCCTTGTCTGAAACTAAGGGTTGTTCTTAATTTGAAGTGAAATAACACACGTAGAGCTTTTTGTGTTTAGTATAGAGTAGTATCCCAGTCAGCAATACTTCAGTCATTGAAGCCTTCATATAAGAAGTGACATCTGAGGTAGGCCTTGAAGGATGGGTAGTGAACAGAAATGCAAAAACGAGGAAAGAGGCTTTCAAAATGAACAGGACATTGTAAGCATAGGCAGTAAGAATGGAAATGCAAGACACAACCAAACAGGAGCTCAGGGTGGCATTTGGAGCCCATGGGGGCGCAGGAAAATAAAGCTGGAAAGGTGGGTCAGAACGAATTCATGGAGGGCCTTGATACTAGAAGGACCTAAATCTTTATTTGGAATGCATCTGAATATAGGACTTTTAGTCTGAATCTTCAGAATCCGTCAGGTTAATCTGACAGCTGTGTGTTTAGCAAAGGACAGACCGCCAGGCATGAAGCCTCCTTGGACAGCTCTCATGTTGATTAAGGGGAGATGTCCTAAGAGCAGGCGCAAAGTAGCTGTAGGAATGACGATGTGGAAGTGGGTACGGTCGTTAATATAGGAGCAGAATTCATGGGATCGGGCATTTGGTGAGATGAGGGACTAAAGGAGAAAAATGAACCAAAGATGGTGCCAGAATTTCAAGTATGAGGGATAGAGGAATGGTGGTTGTGTCATTGTATATAAGAAGCTGAAGGGCAGGGCAAAAACTGGAAAGGAAGATGATGGTAAACAAAATTTGTGAAACCCTGAAGTGCCAACTGGATGTTTGGAGGTGCTAAAATACAAACTATAAGGATTTGGTGCCAGACCAGGACTTGAGGCAAAGATTTTAAGATAAAAGCTGATGGCTTAATCCACGGAATGGTCAATGAGAGCAATAGAAGAGAACCAAGTAAGAACAGCAGAGGGCCAGAATAGATCAGAGAGAAAGGGGCTTAGCTTGGCTAAGAAAGGGTTTTTTGTTTTTGTTGTTTTGTTTTGTTTTAAAAGACAGTTGTCTCTGTGAAGGACAGACGTGGACTGATTTGAAGATGCAGAAAGCTGCAGTCATTAGGAAGTCAGAGACAGTGGGGTTAGAGAGAGAGAGATGAGAGTGTGAGAATTAGTGGGAGCGTGATGGTCCTGGACATGGGAGTGGGTGGATCCAGTCCTGGTTATGGGAAAGAACAAAACACCGCCGTGGGCTGACAAAAGAACAGTGAGCTGTAGATACAACAGAGCGAAAGCAATGTGAGACATTTAAAGTTGTTTATCTCATGTAGTCTATTTTTTTACAACAGAGCATTTCTTCTATTTTGTATGCTCTATAGATTTTGTATTATCGTGAAATTTAGTAACATAAAAGTTATACTGAATAATATGTCCCATCGGCTCTGCCCGTATTGAGGAGGTGGTGTATCAGATAAAGCTACAATAAATTAAATTTATAAGTAGAGATGACAACATATGTGAAGCTCTAGGTGAATTTCACTTCTCTGATTATTACATTATCAGCTTTATCAGTAGAGCATCTGGTAATAAATCATATTGATCTTCAACTCCAACAAAATACCCCATTACCATTCATTATACTGGCATAACTTAGCAGCTTAGTAACTCATTTCTTTTATTACTCTTTTATTTTTATTAGTATAAAGAACATCAGTAAGATTCATAAGATGTGGAAGTAAAGCTATACAACATCTTCTTTTTTTTCATTTTTATAGATTTCAGTTTTTTAATACACGATGAGCTGAAATTTATAAGCTCCCTCCATATTTTTCAAATAATTTTTATTCTGGATTTTACCGTAAATTATAAGTAGAATTTCTTTCCCGCAGTTTGTCAGACATTTCATTTAACTTCTGTATGTGCTTTGCCTTTTTATTCCTGCAACTGCCTCATATAATTCTAACAAAAAGAAAGTATGTATGTGCTACAAGTAGGAGTGATCTACTGCCTGTGATTCTAGGTAGAAAAGCTTGACTCATCCTTTTCTTTCTTCTGCGTTGTGCTTACAACTGTAATTTCACACTTCTGGTATTCTCTCAAACACTTATTTGTTAAGTGAGATGGGAAGTGTTCTTTTAAAGTCGCAGCTGGAATAATTTGTAGAAGGAGGACTAGAAAGAGACCAGCATTTATCTAACAGCGTTGGGTGCTATACACACATTATATCCTGTGATCTTCTCATTGGCTTTTGATGGGGGTATTGATGGAAATTAAATAGAGTAGAAAACTAATGCAGGAGAACACATGCCAGATAAATGTTAGTGGATTTCTCCACGAGGCCTCATCATCCTAACGGCCTGACGACGATCCAGAATCTGTCATCCCATCTGTAGGCTAGGAATCTTATTTTGACTGCACCTAACTATTACATTTTGTTTTGTTTGTTTTTATATATATATATATATATATACATATATATATATATATATATGTATTATATATATTGTGTGGATTCATTTAAACATCTGTCATCCCTACTGAAGTAGAAGCTCTGTGAAGGCAGAGGCAGGAACTGGTTCTGTTCTGATCATCACTGAATGCCCAGCAACAAATCAAATACGTGGCACCTAATAGCCACTTGATAAATATAAAATAAATATTTATTGGGTGAATGTATAATGTAAGCGTTCACAGCAAATTTATCCCCAAAAGGAGCTAGAGGTGCCTCGCTGGCTCAGTCAGTGGAGCATCTGACTCTCGATCTTAGGGCCGTGAATTCAAGTCCCATGTTGGGCATAGAGCCTATGTAAAATAAAAATAAAAATAAGATATTTAAAAAAATAATTAAAAGGAGCTATATTAAACAAAACTGAAAAATAAAAACTGAAGGAATGCCCCACAGACTCCCTGTAGAAAAAAAAAAAAAAGAGGGCTTTTTAAGCATACAGTAAGAGTTGATTAACATTAAGGATAGTTAATGGAAAGGGCTAAAAATGGGGCTACGGTACTTAAAATTAATTCATTAAATTTGCCTGCTCCCCATACTGACTTGGATTCCACTCTCTGCAGGTGTCTGAAAGCTCCTTTTTCTCTCTTCTAGGCTGACCCAGTCAGTATCTAATAGGTAACCTCCTTCTCTAGATACGTTCATTGATCCAGCCATCCTACAGATGAGTCGTAGAGGTCTTCTATCTCTAAGGCCATGTTTCTTCTATAATGAAGCCTGTAGACGTTTACCTCAAATCCCTCAAAGACTGACTTCAGTCCGCTGGGGTCTTTTTATTTGGTGTTGTTTTTTAATGAGGCCAAAAATGTTAAGAAATTGTATTTAAGGTGTTTCAATTGTGAAATGGCTAAACTAGCCTCAATCTGAGATGTATTTGATTCCAGAGCTCATGCTCTTTCATTGATCTAGCTGCAAAAGAGAGGTAAACATGACGCGGGCTTATGGGGACGTTGTAGAAGAGAGAATTAAAAAAAATCAGAAGACTGACACTCGGAAAAACAGGGCAAGAGAAGCTTTGAGAGACTTCCACAAGAAGAGAACATAGAGGGAGCATAAAGACAGGTGTTAAGGTATAATAACTTGACCAAGAATGAGCGCTGTTTCATGTTGCTTCCTACGGGCAACTACTGGAGTGTCGTCTCTCCTATTCTCTGTCAAGTATTCTCAGACCTCCCTGGATCTTACCTGCATAGAACTTGTCATGGTGTAATTTCGTATTTAGATTAATGTCAGGCTCTCCTGAATCGACTGCAAACTGAGGGCAGGACTGTGTCTGTGTTCCTCACCACGTCCACGCCGACGCTTAGTGTAGTGGGGACCAGGAGAAGGACAGTGTTGGAGACAAGGACAGGCTTGCGAGAGCCGCCAAGCCTCCATTCTTCATAGTAAATAGAAAATCTGACAAAGGTATGTGGACTGATAAAGAGGGACAAATAGAAAGTGTAATAGCAAAAGATAAAGTAACTTTAAAAGAATCTGTTGCCTTCACCCCACCCCCGCTGAGATCTTCCCAGCACTTTGCTGCTTTGAACTCTGCTGGATAAAACCTGCTTTTCATACAGATGGAATGCCTGAGGCAAGTCTTACATGATCTGGCCCATGGCAGCAGAATTATTATTAGTAAATTGATTCTCTATATATCAAATCCTCGGAATTAATTTCTTAAGTCATGTTTGAGATATAAAATTTTGAATACGATATGATGGATCGTTATAAAGTAGACATTTAGTTCTCTTCAATCTCGTTATGGATTTTCTGTGGCATATCACCTGTTCAAACCATTATGCACAAGCTCCATAAATCATGGAAAACAGAACATAGATTGTAACAATTTAGTACATCTTGCTTACTCCAATGTCCTACTGCCTTCACTCTTGGTTGCCTTGTTTAGGGCTCAGAAACTGGAAATCAAGACATTCTTTTATTTGTTCAAAGAAGGGCAGGGAGAGGTTCAAATTATGGGATGGGAGAAAAGATGGTAGCAAAGTTGTCAGCCCAGGCTTCTGAGGGATGATTCAGTGTTTTCCGAGATGGACTGGAAATTCAGAGAAGCAATAAAAAAAAAAAAAAAAAGAAATTCAGAGAAGCTATGATACATTTTTTGGGATGTGCTAATCAAATAGGTAAAATGGAAAAGAAGCTCATTATTGTGTAGACTACTGGTCTGCTTTTACTCTGCTAGCAATAAAGAAGGTTCTTTCAAAGAGATTCACAATGTGGGGTTTGGGAGTACTTTTGCTTCTTTGGATTCCTCTGGATCACTTACATGCATAAAGAAGTGAAAGAAAAGATGACTCTTAAACGTTTTATTTTATTACAATCTACATTTATGATGCTGAATACAACTTAAAATGCTTGTTTCTCCTCCATTTCTGTTTAGACAAACACTCTTCCCATATACATTTAACCTTTTTGCAGGCTATTTCCGTATTTGCTCCTTCCAAATTTTTGAATCCTTAATTTTAATAAATACTACTTGCCAAATTGATCCCCATACTGTATGCCCAAGTCATCTGATTTTCTATAGGTAAGGATACCAAAGTTCGGTTTGATTAACACGTTTTTAAATTGCCCATTCTATACTAGATTATTAAGAGAGTTATGAAATCAAGTGTGAATGTTTAATTATTTATCATACACTTAGTAATGTCTCAGCTGTAGGACAGCTATCAAGTTGCATAATTGGATGATTTTCTTCTCATATGCCATGATTTTGAAAGTAAATTTTTTAAAATAAATGGAGCATGCAGTTTGACTAATTTTTATAACAGGTAAATTACCTTGACTTCACTATCTAGACAGCATTAACTAAATAAAGCAAATGATAACCATTTTTAATGTAATTTGATATGGAAGAAAGAAATAGTCTGTAATTGGAGTTTGCCTTGCTAAATAAAAAGTAGGTTGATAATTTCAAAGGGACATTGTTTTCACTGCAGAAGCATTTAATTGTTTCACTTTGAAAGTGTTTAAAAATTTAGAGATATGTCCAACTTAAGGATTATTAAGTGCAAGGATAAGTAGGTAGAATCAAGAAAATATTTTAAGAGTGAAAATACTTCAGTTGATAGTTTTACTGGAGCACTGATTAGCATTTTGCAGTTTTACACTCCTGATATTTTTACTTCAGATCCACTCACAGAATTAATTAGCTAGCATGTAGCATGACTTTTGGCTTTGAATTTTATATTTTTTACAATTTTGTGCTTTGCAGGCTGAGATGACAGCACTCTGATATTCTATGTCTAGTAGAAATATTTATGACCTAGTGCTTTAAAAAAAAAAGGATCTTGCATCATAGTTAAGGCCTTTTTTATGATAAAGAAGCTTGCTTCAGACCTGCTCAAACAGAACACAGGAAGCTGCATAGTCTCTAACGTTAGCAAAAAACTTTTAATTCTTTTGTAACGTGGAAAATAATTTTTTGATTTTTTAATTTGGTAATTGTGTAATTTTTACACAAACCTAATTTCAAATATGGAGCTATCACTTTACCTATCTACTTTGATGTAGAGAATTAGAACTAAATTTACATATTTGGTTCTGAGATTCTTCCAATAGCGGAAATAGCAGAAATTTCATACGTATCCCCCCAAGTCTCATAAAAAAACCTAGATTTTTTTCTATCAAGTAATTTTGACTAGAAACGTCATCAGATAAACAATCCTAGGATCAAAATAAAGCCATCATCAAAATATGTACATAAGTCAACAATTGAGTTCTGATTATGTGCTAACATAGTTACAGTTAGGAAAACAGAATAATAGGATTTCTTTCTGACCATATATTTTATGGGAGGAGTAGTCATTTGGTATAAAAGAAGATGTTCATGCAAACTTTGTTCATTCTTATTTTTACTTCCTCAAGTTTCTGGATTATATCTTCTGTAATTTTCATTTTATGACTCTATCATTAATTAAGCACCCAGAAAAAACCTTTCTTTGTAATTTAGCTTCATACAGAATGCAGAGAGCCAGTTCATTGTTCGGTATACAAAACAAAGATCCCTATCAAGTTCTGTCGGAACAAACATTTCATGTTCTGGGTTATCAGTAGCCATGCTTCCTGTAATCCCTCCAGCAGCTCTGAGAGCTCCACCGCAAAATAGTGTTAAGATAAATGGTGCAAAACTGATTTGTAGATTCGACTGTACTTGTAGTTCCATAGACCATTTTTCAGTTCACTAATAATATTGGAGTGCACTCATATTTATTTTGGCTGAATTTTCAATTTCATATGTGTATCTTGAACAATCTTTAATTGCTATTGGATGAAATAGTGAAATGGTTATCTTTGAAAAGCTACATATATCCATTGGATGCAGTTTTTATTAAGAATCTGTATTCATGATAAGAATATTATTACCTGTTTCTCTCAACTTCTCCCCCACCCCAATTTTATTGAGGAATAATTGATAAATGCAATTGTATATATCTAAAATACACAATGTGATGCCTTGATAAATGTGTGTATTGTGGAGTGATTGTCAAGATCAAGATAATTAATGCATCCATCACCTCACATAGTCAACATAGTCAACTCTTTGTGTGTGTGGTGAGAACACCAAAGATCTACTCTTAGTGTTATATTATTAACTATAGTCACCATGCTGTGCATTAGAGCCTCAGAACTCACTCCTTTATAACTGAAAATTTGTAGCCTTTGACCTACATCTTCCCATTTTCCCATCCCCACAGCCCCTGGCAACTACCATTCTGTTCTCTGTTTCAATGAAATCAGCATTTTTTTTTTTTAAAGATTCCACTTACAAGTGGTAGCTTACAATATTTGTCTTTCTCTGACTTACTTCACTTAGCATAATGTCTTCCAGGTTCATCTGTGCTGCAAATGACAAGATGTTTTTTCTTTCTGTGGCTGAATAATGTGTGCGTGTGTGTGTCACATTTTCTTTATCCATTAATCTGTCAAAGGACATTGAGGTTGTCCCCATATATTGGCTACTGTGCATAAAGCTGCAATGAACATGAGGGTACAGACATATCAAGATACTCTTCATTTTTTTTAGATGTACACCCAAGAGTGAGATTTCTAGGCCGTGTGGTAGTTCTGTTTTTAATCTTTTGAGGAACTTACATACTTTTTTCCAAAAGGGCTGCACCAGGGGCAGCCCCCGTAGCCCAGGGCGTGATCCTGGAGACCCAGGATCGAATCCCACATCGGGCTCCCTGCATGGGGCCTGCTTCTCCCTCTGCCTGTGTCTCTGCCTCTCTCTCTCTCTCTCTGTCTCTCATGAATAAATAAATAAAATATTTTAAAAAAAGGGGCTGCACCAGTACACACTCCCACCAACAGTCCACATCTTTGCCAACCTTTGGTACTCTTGTCTTTTTGGTTATAACCATCATAAAAGTGAGAGGTGATAGCTTATTGTGGTTTTGATTTGCATTTCCCTGATGACTAGTCACGTTGAGTACCTTTTCATGTATGTATTGGCCATTTGTATGTCTCCTTTGGCAAAATGTCTGTTTAAGTCCTCTGGTTATTTTAAATTGGATTATTTGCTTTTTTTGCTACTGATTTTTATTAGTTCTGTATATATTTTGGATATTAATACCTTATCAAATATATGATTTGAGAATAGTTTCTCCCTTCTATCAGTTGCCCTTTCAATTTATTTTCTTTTTTTTTCATTTTTTTCAATTTATTTTCTTACCTATTTTTATTTGTACCTCATTTCACAAAAGCTACATATGTGACGTATATGTATGTATATACTCGTACTTTATGTGTTTTTGTTGAGATGTGTGATCATTTAAGCAAAAAGCTATAATGGCTTTCTTAAGAGAAAGACATAGAAGACTGAATCAAAATTTTATAATATTAGTTGAGTGAAAATATTACGGTAGAATTTATAAATAATTGGCAAAAATACGGTAAAATTTATAAATAAATTTAAAAAGAATTTATTTATTTATTTATAAATAAATTTTAAAAAATACTAAAACAACTAGAGTGGAGATTAAGGTGGTAAGAAAAGAAAGAAACTCCAACTGGTTTCTCAAAAAAAAAAAAAAAAAAAAAAAGTCCAAGGAGTCTCATGAGTATTATTGCAACAGAAGAAGAACAAGTGGGAAAATAGCATATTTTTATGTACTACATACTCAACAAATATTTTTGAGGGCCTACTTTGCCTCAGGCCTTATAGACAAAAGGACACACTCCCCGCCTTCACGATGTTTACAGTACAGAGAATCAAAACCACACAGAGAATATTTTAAAACTGTGTGATAAGTTATAAAATGCACACAGGCAATACAGAGAAAGGAATACCTTGGCTTGCCTGGGAGAATCAAAGAATCTCCAGGTATGAGGATGTAGGTGTCTTGCAGGCAGAGAAATTGAGGGCTTTACAGACAGAGGGAAAAAGCATGTGCAAAGTCCCAGAAAAGTTCGAGGTAGTATGTGTTTGAGAAATTAAAGCAATTTTTGATTGCTAGACCATGAAGTGAAAGCCTGATCTTGAAGAATCACCTCTCCTAATAACAATAGTGTACAAGGAAGCGTTCTGAGACAGGTAGTAGACTAGGTATGCTTAGATATGATATGATTAGATATGCTAGAAAAATCACCCTAAGACCGAAGGGAGAATGGTTTGGAGGGAAAGAGTACTCTAGGAATGTGAAAGCAACAGTCTATAGGGCGTGTGCATGGTGAAGGCGGGCGTAGCAGTGGATAAGGATGGAAGGCCATCCCAAGAAGTGACCCTAGTGCTGTTGTGGTTACTTCCCTAAAATCTACAGAAAAGAAAATGGAGACCTATCGGAGGTACAATAAGACCTGTGTAGACTTTAACATAAAAATGAAGACAGCTGGTGCATAGTCAACATATTCTTTATTATCTGATGGATCACCAGCATGTGTTTTGGGGGGATTAAGCTATAGATTTATGGCTCTGTAATCATCTGGAAAGATTAAGTTGAAAATTCATACAGTTCAAATACTACTAGTGGCCACAGTGTTACCTAAATTCAAGGGAAAAGATGATGGATAATTTGGACGATAAATCGGTGCAAGGGGAGAAGGCCAATTGTGATCTACTCATTGAGTAATGCTGTTAAACAAGCGATGTGGAAAGACAATTTGCATAATGTTTCTAAAACTAAAATTATTACCAAATGGACAACGTAGCTCAGTGCCTGACTCAGAATCAGTGTCCAAAAGGCTTTCATCGTTAATGAAAAACAATGCAGCAGAACATTGAGTTATTTTTCTTTCTTGAATTGCTAAAGAAAAATTATGAAAGCTTAATGTTATTGACATTATGAATCTATACTCTGTCCCCCTGAAATCAGGGAGCCATGTGCCTATGCCAATCTTCCCGTCTAAATCTAAACCATGTGATTGTGAGTTTTGAGTGTATCTTTGCATTTGAATATATATCCGTGTGAATACACCCATGAGAACGTTAACGTTCATTTAGGTCACTGTCAGAATACGAAGTCAGTGAGAACACATACCCTTGGACACACGTACACACACACACATCTTTGTCTTGCATTAAACGCTTAAAGGCCAAAAGGAAGAAGAGTTCTTTCTACTCTGAAAGTATCAGTTGAATTTATCCTCAGGGGCATGTACCCTAGAACGACATCACAAAAAAATAAATAAATAAATAAGATTAAGGCAACAGACAATATTCAGGGACAAGTCATCCCATGGCGGGGATGACTGATAATCCATTAGAATGGCCACCGTCCTAAGGCTAGATGCATAATATGTCCCTCTAGAGGCAAATAGTCACTCCACTACTGAAGATATTAATTAAATTTACAAAGTACTAAAGAGACTACAATTATATAACAGAAATTGTGTTTCACTCAAATATTTTTTCATCATTTTGTATAGATGTATGGAGGACTTCAAGGCATACGTTTACTGCTAAAGTTAGTAATAGTCCAGAAATATCAAGTACTTACTTTAGAATTATTATGTAATAGGCAAGAGAATCCCTAATGTCAAAGGAATAGAGCTGCTTCCTCCTTTTCAAATGTTGAATTGGCGTTACCTATGATGAGAATATTTGGCTGCACTGAGCAGGCCAAGATTCAGAAGCTAGGGTCATTCCAACCCCCCACCCCCACCCCCATTAAATCTACATTCTAGTCTCTGGCAGCTGTTTTTGCCATTTATGTTAAAAGCAGATGGGGAAAATGCAAAGAACTGTCAGTTTTATTGCCATGTATAATCAACATCTGGGCTGTATGTTACAGACACGATCAATCCAAACTCATACTTCACTGATGTTGTAAAACCTTTTTGAGTTCCTAAGACAGTTTTCAGATTTGAGAAAATGCTCTATATTTTAATCATGTTGATCATGGAAATTACAACATTCTATGTTTTTTTCAGCCTCTCTGTGAAGGATCTATGCGTGTACGTGTTTAATACATAATTGCTGGGTTGTCTACAAAGCTGTACTGCTAATTAGTTTAAAAATGCGTTTTGTGATCCTATATATTTATTTCATACTAGAGATCAAATCATGTATCAGATTCATTTCTGTATATAATCTGTGTGCGTGAAACTATTATGTGTTAAAAATGTTTTATTATCTAGTGCTGCTTATTATATGTGTGATTGCAAATATACACATGTGTATCCCCATATTTTAATTCTTTCACCATTTTTCATGCAAGAAAAAAAGCATTTTTCTACATCTCATCATTTTTACAAAAATATATTTTATAGTAAGTTTTATTTTCATTTTCTGGAAAGAGAAACTGAGACAGAGAAGCAAATTAATTTTTGCAGGGTCCACAGAGTTTTATCAGTGGTTGTAAAGCTCATACTTTTAATCACTAAACCATACATGTTTATCTTTTAGTCACTAAGCCATACATATTTATCTTTATGTACACACATATATAAAACATAATACCTCTTGGAGAGAGCTGTTTCAGCTTTGGCATGTGGATGTTATTTTGTATGGTTGGTCAACATAATTTAGCTTGAAAAATATTGAAAATAATTCCTGAGAATTGAAAAACCAGCGAGCTGGAAGTGTCATTTAAAATAAATTGATATTATTATCTCATAAATGGCTTCAGAACTAGTTAGAGTTTTTTTAATTCCCAAGTTGTACTGAGTTATATACTCACTCTACTGTTCTAAGATCTCCTCGTGAATAACCATCATAGAGTGTTTTATGTCAC
This sequence comes from Canis aureus, assembly GCF_053574225.1. Lineage (NCBI taxonomy): Eukaryota > Metazoa > Chordata > Mammalia > Carnivora > Canidae > Canis > Canis aureus. The sequence goes on along the minus strand of NC_135612.1, from coordinate 89,983,369 downwards.
AGAGCTCAGGTATACATGCATGTCATTTCCATGTTCTAAGGGCCTATACAGTAATAGAGCGATTTCTTGATAATTTTCCATTTTCTACAGTGTTTAAAATAGGCATCAGAAAGTGGTATATATTGGTTGCAGCTCATCCCTAGGAACTCTGTAAGTGTGACGACATACATGATTTTTTTTAAAGCAATAATTAAAGAACAAGGGAAAAAGGTGTATGTGAGTGAGGAGAGGAAGGCTTTTATTGATTAAACATACTTTACTTCTGAATTTTTTGATGGTGCAGTTAGAAAATTGTCTCCATTTTCTTATCTCATGGAATTTCTAACTAAAATTGCCTTGTGATTTTGATGAAGTAGTAACAGCAGGTTGCTTTTATATAAACTATACACACACACACAGAGTGATAAAATGTTTTGGAATTGTCCACGTACATTCTGTGGAGCTACTCACACATGAAAAAGACTTCCATATAGTATATATGGTTGATAGAATTTTCCTCCTCCCGTATTCAGCTTTCTAAATATATTTTTGCTTTGAAATTCAATATATTGAATCTTATTTTTATGAAGGACTAACATTTGGAAGGCTCTTAATCATGGTGGGTTTTATCTGCAGCATGCAAATATATCTTAGCCATGACACTATCTGTTTTTGTAAACCTGGAATGTTTTTAATTAGATTTTTCATGGAACAATGGATTCAAATTTGCACTCTATAAAATTCAGCAGATTTTATGCTATTAAAATAGAAGATTACAGGATAGCAAAAATAGAAAAGGTACATTTCATTTGTTTATTTTTTTTAACCTTCACCTGAATGCTATATTTCCTTATTTTTTATAATCTGATTGAAATACTTTCCCCTCTTTTCTGTAGGAGTGTGAACACCATTTGAGATGTGCGTTGCTTGTAGTTTTAAAAATATATTCTAAAGTTCTCATAATGAGAAGTAGGATCCCAGACATCTGAAAGTTTAGAGGGAAGTACACATTAGTTTATTGTTTGCTCACTAAAGAGGAGAAAATGGACATTTTGAAACATCTTAAAATTTATTGGTTGACATCTGTCAGTGGTAGAATGTTTTCTTGCTTGAGAATCTGTTTGAATGAAGGAGGCAATTACATTTTGCCTTAATGGACTGCTGGTGCTGTGCCGTAAAAACCAATTAGCTGCTGAGTCAGTGTAAATAACCGTATAAGCTCTGTTTCAAATTTTTTTTTTTTTTTGGAACAAAGGTTGGAAGCAAATAGATAAATAAAGAAAAGCAACCAAATCCATTTTACATGTCATTGTTCAGCTTTCTGTTGCATATGTTGTAAATGAAATGGTTTGCAGTGTGAAGGTTAAGTCACGGTACATTGCAAGAAGGAATGACACATGCAACATCACTGTATTACGTTGGAATTGTTATTTTTGCATGTAATACTTAACACTATTTCATCATGAATTCTCCTTGTTTTAGAACTTTCTATGCATGCATTTTCTAAAAAACATATAGCCTCACATATATCTTTGGTTTGCTTTAGTAGGAATATTTATCAATGACATGAATTGTAGATTAGACACATGAATTTAGTTGTCATACTAAAATATATTTCCGTTCCGTTAGAACAATTAGTGATCATAAGTGTTCTAGATTCAAATACTTTAAAATAATAAAAGAACTTTAAAATATCTAAGGAAGTTCTTCAGTTATATTACATGATAGCATTAGTTTGACCACATTCGTGAATTAATGTTATTGATATTTCAGTGCTGAATATATCATGTTTTAAAAACTTATACTGAACAAATCAATCAGAAGTGTAACTGCAAATTAGACATTTATCAATAAAACTTCCATGAGGGTATAAACATGCTTGCTTCCGATCACCACTGAACTCCATTCATATAGTATGTTTTGCACAGGTAAAGTACAGAGGGTGAATGAATGAATGATTACTGGTTTTCTATTTCAAGAAATTTAAATGATATTTATGAAAATTAATCATATGACCTAGTTTCACATTACTGTTGCTTTGAAGGAAATATACTGGACAAAAATAATTTGAATTTTTTTCTCATCATAGCTTTATAGTTTGTTTTTTTTTGTGCTTTCATAGTATTTTGAGCAAAGTTATAAGAAAAGAAAATGATGTTTCATTGCCCTAGATGCGAAGAAAGTCCTCCAGTCAATAGTGTTGTGTCTATAGCTTGCTTTCACTGTATTTTCATTGATTACATTTTAAACTTCTTAAAATCTAACTGCAAGAATGGATCACAGAAAAAAAAAAAAAAGGTGTCTCTAAACCATCAATTTATGACATTCTAATCGATAGTGTAACAGTGAAATGATTTAAACACCCTTTGTTATATTTAGAGCTTTTGAAAAAAATACCCTTTCTCAAGACCTAGATAAATAATCCAGATGCCAAATCCATATTTTCTTCGTACGATTTATTTTTTGTCTTCTGGGGCAAATCTGCCCCTGAGGAGCCAACAAACCGGGTAGAGGAGCAATATGTGAAAAATGACTAGAATACAGTGAGAGAGCAGAGGCGCAGACGAAAGGATGCCCTTGGGTATAGAGAGAAAGATCCAAGTAACCATACCTGAGAGATATAGTAAGGCTTCAGTTGTCTTAAAATAACTAAATGATATTATTCATAATAATGTAAAATTACTACTAACCAAATGGGCTAATAATTGAAAAGGATTAAAGAACTGTGGTCCATTTTGATAATTGGATGTTATAACGACATTAAAAATAACATCTTCCAAAATATCTAATGGTGTTAGGAAAACGTGATACGATATTTGATATAAGGCATAACAACTCACAATTTTCTATACAGTAAGATTTCCATTATATATAAAATAAATATACATACCAGAAACAAAACAAAAAACCTAAAACTCACTCATCTGAGTGGTGCATTACAAGCAGATGGAATTTTCTTCTTTACGTATTTTGTAAATAAACTTTATCTTAAATGTAAACAAAATAATTTCTGCTTCCTGGAGGGACCGAATCATACTAGTGTTGCCGATTATGGAAAAAGGATTTTTACCTTTTGTGTGAGAAAGGAAAGGATAGTAACTTGGGAGAATTAACTGGATTTAGAGGATCAAGAGGTCAATCTAGAAATTAAGAGACAAGTAGAGAACCAGAGGCAGACAATGCCACATCCCAGGAAGAAGTGTTGTTCCCAACAGTCAAAAGGCCACAGTGTGTTGGGAACCCATTGCCTGTGGAGATGAGGTCAGAGTGACCCCTGAGGCTGTTGAAGAAAAGCCTGGAACTGGGAGGAGAAGGACTTTGGAATTAGATAAGACCAAAATGTAGGCATTGCTGCTTAACCTTCTGGGGATATTTTGTTTGCTTCGATTCAGTGTTCATTGCATGTTGGCTTCACCTACATGTTCAAGTATTACTAACATTCAGCAAAAATGAACCAATGTATATGACGCAGTATACTCTATAGATGGATATTGTATTTGTACATAAATATATAAATATGCCAATATAAATACATGCATTTATATATAAATACATATATTCATCTATATACATTTATATATGTATTTATTTGTATTTATATATTTTGTATATTATATAAATATGTATTTATATATATCTACATATTTGCATATATTTTTTTTTAAATCCAGACAGATAAATGAAGCTCATGCCAGGTCTTTAAATAGAGGGATTCATATGAGGACTGAATTAAGCAATTGTGAAGGTGACACAGAATAGAAAGCTGTGTCTATCTGCAGGGCCACAAAGATGTAGGAGGAAACTGGTGTTATACAAAGTCAAGAGGTAGCCCCGCAGGAGCTAACTTTCAGAAGAAAATGGGACCCCTGCTGGGTACGTCCCCCAAGGCCAAGGAGGGGAGGACATCCTGGCTTCTTGGCTCATCCTCCCTTTAGTCTCCGGCAGTGCCTCCCCTTATTGGCCAAACTCCACCAAAGCAAGAGTGAGCCTGGGATATATGGTCCCCAGGAGTCAGCCTCCAGGATTCAAAGAGAAGAGGATGAAAAATGTTTATTACGATGTTCCCATGGATAGACATGAAGTTGAGAGGCAACATTTTTTGATGGATAAAATATTTACCAAGACACTTAATGAAATCTGTGTGGGTTTTTTTGTGTCTTTCATAACAAAATGATAAAAAAATGTGTTTTTGTCCAATAACAGAACCAGAGAGTAGAATTATTTTCATCTCTGATTTCAATGCATGGTTAAAACACTTGCGTTTGAATGCACTTGGCTACAGTGGTTTTCACACGACATATTCAGAGTCCAGCCAGTCTTGCTGAAAATGCGTATAGTATTTAATGGATTTGGAATTTAAGATTTTACCTCATAAAAAGCTACAAAATTAATCTTCTGAGCTTTTTTCAACCTATAATATGCTTTCTGTAGAGGAAATAAAAGGTTTATAAAATCTAATACTCAACAGTAATTTCCTTTGTGAAAGAGTTATAATTATCTCTAAAACATCTTGTACATCTATTCAGTGTTACTACATTTCTCTTTCTGATACAGAGGTTATTAAAATATACTTCGAAGTTAGTTTCTTACAGGTGCTTTCTCTTTTTATTTTTTTTTTTGATTCGTGCTTTCTCTTTTATACAAAGTCCAGACTTAAATATTAATGGACCTGTAATGCCTAAAAATGAGGAGATTTTTTATTCATTGTATAATTGCCTTGTTTTTATTCCCAATCTTGCTCCACATTTAGGGCACAGCATTATTAATTTTAGTAATCATTTTTGAGAAAAAAAAAAGACTCACTCATGAAGAGCATCAGCTTTGCTTCTTGACATGAATCCTGGGCTTGAATTAAACATCCCCGAGAGCTCACGTTTCCATTTAAAAATTGAATTTTTTCCTTGCAGACGTTTGGAACAGAACTCAATCAAGGTCATCCCTCCTGGAGCTTTCTCACCATATAAAAAGCTTAGAAGAATGTGAGTGAATACTATTCTGGAATATATGTAATTTAAAAAATCATACAGGTCATGACCATACAGACATTCGCTTATGTATGAATGCTTGAGTGTTTGACAGCTTAAATATTAGGTAATGTGACTGATGGCTACAATGTTAAGAGCTAAACTATGTAATATTTTAAAGTTCTGGGAAATTTAACATATTGATTCACACCAGTGTGAACACATGTGATCAATATCGTTCGCTGTCAAATCTTAGATGTTCTATTTTCAAAAATAGGCCAAGGCATCTTTTATAATAATTTCAGAAAAGAGCCAATAATTGGTTTAAAAGTCTGATTTTTTTTTTAATTTAAGATTCTTCAGATGTTTTACGTTACAAATTTCATACAGGCATTAATAAGTGCAAAATGGATGCATAAAGGCAGTAAATAGCTTTCTCCTGCTGTAAATCCTCCCTGACGTCCTATTTAATGTAACCTAACCCTATTTCTCATCTTAGTGACCTGAGCAATAATCAGATCTCTGAACTAGCACCGGACGCTTTCCAAGGACTACGCTCTCTGAATTCACTGTAAGTACGGACTCATCACTAAAGAAAAGCAGAATGAATACACAACTAACGATTGCTCTTAGGATGGACTGTCAGGTTCTAAAATGGCAAAGTTTAATGTAAAACTCAGTTAAACTACTCAAATTGTCCATGAAGTCCTGTGTATGCCATTTTGGACAGTAATATCGTCCAAAGTAAATACAACATTCCAGCTACACAAAAGGACAGAACACGAGTAAAGCCATTGCACCAATGCCGGGTCCTTCGAGTATCTGTGCCTCCAAGAAAACCAGTAAATGTCAAAAGAGAGAAATGGTTGGAGAACTTTTATTTATACTTGTTTGCTTGCAGTTTTACTCTTAAGCTCTACTGCTTTACTGTTAATGGACACACTCTGGTTGTGAGAATTAAAATAAATAATGAAAAGAAATAATAAGATCAATAAAATAAGCAATAAATAGAACAGATAATTTATCGTCTCTGTATTCATTATATTATACATTGTTTTATATATAATAACACATTAACTACGTTATGTATTTTATTATGTATTACACATTACTGATATAGTGATGTATTATATTAATATTATATATTTATTAGTAAACTCATAGTTACAACTAATGATATTATAAATTATTACATACCTACCCAGATTCATAGCAAATAGAGAAATATATATATAAAAGAACATGCTTGCAGAAATAAGATCTTAGTCTTGATGATTGATGCTCCATGTACACAGTTTTTTTTCCAGAAGGCTGTAACCATTAGCTTTCCTTTTGGAACTTATAGTCAGGGTGTTAGGTCATTGGGGAATTTCTATTTTAAAAAAACCTAGTGGTATACAGAAGAGTAGAAACTGTTTTCCAGAAGTAGAATGCCCAAATACTGCCCGTGGCATCAGAAAACAGTCCTTTTATGAAGAGAATCAAACAGCTATGCTAGAGAGAAAGTCTGTGTGTTACAGGTGGTATCATTTTCCTTATTGTGTTCACAGTTTTTTTTAAAGATTTTATTTATTCATGAGAGTCAGAGAGAGGCAGAGACACAGGCAGAGGGAGAAGCAGGCTCCCCGTGGGGAGGCTGACATGGGACTCAATCCCGGGACCAGGTCACGCCCTGAGCAGAAGGCAGGTGCTCAACCTCTGAGCCACCCAGGTGTCCCAATCTATTGAATGTTTTAAAGATCCCTCCTATTAAGGGTGCCTGGCTGGTTCAGTTGGTAGAGCATGTGGCTCTTGACCTCAGGGTCATCAGTTCAAGCCCCACTTTGGGTATGGAGATTACTTACGTAAATAAAGGTCTCTCATATTAAATAATTGCATTAATATTTGTTTATTGACATTCATGTTAAAATTTATTACATGTTATCACTATATGTTATTATATTATTGGTATATTAATATATTTTATTAGCATACTACGTATTAATGGCAAATATCATTCAGGATACATGTACCTGTTGGATCATTTTATCCTCAGTGCTTTTTATTGCCCTGTTGTGACATCAATAGCATCCGCATAATATTTAATAATAATTTCTTAGGAATCCAATATATGAATTAGTGTATTAGGCCTTGTCTGTAAGTATCTTTTATTGTTTTCCATTGACTGGTTAGAAACTTATTTCATATGACAAAATAAAGAAATGCCTTAGTGGTATAGCACAATGGCTCAGCGAGATGGCCTTTGGGACACTAAGTGGCTTGTGTTCAAATGCCAGCTCTTAACACTTGACGAGGCTCAGGGCTGAAGTAGTCACTAATATCCTTGTGCTTCAGTTATCTCATTTCTAAAATGGGGGTAAGATTACTCCCCTGCTGGCTCTATTAAAGCACAGAGGAAATATTACAGAAATAGCAGATAGGCCCTTGGCAAAGTCTTCTGAGTAGATTTGTATGCTTCTCAATTTTGATGATCTCAGAAAATATTTATGCCCACGATCCTTAACCTATAGTTTTCCTCTTTTCTTATTTTTTCATTGCAAGCTATCATCGTTCTTATTCCAGTTTCCCTCTTCACTAAACTAGCTCCCGAATTCCACAGAGGTCTCCAGAGGAAGGATGGCGGTATTTTGCTGTGATTGCTGTATTCACGATCCCTACAATCTTTTCTTAGATTAGTGATAACTGTCCAGTACCTGATATTTCACTACCAGTTTTCATTGAAAATGGAGCAACCTCCATTTTTCTCTTTATCATGGTCTCTTTAAAATTGCTTAGTGTTTTAAATATTCACAACTATATATTACTTTTAACTTTAAGTATAGCTCTCTGGCATTTATTTGAATAATAAAGTTGCTCATCGCACCTTTCTCGGGATAGCTATCTTACAGGTTTCTGTTTTGAGCATTTTTTAGGCTGGCCACCGGCTCTTGCCATCTCCTACTCCTACTGTCCTAACATTGAAACTTGCAAGGGTGAGGCTGGGCTTACAGTTCCTGGCTTCTTTCTGGTAGCAGGTACAAGAAATGCTGAAGATTTCCCTATCGGTCCCATGGACTATAAAACAATTCTTGATCGGCATACGTGTACACTGTATAGAGTATGCTGGACGTAAGTTATGTGTTAGAAAACTGTAGAGAAGCTACCCAATTTGTCACTGTTGGTATTGGGATGATATTATCCAAATCCCTCGGGTGTTTATTTTCTTTTCAGCTGAATTCATTTTCATCTTACAGTTTTGTGGGGGTTTTTTTAAGGATTTTCTTTACCTCCTAGGAATGTAGCACAGATTCTCACTGGCCTTCTTTCACTTTCTATCTTTATGTGATGACATGACTTTTCCCCGTTTTTATGGATGTTGGTCCTATTTTCTTGACTCTCATCCAGCTTCTCTGCCCTGATCTTTGGACTTTTTATGTTTTTAATTTATTTTTTCTTGTTTGATTTGATCTCACTGTGTATAAGAAAACTATACCAGCTCTAGTATTGCTATACCTTTTGGAGAGAAACTTCATTTCCATCACATTTAGTATTTCTTTATTATAACATTTTATGATTGACAGTCCATCTATCTAATAATGCCATATATCTAATAATAGTAATTATGTCTAATAATACGAATTATTTTGTGATATTCTTCTGTATTTCCCCATGTACCCAAATTGCCTCATTAATAACAAACATCTATTTTTTAACATGATCATAAAGAAAACAATGATTTGTTGGGGGGAAAATAGTTTCATAATATACATATGACACACCTCTTAACCTCTATTTGTGCTGTTTGAGACAACCTTTAAAGCAAAGCCCCAAATGAACAACCTACTAAATTATTCGCCCTTTAATTCTTTTTTCCCTTTTATTTTTTTTTTCATGTTAATTCCAGTATAGTTAACCATACAGTGATACTAGTTTCAGGTGCACACTATAGTGATTCAACAATTCTATACATTACTCAGTGCTCGTTCTAAGTGCACCCTTGATCCCCTTCAGTCTCATCCATCACTCCATGCACCTCCTCTCTGGTAACCATCAGTTCACTGTCTGTAGTTAAGAGTCTGTTCTTTGGGTTGTCTCTGTTTCTATTTGTTAATTTGTTTCATAAATTCCACTTAGGAGTGAAATCACATGGTATCTTGTCTTTCTCTGACTGGTTTATTTCATTTAGCATTATACTCTCTAGATCCCTCCCTATTATCACAAAGGGCAAGATTTCATTCTTTTTGAATGGCTCAGTAGTATTCCATTGTATATATGTCTTCTTTATTCATTCATCTATCGATGGACACTCGGGCCGCTTCCATATCATAGCTATTGTAAATAGGGCTGCTAATAAACATAGGGCTGCGTATATCTTTTCAAATTAGCATCTTCATATTCTTTGCGTAAATGCCCAGTAGTGAAATTACTGAATCCTATGGTAGTTCTACTTTTCACTTTTTGGGGAACCTCCATACTGTTTTTTCACAGTGGCTACACCAGTCTGCATTCTCAAGAACACTGCACGAGAGTTTCTTTTTCTCCACATCCTGCCAACACTTGTTGTTTCTTGTCTTTTTCATATTAGCCATTCTGACAGATATGAGGTGATATCTCATTGTGGTTATAATTTGCATTTCCCCGACAATGAATGATGTTGATTAACTTTTTACATGTCTGTTGACCATTTGTATATCTTCTTGGAGAAATGTCTGCTCATGTCTTTGGCTCATTATTTAATCAGATTATTTCAGGTTTTTTGCTGTTGAGTTGTAGAAATTCTTTATATATTTTGGATATGTCATTTCTAGCCCTTTATTTGATATATCATTTGTAGATATTTTCTCCCATTCAGTAGATTGCCTTTAGTTTTGTTAATAGTTTTCTTTGATTTGAAGAAGCTTTTTATTTTGATATAGTCCCAATAGCTTATATTTGCTTTCTGATAGGGATTTCATCAAATCGGTAGATTGTTTTGGGTCACATGGACATTTTAACAATACTTATTCTTTAATCCATGAGCATGGAATATTTTTCCATTTGTGTTGTCTTTAGTTTCATTCACCAATGTTTTATAGTTTTCGGAGTACAGGTTTCCACTTCCTCAGTTAAGTTATTACTTGGTATTTTATTCTTTTTTTTTTGCTGCAAATGCAAATGGGATTGTTTTCTTAATTTCTCCTTCTGTTACTGCAGTATTAATGTATAGAAATACAACAGATATCTGTATATTGATTTTGTATCCTATGACCTTATGGAATTAATATATCTGTTTTAGTAGTTTTTTGGTGTAGTCTTTAGGGTTTTTCATATATAATACCGTGTCATCTTCAATTAGTGTAGATTTTACTTTTTCTTTACCAAATTGGATGCCTTTTTTTCTTTTTCTTGTCTGATTGCTATGGCTAGGGCTTCCAGTGCTACATTGAATGAAAGTGGTGAGAACGGACATCCATATCTTATAGGGAAAGATCTGTTTTTCACCATTGGGGATGATGTTAGCTGTGGATTTTTCTTAGATGGCTTTTATTATGTTGAGGTGTGTTCCCTCTAAATCTACTTTGTTGAGGGTTTTCATCATGAATGGATGTTGTAATTTGTCAAAGGCTCTGTATCTATTGAAATGATCATATGGTTTTTACCCTTTCTCTTGATGTGATGTATCATGTTGGTTGATTTGCAAATATTGATCCACCTTTGCATTCCAGGAATAAATCCCACTTGATTGTGGTGAATGATTTTTTAATGTATTGTTAGATTCAGTTTGCTAATATTTTGTTGAGGATTTTTACATCTGTGTTTACTAGAGGTATTGGCCTGTGTTCTCTTCTTTTTGGTGTCAGGGTAATGCTGGCCTCATAGAATGAATTTGGAAACTTTCCTTCCTCTTCCATTTTTTGAAATAGTTTGAGAAAAATAGGTATTAACTTTTCCTTAAACGTTTAGTAGTGTGAAGCCATCTGCTTTAGAACTTCTGTTTGTTGGGAGTTTTGTTTTGTTTTGTTTTTGTTTTGTTTTTTTCACTGATTCCATTTCATTGCTGGTAATCGGTCTGTTCAAATTTTCTCTTCTTCCTGATTCTGTTTCTAGGAATTTATCATTTCTTCTAAGCTGTCCAATTTGTTGGTGTATAGTTTTTCATCATATTCTCTTATAATTCTTTGTAGTTCTTTTTTTTTTTTTTTAATTCTTTGTATTTCTGTGGTGTCAGTTTTTATTTCTTTTCTTTCTAATTTTGTTTTTTTTTTGGTTTTTTTTTTTTTTTGAGTCCTCTTTCTCTCTGTCTCTCTTTTTTTTTCTGATGAGTCTGGTTAAAGGTTTATCAATTCTGTTTATCTTTCCAAGAAGCTCCTGATTTCATTGATCTGTTATATTCTCTCTCTTTTTTTAAGTTTCTGTCTCATTTATTCTCCTCTAATTTTTATTCTTTCTTCCTTTCTACTGGTTTGGAGTTTTGTTAATTTTCTTTTTCCAACTCCTTTAGGTGTAAGGTTAGGTTGTTCACTTGAGACTTTTTTTTTTTGCTTTTTGAGGAAGGCGTGTGTTGCTATAAACTTCGCTCTGTGAATAGCTTTCCCTGTATCCTAAAGGTTTTGGACCATCGTGTTTTCATTTTCATTTGTCTTCATGTATCCTTTTATTTCCTCTTTGATTTCTTGGTTGACTCATTCATGGTTTAGTAGCATGTTATTTTACCTCATGTATTTGTGTTCTTTCCATATTTTTTCTCATATTTGATTTCTAGTTTCATAACTTGCTCCTTAATTCTTATGTGGGTCCCCCACAACTTTTTTGCATCCTATTTTCTTCTTATATTTCAATGTATTCAAAATATGAAACTCCCTCAGTATTCAAAATTGGTATTTTGGGTTGCTCTTTGAAATCATACTTCATTAAACTCACTCATATTAGCCTGGCTAAAGGGTAAATGATGAATATTCAGCAAGTAACCATTGGATTCAGCTTAATTGGACACCAACCTTAGAACCTAGTAAAGTTCCTGACACATAATAAGTATATGCTATATATTGTTAAATTAATCAGTTGAATGGCATTGCATCGAATATCCTGAAATGGTTCCACCTTGATCTGCTTATGTGTGTCTCCAAAAGCCCTCTGTTTTCTTATTCTTAACCTTAAAAATACAAGTTATTGCTTATCCTTTCTTAATTCCCTTACCTCTTTGACCCTGACAATATAGAATTTTCTCTTTTACTCTTTGATATTTTTTTAGTGGTTTCTTCTCTAATTGACTTACCTTTTTTTTAAAGTATTTATATTCTGCACAAGTGAGTTTTTGTGTTATGCTATATAATAACTATACCTCTGGGACCTATACAAACGGAATGTCTCCTTACACCACATAGTGTCCAGCTATATTTATTTATTCCCTTGAGAATTTTCTTCCTATACTGTAATACATCCCATCTCTCACTGACATCTTAAAAGGAAACAACAGCTTTTCGCTCACTCATATTCATTCCTCTTGTACTGTTATTTTCTTCCTTTTCAAACAGAAATCATGTACTGCTGCCAAACATATTAATTATTTAGATTCCTATTTCAGCTTTCTCCTTTACATATGACATCCTTCATGTCTTTCCAAAAGATTATTTTTCTTATTCTCAGAAGAAATAGAATCATTGTAGAGAAAATTAAAAAATGAAAAATACATAGATACAAATTAAAATCACTTCTGAATAGCAAAGTGCCTGCCATCCAGAGATTTTCTTTTTTTTTTTATGTGTATACAGGTGTATATTTTTCTAAATAAAATCAAGATCATGCTAGAATATACTGTTTTATTAGGTTTTTTTTTCAAATTTAAGGTTACATCATCACTTTCATGTCATTAAATACTCTTCAAAATACAATTTTTATCAATCTGAAATATGCATTTAACTAATACCTTTGTTGGGGGTTTGGAGACATTTTGTTTGTGTCTATTTTTTTCATTGTTAAAAATTAGGCCGTGATTAACATTTTGTGCATAAAATACTGTTTGTCTCTGATTATTTTCTTAAACTCCCAAGAGCAAAACTATGTAAAAATTCTCATGAATGTCTTTACAACTCTTGATATATAATGCCAGATTGTCCCTCTAAGGATAATAATTTCTATTTTTTCCTATTCATAATTATGGCTTCCTACTTTTGGGGGTTAAAAGTAGATAGGCATCAAAAAATGTACATAGGCATCATTGCAGACCTATTATTAATAGCCAGCATGATGAGTGAACCCATTTATATTCATTTGTTGTTAAAATCCCCTCATTTCAGGTCACGTGGGTGGCTCAGTAGTTGAGCATCTGCCTTTGGCTCAGGTTGTGATCCTAGGGTCCTGGGATTGAGTCCCACGTCGGGCTCCCTGCATGGAGTCTGCTTCTCCCTCTGCCTGTGTCTCTGCCTCTCTCTCTCTCTCTGTCTCTCTCTCTCTCTGTCTCTCATTAATAAATAAAATCTTTTTTTAAATTCCCTCATTTCACCCAGTTTTTAAATTATTCCTTAATTTATTCCCCTGCTACTTTATTTTTTCATTCCACTCCTCAGACAGTGATCACTCATCAATCCAATGTTAGGATATCACCGCATACTCAAATGAATGCTAGGCACCAGGTATACTGAGGGACTAAGCCATGCTTGCACTTGGTGGTGGCATTCAGTGGCTGATCAGAGGTGGATACCATAAGGATACATTCCTGATCATATTTTTGGAGAAACATACGTTTCAAAAATGTTTCTGTATTCCTGTCAGTGATCACTTTCTTCACAGATCTTAGGTTTCTCAAGCATACACATGATGTTACAGAAACCTTACCTTTTTCTAGATGTGTTTTACTTCTTACCAATATAATAAGCACTCATTACATATGAACTTTGTGTGTGTGTGTGTGTGTGTGTGCTGAAAAATATGACAATTTAACAGTGGACACGTCTATAAAAGGGCAAGAAAGCATGAATTTTGCTCATTTTTGTTAATTCCTCTTTGTTTTTCAGTGTTTTCTTTTTTTAAGATTATTTATTTTAGAGAGAGAGAAAGTGGGGGAGAGAGACAGAGGGAGCACGAGAGAGAGGACCTTAAGCAGACTCTCTGCTGAGTGTGGAGCCCAGCAACATCATGGGGCTCAATCTTATGACCCTGAGGTCATGACCTGGCTGAAATCAAGAGTTGGTTGCTTAACTGACTCAGGTGCCCAAGCACCCCTGTGGTTTAGCGTTTTCTAAACTCCTCAGTGTATATCTGATCTATAATCAGGAAAAAAAACATATCTGCAAATTAAAGTTTGTTTACTCAACTATAGCTTTTATGATATATGGAGTGTTCAGTAACCTCCTGTATACCTGAATACATATGTGTTGGATCAATTTGTTATGCTAGCTTGATGTCTGATTTTTGCAATTAAATTATGTTTTTTTCAGTGTCCTCTATGGAAATAAAATCACGGAACTCCCAAAAAGTTTATTTGAAGGACTGTTTTCCTTACAGCTGCTGTAAGTATTCAATTATTTCTCATCTGTTGAACCAAGCGTTATATTTTAGTCAGTGTGCCATCTCATAGGTTTATAGAGACTTCAGAAACACTTGACCCCAAATGACATAATTTAATGAAATGGAAAAGATTAGTCTAGTGCAGCTAACATTGATGGTGGTTATTTATTTGAAGACACAGTACTTTAAAGTTGTCTCAAAACCTTTCTGTCTGCCTGTCACAAATGTATGCTTCTTCCTGGCTACTCTGTCATTTAAAGCTCATGTGGTTCCTGACCTTTGTGAAATCTGTTTTGATTTAACAACAGTTGGGAAGGAGAGTGACGTAGTGATAGGCTTACCCATCTTTGTCCAAAGCATCTGCAGGAGTGACAATGCTGCAGTACCGTGCCCCAACCCAAAGGGTGGTATGCAGAGGCTCAGAACACAGCAGTAGCATTCCAGCTGGTGTTGACTGAGAAAATTCTCTGTGAATCCCTGGACTTCATCTTCTAAAAATCATTCTGCTTAGACTGTAACTACCACTCCTCTGTCTCCAAAGAAGAATTACTATGCATCTGTGTAGAACAAAACCTGAACGCAGCTGCCTTAGTGACAGCTCATATGGGAAGGAAATTGGAAAAAATATGCTAGTGTTAAGATTGTCAGTGTTAGATCATCCCATTCTGTTCAAGTCACCAAACACCTAGAGTTCCTCATTTGGGGCGTCCACTAGCCTAGCTGCTGTGGAGGCAAAGATGAGTATACATACTGTCTTCTCAACTGCTTCATAGATGGTCTACTTTAAAATTCTTAAGTTTCAATTGCTATTTTCTCTTTTGGTACATTCATTGGTTGATTTGAGGTTTATATCATTGATTTGGTAAAAAAAAAAAAAAAAAAAAAAAAAACCTCCTACTACCACAGATTTCCATGTAGATCTTTTTCCTTACTTGATAAATGTAAGTTATCATCATATCATATCATGGTATTCATGTTTTAAATTTTCATCATTATCCAGAAACATATTTTATTTCACAACCCAGTTTTCCCACACACCCCGATGAAGGAAATTGTTAGCAGATCGGTGTATACCCTGTACCGTGTATAGTCCTCTCCATTTTGCTACGTTCTCTGTCCATCTTTCTCTCTGTCTCTCTTTCTAATCTCTTTAATTCTGTACAACCCAGTAAACTGGCTTCACAACAGACCAGTAAGTCATTAAAAATACTGGATCTTGTGACTGAATGTCTTTATTTGGGTTTCAAATTATGTTTTTAACCTTTCAGGTGGGCTCAGCAAATATTGTCTCTGATCTTTAATAGAATGACTCTATGGGTACAGCTGGATGCTGTAGCCAAATATTGCCCACGTGTTACTTGCTTCTCTGCTGTTCTACATTCTCCCAGCACTATTACCCTTGCCACTTACTTGCAATCTCTTGCTATCACCAGCCCGTCTAGTACTAGTACTAGTACTTCAATAGCACCGCCTTTTTCCTTCCACACGTACTTACTGGTGGTTGATGTAACAATCAGGTTAAGAAGCCGTGGGACCTGTATGCAGATAAATCTTATTTAAAAAGCTATCCTTGTCCTTCAGCTTAATATTTTATCTCCAGATTAAAGCCCATTCTTAAGCCTGCCAGGGCTAAAGCGACACAATTTTCTCTTTATGGCTAGCTGAGAACTTGGTTAAGCATCTTAGATTTGCTTGAACAGAGTGAGGTACTGGGAAAAGAGTAGGTAAATGGAAGGAACAAAAGAAAGGAGTGTGCCCAACACTTACTTTCTCCTACTCTGCAGACCACATGATTTAGAGTAAGTGCAAAGTACTCAAAGCAGCACCTTCTTCAATTGTCTCTGAGGCTCCCCGCTTTTTCCTTCTTATTTCTGCTTTTTGACTCCTTCAGTAGCTGACAGATTGGTGTGACCTGGTTGTGGTGCAGAATGAAGAAATGAGATTGTTGGGCCATTCCTGAAACCAGACCCTAAGTCTTTAAGAAACTATTATGGGGACCACAAAGAAGCCCAAAATGTCAGGTCCTTAAAGGAAGGTTTAAAAAAAAAAAAAAAAAAAAAAGCAAAGAATTACCCCGAGGAAGTCACAGCTTTGCATGTATGTGGATCCCTAAAAAAGCAAGCAAAGCAGAGAAACTACCCTAGGTTAATTACTAATAGAGATTCTTGGTGGACAAAAGGGAAAACATTTTTCAGTGCGTTAAGTAATCAGGTATATGAACTCAAACGACAGAGCATATATTTTTTGAGCTACTAAATATTCAAGTTTCAAGTATTGAAGCTGTAAAGTAAATGCTAGTAGGGAAAAAAAGAATAAAAAAAAAAAAATTCTCAGCCTACGAGGGCACTAGTCTACCTTTGGGCCAACAAGAAGGTCTCCATAAAGGAGTTGCCAGGACTCAGTAGCACTGAACAATATCCTGGGGATCCTAGAGGAGGAAATACTTTAGCTGGGTGGAGGTCACGTTCTGGAACAGATGAGCTTTCCGTGAGGCTCGGGTAGGCCAGAGTGTTGAGGACAGTGGAGGGTGGGGCTGGGGTGTTCCCAAAGGGAGGCCAGTGTGTTTAAAAGTTCAGAAACCATCACAGAGAACCTGTAAGAATGGCATTGGCCAAAGTCTCATTTGTAAACCACAGCTCCACAGAAAATTGAAGTTGAATATTGATAGCACACTTGAAAAAAAAAAAAAACAGAAACAAACAAAAAAAGAGTTTCTGGGATGTTGTGTTAAACCAAGTGAAATGGATATTTATAATGTGGGACTGGGGCCTTTAATAGGGTTATGAGCCATGTCACTGTCCAAGAGGGTCATAAAGTGTCCATTCAACAACAGCTATGTATGGAGCCCCTAGAATGTTCCAGGCAGGTGAGACATGTCAGGGATCGAAACAAAACAAATGTCCGCAGTAATGTGATAAGTAAGGTATATGCCACAGAGAGGAATATATACTCAAGAAAATAGAGGGGAAAGTCCTGGTCAAGGAATGGAGTGTGCTAAGAGCTTGGGGCGGGGCAGAGACAGGTGACGGTGCTGAAGAGGGCGCCAGGGTGGGCTGAATTCAGAAGGGGGATTGCAGCGGGCGCAGAGAGGCGGAGGAGCCAGGGGCCAGGGCCCAGAACATTCTGAGAGCGGAGACCTGACGAGGAGCTGGGTGGGGCTGGAGCTGAAGCGGCCAGGGGAGAGAAATCGGGGGTCCCGGGTTCAGTGGGGGCGCCCGGGGTCGTCCTGGGCGTCAAGGCAGCCTGTCAGGACCTTGGCCCCTTCCTCACAGCAACCTGGAGTGGCTGCCCCCGCCCCCGAGAGGAAGCGGTCTGTGCTTGAAAAGACCTGGCTTCTGTTTTGGGAACAGACTGAACCTCTGCCCAGAGCAGCTAGAGAGACCCGCGCTCCGCGACATTTACTTTTCATGGCGCCCCTGACACGTTGGGCCTCGCCCTCCTTTGCCTCCTGCGCCACGTCTTCATCTTCCGGAGAACCCGTTGAGTAATCCCCGTTGGGTAGTTGCGCGGGGACCCCGAGACCGTAGGCCTTGGTCCGCGCGCACGACCCTTGCTTCGTCTGGTGCATCTTCCCCCCGTGGTCCTGACTCCAGCTGTAGTGTCAGTGTTGAGGCTCCGAGAACCGTTTTAATTCCTTGACTCCTCGTGTTTCTCAAGAAGGAGAGAATCTTGAAGGTGGGTTCACGAGATGCTACGCTTTAATTCTGCAACTGTTTGATCAAACAGATTATTGAATGCCAACAAGATAAACTGCCTTCGGGTAGATGCTTTTCAGGATCTGCACAACCTGAATCTTCTCTCCCTGTACGACAACAAGCTGCAGACCATCGCCAAGGGGACCTTCTCACCTCTCCGGGCCATTCAGACCATGTATGTATAATACGCCTTGGATCACGTACGATGACCGCTGTCTTCACTGTGAATTCGAGACTTAGCTCATTGCGAGTCATGCATAAAGTGTTCTGTCTGTGTTTCTGAAAGGCACCTGGCCCAGAACCCCTTTATTTGTGACTGCCATCTCAAGTGGCTGGCGGACTATCTCCACACCAACCCCATCGAGACCAGTGGTGCCCGGTGCACCAGCCCCCGGCGCCTGGCAAACAAAAGAATCGGACAGATCAAAAGCAAGAAATTCCGTTGTTCAGGTAATTTCCTGCCTCCTGTGACATTTCCCCTGTGTTACCTAAAACAGTGGTTGTGGAGACCTAGAGACAGCTGGTCTTCGGATCAATCACCAAACGTTGTAGGTCATGCTTCTTCTTCTTCCATCAAGGACACAATAAAGACAGCTGTAGATGCAATTCCTATGGCACTCCTGGGTGAAATATTTTTGACACTAGATTCAAAAAGGAAAAAAATTAAAAAAAAAAAAGAGGCCTGAATACTTGATACTGTATTTTTAAGGTTCAGACTTCACAAAGGCCTTTTAGCAAGCTCAGGATTTTTTTTTACGTCTCTTAAGTCTCACGTTTGTCATATTTTTCTTCGTTGAGAAACCGAAGGTAATCAATCATGTTCTCATTTCTTCGGAAAGTGAACTGAGACTTGGTTGTGTGATTTGCTTAGGCTCAGAACTTGGGGGAGAAAATTTCCTGATCCCTCAGCTTCTCACACTAAAAGTGTTTTCTTATTTTTCCCCCTCTTGTTTTAAAAATAGGACCGTGAGGATAATTTTTTTTTTCTTTTACCAAAAGCCCATCTTTTAGTATTTGGGGAATATTATATTTATTTATAAAAAGCCAATTATAGATCCACTGTGTGACCGTTAATTAAAGGGCCTTCTTCATTGAAATTTGCTGTTTGTTTTGGTCTCATCTTCTCTGTGTTCTTATGATAAAGTACACTCTATGTTTGGGGTAGTTTGCTGACTATTCCAGGGGTATTTCACATTCGGCAGTTAATTCATACTAAAAAGCTAATATCAGAACAAAGCTGTTTATCGTCCATGGTCCTAGAGACATTTACTACTCACTGTACATTAGTATACTTCAGCCACTGCTGTGAATATAATTCCCTTAATTATCTGTAGTACCTTTAGTCCATTCTTAATCTAATATAACTCATATCTCTGCTTGCTGACATTCAGGTGCATCTTCTATTTTTTTTTCTCTTTTTTTATTTAGCTAAAGAACAGTATTTCATTCCAGGTAGGTTTTGCTCGGTAGTAGGACTAACGCAGACACCCTTTCCTGACCTTATAAAATGTAGCTTCTGAAACTTTGATATGCATGCGTTTGAAAGTACAGTGGGTACCCCGTAGATAGATTGACTTCTGCATAGATCACTTGTAGCTGTTTCCTGAAAACCTGACCTTTGCATGCAGCTTCTGATGTTAGACATATATATTATTAAACCCCCATCTTCTTTTTTCTCTCTCACTTTGGCACATTATCTAAAACTTCTCACAGTAGCTAAAATGTGTGAACCTATGCCTTCTACTTAAATCATTTTCTCTCCTTATGTCGTATATCTGATCTTTCAACCTGTTTTTAAAATGTAGCTTATCGAGCTGGTTTTAAAGACAGAGACCTTTCTGTTGTCAAAGAACTAGTTCTACATGAAATCAGCCACCCACACATGGAATTGTCTTTTCAATCGTGAAATTGACTTTTTAAAAAAATATATCATGGTTTGTACTAAAAAAGTGCCCCTTACTTTTTGCTTTATTTGGCCGTACTGTTGCTTCACTTTTTACACAAAAACAGCAGCCTCCTGCTTGTTTATATGCAAGTAAGCCTTGGGCGTTCACATTCTTGCAGACCTGGAGTGACACGATGACTCCATAGAAACTATATTGACGTACATCCTGAAAGCATCAGATGTTCCTGGGCACTAAACGCCTTGAATAATTCAGGCAGACGAATGAAATGTCGTTTTTAGAAAAGTAATTGAAATGTTTTACCACTACAATCTCAACACTATCAAGGCTGATGATTCTGGAACTAGCTCTTTGAAATTACTTATATTTTCCTTGCCTGCCAATTGTGTAAAATGCCTCTTGACTTGTTTGTTTTAAACCATTATATAAAAATATGTTAGTAATTGATTGGCTACATTCACCATCTCCTGGGGATATTCTAGACTCTAACATATTTTAGCAGCTACATTTATGCGGTGTTAGTATGCAAAAACCGTGCTGATTTTTTAAAGAAGAGTTCTGGGTTTTGTCTCTGTTTTAAGGAGATATGTGTTAATTGGCATTATTGATTCATAATTTGAATAATTTTAGGCATATAGCAGATTTTGTTTTATTACTTATTTTGAGCTGGAAGAGCCAATAAGATCTTGTACATTATACTGGTTACATGAGAAGTAACACGTCGAAAAGAAAAGCTGATTGGCCTTCATAGGCAATCTTTAAAATTCATTAATTTTACCTCATTACTAAGCAGAAAGTCCTCTGATAGCTGTTATTTGCCCCAAAAAAGCCATCTACTAAACACCAGAACACCTATGGGATAAAACATTAATATTACTGAAATCTTCAAATTATGGCAGTTAATATCATTGTTACCAACTGATTCAATCAGTTACATTTAAATATACTTTATTAATAACTTAGAAACTAATGTTTCTGATTCACAAATTGAAGAACCAACATCGGATTGTTTTTATAAATTCTGATACAGTTTTGCCTATTTATTGACAGAAGTCAAAATAGGTTTTATTAAAAATACATTTTATATTGTGATATCATGGCTTAAATTGTCAATTTCTGATAATTCAATTTACATTAAAGCCATAATAATAGGAGACAGGACTCAGAAGGATTCTTTGGGCCTTTTCTCCCTTTTTTTTTTATTTTTTCTAGATTTCAGCAAAAATTTTAGCCTACCTAAACAGTCTCCGTAAAATAAACATCATTGTCATTGCATTGAATGCAGACTATTTTAAATGTAAGATACCTGACGTCCCTGCCACTTAGACCTTTGTTCCCGGTGCTTCTTCATTTCACTTTTAAAATGAAAGCTTCCACTGCAGTGCAGCAGTTCCTCCGTAAATGCCCTGGCATTAATTGCCCAGATCTGATGAAACGATTACATTCAGCTTTGCAGTTGTAGGAGGTTCTGATTTCACCTCGACTAAGTGACGTTATTTATAAGTCGGGAAGGTCATTGAAAAGCATGTAAGCCACAACCTAAGGATCAATCCAGATGTATTTGTTTTCGAGGATCTCCCTGATTGGTTTTTCACTTCAGTTTGCATGTGTACTTGCCTACCACAGTTCTATATGGCCTTCTAGATATTATAGCGATAACTCAAAAGAAAATCTATCTTGCAGAGAGTTCATCATTTAAAGGAATCGACAAGAACTTAATTTGTGCTGTGCATCTTGTATGCCCTTGCTTTTCCTGAAAGACCACTGTGCTTCAAAAAAAAAAAAAAAAATCACTACACAAGTTTGCAAAGCATGACGATCGCTGTCATACTATGCCATTCCCCTGTCATTGCCACAGTAAGGAAAGAAGGAAGAGACCTTAGCTAGTTTCATATATGTGTTTATTAATCTTAACTGGGATTGCTCTTTCTCTCCTTCTTGGTGATCTTTACTTTTGCAGGAATTCACCATTTGGGCTGTAAGTAAAAGTGTCTGATCTGAAACATAATGTCCTCCCTTCTCAATCCTGATTGTACCTTCTTCTAGTCTCGGTCTTTTGCGCCCTTTTTCCCCCCCCTCTCAAGAAGAAACCGCAGATCTTTTGAGCTTCTCTGTTGTCCTTGTAGCTCACCTTGAACTTCTTCCTGGATGTTGTTCCCGAAAGCTGTTGTTTCCATTCTGCAGTTCTGAGGAACAGTGGAGGCACCTTTCAGTGTAGTCCCTACTTTGTGTTTCCAGGAACTCTTCGGTAGTAATACTCTTACTATGGTCATAAACATTCTGCGGGAAGAATGCATGTCATGTAAACAGTATTACGTTTCCAGAACGTCTGTAGCTTTTTCTCCTGCTTCCCTTCATCTTTCCTCTCGGTCTTCCCCTTGGCCTAGTGGATGGTGTAGTGATTATGTAGCGAGATTTTCTGTTGTGCTTGATCTAACCATGTGGTTGCCAGGTATGAGTAAAACATGGTTCCGTCAAGCACCATGGAACGTCACGCAGCTTTCTACAGCATGGCAAGCTGCTGAGGCTTAAATCAGGATTTACTGGTCTCTTTTGATAAAATCAAAATGAAAAAAAAAAAAAAAGAGGGCTTTTTTTAGGCGTCTCCGAAGATTATGTGAGAGGGAGAGAATAATATAAGACCATAGAAAATTTAAAAACCTGAGGACATCTATTTGCCTTGAAAGCCCTAATTTAAAAAATGATATATAGGACTATGTTTCTTACTGGATACATTTAAAATTCTTGACTCGGAGAAAAAATAAACTTTGTAACGATTAATAGCCATTGTATGATTAGCTGTCAAATAGGCTAGAATGGCTCATAACTGGATCAGCAGAAAGTACAGCTGTGAAAAGCTCATCTCTATTAATGTTTTCCTGTCCTGTGAATCTGGTTACTCTTTTTTCCAGCAAATTCCAAGCCCTTGTTTTAACCCTCTCCTGACATCCATTGACCAAAAACTCCCCAAGTTGTCTCCCTGCTGCATAATCTATAGTTATCTTACTATTTTTCTTCCTACAAATTAACAAATGTTCTAACCTTTAGACTCAGTATCTTTTTTTTTTTTTTTTGCCTTGAATCCTCACTAGGTACAGAAGATTATCGATCAAAATTAAGCGGGGACTGCTTTGCAGATCTGGCTTGCCCTGAAAAGTGCCGCTGTGAAGGAACCACAGTAGATTGCTCCAATCAAAAACTCACCAAAATCCCAGACCACATTCCCCAGTACACTGCAGAGCTGTGAGTTCATCTTCGACCAAAATCCGGGTTGGGAGGGAGGGAATAAGAGCATCGTAGCATTGGAATTTTTGTCTTTCCCTTTTATTTTCAATAATTGCATTGATCTTAATTAATTAGCACAGATGGCCATGACTCTTCTTTGTACAAGGATATATCAGAAGCTATCTTGCTTCATCTTTCTTGTCCAAGACGTGCCTGCGGAAATTAATTCACCTCTCGAAAATCCAGTTAGCGCTTAATAATGCTAATGATAAGAACATCCCTTTGATCTCTATTTCTTGGGTATTGCTTATGCCCGCACCCATTTTTCTAAACATGTAACAGATTTCGAAGGTATGTAGTCTTTTGCGGCAACCAGGTTAAATAGTTGGAGAGTCACCGTCTTGAATCTGTGTTAATTGTGAATTCAGAGAGCCTTTCTCGGCTTTATTACTTGACTGGCTGGGAGGTGGAAGGACTCAGTGATTATCAAGTACTAAAGCACAGAGGAGAGTTTCTTTCTGAACCCTGGATAGCATAGCATAGCAGGAAAAACTGAAAGGACAATGAGCTCGGGCTTCTATTTATAACCCTAACTCGGGCCTACCACGTACCAGGTGCTAAAATATGTTTGTTGGATCATCTGTAGGTTCTCTGCCATGTATGGTTTGCCTTTAGTGCCTTTATTTATAAAAGTCATGCTAGTGTTCTTAGAATTCAAGAAAAACTTGGTGAAAGCTCATTGTTTTCTGAACATCTTAGCAACGTTTATGTATAGCACCATCTGGTATTTGCCATTGAGTGCTTTGCAAAGTCAGTTGTCCTTTTATGCACCTATAATCCTTTTGTCTGCAGCCAGCTTGTACCTCCTTGACGGAGGATTGGGTTTTCTACGTTATCTCCCACTGCGCCTACACACGTGCCTGTTACTTAGTGGATTCTAACCAATTTGAATAATTAAAAATAATATATTGCTTTCAAAGAGATGACAGAAACTATCCTGTGGCTATAGTGATACTTTTTCTTTTTTTTTAAATTATTCCTGTTAGTTTTTGAAACTTATTTGGAAGCTCCAGGGTTTTTGGAAATGTGTGGAGGCCTTGCAGTAAAAGGCCTGAACTCTGGGGTCATGGAGGAAGCTGTGTATATTTCCAATATTATTACAATAATTCAGATTATGTCTTCCAGCATAATAACAGCTTAAATAGGCTTACTTGTGAATTAAGAATCATAGCATTAGCATCTAATTTATCTGTCAGGAGAGTTTGTGTGTGTTTCGGGAAATTAAGGATTTTTTTAATTCTGCATTTAAAAATTAGCACTGGGAAGAAAATATTTGCAAATCATCTATCTGATAGGGGACTTAGATCCAGAATATATAAAGAGCTACTACAACTCAACAATAAAAATGTGCGTTACCCAGTCAGAAGGTGCTCAAATAACCTGTATGCAATTTCTCCAAAAAAGATACACAGATGACCAAGAAGTAACTAAAGAATTGTTTAGTATCATCAAGCACTAGGGAACCATACATCAAAACCACAATGAGGTAACACTTTCCCTAGAATGGCCACAAAAAAAAAAAAAAAAAAAAATTGGACCCCTCATACATTGTGGGGGAATATAAAAGTGACACATCTTTGGAGAACAGTTTGGCTAGCCCTCCAGTTGTTAAATATAGTTTTACCATGTAACCCAGCGATTTTACACTAGTGTACATATCCAGTGGAGTTGAAAACACATATCCACGCAGAAACTTGCACGGCAGTGTTGGTAGTAAGTAGCATTATTCATGATAATCAAAGAGTGGAAGCAACCCAAATATCCAGCAGCTGATAGAGGGATGAAGAAAACTGGTATATCCATACAACGAGATACTTTCTGCCGTAAAAAGGAATGAGGTACTGTTGTGTGCTCAACATGGACCAGTCTTGTGATCATTAAGCAAAGTGAAAAGAGCCAGGCACAAAAAAGCCACGTTTTTTATGACTTCCCTCATATGAAAATGTCCAGAATAGGAAAATCCATAGAGACAAAAAATAAATTCACGGTTGCCAAGGACTGAGGCAAGGAGGGAAACAAACTGAAAGTGATTTCTGATGGGTATGAGATTTCTCTTTCAGGTGATGAATATGTTCTGAAATTAGGTAGCAAAGATACGTGTGCAATTTTGTGAATTTACTCTAAGCTCTACTAGATGGTACGATGTAAAAGGGTGAATGTTGTATATGTCACATATAAATTACATATAAAATTGCATATCTTAAGAGCTATTAGCAAAAAACATGCAGAGCAAATGATTAGGAAAAATGGTCTAAAATGCTTTTGGGGGGAAAAATACTTTCAAGGGGAGGGATAAATGTGGAAAAAATGGTCTGAGAAACTTTGTGCTACAGGATTACTGCGTGGGAGCTGGGTTCGATTTTTGATTATTGGTTTTCTTTGCAGTGTGCTTCTTAGCATTTTTTACTTTGATCATTAAGATTTTGAGTGAGATGGGGAAAAATCTACGGATTTCCCGTGACACATGTTCAGTATTTTACTTTAGAATAATCATGAAATGATCTTACGTTTCTGGATGAGAGGTAAAACTTCATCCTTTCCTGGCTGTTGGTAATGAAACTTTCATTTCTTTTTTTTTTTCCCCCGAGGCGTCTCAATAATAATGAATTCACAGTGCTGGAAGCTACAGGAATCTTCAAGAAACTTCCGCAGTTACGTAAAATGTAAGCCGTGCATTAGCCACCTTTTCAAATTTCTGTGGCGTGTTGTGTTTTTCTAAATCCCTGTGCGGTTTTATTCAGATTCCTTTGGAAATTGGAAACTATAAAGGGGAAGCGTGTCTGCGATGACTACCTGTGACATGAATTTAGGGTATTTTCTGAGAGGAGCCCGAGTCCTCACCTCTTCTCTATGTATTCCAGCGACGCCAGCCGCATTTTCTGTGGCCGAGCGCTGGCGCCGGACTCTAATTCACACAGCTGCTTTGTTACGTGGCCACAGCAGGGACGCAGCAATCGAGGCTCATTAGAAATGGCCCCGGCAGTGTTTTGTAACTTCCTTTACTGTTCCCTAAACCACGCTCTTCTATCTCTTTCAGCACATTCATGTCAACTATTTGACTTTTTGCTTCATTAAACTTTCCTTAGAAGGTAGTCCAAGTCCGCGACGGTAGACGGGCCTGATAGCTCGTCGGTGTCACTACATACCCACAACCCATATTTCAAAATTAGTTTATGAACTCAGCAGTTCCAGCAACAGAGAGTATTGCCCCCCGCCCCCCGCCCAAGGAGGAGGCAGGGAGGCCCAGGACAGGGGTCGGGCCCGGAGGCCAAGGGAACAACGTCCAAGTAAGAGGACACATCGGAACGGAAGCGAAAGGGAGCGTCTTGCGCGTAGTGTGAGCGGCCCAGGGCCGCGCCGACTGCACGTGGCCGGGCGGACTCCTTCCTGGGTGCTCCGGCCCCGCGTGGGCTGCGTCCCACAGGGGTTCCCGCTGCTTGTTCTCCTTTCCACTGACCCTGATTGTGCTCCCGTTATAGCCGCACCTTTCAATCCAACACATGTTTATTGATCAGCTACTGGGCACGGTGCTCCGGGACGCGGGAAATGACACATCACACCGGTCCCTGTTCTGGGGGCGCGCGCGGTCTTGGTGGGAACCAGGAGGAAGCGGAGGGTAGGACCTATGGGCAGGCGTCACCTCCACGGCTGTCGTTGCCCTCCGGCCAAGCGTTGTAGAGTCTGTGGCACACAAAGTAGTCACCGTGCCGTTGGTTGTTTGACTCATGCCTACAATGAGCAGTTTAACTGCAAACAAACCCATATTCAGGGACATTTCTGATGCCACCTGAAAACTCACACTTAGCCCACCCTTTTCTCTACGTGGCTGCCTTCTTTGTCATTCACTCATTCCATCATTTTTATCAGGGGCCCTTATTGTAAAAGTTCCTTATTAGGTTTTGTGCTGGGCATAAAGATCCGTGCAAAATACCTGACCTCAAGAATTTTATGCTCCTGGGGGACCCTTCAGGATCATTCTAACATCGATGGGGCTGGTAGTTTCCACCACCGGCATTCTCCCCCAGTATCATCATCAGTTAGGCCCCACGGAGTAGGACGTGGGGTCTCTTCAGAACCTCAGGGGTGCTGGGCAGTGAAGGGCTGGGAAGTCGTGAAACCCTCGTTCCCGAGAAGAAAACAATCGGACATACTGTGTCAGTGTCCTCGTCGTTAGAAAGAAAAGCTCACAATCCTCGTCTCAACAGTGTTTCTTTTATTATTATTATTATTTAGAAACTTCAGCAACAACAAGATCACAGACATTGAAGAAGGAGCATTTGAAGGAGCAGCTGGTGTAAACGAAATCCTTCTCACGAGTAACCGTTTGGAAAATGTTCAGCATAAGATGTTCAAGGGATTGGAAAGCCTGAAAACGTTGTAAGTATTCTCCGCAGAGTGATGCTTCGGCCGCAGCCCTGGCGCTCACTGGCCTGGGACGCTCACCCCCCACCCCCCATCTCTGCCTCCGGCTCTCATCACATGCACATGCCCCCCCCCACACACACACACACACGTACACACACATGTTCTGTGCGTGCGAACATCCCGTGCTCAGATGCCCCTGACTGACGTGTGTTGCTTGCAAAAGCTCAAGAATGCCTCCTGGCTGCTGATTGCTCAACAACAACAAAGCGAAGTCCTTGCTCCAGCGCTTGTTGGGATCTGGCCCCTGGGCCGCCCCAGCACGTCGGTCCTCCTGCCTTTGCCTCAGACGCCTCCGTCCAACGTTCACTGTTGGGCTGGGGCTCGAGCCCCAGGACCCAGGCCACACCCTGCGGCAGGGTCGCTAGCAGCTTACCTGCGGACCCCGTCGTCTGTTCCTTGAGGCCTCGTTGAAAAGAGGGGCTGCCCGACGGGAGACCCGGTGCTGCCCCTTGTGAAGAAATGCAGTTGCGGGTTGTGGCCACTCCCTCGGGGCGTGGGGGGGAGGAGAAGGGACAGTCTGTGGCTCCTAAACGCCGTTGGCCAGAGAGGCCAGGGATCCGCGGAGAGCAAAACACCCGCTGCCCCGTGCGCGTTTCCAGGGTCTCAGTGGCCCCCTGGGCCCTGGTGGGGACGCTGGTCAGAGCCCTGAGCTTCGGGAGGTGACCCAGAGGCGGCCGAGGGGCGGGCAGTGGGGGGCCGTGTGTCGCCGCGTGCCCTGCACCGTGTGGACAACCACGACGACAGGGCCCTCGGGCTGCCAGGCGCAGGTGCTGGGGACGAGAGGGCAGAGCAGAGCCCGTGCCCGCGGGGCTGTGTCCCCTGCCCCCGGCCACCCCAGGGCCCGCAGAACCCGGATCCCGGGACACGCCGAAGCCTGTCTGGGGGGCCCTGCTTGGGGGCCGCTTGCTCCTGGGGCGGGCGCGGGGGCTGAGCGAGGAGGCATGGGGACAGGAGGGGGGCCACCCGACAGCCCCCCCGCCGAGACCCGTTGTCCTGCAGCTCCGGAGCCCAGCAGTGGCTCTGTGGGCAGCTGACCCGAGCCCCCCGGGCCTGGGCGGCCCTTCCTGTGCGGAGCGGGCGCGCTTGCTGTCCCCCTCAGGACACCGGTCCTGACAGCCCCCCATCCTCTCTAGAGGCAGCCACGTGGCAGGGGGGGCTCAAGGTAGGAGGTGCGGGGCACACGTGACAGCGCCAGGGCTCGCGGAGCATTGGCCGGCTGCTTCCATTCACATGACCCACCCACAGCCCCTGCGTTCCTGTTCTCCTCGGGTGCGTTTCTAGCAGCTTCTCTCCCTCTGACCTTGGGCACCCATGACGGATGCCGTGGCCCCCACCCGCTCTGCTGCATGAGGCCGATGGAGGGTCCTAGACCCCAGCTCCGAGGTTCAAAGGACGAAAGTAGGTTTGTCGAGATGTGATTGTCCCCGGGGGCATCCGTCAGCGTGGTGACTGGCAGATGCTGACGAGCGGCCCCCTCCTGACTGCGTCCCCCCCGGGCCTCGGGGGCCTCTCGGAGTCTTGGGGGCCGCAGCTCCGACGTCGCGGCCGGGTGCCCGGGCGGTGTTGCAGCAACAGGAAGCACAGTGTCCTCCCAGGGCTCCAGGAGGCCGGGACTCCGGCCCGACGGGACCACGGATTCTTGGTCACTCGCGGCCCACGGCAGCGCGGACAGAAACCCCCTTTCTGGGGGGCACTGGCTTCCGGATGTAAAACGCCCCAATGAGAGGCGGGCGTCCTGCCTTCCCCCTGCCTGTGCCCTAGCAGACCGCGGAAATCGATGTGTGTCCTTTATTCCCGTAGAACAACCTAGAATTTTACGGGAACACTTTGTTGCCCGCTTCTTTTCGCCTCTCGGTTGTGGGTCCTGCGGCCTTCCAGCCGGGCAGGGGCGCCGCGGGGCCGGAGGGGTCCAGGGCGCGACGGCTTGGCCCGCTCCCGGGGACACCCGCGGCGGCTGTTCCTTGTCACGTCGGGTTTTCAAGGACTGTTTCCCGCCTCTTCGGAGCCTCAAGGGAGAATTGAGAACGGAGCCAGAACCTCGGCCGTGATGGGGAAAGGACAACAGCGTTAATCCCACTGATGGCAACGACCAAAAGTTCAAAAAAAAGAAAAGTCCGAATTCTTTCAAGAGAAGCCTGTTTAAATTTTACTGTGAACAACTGGAGTCTGCTAATGATTGCCTCTTTTCAAGCCCCAAACTTTAAAGGAATAAAATAATTCTCATAAAGAAAATAGTTTGTGCAGGCCCCCTGGGTGGAGCATCTGCCTTCGGCCCAGGCCGGGACTCTGGGGTCCCGGGATCGAGTCCCGCGTCGGGCTCCCCGCAGGGAGCCTGCTTCTCCGTCTGCCTGTGTCTCTGTATCTCTCATGAATAAATAAATTAATTAATTAAAAAAAAGGAAAGAAAAGGTGCGAGGCCTGCGGGCCTCGGCCGGTTTGGGCTCCCGAGCCCGCGCTGCCCGTCCTCGGCCCGGGGTGGTGGGGTGCCCTCCGCCTGCCCGTGCGGGGCCTAGTGACCCACTGTCCTCTCTCCCTCAGGATGTTGCGAAGCAATCGCATAAGCTGCGTTGGCAACGATAGCTTCATAGGCCTGAGCTCTGTGCGGTTGCTCTCGCTGTACGATAATCAGATCGCCACCATCGCGCCGGGGGCGTTCGACACCCTGCACTCGTTGTCCACCCTGTAAGTACCGGGCCCTGCGCCTTAGGGGCGGCCCCCCGGGCGTCGCATCGCTTGCTCTCACCAATCGCATTTGAAGGCCTCATGAGGCATTTCACAAAAATGGGGGCAAGCGTTCGGGGATCAACAGAATTTGTCGATGTTGAACTTACCGTAGTTTTCCTATCAACGCTGCCTACGGCCAGGTGTTGAAATCCAACGATGACTGTAATATTTTTCAGCCAGCTCTTTTTTACGACAATGTGATGTGACGTCATCTCTAAAGTTGCGTCTTCGTGTGACTCGATGGCACCGCACATCACAGTAACGTGGTGGCTTTTCCCCAGTGTTCTTGCACCAGAGTCCTTTTGGCGTCAGGTGTCATAAAAATGGAGCTGATAAGGTTTTTGCCAACAAACTGTGCTCCAAAGGAGCATTCACGGCGACAGGAGTTACATTAGGATGGCCGGGCCAACAATAAAAACAGCTCACCAGAGGGCATTTACCACGATATTAGGAAAATATTGAAGAAATAGGTTGAGCCTGTCCAAGAGGACATTTTATGAAGACAGAAAATAAAGAATATTTGTAGATCTATAGTCAGAACTCAGAAGGTCTTTTTTTTTTTAAGAGGGAAAAAACCTCTAAACAATGTATTTCAGCTCTCTTAAATGTCAGTATGTAAAAAGCAGTGTTTGAAATGATGAATCCTACAACGGATTTGATTTCCTAGGAACGATGGCATCTAAATATACTAATCTAACTGAAAAGGTAGTTAGAAAAAAAACACATCCCACATAGCTCAAGTCACTGAAGAAATAATTTGCGGGAAGCATCCATCCATCAGTGAAGTACTTAATCCTCTTTCCACATAAAATGTGACACTTTACATTGAGTGAATAATTTGTGCATATTAAAGATGGCATGTTTATAAATAATAAGGTTGTCAATAGGTTTGTGCTGAAGTGGTGAGATGCCAAAAGTATTGAGATTTGTAGAAGTAAATTCATTTTTATAACTGGCATTTAATCAACTCAGCTGTCAGTTTAGATGGGAAACCTATTCTCTGGAGCAAATAAGAGATGGAAATCTCGAAATGACAAATTAATGAAATAGCTGTTGTCAGGTTAAACTCAATAATATAAGGTAATCAGCCTTCATCTTTATATTAAATTACTGCATTATCAGTGTAGGGAAGTTTGACAGCACGTCGGATCGCTGACGAGTTTAAATTCTCTCTGAATGAGATCTCTGTCGGGATCCAGCGTGTAAACCCCCAAAATTGCTGCCCTCGCTTTATTTTCTGCATGAAATCATTTGAAGAATTCTTACATAAAAGTGTTGTTATTTTTTAAGATCCAAACATAAATATTTTAGCCTAAAAAAAAGCATCCTGTGTGTTGAGTATGATGGAGAGTGAATGGCCGGGCAGGGGCTGGGGGAGGTGGATGGTGGGTAGGGGCAAGCATGAATGAGGAGCAATCATTTTAGCAGAAATGGGGTTGGGGGGGAAATGGCAGCATGGGGTTTTGAGAAGTAAGACCCTGGAACCCCACACTCAGCCCTGCGTTGTTTCCTCGCGGCTCTTAGAAACCTGTTGGCCAACCCTTTTAACTGCAACTGCTACCTGGCTTGGCTGGGCGAGTGGCTCAGGAAGAAAAGAATTGTAACCGGAAATCCTCGCTGTCAAAAACCATACTTCCTCAAAGAAATCCCCATCCAGGACGTCGCCATTCAAGACTTCACGTGTGACGACGGTAAGAAGGCCTTGCTAGGTCTCTGGTCACCAGGCCTCCAGTGGCTGTTTCCTGTGCATTTTTTGCTCTTGTTTGTTTAGGTCTGGAAACAGGGCACATACTTCCTCAGAGCTGCCTTCACGGACCCACGTCGGCTTGATTGGCGTTTGCAAAAATTTTATTTAAATTTCCCAGTTTCCAAAGTGTGGTTGACACCATTTCTCTAGCTTTGTTGTGACATCATTAGTCTAAGCATCGCTTTTGGTTACTGCCATTTTCAAAGGAGAAAAGCAATAGGCTTAAAAGAAATAGAAATTCTAGTAAGCCTGACAAAGATAGCAGTTTTCACTTTTTAGTATGTCCATCATGATACTTGATTCTCGTGATGGCCTTGTAAGATAGGGAGAGCCAGGTGAAGGGAGGGCCCCTTTGAGCCTTATATTTTAAAATGAGGGGCATGTTGGGGATCCCTGGGTGGTTCAGCAGTTTAGCACCACCTTTGGCCCAGGCAGGACATGATCCTGGAGTCCTGGGATCAAGTCCTGCGTCGGGCTCCCTGCATGGAGCCTGCTTCTCCCTCTGCCTGTGTCTCTGCCCCTCTCTCTCTCTCTCTCTATGTTTATCATGAATAAATAAATAAAAGTCTTGAAAAATAAAATAAAATGAGGGGCATGTAGATTTTTCTGCTAAACATTTTAAATTAACCTACCCCTTTATGTCTTTTCACGGCTGTGTCCTTATAATTTCTCTGTAATTCAGTTTATATTTACATAGTCTCATTAAAAGTGTGATTTGTATAAATAACTGAACAAAGAAAACTGCTGTTATGATTGGATGAATTATACAGATTGTGACTTGTTTCCTGGAATTCGGCCCCAGACAATCAGAAAGCAGTGCTCTGTAGAATGGATGGCATCAGTTTGTAAATACTCAAGGCGCTGGACGCACATAAGTGATCTCGTGGCTCAAGACTCTGGTGTTTGTCAGGGTCAAAGCACAACATCCCTTCTAGCATTTCCAAAGCCACGCATCTGGGTTTTCCTGTGTTTCTTTTGGCCATTTAGGAAATGACGACAGTAGCTGTTCTCCACTCTCACGCTGTCCCACGGAATGCACGTGCTTGGATACAGTTGTCCGATGTAGCAACAAGGGCCTGAAGGTCTTGCCCAAAGGTATTCCCAGAGACGTCACTGAACTGTAAGTAGAGCTTGCCTTTCTGTGTCCTTAACAAATCCCATTTCAACTCAGGAAATGGAAACCAAATAGAAGTCTTTAGAGGCCCGTCTCCAAATTCTGTTCTGTAGGCCATTAAATAGCATCATGTCAAGCCCTAAGATCATATAAAAGCCAGCTTAGATACACTTGGGGGAATGCTGGTTGTGTGTGTTTCCCTCCTATTCACTGTGGGATTTCTCAGCATCGGTATCATGCTAAGGTTTGCTGTGACGCTCCAAGAGAGGGCGGTAAAAGATGAGATAGCGCCCACCCGTGTTTGTCTCCACAGCCCTCTTCCCTGGACCATCTTGCAAGACTCAGACGCCATCAAATACACCTTGGGAAATGCTGTGTTGTATTTAGCTTATCTACGATGTCTGGGATATTCCATATGGTTAATTATTCTTTACCACTGTGTCCCCTGAGAGGATAGCTTCCCACATGGGATACATAAATATCCGGGATGTAGAAGAAGCTGGGATAATCTTAATCCTTAGCAAGAGGTCCTGCCCTCTGGACCTGAGTTAGAATCCTTTAGATTGTAAAGGGTGTGGGGCCAGTTATCCCTAAGATTTTTCATAACGACCGCAGACTACATGGTCAGTATATACTCCTCTAGATCCCCAGCACCATGCACGTGCGCACCTTCTTAGCTGCCTCGTGTTACGTATGTGGGATGGAATAAATCCAAGAGAAGGTTGCTTGAATAACATGACACATGCACGCACCATTCCATCCACGTAATCTGTAGACTGACGTAGCAGGGACAGAGGTGCGATGCGAATGCAGTTGCGCCTTTTGCCTCTGTTTTTTCCTACGTGGAACTACCTGTCAGAAGTGATTTAAGCTCCAGTGTGCTCTGTGCAGATGTGCACCCGTAATTCACGCACGCGCGTACAAGCGAGATTCTGAACGAGTGGCTTGGATAAACTTCCGGAAACATGCAACAGAGGTGTTATATGAGTTTCAAAAGATGCCCCTTCAGCTATCAGAGAACTGATCTGCAAGTCAGGTGCAGTTCTGCGAGTCCTGATCTGGGCCTGAGTTGAACACTTGAGGGGAAAGGAAAAGGTGTGATCTTCGTGCAGAGACACAGAGGGTCCCTCTTGGATCTGAACTGCTCTGAAGTGTTTAGTTTCTCTCTCGCCACCAGTCACAGTTGTTAATTGGCTATAAGCACTGCTTTGTGCGCGTCTGTAATCAGATACTTAATTCTTATTTTAGTAAGTGTTTCTTTCCAAAGATTACTCTCCATCCAGCTAGATGCCTTTAGAGTATTCTGTATGCAAAGCATGGATTCTGGAAACACCCCAGCCACGAACACGGCACTTGGCATAACCAGATCATCTCTAATGGGGAATCTCTCCTGAACTGGCCCAAACCTTCATGCTTCTACCCGATTGCCTATCAAAAACTTTTAAACATTCTCTAATTTCCTTATTAAATTACATCTAAAAAATAAATAAATAAATAAATAATAAATAAGTAAATAGATTAAATAAATAATAAATTTATTACATAATTACATAATTATTACATAAATAATACATAATTACATTTATTTATAAATAAATAATAAATAAATAAATAGATGAAATAAATAATAAATTTATAAATTACACCTAAGCACCTGCTTGAGTCACATTCTGCCTATGCCATCCATATGTTTCTGCATCAGACAGTTGGATCTTCAATCTGTTTCTTTACAAAGTATTGAAACGTACTTTTCTGAAGAAATATGTCACAGAGACGAGGAAAATATTAACTCCTCTCTTGTGAATTCTAGTTTTACCTCCCCAAGAGCTTATTCTTAGAATCATACCAAGGCAGCAGGATCCTTCTCTACGATCACATGCATGCATGTACTAGAAAAACTTCATTGTGTATTATATTAAATTATTAAAGAATTTGGCAAAAACAAGGACATATTAGTGGACAACTTTGAACAAATGGTATCTATTATTTTTAATCAGTTCCATATAATTCCTCTCTTAGATTGTTTTACATGTAAACATCCATAGCACACATTCTGAATCTTTTTAGCTTTCTGTTACGACGTTTTTCCAGAATAAAGGGAGGATATTGAGGTAGATGGGATTATGCTTCCCTCTAGCGGTACCAAGACTGAGGTGGAGGAAAGAAATGAGTCGAAGAAGAAATGTGAAGTCAGAAAATTTGAACGGGCATAGGTTCGATGTCATAACATAGGCCTGATTCTTAGTCATGTGTTTATTACAGATTATGATCCTTTGTGCCATTTATATAAACTTTTTATTTTGAACTGTTTTAAAGAGATTATTATCTGAGGCAGTTTCTCAGCTACTTCTCTATCCAGCAAAAATACTGGTAACTTCAACCTCAGACCTCAAGATTGGCCACAACACTGGGGTAGGAGGTGCTGTGTGCCCAACATGCCGCAATTGTGGGCACATCCAAAGCAGATGGCCCACGTTGCTGGAAAGACGTTTGACCTTCATCGTCTACATTCTCAGAAAACACAGCCCTCGTTGATGTGGAGTTTATTTTTTTTTGTATGTGACGTTAGGGACAGAACTTTAAGCATTCACTTAGTTTTACATCTTGCCAGTTAACCCCAAAGTCTATCTAAATTCAGATGATTCTGCTGACTTTAATCAGAAGAGGAAACCCCATATATACGTGGTTGTCTGATTATTCCTTTTACATATATATGCTACATTTGTGCTCTTGATAAAGGTTGTGATTTTCTATAAAACCTTCTAAGGTCATCTTAAAAATTATGTTTAGGATATTGTTTTCACCTGAGATCTAATTGGAATTCCTAAATACCTCCTTTAAGACGTCCACTGTTATTTACTAACTGTATGGCTACGTGTTAACGGCAGTGAAGAGAGGCCTTGCCCTCAGGAGCAAGACTCTGGCAGTACTGAATGCATTTCATGGTACTGTCCCCACATAAATACAAGCAGACTGGAGGCCAATAGAAATATGCTTGATTGCACGAACCTTCTACCTGATGCACAAATGGTTGGACACACGATGCGCCTCACCACATAAGCCACAAAAAGCTGCACTCACCAGTCTCCCCTTGGTTTTATAATGTACACTGAGCAACCCACAAAATAATTCTACTGAATTGGACAGCTGTGCTCCCCCCGCCTTTACTTCTTTTATATGACAACGCCCACTAGGAGCATATCTTAAAGCCAGAATTGCAGAGTGCTTCCTTGCCTCAGTTAAGAGCGAAATAAATAGTGTCACACCACGCCAGTGTTCCTTAAAAAAAAAAAAAAAAAGATAATATTGTTTCCTTGTTTTTAGGTATCTGGATGGGAACCACTTTACCTTGGTTCCCAAGGAGCTCTATAACTACAAACATCTAACGCTTATGTAAGTAACGTATTGTATTTTTTTCATCTTTGACTTACTCTGTTTCACCAAAGTGGGGGTAGCAAGGGGCAGAAGATTTGGTGGACCTTTCAGATAATATAAATCATTTACAGATAGATGCTTCCCTCCTTCCTTGCTCCTCACGGTTCTGGATCACTAGCTGCATCTTCATTGAGTATCAGTCAGGCAATGGCGCTTCTTAGAGAAAGGGCCTCCTCGATCCAAAGTACAAATATTGAACAAATCTAAGTATCGGAGAACTACAGAAATACAGTACATTTGGATACTTATGATGATGAATATGGGCTATTTTATAACAAGCCAAGAAAAGAAAGAAAGTAATGGCTTTATTCTTGACCTTAAGCAAATGGTTGTGGTTGGTAGTAACTTTTCTGAAAATACATTTTATTAGGCTTGGTTTTGTCATATAAGACATCCTAAGTTAAGTCATGGACTTCCAGTATTCAAATTTAATCTTATAAAATTCATTTTTAATTACACGGTATTTAAATAAACTTGACAAACAGGCTGACATTCTTAGCATGAATTTTAGACTTGGGCTTTTTTTCACTTTGGTTTGATGCCCTTGTAAGATAACATCTTTTTCATAAATGTAAATGATTTTTAAGTGGTAGTACAAGATTATATTTAGATACACCAATATTTCAATCTATTTATATGTGCAATATTTTTTAAAGATTTTATTCATTTATTCATGAGCGACACCAAGAGGCAGGGACACAGCAGGCTCCCTGTAGGGATCCCGATGCAGGACTAGATCCCAGGACCCCAGGATTACCACCTGAGATGAAAGCAGATGCTCACCATTGAGCCACCCGGGCGTCCCATATATGCACAATATTTTCAAAGAGATGTAATGTCACACTTAGAGTAGCCTTGCTAGTAATTGATAAATCTCCTCAAAAAAAAAAAAAACTAACAAACAAAAATCAGTAACAGGAGTAAATGTAAAGGGAAATACTTTATGTTTAGTTAGGTCCTATCTGATTTTAGAGTAAATATGGCTGGCTGAGAAGGCTGATTTCTAGCATTCTTAGAATAAGGAGGTTTATTCCTAATTAGTGAATTCCAGAAACGCAAGTCACAGAAAATGTTACACTTTTCAAAGTAAACTTGACCCTAAGAAGGTTGTGATTGGTTAAAACACTGCTCATCATTTTCAATTTCCCTTAAACATGTAAGAAAAACTTTGTAGAATGTGTAGGACTATTTAAATGAAAAGTGATTAAATTAGGAAACAGAGAACATTCCCTAATATGTCTTGTTCTGCCTCTAGTTACTTATTTAATAGCAGCAAGAACTGATTACATACATTTTCTTCTGTTAAATAAACCATTAAATTGCTGCCATTTCCAGAGGGTCACTGCAGCAGAACTGGGTCATTTGTGGGACAGTATCCAGTTATTTAAGACCAGTTTGGAAATGAAAAATGAGAATCTGTAGATCCAAGAATGGCTTTACCAATGATTCATTATGCTACTCTAGGCAAATAAATTTTGCAAATATAGATATGCTTATTTTCTAAATTTAGGGATAGTATTTCAGCAGCTAAGAAGATGGATTATGATGCTCCTATATCATTCCTATCATTTTGCAGGTTGTATAGGTTCATTTTACTGATACTTTGGTTATTTTTAATAAAGGAATGGATAATCTTTGGCTTTTCTGCACCTTACATTTATTTATATATTTTTCTTTAGAAAGAAAAGGAATGTACACAATACAACAATCATAAATTATGTCCTATAATTTTTCATTTATTCATGAATCTTCCTTCCTAAAATGTATTTAGCATTTTACGTTAAAGAAAACTCAGCGAATATATGCCTATCACTATATGACTATGTGGATGTAAACATTCACTAATTTTTTTCTATTGCAAAATTGCCAAAGATATATGATATATATCATGTCATTATATATTCTGTATTATTGTATTGCATTATACGTTACAATATAATTATAGTCAAAATTTGTATTATATGTCATATATGGTCACATATATATTACATGTGATAAAAATAAGATCAAGTTCACCGAATAGACATTATAGCCCATAGTAACAATTACACTTGGCTGTAAGCAGCCATGTAGCGATGGATTTTTTAACCAAAATCCACGTCTCTCTTATCCACTTAGTCATTAAACAGCTATTTGTTGAGGACCTACTGTGTGCCAGTGACTTTGCCCTTTTTCATCATGGTGCTGCAAATGTCATTTAATGCGTTCCTTTAGTTATCAGATTGGACTGTGGGTCCCCGTGGGCCTACATATCAGGGATGATGAAGGATATGCAGCCAACGGAACGTTCAAGAACAAAGGCTTATTTCTCACACATAAAATGTGTCTGTTGTGAGTGGCCTCCACATGTCTCTGCCCCAGGACCAGGACACAGTCACCGGCTGGGGGACATCACAGGTCTGGGACAGGAGCGAGCAGAGGGAGAAATAGGAGAAGGGAGCCCAAGCCCAGCCTAGAGCTTCTGTTCTGATGTGAAACCCGCCCTGGTGCCCACACTTACTTCTCTGGCCAGAGCAAAACATCATCACTTCTAATTTCAACAGGCCAGGGCTTGAATAATTATGAATACGACAGTCTATCCCCAGGGGTCATCCAGTGTTTTGTTATTTTCGGGTAAAAGCAGCATGTTCACAACACCATTGTAACCGAACAAGAAGAGCTTTGTCTTTCTAAGAATCACTAACCTCTCACCTTCTCAGCTAACAGTATGCTCCATGTGTTTCTTTTCTCTTGTAGAGACCTGAGCAACAACCGCATAAGCACTCTTTCTAATCAGAGCTTCAGCAACATGACCCAGCTCCTCACCCTGTGAGTATGAAAACGTGGTACCGAGTGCTTGTTGACTCACTGGACAAAATGCATATCCTGGGCGCTTGGACATCCCCTCTTAACAAGACAGTCTGCCCTCGAGAAATATAAATCTTGTGGGAGAAACAGACAAAAACAAAAAACCTTGATAAATAAACAACTATAGAATATTATTTTAATTTTTAAATTAAAAAAAAAAAAGTGTTGGGTTCCAGAAAAGGAACAGAGTAATTTACGTTTGTGGATGGGTTGGGAGAGACCCTCAGGCGGCCTGTCACCCGGGGAGGGAACAGGGCACGAGCATCAGCCGGGGTGGGAGGCGTGCCCGACTGTGTCCCTGACCACACCAGCACTAACCAAATGCTGTGCATCAGTATTCCCAATTTGTAAAATGCTAAAACAACCTTTTTCGTAACTGCTTTCTTTTGAAAATGCGTTTGGCCTCTTCGGGATATCTGAGTAAAACCAGCCCACTGTGTCTGCTTTCAGAATTCTCAGTTACAACCGTTTGAGATGTATTCCTCCTCGAACCTTCGATGGACTCAAGTCTCTCCGATTACTGTAAGCATCTTAGGTTCAACAGAATGTCTCGTATCTCAGGGATCTGAGTTTTGGCTCGTGATTTTTAATGATTTAACTGCTTTTTTTGATTCTTGGGTGTTTTCATATCTATACGTTAGGATTTACTACAGATTTGGAAATAGGAAAATTCTTATCTCTTCCTGTATCACTACCCAACAGCTTTTATTTGGGCCTCACCACATTGGTGCCATAGTCATTTATTGGGTAATGGGTAATAGTGAGATGTATGTTTTATAGAGATCCAACTAATTTTGAACGAAATATAGGAAATTTTAATTTCTTTAAAAATTATATAATCAATGAGTACATTTTTTACTACTAACATTATTTTATTTTATTTTTAATTTTTTTTTTATTTATTTATGATAGTCACACAGAGAGAGAGAGAGAGAGAGAGAGAGAGAGAGAGGCAGAGACATAGGCAGAGGGAGAAGCAGGCTCCATGCACCGGGAGCCCGACGTGGGATTTGATCCCGGGTCTCCAGGATCGCACCCTGGGCCAAAGGCAGGCGCTAAACTGCTGCGCACCCAGGGATCCCCACATAATTTTAAATATATGAAATGAAACATGATTCCCAATCAGTCTCCTCCCCCAGAATGAACAGTTACAACAGTTTTATGTTGTCATCAGGTCCTCTTATATATGCATTTATTTTTAGATGCTGATATGTGTATACACAACAGCTATATACCGTATAAAACCATACATTGGATTTGTTCTTGTTCTGTCCTTGGTTAATTTTTACTTAACAACGTGCTTTAGACTATTTCCATTCCATCATATATAAATATTTCTCAGCTATTTATCTGGTAGAGAATATTCCATAGGATGAGGGAACCGTAGCTTAATCATCCTCATCTTTAACTATCACGTGTTGGGTTTTGGTTGTTTGGTTGGTTGGTGTTGTTTTGTCTTTGAGCGGGGATGGGCAGAGGGAGAGAGAGAATCATAAGCAGGCTCCACACCCAGCGCAGAGCCTGACACAAGCTCCATCTCCCAGCTCTGAGATCACGACCTGA
Organism: Canis aureus; assembly: GCF_053574225.1. Classification (NCBI taxonomy): domain Eukaryota; kingdom Metazoa; phylum Chordata; class Mammalia; order Carnivora; family Canidae; genus Canis; species Canis aureus. The sequence continues at coordinate 89,942,222 of NC_135612.1, read as the reverse complement.
GCTGAAATCAACAGTCAGACCTTAACCGCCTGAGCCACCCAGGCGCCCCCGCTGTCACGTGATTTGATTCCAGATTTTCATTATTCCATACGGTGCCAGAGTGAATATCCTGCACGTCCATCTTACTGTCAGGTGTACTGTGAGGTACCAAAAGTAACTGTCAGGTTTCCCCCCAAAAACCAAGATTTGTTAGTTTACAAATCTATGCCCCACTGACTGTGTTTTAATAGAGTCCTGCTACGAAGCTCTCTGGCAAATTGTGAACGGCGTTGATCCTTTCACTTTTGTTCTGTGACCGTCAGAGTATCTATCTTAGAGCTCCTATTTCAAAGCACTCTGGCGAATACTGAATAATAATAATAACTGTGACAGATGGAACGTTACTTTCCCTTCCTGTTTTAATTTGAAGTTCCAATAATTAGAGTGTTTGTGTCAAATTTTTTAATCATTTGTTTCTTATTCCATGAGCCTGATCATATAATTTCCAATTTTCTGTTGGGTTCCTTGTCTTTTTATTGATATTTATGTCTTTATGCATCGACTTCTGGATTCTAACTTTGCAGGTCTTTTTACAAAAGAGTTAACCCTTGTCTCTTATGTGTGTTGTAAATATGCTCCGTTCTGTTCCTTTTGTGTTATTATCTTTCATATTATGGATGTATTTTGTGTCGTCAAAAATGTATCACTCTCTTCCTTTATGGTTTCTGAGTTTTATATGGTGCTTTGAAAGCCTGTCCCATCCTATGTGAATAAAGGGAGCTCTTCTCAATTTTCTTTTCATACATTTTTAGTTTTGTTTTTACATTTAGCTCTTCAGTCTAGAATTGATTTTATGCATATGTGAAGTAGGAACTAACTTTCTGTTTTCCCAAATAGATGTGCAGCTATTCCAAGATTATGTATTAATAAAGAGATCGTATTTTCTGTACCGATTTAAACTGCTTATTGTAAACACAAGTCTCATCCATGAATGAGAATTTTTCTGAACTCTCTGACATGTAAGAAATTTAATATTGCTTTTTTTCTGTTTTTAGTTCATTACATGGAAATGACATTTCTGTTGTGCCTGAAGGTGCTTTCAGTGATCTCTCTGCATTATCACACCTGTGAGTACCTAGTTTGTGAATGTGGGTTTAGGGTCAAACTCTCCCTGGCAAGTGAGTTTGAAACACACAGTCCTTTGTCACACCTTTTATTGTCGCATCATGAGATGTGGTTGGTTCCATCTTTAAAGAAAATGTGAAGATTTTCAATCTCGATACGGGGCTTTCTGCAAGATAGCCTTAATTTGTCCGTCTGGCCCTTACTCTCCATTAGCTAATGGAGTTGAATTCTCTTTGCGTAGCTCAGTGTCTTCCTACAAACATGACTCTCCAACTTCCTGTCTGTGTCTTCTCTGAACGTTCTCCGAGTCTAGAACACCAGCTCCCTTTCAATTCAGTTGGCCCAAACCTTGTATTTCCCAGGTGACATTCTTCTTTTTTTTTTAGTGATTTTTTTAATAAATTTATTTTTTAGTGGTGTTCAATGTGCCAACATACAGAACAACACCCAGTGCTCATCCCATCAAGTGCCCCCCTCAGTGCCCGTCACCCAGTCACCCCACCCCCCACCCACCTCCCCTTCCACCACCCCTAATTCGTTTCCCTAGGAGTCTTTCATGTTCTGTCTCCCTTTCTGATATTTCCCACTCATTTTCTCTCCTTTCCCCTTTATTCCTTTTCACTATTTTTTATATTCCCCAAATGAATGAGACCATATAATGTTTGTCCTTCTCCAATTGACTTATTTCACCCAGGTGACATTCTAAGTGTCATGTCCTTTATGAAGCCCTTCTTGAGTTGCTCAAAGTGGATTCATTTATTTAGCAAATATTAGTCAGCACGGGCTGTGGCACCCTGCAGAAATAGAGATAGATCAAGACGTTATAATAGGTAGGGGAAACTGCTGGTAAAATGTTTTTTTTTTTTTTTTTTTTTTTCTTTGTGCTCTGTCTCCTAGCAGCCTGTTTGTATCTCCTTATTTTGGGGAAGTACAATAAAACAACATAATAAAATATGTCATGAATGGAGTCCGAAAAACTCCTTTGGGCCAAATTCCTTAATTCCATTATTTATAGCTGTGCTGTTAAGACCATGGCAAACACGGAAGGAAAATCTGGGGACAGATTTTAGGCTCTAAAATTTGGTTAGGTCAGGGCAGGTCTCGTTCAATAGCAGGCAATATCCATTGCCTGCCAGTCCCCCAGAAATTGCCTGCCATCGTATCTCTTGGCTTGTCCTCCTCTCCCAAACCCACTACATCCCGAGAAGATACATTCAGAAGATTGCGAAGGAGGGATGGTCAAAGGATAGGCAACAATAGTCATGCTATTATCTGAATGTGCTTTATGGGGCTCTGATAATCACTGTAGGTTTTTGGTACGTGTGTCTATCAGACTCTTTGGTGCCAGCTGTTAATGTCTCTCTCACCAAACGCTAGGGTCCCAGGAGGCAAAGCCTCCACTCCTTCAGGTGTGAACCCCAGCACCTACCTCACAGTCCACACGGGAGACACTCCTGCTCAGAGTCCATGGATGTCTTTGTGTGAGATACAGCGTGGTGAAGCCGCCTAGCTCAGGGGTGCAGGACTCGGTACTGTCTTCCTGTCATCATCAGGAAGAAAGTAGTCACTCTGCTAATATTAGGGTGATTTGTCAGAAAAGGCCTCTGAAGGAAGATGCTGGTTGGGCTAAGCAAAACTGCTCCTTCTGCGAGCACCCCCACTGACGGTAGGAACAGTTTGACTTGTCCTTGCCATGTGTCTGGTTCTGTCATATATTTCTTTTATGCATTTGTTTTTGATTCTCTAGATCATAAAGAGCCCTGCTCCATTTACTTTTTCCACGTGTCCCCGTGCAGAGCAAGGACTTAGCAAATGTCAGTAGAGATGCCATCAAACGACTCAAAAAACATCATTTTGTGCCTTTTTAATTTAAAAGAGAAGCTTGAATCTGAGCATAACGTTCCCCACACTCCAGTTCTTCATGAGAGTTGGACATTAAAGCTGCTACAGTATAAAGTATTACGGTTTTACAAGTATATTTTGGGACTTTCCTCATGAAAGAACATGATGAATTTTGCTTAGACCATAGACCTAGAAGCATTACTAATCACAAGTTAATTAAAAATCGGAATTAATCCATTTTTAAATGCCACTGTATGCATCTGCTACTTGTGCCAGGCTTGACAAGTTTACAAAACCCACAGGTTACCTTCTCTGGCCTCAGTTTCTCCATCTGTAAGACAAATTTATTAATACTATTGACCTCTTAGAGTTGCTATTTAGGATTAAAGGAGGTCGTTCATATAAATGGCTCAGCAGCACAGTCCCTGCATTTCAGTGCTATGACTATTAGCTATCTTTTTTGTTTTCCATCACTACTATTGCTTAGGGGAGTAGGAACCAAAGTTCTAACATAAAGGACGTTATAAAGGGACAGACATCTAGTGAAGGTCCAGATCCACTCTGGTGAACTAGCTCTATGCATCTTTATTATTATTTCATATCCCCTCTTTTTTAAAAAGATTGATTGATTTATTTATTTATTTATTTATTTATTTATTTATTTATTTATTTATTTATTTATTTATTTATGGGAGAGAGGAAAAGAGCCTGAGCAGGAGGGGAGAGACTCTTAAGCTGACTCCCTAGTGAGTGCAGAGCCTAATACGGCCCTTGGTGTCAGGACGCCCGAGCCAAAACCAAGAGTTGGAGGCTCAACCAACTGGGCCACCCAGTCGCCCCTTGTACCCTTTCTTATCTCTGTGCCTTCACACTTACTGATCCTTTACCCTGAAACATCCTTCCCAACCTTTCCCATCTCCTTGAATCTACCTGTGTAAAAAGCTCAGGCTTTTAACCACTGGTCTCCCAAAAAAGTTACCCTCTGTTCAAGGTCACCTTGTAAATACTTTTGCTGTAGCACTTCTAATGCAAATTTTGTGCGTGTTTGAGTTTGTGCCAGTCACCTTCCCAGAAGCAGTACTTTGGGGTTAAAAATAACGTGGTATTTGTAGTTGGGTCCTGGAGACCTGGCATAGTGATCGGGTCCTCCAAAAATAATTAGTGAATGAGGGAGAAGTTATTAACCTGCGTGGTGGGGGTGGGCTTGCGCCCAAAATGAGCCCATCTTTGCAAATACGAGAACATCTTGTGGAGCCCAGTTAAATTTTAAGGCCAGTGACAACCCCCTGAGTCTCAGCTGCATATAATTCAGGAAAAATGGGAAATCCCCGATGTGTACGTTTTCTTCTAAATTGTTATCAATTAAAAAAAAATGTTATCAATAACTCCATAGGGATTTTTCTACTGAGCATCACTTTGAGTTCTGTTCCTTTAGGAAATAACAAGACATCCATACTGTGTGTGTGTATGTGTGTTTGTGCTATTGTTTTCCAGAGCAATCGGAGCCAACCCCCTTTACTGTGATTGCAACATGCAGTGGTTATCGGACTGGGTAAAGTCGGAATACAAAGAACCCGGGATTGCTCGCTGTGCCGGCCCCGGAGAAATGGCAGATAAATTATTACTCACGACTCCCTCCAAAAAATTTACATGTCAAGGTACGGTTTTCTAACCACTTTCACTTCTGTAAATAAATTTAAGGAAATCACTGTATCAATTTAAAAAGGAAACCACTGCTGCGAGGCTTCGAAGGTACAGGCGGAAAGCCCCTCACCAGTACCTCCTGGCGCCACCCACGCGTGCACAGCCCTGAGCGGTCACCTGAGGAGCCCAAGTAGAGAACCTGGCTTCTCAAATAGATTGCAGGAGTCATTAGTGGGAAATGCCTCTTAAGTTTTCTTTAAAATGTACGGAAAAATGAAGAGTACACGATTTCTGGAACTTTCTCTCATAGCCTCTAACACATCAAATATTTTGCTTTTGCCTTATCTGAACGTGTGTGCCCTGCTCCTAGGGCTGCCAGGGCCCTGTGGCTTCCTGATGCCAGGTAAGGGGAAACGAGCCCTCCCGAGCGTTCAGGCCAAACCTTCTGACTCACCTGCTGTGTTGATGGGGGTGTCCCTTGCTTGTCTGAATCCCTTTCTTTTCCCTGTGTTTCATGTATTTGCGGATTCTGAATAGTGCCTTAGTAACAAATGCTTTTTTTTTTTCTATGTGTCCAATATAGAGAATCTAAATAGAATGTAAATGATAACAGACCTTGTATTTCCACAAGAACTGAAATGACACGCTACTCACAATACCTAGAAAATATTGAACTTTTTTTTTTTTCAGTTAACTTTGTTTTGTATATAAAACTAAATCGTAGCTATCATGGACCTTAGAGAAGCGCACGGTACGATCTTGCCTTCCGAGGCTTGCAAACCTAGCTGAAGAGATAAATTGTCCACACCTGGGCATTTTAGGTAGAAAAAAAAACATCTGGGGAGGTCGTACTGTGCAGTGGGTCATGGTGTGCATTTCTAGCTTTACGTTTCAGTGGTTAGATAACCTGACTTTAGTGCCTTAACCAGCTCATGCCTCAGTTTCCTCATGTGTAAGCACAGATGATGATAGTACATACTTGAAAGTGTTACTGTTGAGATTAAAAAAGTTACTACGTGTGAAATTAAAAAAAAAAAAGTAAAGAAAATGCCGATTGTCACAGAAACAGAACAGAATGTTAGATTGCAGGGATTGAGGGATGCGGGAGATAGAGGAAATGGGGAGATAGAGGTTAAAGAGCACAAACGTTGAGTGGTAACAGTAAGTTCCAGGGACGCCCGGGAGGCTCAGCGGTTGAGCATCTGCCTTCGGCTCAAGGCATGACCCTGGGGTCCTGGGTTCAAGTCCTGCGTTGGGCTCCCCGCAAGGAGCCTGCTTCTCCCTCTGCCTGTGTCTCTGCCTCTCTCTCTGGGTCTCTCATGAATAAATAAATAAAATCTTAAAAAAAAAATAAAAGGAATAAGGCCCAAGGATCTAATGTCCAATGTGGTGAGTATAGTTAATACCCCAGTATCACGCTGCACACTTGCCGAGAAGCCTTCTCACCACACGCACGCAGAGGTTAACTGCGGGAGGAAGTGGAGGTGCTAGACACTTTGACCTTATTGATCCTTCCACAGCGTATGTGACATCACGTCACCACATCGTACCTTTTAAATATATGCAGCTGTATTTGTGGGTCGCTCCTCGGTACAGCAGGGGGAAAGCTTAGTTGAATTAGTGTGTGCAAAACACATTACCCCACACCGAGTAAGCCCTCCGTGTAGGTTGCCTGGCAGTGTTACCGTCATGACCTTTCAGAACACCAACCAAGCCACGATATAGGACACGCAGTTTACTGATCAAAGGAGGAGTTTCCAAAAACTACACTCCCTTGAAGCCTTTTTTTTTTTTTAATGGCATCTAATGTTTTTTCATAGCCATAAATGGCCGCAAATGATGTCGCTTGCAGCACATTGTAAATACTGACATTTTGAAACTAAACTCTTGCAGGGGCTCCTGGGCAGCTCAGTGTGTTAAGTGTCTGAGTCTTGATTTCAGCTCAGGTCGTGATCTCAGGGTCGTGAGATCGAGCCCCGGGTCAGGCACCGTGCTGGGCGTGGAGCCTGCTTAGGATTCTCTGTCTCCCCCTCTCCCTCTGCTCCTCGCCCTCCACACCCTTAACGAAAACAAAACAACTCTTCTATTCTTCTTCTAAATGCATTTGATGGAATTTAAATGTCAGAGCCAATTTATTTATTTTTTTAAATGTCAGAGCTAATTTAAAAGAGACAAAAACAAGATCCTCTTTAGATTTCACATTGTTCTTTTTTTCCTTGAACTTCTGTTTTTCTCCTCGAGTTTCTATTTCCAGTACCTCAGCAAATTGTCTTATTTTTTGCTCCAAAAGTATCTATAGAATTTGAATTTTTAAGATGTCCTGCCACCAAAAGTCTTTGAGTCTTTAAATTTTTTCTTAAAACTGAACTGCTGTTAATACTCATGCACCGTTGCTTGGGATGGCATAATTATTTATCAACGTGTTAATGTTTTTTATTAAAAATTGAAAGTACAGTTTTCTTGGAAGTGCCTCTCTGGGATTATGTGCACTGATTTCAAGAGGCTTTGCAGATCACTGACATTTCAAATTATTCTTTTGTAACCACAGGTTACAAAATATCTTTGGGGGCAGTGCCCCACAATTCCTGGTGTCTGGAAAGGCATCTCGTTGTTTTAGAAAGTGGAGGACATTGTCAAGTGGGAGATGGGGACAGAAACTGGCACTAAAACTTTCTCTTAGGCATTATCATTGGGCAGATGTGTTTCAGAAAGATTATATGGAGAATTTGAGAAACTATAAAGTGATTTTCTTATACTTCTCCTCGCCCAGGGATACATGCTCTCCATTCTGAAAAATGCTAGTGCTTACCTATGTTTCTCAACGTTGAGAGTTCCCTGGAGATACTACTTTAAAAAATGTTTCATGATAATATAAATTTGAGAAAAGCTACATACTTATATTCAATTCTCTGAGGGTCATCATTCACAATCATTTATTAAATGTCCTCAGAAGCCCGACATGTGCAACAAACATACGCACGTACATAAATGACTGCTTAACTCAAGATATAGCTAACTGATTTGACCTTTTTTCCCCTTTAACAGCATCTTGTTTAGTTCTTAGTGTGGCATGATTGGAAATAGGCTTGAGGGAAAACGGGTCTGGATCAGGGATGCCTGGTACAACTTTCTGCAGTGGTAAAATTGTTGCATATCTGTGCAACTACAGTAGTCACTGGCCACGCGCGGTTGCTAAGAGGTAGCTGATGCAACGGAGGAAGTGAATTTTTAATTTTATTAAGTTTGACTTTAATGGGAAAGAATCAGGTGCAGCCACTGGCTACCATGCTGGATAGTGTGGTTGCTACAAAAGCTCAGAGGAGGAAACTGTGTCAGAGGAGAGTGGCTGTGAAAAATTTAGTGCAAGTGCATCTAACTAAGCCACTTGTTGGGGCAGGCTGTCAGGTGTGAGCACGGTGCTCCCGGAGCAGAGCCATATTGTAGGAAAATGCTGGAACTGTGCTATTCATCTCAAGTCAGCAGGTTGCATGTATTTCCAGCTGTACCCTAAACTAGATAGCGGACCGCAGAGGGTGTAGGGCAGGCGACAAGAAGTGTAGACATTCAGAACTCAATAAATAGATTGTAATTGCATTTAGCAGACTTTAAGATTTACTTGGTTTTTCTATAACTCAATGTACTTTTAGAGTGATAGCGGACATTGAAACTTATCATGCCCTCGGCCAGCATATTTCGCTATTTGTCAAAATATTGCAAAGTTTCATTGTCTTATTAAGATTCTGCTAGTTGCCAATTTATGACAGTTCAGGCTGCATCTTCGCTGCTGCTACTACCACTACTACTACTCTACCACTACTACTACGACTACTACTACTACTACGACTAACAGCTAATATTGAATGGTTTGCATTATGCTGAGGATCTGACTTAAATCCTTATCTACTGTAATCTTTATATCACTCCTAAAGTAAGTACCGCTCTTTCCCCATTTGGGAGATGAAAATATTATAATTTAGAGAGATTAGATAATTTGTTCAGAAGCACTCAGCTGCTAAGTAGCCAGAATTTTTGATTCACTGACCCCCAGTGTTTACCACTGAAGTTTACTTTATAATTTTCAATGAAAATATTCTCAAAACAAATCATCAATGTAAGTAAGAGAGCCATTCTACTATTGAAACATACTTGGAAAATGAACGTTTTGAACCACTTTCATGTGCGTTGCTAGAAATAGTTATTCATAATAAGTGTGTTGGTAGAAGGCAAAGTACTCTAATCTACTAATTAAAATAATTCACTCTAAGAAATCTACTGAGTTTTTGAGCTAACATGCCTTATGAGCTTGAAAGCAATAAAATGACACTTCTTTAAATATTTTATAGTTTGAGTTTTTAATATTTTAACTTTTCCCATAGTTATGCCAGTTTAATATGTTTAATTTTATTCATGGAAATCATGTAAGTGCATGCTCCTAATATTAAGATTTGTAAATATGTAATTTCAAATTACAGCAGGAAGATGAATATCCTTTAATTGAAGATATGTTTATATAGCTATATATAAATATAATTTAAATGTTTTCTCTGCTAGGAAAGGCTAGGCTATTATTTTGAGTAATATATTCAGTTAACAGTTTTTATCCTACATTTTTCAGAGTACTTTCTTTATTGTATAATATAGTTTCGGGGTACAATAGAAATAAATAAACTGGATGAAATAGATCATCAGAGAATATTAAACACCTGAAAAAAAAAAAAAACACCTGGGTTAGAACACTCTTGAGTGGGAGGTAAATGGTCATGACTTTTCTTCATAACCCAAATGTCCAGTCTTCATCTTTTACATATCAGATGATGCTAAAATGGTCAAGGAATTGGTAGAAAGCAGAGATTTTTGCCCTCCCCACGAAATGCAGAATATTGTTAATTTCTGAGAACTTCTTTATTGCTCTTGGCTCAGAAAGGTTTAGCTACATAGACGACTAAGTTGTTCACTTTTAATTTGACAGACATTTACTAAACACTTACATGTGCCAAAATGAACAGTCTGGTGAAAATGAATGATATGTCCCTTCTTTCATTCACCGGATGTCATGTGAGTTCCTGTTACGCACCAGACGCAGTTCCAAGGAATTGAGTCTCTAGTTCGTGCCGTAAACAGGACGTAGAAAGATGTTGGTCTTCTAGAGTTTATATTCTACTGATACATTTAAACAGATAATCTCAAAACAATATGGAGATTTGACAATAGAAACATAGGTATAAGATACTAATAACATATATCCAGACCAAACAATCATGGGGTTGTAATGGATACCCCCAGGTCCATCAGGGCTTCAGGAGATTCTGATAGTGAGTCAAAAGGAACTCAGATAAAGGATCAGAAAACCTGGAACCTTTTCATGTCTTAAGATTACCAACAATGCATCACCACATTAATAATGTCTTCCACTAATTTTATATGTTAAGATTCCTCTAGGTTCCAGAATTCCTTGGGGAAATTCCACATCTCTCAGCAGTAACATTGTAATACTATCCCCCCCCCCCCCCCCCCCCCAGCAAGATCAACATCTTCCTTTTAGGGAAGTTCTTGACAATCCTGAGATCTTTGTTTTGTGTCTCAAAATTACTGGTTGATCCTGTCCTTAGTCATTTAGGCAATTAAATAATACAGCCTAGAGGTGCCTGGATGCCTCACCCAGTTAAGCATCTGGCTCTTGATTTTGGCTCAGGTCATGATTTTGGGGTCCTGGGATCGAGCCCTGCATCGGGCTCTGCACTCAGTGGGGCGCCTACTTGGGATTCTCTTCTTTCCCACTCCATCTCCCTCTGCCCCTCTCTCTCTCTCTCTTTCTCTCAGATAAATAAATAAATCTTTAAAAATTTTAAAATTGTAATAATGTAGCCCAAACTAGAAGCAATGAAAAATTAACTAGATCCATTTTGAAGTAATACTTAAAATTTGATCAGATCCTTTTTACATTTTCAGATTTATTACCACCAGCACATAATTATAATTTTGAAATAAGCTTAGCTTTTTTGGGATTATGAATTGCTCACTGGCCAAGGAAAACATTCAGGTTTGTACATAGTTACTTGCCAAAAAGCACCATCTTTAAAAAACAAGCAAGGACTATTTTTCTGTTTTCTTTTTTTCTTTTTTTTTTTTTTAACAAGACTCTTTTTCATTATACTTTTGAAAACTTAAAACACTGGGAAATTTTAACAGACATTAATTTTAATAGGGGATGAGAACCAGCAATTCATATTCTGTTCTTAAATATCATACATCCATATTCAATCTATCATAAAATCCCATAAAATAATTATTATTGTTCTTTTCCATTCCATTGTGACTCCAGAACATTTATTGGCCTGAAGTCCCATATATATATACCAAATAGCCAAGCCTAGTGATTCCAGAGATGGCATTATGCAGCCTTTACGTTTTTATTAAATCATTTATGCAACTCAAATTTATAAGACCTTAACCCCCTATCATGTGTCGACCATCTCCAACCCTACAGTAAAACTACAATAATTCCAGCGATTTCTATCTTGCCAACTTCAGTGGCTTACTTTTAGTCATCTTTGTTTTTTGTCTTAGACATTGAGCAATACTGCTCTTTTTTTGTTTGTTTGTTTTTGTTTAAAGATTTTGTTTATTTATTCATGAGAGACACAGAGAGGCAGAGACACAGGCAGAGGGAGAAGCAGGGTCCCTGCAGGAAGCCTGATGTGGGACTCGATCCCAGGACCCCAGGATCACGCCCTGGGCCAAAGGCAGATGCTCAACCACTGAGCCACCCAAGTGTCCCACGAGACTGCTCCTTCTTGTACATTCTCTTTGCTTCCTTCTTCATTCCTTTGCTGACACCTTTTTCTTACATTCTTTAATGTTGATATAGATGAGGTTTTCTCCTACCCCTATTAAATTAACTGATTTCAATACCATGACCATGGCTTTTCTAATGATCTCCAGATTTAATATTTCCATGCACCTAGTGAATTCCTCCCCTGTGTAGGCTTGCAGAAACTTAAAACACATATTCCAAAACCTGCATTTTCATTTCCCACATCCTCTTGCAACTGCATTCTGTAGTTGATATATGCATGTCTCTACTACTGAACTGTAAGTTTTTCCAGAAACTTCGATGTTTCACTTACCTTTGAACTCCCCAGACTTAGCTTACTTCCTGGCATGAAGTAGATCCTCGATAAATATTTGATAAATGAATGACTAGTGATGGAATGTTGTTAAAAATATGCATTTGATATTAATGCTTAAGAAATGCAGTAATGTAATAGCAAGTGAAGCTTAGAGTTTTGGGGTTTTAAATAAGAACCTTCTTTTAGTTAATTATGCCCAACATCAAATACCCCCTACATTTTTCCTGAATTGTCTTTGATGTACCTTTGACTTTATACAAGGGCAGTGCTAGAGGATTCTCTTATTTGACTTAGGTTTCCAAGGGATGCCACAATGAAGGCAGACTCTGGGATATAGTTAGAAATTTGTGTCTGGAGCTTTTAGTAATAAATCAAAGTGAGAATGCAATTCTCAGTGGGTGGCGATATTGGTGTCAGGTGCATAGCGAGTGATTTCCGTCCAGTAAGCAAGTCTGCCTACAAGCTTTAATGGATTTGAGGTCCAGCAGTTTGTCTGTTAAAGATTAAAGTAACTGGCAAAGACAAATTGTTAACCAAACTTTTGGCTCATTTTCCCTTTGAATTATTAAGCTAAACACACTTCCAATCCATACAGCTGATGCTGGAGGGCTCTCTTAAGTCCAGACCAAGTCTTAAATCACCCTAGTTATCCTAGACTGCCCTCCTTCATTTCAGGGACATAGTAAACATGTATAGTCCTTTTTTTTTAAAGATCTTTATTTATTTATTCAGTAGAAACACTGGGAGAGAGGGAGAGACACAGGCAGAGGGGGAAGCAGGCTCCCTGCAGAGAGCCTGATATGAGACTCGATCCCAGGACCCTGGGGTCACGACCTGAGCTGAAGGCAGACGCTCAACCACGGAGCCCCCCAGGTGCCCCAACATCTATATTCCTGAAACTAGTTTTTGTTTTGTTTTGTTTTGTTTTTGTCCTCTGTGGCTCACATCCTTACAAAGGCTAATGTGCTGGCAATAATTTAAAATTTCTTGAGACTAAACTTAGGGCAGGTGGAAAGATTGAAGATTGGTGAAGTTGTATCAGCAAGGAAGCTGCAGTTCCTTGCCAAGCAGCAGTGTAAGAACAAAAACTCTCCTCCTTAACGTTGCAGTGTTCCTGGTGGCTGTGCATGCCAAATTTGCAACCCTGGTTGCAGTCCTTCAACACATAAAATCATTAATGCTGGGTGTTGTTACCCAGTGAATAATGATCGCTCAGTGCCCCCTGCCATTCCTCCATGATTCTGATAATTATAGTCCCTACAATTTTCCCAAATTTCAGCACCTCCTGGCACGGACAGAAGGTGCTCAGTGAAACCTGTAATGAATGAATACATAGCAAGTTCTAGTTTGCCTTAGTCAGTGTTAAAATTGGAGCAAACAAGCGGAGGAAGATTTCCTTTCTCCTTCCAGGTAAACCACCCATGTTCCTTTCAGCTGCCTACCTTCTTTGGAAGCCTCGGGAAGACGGTCTGAATTTGGCTGGGGTTTCTGTGCTTGCTCTCACTTTACTCTGTACTCAAAACTCAGTATCCTTTCATTTAACACTGAAAGCAACCCATTGAGACGACCACCACTACTCTAACTCCACACCCGTACTAACGAATCGGGCTTACTAGTTTAGCTTGATGGACCTCAGACCCTCTGTCCAAGACTGCTTGTGTTACAATAAGGGTCTTGTCCAATTCCTGTTCCTGGACATCTTCTTTCGTCTGAGAATAATTAAGTATGCAAAATTCTATATGTGCTGGTTTTCCCCTAAAGAGCCGTCTTCAGCATCACTCTTTAGCTCTGATATCATCTCCTTGTTATAGAAATGGATTAAAGATGTCGATCCCCTTGAATAAGAATTTTGCAGAAAAGGACCTCAGAGAAAGTATCCTGGGTAGAAAATAAATCACAAATTGAAGGCAAAAAAAGAAAACGGAAGGTAGACTTAGAAGAGGAACGATATACTGGTGGGAAGATGAATGAGAGGAGAGAGCCAGATACAAGGGATATAATTCTGAGGGCCTAGTAGATAGAAATGAGCAGATTTAGATAAACCAGGTGGGCATGAAAATCACACTATAGGAAGGATGTTTAGTTTGGGAGAATCACAATCTAAATAAGAAAATGAATTAAGTAAAAATAAATAATCATATCACTTGTAAGGTATTTGGGGGATATTAGACACTATTTGGAATTGCTGTATCTCACAAACATCTTTTGAATTACCCCTTTACTCACACTCAGGAACTAGAAATAAGAAATTATCTTTGAGAAATGGACTTTAAAAGAAAGGTTTGAAAAAGGAGAAGCGGATAGAGTGGTAGCTGGAGTAGTCAACTTTATGAACCTGAAGAACTTAGAACTCAGTGTGTTATTTTATTTTATTTTGTTTATTTTATTTTTAAGATTTATTTATTTTTTTGTAAAAGACACACAGAGAGAGGCAGAGACACAGGCAGAGGGAGAAGCAGGCCCCATGCAGGGAGCCTGATGCAAGACTCGATCCCAGGACCCCCGGGCCACGCCCTGAGCCAAAGACAGACACTCAACCCCTGAGCCCCCCAGGCGCCCCAGAACTCAGTATTTTAGAACTATAATCCCAATTCTGATGCCACCAAAACAGTTTGCAGCTTTAAGAAATATATTGGGAAAAGCCAGCGCACATGGGAAAGGCTGTTATTTTGATTCCTTTATCTAAACTGAATATATATGAGGGGACAATGATCTCATTTGGTTTGCCCATAAGAAATTCTAGGTAATGAAAATAGTTGAGCAGGATTAATTATATAGGAACCCAAATTTGTCCCTGGGGGAAAAAAAACCTGGAAAAATTAGTGCTTATTGGAGAAATTAGTGCTTATTGATTAACATATTAGATACAGTTCAGTGGATATGTATTAAATCTTGGCTCTGTGCTAAAACAGTCTCCTTCAGCCTGGCAGTGTTGTTATCTCCATCCTCTGTTACATGCTTCAAGATGTTTTTAATTGTTTTTCTTGAAACAATTTCTGGTTCCTCATCTAAACAATCAAGTGTAATTTTTGAAGAATGTCACATTTCCACAGAATAAACAACACAACTGCCAACCCTAAACTCCTCTATTCAAACCACAGTCTTAAGAGGTTTAAAGCACAGAAATAGACCACGAGGCAATCTTCCTCAAGGTCTTGGGAAGTGGCCAGATGAGTGTTTATAGTCCTCATATTTGCTGATGTTCTGTTTTGCTTGTGCACATTCTTAGCTGTTTCCCCCTGTGGCTTTTTTCCAAATGAGATTCTTCTTTCTTCTACCCTAGCCAAGTGCCCACTACTTCCTTTTCTGTTGCTGATTTCAGGCATGATAAGGTTGGCCAACACAGGGCTATTCATGGTGGGGTGTTATCTTAATTCAACTCCTTGCTTTAACTAACTGTCAGCACTTATTTCTCCAGGGTGCTTAATAGCTAAATTTATTTAATAAACAAGTCAGGGCGGGGGTGAGAAATTAAATGTCTCTGAGCATCCCTTTGGTATTAATCCCAGCAATCTCCCAGCTGTGATTTGATAGAAAAAGCTGCATTCGTTACTCTGGTTACCAAGGGGAAATGCAGGGGACACTGGCAAGGTCTCCCTAGTGACGGAGGTGTCACTAGAAGTACCCGCCACCCCTCTCCATTGATAAAGTCATTCCCCAGACCTGTCGTCCATTTCCCAGCGGCTTAAGAAGAAACAAAATAATTTCTTAAGAAGAAATTATTTTGTAGAAATAATTTAGGGTTCTTGTTAATAGAAAAAACTGACCGATACAGAACACTCTCTTCCTTCGGATTTTATTCCAAAGCCATTATGTGAGTGTGTTCTGGTATTTTCTAGGGTCAGGGAGTAAGCACATAGATATGAAGAGTCCTGAGGCCTACCGTGATGACTCACATTTTCTTTCTGTTCCCGTCACTAACCCCGTTACTCACAAACATACCCTCTAACCTGTAGAAGAATTCGATGAGAGCAGACGTTTTGGGGTAGAGGGAGGTACCTCAGAACGTTAGGTCAGGGAGAGTGGGAAGAGGGGCAAGCTGACAGTCAACTCAGATAGCTTCGCTGGAAGTTACGTGGGATGAAGCGCTCAGCTGGAATGATCGCTGCTTGCTCCAGCGGGGATGAAGAACTACTGAGATGAGGCTGAGGACAGAAACATCATTAACGTTTGTGTTACTAGATAGTTGAGTTTGATATGTGTCATCTATTTGATTGACGTCTATATTTGATTTTATTTGATTGACAATATATGACATATATTTGGTATATGTCACCCTGATTCTGTCCTCATCGGTTGCCAAGAGGCAGTCTAAGGAGCTCTCAAAAATACGGACGCACGTAGCATCGGTGGAACGTAATTTTATCGAAGACAGTACAATTTCCGCATTGTTAGCCATTTATGGGATGAATATGTGCAACCAAAGGAAAGTGGCTGCAAATGAATCTGCCTTTAATCTAAACCTTTCATGGATCAGGAGGTTTTTTTTTTTAAAGCGTGTATCCCGAAAGGTGAGATCGCAAGTGAAGATTATGTCTACGGTATTTCCTTTGTGGAGGGGAAGAGACAGAAATCTCACCTATCACAGGCCTGCGCTAATGTGTCACCACACTGAACCGAAGGGATCTGAGGGGGAATATGATGGAAATTACATTTTTGGTTTATTTCCAGTGCACCGTGTTCTATCTCCTGTATGGAAAGAACACTACTGAACTAATGATAGCCAGGCAGGTGCATACTGTTGTATTTTTAATTGCACTGACATATTTCTATTTATGCATTGAACTTGCCCGCACATGCCCCAACACCCGCTCCCCCAGACGGACCCACACGAAGTCCTCTTTGGGATCAGTGGTGTGCTCGTCCATGCAAGTGGGCTAAAGTTAAGGTGCAGGCAAACCACAGGATGCATCCACACAGGCTAGTTGGCCCATGAGGGGATTGACCTGTGATATGGGCATCACTACCGTCGGATCCGAACCACTTGGGTTCACAGTCCATAGTCCCGCTCTGACACCGGGCACTCTCACCAGACCTCAATGAGGTGCTCTCCTGTTGCATTCTTGAACATTATCTGATGATGCTAATTTTGGTTTTATTCATGGAAGAGAAATACATATAGATATGTGATCAACACTTTTCATACAAAATCTGCTATATTAAGGCATTTAAATAATTCAAGAGAACTGAAAACACAAAGCATCGGTTTCTTATATTTTTTAATTAATTTTCAGGTCCTGTGGATATCAATATTCTAGCTAAATGTAATCCCTGCTTATCAAACCCATGTAAGAATGATGGCACCTGTAACAATGATCCAGTCGACTTTTATCGCTGTACCTGTCCCTATGGTTTCAAGGTAAGTAGAACCTTTTGAGGGAGCCATGGTCTGAAAACACAACTTTCTTTGGTGGGTCCTCATTATTCTGTTGTGTTTTCTCGATGTACTGAGATCTCCTCTGTTTACTCTTGACTTGACTTGGCCATTCCTTCTCCAGGGGCAGGACTGTGATGTCCCAATCCACGCATGCATCAGTAACCCATGTACACATGGAGGAACTTGCCACTTAAAGGAGGGAGAAAAAGATGGATTCTGGTAGGTCACTCATCTAGAATATTCTTTCTGAAGCGTTGGAGCATGAGTAAGCAAACATTCATTTTCCTTTCAGGTCAAGGGGTATTATTCTTAACGCCGGAAATTTATTTCACAAGAACAATATAGATTAGTCCTTCTCAGAGATACTGTAATATAAAAAACAAGTGGAGAGATTACAGTATTCTCAGCTCAGGATGCTATAAAAAGCAAGAAATGTTTAAGACATGCAGGTACGTGCATTAGGATTCACGCAGTCAGATGAGGTCAAGACAAAGTAGTAGTTCTGTTATGCTAATTAATAGCCAGGGGTCTCCTACTTCAAGTCCTGAATTCATCTGTTGCTTTGTGTATTGCTTTAACAGACAGTGTGTAATGATAAGCTGCAGGTCCCACGGAAACAGAAAATTAATGATTCATTTCCAGGCCACAAAATGAGGAGACAAACATGCTGTGAACATTTTTAATCTGGAGTTATTTAATCGTACGGTACAATTACTTCAGATGTATTTCATGAATTATGAAATAGAGTTCTTATAATGACAGTAATCATTTCACCTAAGAGTGTTAATCTACTGCAAAGCTTGTTAGAAATACCACTTCTTATTATAAAAATTCTTCAGCTCTGCGTTCCATTATGAAATGGTCGCGTTTCCAGTACGACTACTCCCCAAGATTATTCTGATACGTATCGAGGTGAAGTATACGATGTTTTTATTGTCATTGAAAAACTATATTTGTTGAGACTTGAAGAGAACGTGTACACTTTATGGTGACAAGGAAGATGTAATTTAATTTTCATATTTTTTTGTTTTGAGATGTGGAAGACATTACAGCTGTGGTAGGAGATAGTGTCATTTTTTTAAGTCAGAATCAGTGCCTCCTCATTTATGAGCAGAGAAGCATGAGTCATTTTATTAGAGCACAAGTTGATATTAAGATATCTAGGGCTGTAAACTTTGCTTGTGTTTTAGAGCTGCGAATACATTGGATTTATTGACTTACAGGACCATGGGGCCATTTGCCATCTTGCGGCCCACGTAAATTTTCTTTTTAAATTGTTTCTGACTGGATACTACCTTAAATCCATGCTTACTACATGTCATTTAAAAGCATTTTAAAGTTCAGTTTCTTACAGTTAAAACCTCTGTAATTGATGAGAATGTTTAGCTTTTTTTTTTTTCAGTATTCAGACCATATGACTTTAAAATGCAGCAAGAACATGTCTTTTGCCTTCTCTCCCCTCCTGGCGTTCAGGTGTATTTGTGCCGATGGATTTGAAGGAGAAAATTGTGAAGTCAATGTTGATGACTGTGAAGATAATGACTGTGAAAATAACTCTACGTGTGTCGATGGAATTAATAACTACACATGCCTTTGTCCGCCTGAGTACACAGGTAGGAAGAGCAGGAAATTCTGTGCCGTCAATAGGGTCTCTGTTTGAAAGCATCATTGGCAATGTGCTGTATTTGTGTATTAAGCCATTGTATTATTCAATAACCGGTAGGTGTTCCAAAACTAGATGCAATGTGAATAACAGCTAAGGAGGGTTTCAGCCAAGCCAATGAAAGACGAAGCAGGCTCAGAACACAGGCATCTACGTAGAGCCACACTCTCCAGCAGAAAAAGAAATGATCGTTCTGAAGTTTTCAGACCACAGTTACGTAACATTTTCACGTAAAGCATTTCTCCCATGCAAACCGACCCACCAATACGTAGGTGAAAAGGGGGCATTTTTTTCACATTGTCAAAACATAATTAGGCATTTGAGATGGCTCGTGTCCATACTTGTGTTTTCCCTTAGTAACTCATGTCCTTCTAAATAAAACATAATCAGGAAGATACTGAGCACTTTGGATAATCATATAATTACCACCTTTTTTTTTTTTTCTTTCTTCCTGACATTTCGTATCTGGGGGTGACATATTCCGTTAAGTCTTTCACAGCAGGTAAACTTCCCTACACAAACCAATTTGCTGTAAGGGCAACATCAAGTTTAGACCTCCCTGTTATGTCAGATTATCTGTTCTGATTGGTTTTGGCGGCTCTGAGTTACAATCTTGTTTCTTAGCAATAAACCACTTCATTTTAATGTTGTTAGAGAAAAGGGGAATGTTACAGATTTTATTTGTAAGAAAAGATGGGGAAGTAGAGTTGTCACTCTATCCAAAATCACCATTCTTATTTTGATGACTATTTTTCCTTAACCCTACACTTGTCTACAATTTTAATACATAGTTAAGAATATCAGAGGGTAGGATAACTGTGTGGATGCTGAGGTTAACATCTCTAAACATGAAAAGATGAGAGCACATCTGTATGATTCACTTTCCCAGGGATTTGTTAGAATAGCATTGAAATTTAAGCTTTTATGGAATACTCAAACTTTGAATTTTAATAAGTACTTTCTTGGTGGGAAAATGCTAGATAAAATAAAAGCATTCTGTTTTGACATCCCAGACCTGTTTGCCTTCAAACCTGTCTTTTCCATGATACGTTTTTTTTTTTTTACACCAGTGAAGCATATCATATGATCTGCTACGTGTCTACTAGAAATCTGAACATGTTGTATCATAATTGTTCCATGATATATGTGGAGCCCTTCGGCCCCTTAGTGGCTAGTTTGAATTCCTCGATATTTCCCATTAATAGAGGATAGCAAGTATATCCAGTAGGTCTCCATTCTCACATGGTTGGGGAGTTTAGATGCCACATAACTTTCACATTTGCACTCACATTACATGTGTCACACCTCCAAGACTTGCCACTGACCTGCACGCACAGGTCCTGGAGCCCCGGGCGCTGCCCTGAGAATCTGAGTTTTGTTGACTGAGCTGATTTAGACTTGTACAGGAAACCCAGTGTTTGCACTAAAATCGGTACCTGTTACCCTCTTAGGATAGAAGAATTCTGTTTTCCTATCATGGCTCTGGTCATTACTGGAAGGGCTTAATTCATTTAATTTTGGTAGCCTCTTTAAACTTATCTGCACTGACCTGGACAGATCGGACCCCAGCAGCTCAAGCATACCTGGGTTCGCCCGTGTGCTCCTGAGCACGAAAATCAAGAATTGATCTATATCCCCTCATGAGAACCTCAGCTTGAAAGCACCATGTATTCAGTTCCTACACACTGTTTTTTTTTTTTTTAGGATAATTTACATCAGGTGGCAGCTCTTCTCAGTTGGTTTGGAGGGGTCCCCCTGCTTTGGCTGTAGATTTATTGTATCTTATTCCTTATCCATTTCTTTTGAGTCTTATTTTACCTTCTCTCCCTTCATTTTCCAAGCTTCCTTCCAGCACCTGCTCCTCTTGAACATGTTTTCTCCATCCTAAGTGATTTTGTTCAGTGCCACTTCCTCTGAGAAGTGTCATGAACCCTCATTTCCATCTGTCCAATCACTTCATCTGAAACATATCAACCCCAAAATGTAGCAAAACCCCTTTTGAGCCAAAATATGACATCTGTAAAAGCCATCGTGTGGAAATCTGCCATGACTGTCTACCCCAGAGTCATGGGGCTCTCAACAAGAACTGAGACTCTGACATGTTTTTAGCCATAGCAATTGCAAATACTGGCTTGCCTTACTTTGGGCAAAGGATGAACAAAAACATTGAACTCACTAGAAAGCTCGCAGCATACAGCACATGCAGACATTGCCCCAGTAACTGGGCTGGGTCTTGTGGGCAACCAAGAGCTTGACAGTGGGCATCAGAGCAGGTATCTCTACCAGGCACATTTGTCACTCATCCATTAGCTGTCGTATTTTTGTCCATATGTGAAATGAGCTCATTTACAAAATATCAAGCAACCATCTGCAGATTTTGAAATCGGTGGCACATAAATGGCCTTTAATTATAGGAAAGCATAAATCGGACTCTAGAGTTTCATATCATGCTTCATCCAAGTCTGTAGTGAGGGGGGAATTTTTTTGTTGTTGTTAATAATATGGCTGTATTGTTTAGATTTAAGATTGGAATCTGATTAATGAGTAGGAGACCTGGGAAAAGAAACCCCGGCTGTGCTCAGGGAATATAATCATGTTGTCATTGCTTAAAAATCATTCAAGTCACAAGTTGCTTTTCTGTTTGGAGATGTTTTGCTCTATACCGCCAAAGGCAGACAATGAGAAAGTGAACTGTTGAGCAGGAACAAATAAAATTTCATGGGAAAAGGCTGTAAATTATTATGGTGAAAGGTCTTAACATTTGGCACCCGTGTCAAGAGTCAGAAATGGACATAATGTTGTTAACAGAGAAAATTCAGAGATCTGCAAGCAGTCTGACAGAGAACTCATGATTTGATGGGCAGGCTCTAAAATGGAGCTAAAAATATCCAAAACAAAATGAACTGCCATTGGGAAATTAAATTTATTTAAACCCTTGTGACCAAAACATCCCAGTAAATAGTTATTGATTTATTAAAGGAGAAAACTCTCTGTTCTTTCCTCCTGCAGGGATTGACAACATAAATTTTAAGGGTCAATATTGTTTTTTATTATCTAATCCTTGCTCTGCCTTCCCCACCAGAGCTCTCAAAACTATTCTTTTCTACCCAACTCAGCGTATTATCTATCCTCCTAGTTGTGTCATATGACTGTTGGTAGCTAGTATTTTTTGGATGAGATTAATTTTTGGAAAGTTTAATTCACTGTGATTTTAAATTAACATTAGTATGTACAGATTCAGGAGGTAGGACTCTGGAATTATTAAACAAATAACTTAAAAATTCACTCTAAGATTTTAATTTTAGCTTGCGAGATCGTTTTTGTTTTTCTTTTAATCATTACTATATCCTTCCTAAAAACAGCACATACCTTGGAGAAATATTTTCAAGGAATCCCTCAAATTACCTAAGCTCAAAACCTATAAAAGTAAAAATTGTAAACATGGCATCCCTGCAACATTGTCATCTATTCTTAAGCTCAGGTATGAACTTAGGTGTTGAGTTGAAAAATATGTTTTTGCACAGCTCACAGGAGTCAGAACCCTGGATGAACTACATCAACGTTATGTTTCTTAACACTGTTCTCATGGGACCATATACAAAGATAACACAAAATTGGCCACAACATAAACCACAGCATATTAATGGGATTACAGAAATTCTGTGACTGAAAGCTTCCACACAAATTGGGCATGTAAAAACTCAGAATTATTTTGTTGAAAATACTCAGACCATTTTAGTCGTTCCATTTTGTACCATTATTTCTTCGCTTTCCAAATCTCCAATGCTCCCACACAAACCGTGAAGTGCATAGCTTCAAGAGGTAGAGCTGGTTGTTAAATAAACTGGCTTAGACACAGACCTATGGCTCCCTGTGTGATGGCCTTAACCTTTTGCCTCGTTTACTCCATGTTTGTGCGTCTGGCCTGCCGTAGGTAAGAAATCTAAGCCTTGCTTCAGTTTGCTCTCACCCTTGGCTTCTCTGTTGTTAATGCTGCGCATTGGCTTCGTGTGCTCTGCTGTTGTATTGCAATGTAAAAAGTCTTTTGTCTCTTCTGTCTTTGTCGCTGCCAGCTGCTAATCTGAATGAGGTGGAAAAAGGTTAGTTGCCTTTTAAGTCTATTATGATTTCCATTTTAGTTTCCCTCTTTCTTTTAAAGCTACATAGATTTCATTGTGTGTACATGATGAAAGGAATGTTGGCAAAATCTGAAATTAATATGTCAAATCAGTCCCTCAGATCCTTGACATGGAGAGCTATGCCAAACACTGTAAAAGGGGCATCTGAAGTGCACTTTATCAATTTCTAGAAAGCTATGAAAGATGTAGCCTGAGTGAGAAGAAGGGGTGGCTAAAAAGAAAGACTAATACTTTCTACTTCCTACTTGGTTTTATGCTTCTACTTTTTAAAGATCTCACAAACAAGAATAACTTTTACAGTGAAAACCAGATCATTCAGTACAGTATATAGGGTACAGACAGAAAAATTTTTAAATAGTGGAAATTTCCTTATACCTCTTAACTAACATCATTAGTAATTTGAAACATGGAAAATATTGGAAGATGTATATATTTATTAAAACATTTTATAAAATAAATATTACAAAGCCCAGGAGGTTGATTTTTAGACTCACATTGTCAAAACACATTATGGAATGTCATGAGGATTTGGCAGTATTTCTAAAGCATAAAAAAAAAAAAAAAAAAACTATATCTAATCACTGATGTCAACATGGTCCACATAGTTCCCCAAAAACATCAGGGGCCCGGGAAAAGACGTCCTAGAGTAATGCTAGTGATAGGCATTTCTGGGGAATTATCCTGAAGGATTTGTGAAATTCCATCATAAAGATTCAGAATGATTACTAACAACATTGGATTTTTACTCATTCAGCTGACTAGATGTCTTCACATGTCACATACAGGCACGGCATCCTAACAGGAACACAATATGTGCTTGTCTTGACATTTCCGGTTGTATGTAAAGCATTTGCAGTGGGATAATAGAGTTAACATGGAATGCATTATATAGCAGTTCTCCTCTTCTCTTCCTACTAAGGACTTCATTAATTTTTTTTTCTCTGTTGCATTACTTAGGTGATATGCTGTGTTTGGTCACTTACTATGTACAGAGTTAAGTTGAAAACATGGGAAAAAAATAATAAAAATTAAAATTAAAAAAAATGGGAAAACATGGCTTCATATTTTAGAATGCTAAAATAAAGCCTGTGCAGTTCTTGGAGGATTAATGAATCCAATACTATTGTTGGTCAAATGTCCCCTTTTCTTTTTACAAGTACTAAAGCAATTAGTGGTCTGGACAGGGATGTTTAAGGTTTGATTCCATCTCAGAAACACAATAGCAATTGTTCTGTTATAGGAATATGTCCTTAAATAGTTATCTATACTCTCAGGAACTAGCTTGGCAGTGTGATAGGGTTTTAAATCACCATGTGGTTTCATATGTTGACTAAATTTCATGCTTATGTTTATAAAAATGCCTTCTCTTTCCAAGAATCTGCTGCTGACTGAATTCGCTTCAAAAAGCAGTCAAACTCTACTCTATTTTTTAATCCAAAACTTAACTAGAAATTAAATTTCAGCTTCTTTAGAGCAGAGAGTAGCTTTCTTAAATAAAGAGAAACTCCATAATTAGGTGATGTATTGTTACTTTACAAAAACACCGTAGATGTGAACAAAAGGATTTAAGGTAATAACTTGTATAAAATAGGAAAACATTTTACCCAAGGTTACACACTTTGCAAGTAGGGATGCAAATGGAAACCAACATCTAACTGACCCCAAGGCATGCACTGCGATTGGGAGTAGGGGTGGTTTCCATTGGAATAAGTCTCTTCCTGTTTGCTACTATCTTCCAGGCTTGGAATCTTTTTACATCCCATAGTGGCTCTGTCTATGGTTTAGGGTAAGCAAGCTCTTCTTCTGCTGTCTTTTCAGCTTGCTGTATATAATAGTCTTTTATATCCATTTGAAAAGAGTGAAGCTGTAACCACAAAATTCAGGTGCAGGCAGTCTATTTTATCTACACATGAAAAAAAAAAAGTGCCTAATCAATGCCTGCACAATTAATTAAATATTTTCCCTGATAACTAGGCTACCTTCCATCACAAAGGGCAGGTTGGGGGTACTGATGAATTTGTGTAGCTAATGAGAAAAGCTCAGGTTTCTTATCCTGGCATGAGGTTATCAACTCTGGGACTTTTTACATTTTTTTTTTCTTCTGGGAAACAGGGATAGTGACATCTGCCCACCTCACATAGGTGCTTGAGAGTAAGATGGAAGATTGGGGAAATACCATATAGTGTTAAATATCTGTACTTCAAAAATACCAGGGGCTGCTATTCTAATGGCATAAGAATTCTTAAGGGAATTTTGATAGAGAAAATCTTACCTGAAGTAAATTATATGTGCGAGGGAAATTTCTCTCCCCATATTTTTCAGTATGTCTTTCTTTAAATTATTATTTTGTATTTCTGTTTTCCATGCACATTTCAAATGGAAAGACTTCAGGAAGGTCTTTGATTCTCTTTACCCCTTTACTCGTCTTTGACGTATAAGGAAATATTAAATGCTGAAGAACTCTTGGGTTTCACAGTTTTGTTTGTTTGGGGTTTTTTTTTTTTAGGTTTTGTGTATATTTTTAAATTTTTATGATCCCTTAATAACAGTGACTCTTACTGCTGTTTATTCTGCCTCAAAATACATAACACTTTAAGTCAAAGTCAATATACGTGCAATCATGCTTGCAGTGTGTTTTAACTCGAGAGAATATTCTAGAAGCCTAATAAGATTGTGTAGTTTGCCTTCGTCTTCCTACCTTTCAAAGTCTTCTTAAATTTGAATCTCAGAAAACCTGTTAAAGGTCCTGTTTGCTCTTTAGTTAGTAGGCAGGACCCATTCAGCCCAAAACAACAGTTTAGCTTTACTAAGCCTTATTTCAATCTAGTCTGGATTTATTTATTTTGAAAACAGATTTAAATATTTCTAGAGTTTCAGTAGTTGTTGGAATTGGCTACATTATTTAGCTCCAATGTTCCAATGAGGAAGTACTGAAAAACACCTCTTTTTTGTTTATTTTGGGGAGAGGCAAGTTTTTTATTTTAAAAAATCAAAAGATATTTATTGAGAAAATACCTTATACAGGACACTGTGCGAAGCATCAAATGTGATTTTGTTAAATGCATAAAACATAATCCCTGTCTACCAGGCAAACTATTTGGCTTTGTTTCCTCACTTTGAGTTCAATTTGGGTCAGTTATTTCACCAGTACAAAGCCATCATGTCTCATACCCCAAGAAAGTGGCATAATATACTTAAACTTTACTATTTGATAAGTAAAAAGTCTTTTCTGAATGAAGGCAAATTCAGCGTTCTAGCGAACAAGGCATTACGGAGCAACCCATTTCATACTATTTAGAACAAAAATAAGAACATAAAATAATTTTCCTTGTTTAAAACATCTCATTATCCACATTTACAGAATATTTTCTTGAGCCTTCCTATTTTGAATTATAATTAATTTTATCTCATGATGTTATTCTGTGACAAGGTACGCCTTCTACACATGGCCCATTTTGTATACCTTTTGCACCCAGAGGACATTTCTCAGTGGCTATTGGATTTTCATGAACCCACTCCCCTCAAGATCATTTCCTTATATAGAAATAAAACCATGGAATTAATTAAGTTTAGAGAAGTAGAGATGATCTGGGTAGTTTATTGATCATGTTTTGGAGGCCACTGAACTTTCTAATTGATAGGAT
Source organism: Canis aureus (assembly GCF_053574225.1). NCBI lineage: Eukaryota > Metazoa > Chordata > Mammalia > Carnivora > Canidae > Canis > Canis aureus. The sequence goes on along the minus strand of NC_135612.1, from coordinate 89,915,679 downwards.
GAATTTCAGTGTATTGGACACAAATAAGAAACCATCATATTATTGAAAAGAATCCTCAGGAAGACTTGGTTCTTAAAGAAAAGGAGGAGGAAGACAAACAGTTCATCCATCTCCTTGCTACACTGAAAGGTCTCTGAGAGTAAAGAGAATGTTTTTCTTTATATGAATGAAGAACAAATGGGAAATGTGCAATTTTTTTTTATAGGAATGGGATGGAATGTTTAAATTTTGGTCACGAGAAACATTCAGGTCTATTTATCTTACCTTTCTCAACCAGGCCACTTAAGTGCTGATACTCCTATGTCTATCATTCCTGAATTCACGCACTCCATTTCCAATTGGAATGGTTATTCTTTTGCAATGAGACGGTAGATAGTGCAGCTTGTCCGGCCTGCCAGGGCATACCTCGGGCTGGGCTCTTGGAACACAGATCTGCTACAGGGATTCCTTATTCTCTGTTCGTCCTTGCATTGTTCTTTATACCATCTGGGTCTCCTTCATGAATGTTCTTAAAGCTTTTTCCTTTGAAAAGCAATCAAAAAGTGCTCTCTTCCACCTTTTTCAGTAGCCATCGAGTACCCAGTTTGTGCCAGGCAATTTGCTAGTCAATGGAATGGGAATGAGGAGGTGTAAAATATCAGTAAAGGTATCCTCTGCACTCAAGTTGTACTTATAAGAAATTAAATCTCATTTATTTCATCCTAGTTTCATCAAAACTAGGTTGCTGTTTTTGATACCTTCCCTTGCTGTGCCAATTCAAGTAAGGTAAAATTAGGACCATTTATTCAGGATTTTCTTGAGGCAAACAAGAACTTCAAAATGCAAATATTTGAAGAATGATGCATCTCCAGAACTCTGTCCTGGAGATTGACCAGATTTCCTCCCCTGTTATATTTGAAAATGTCATAACAGATTAAGTTTAACACTAGAATGCTGGTTCAGTTATTCAGATTGCTGTCATAAGTTCCCTATGATTATCATTATTAATGATCCTTTTTGTATTAAAAAAAAAAAGTTTGGTGATAATTTATAAATGGGAACAAGAACAGTGGGCAGTGTCAGCCCAGGACCCTCCTCTCTCCCTTCATATATCTATGATTTCCAGAATGGGCTCTGAAACTTTTTTCTGTTTCAGAGAAAAAAATCTGGTTATGTTAGCAAAAACTAGCAACAGTTGAGTATTCCAGCAATGCTATGTACCTATATTTAACATTGTTTTGTTGTAGACGCCCTCAACCTGAATTTATAACTTGTCATTTAACTTTTGGAAAAATTAAAATGAGATGCTTACTGAGTCAAATGTACTTTTTCCTATTGCTTTATCAGTCTAAAATGACTATTTTAAACAGTGAGAAGTTCAAAAATTTCAGAAATCCTAATCCAGGGGCCAAATAATCAACCCCTTTTCTGCTCAGACTTTGAGGACTGAATAAACCCATGTGAGACATGCTCTTACTCAGATTTCTTGGCAGATGGAAATCAACAAATTGTCTGATAACTCTTCATACATATCTTCTTCTTAAAGGCATAGTTAACCTTAGCAAGAGGAGAAAATTTCTTTAGGGGTAATAATGAATTTGAGGACTGTGTAGTATATTTTTAAATAATAAATAAAAATAATAAGTCATTCAGCCAGTGTCTAAGCCAGGATGCTGTCCATATTTTAGTCACTAAACGAAGCCCAAGGAATGCTGAAGAATTAGGCTTTTTTTTTTTCCTTCTCATTTTTCCAGATTGTAATTTCTCCAGAGAAAGGACCTCATCACATATCATCATGCATGTCCTTTAATCATTTGATGGGTCAGTCTCAAAGTATTTCTTCCCAACATTTTATTATGAAAATTATTAAATTAAAGCAGCTTTGTGTTTTGGTTAAATAAATTCCCACTCCAGGGTACATGTGAGTTAATCCTATTATTAATGGTTGCTTTCCTTTTAACACTATATTTATTAGTTTCAGAAAGCATTTAATGTTAACTCCTATGGACTGTATAATATCTTCATTATTCATTGATTCGCCAAAGAATCACTATAGCTAAAAATTTTCAACAATGCCATGAGTTGAACCAGTATTTTTTTTTTTGAACCAGTATTTTTTTAAGGAAAAGCTTGTTTAAGAAATTTGTGTAAGGGAAATGTAAATTATTAATTTATGACAAGATTCAACTCAGGTATCCTCCAGTTATCATGAGCTTTGATGTCTTTGAGATAAGTTAATAAAACATATTCTTCTTTTTAAATTAATAGTAATATAGATAGTTGGTAGTTATTAATTGTAGCTCTCCGCAAAGTTGAAGCCAGTCTTCCTGTTCATTGTAAAGTTGATGAAACAGACATTGGACTCACTTTTCTCCCTCTCTACAAGACACAGTTGCTTTGTAATTCTCTTGGTCTTTGTCACCTTTAATACCCTAAGGGGAGAAGTTTCATTGCAGTCCTCTCATGTGTAAGTTCCGTGAGAATAGGGATAAAAGACATTTTGTTGTCATAGTTCACCATTTTACTCCTAGCTTTAACACAGGTCCTCATACATAGTTGACACTCACAATGTATGATGATGTTAAAAATCTGATTCGTTGTCATAATAATGAGAAAAAGCTATAGGGTGATCACTCCATATGATATCATGGAAGAAGTTTGTAGAATAGTTCCAAAGTACTTCAGTAAGTTTGATAATAAGAAATGCAAACAAAAGGATAAGTTAAGATGCTAGGAGTATAAATGAAGATAACAGGAAGAGCTCCCTGTATCCAAGAAGGAAGGAACATTAAAATCAGCTAGTTTTGGGATGCCTGGGATCGCTCAATTGTTGAGCATCTCCCTTTGGGTCAGATGTGATTCCAGGGTCTACTATCAAGTCCCACATCAGGCTCCCCGCAGGGAGCCTGCTTCTCCCTCTGCCTGTGTCTCTGCCTCTCTCTGTGTGTCTCATGAATGAATAAATAAATAAAATCTTTTATAAATAAATAAATACATACATACATATATAAAATCAGCTCGGTTCATAGATCTAAAATGAAGCAGGAGGCAGGGCCAATTGCAGGGACCTTTTTCCGTAACAGCCACCAAAGTACATTAGTATTTCTGCCTCACTTCAACAATGTCACAATATCACAACCTCAGACAGTTCTGGGCACATGCTGACACTTTGTTCTTACCACTGAATGCAATCATGTCCTGTGCAGCCCAGGGTGATGGTCCCTCTTTTAACCTGCTCTCTGCATTATCCATCTTTGTAGGTTTGTCCTTTTGCATGTACATGTGTGTGTGAGAGATTACTTTTTTAGAGCCACAGTTGACCTTGCACAACTTCCATTCCAGAAGATCATTTTACCAATGAAGAATTGGAGCCCAGAACGAAAGAAATAGTTCACTTTCCTGCAACCAGGCCACTGTTTTATAATGAAGAAGTTGCAGAAGGCCATTTGAAGCGATAACTCAGCAACCCAAATATCATCTCACCCACTAAGAGTACTTACTCCCTAGGATTTCTTTATGCTGGCTCAGTCCTCGCTCTAAACAGAGCATTAATTCTGGTGATCTTGCTTCTACTGTTCCACCTACAAGGTGACCATAACATTTATCATTCAAGTCAGGGCATCTGTGTGAGTTCATTGATGATTACCTTAAGACAAGAGGACTGTCCTGAGCAAGCCAGGATATGTGGTCACATTACCACCATATCAAAATCTTCAGAAAAATCACATTTACAGGTATTCAGTAAATAGTGATTATATTTCCTCCTCAAGAGTGGGCTTTGAGGAACCATTCCCTTTTAGGAACCATTCCCTTTTAGGGGAGTGGGCATCATTCTTGCTTTGCTCCTTTACAGCTCATGCTACTATAACTGTAGAACTTGGCCATTTCCAATCCTACTTTCTGCCAGACTTATCTGATAGACACAATCAGGAAGAAGTGATCCAAGAACTAGATGTCACTTTTTTACAAAAAAAGACACCTGTTTAGAAGATGCAATGCCTTTTCTTCATAAGTCATAGCAGATTATTCACCCTGTTATTCTGAAGAAATAACAATAGGCTTCCTGTTTGACCACTCTCCCTTTCTTCTCCAAAACATATCCCTCCCTCCCTCTCTCTCACACACCTCTTTTTAAATTCTCACCAAAAAAAATTAAAATAATTTAAAAATAAAAAAATAAAAAAATAAAATAAAATAAAATAAAATAAAATAATTTAAAAATAAAATAAGCCAAAAATAATAATAATAATAAAAATAATAAAAGAAACCTTAAAGCATAAGGCAAAAGTGAAAATGAAATCACAATTGCCAGGCAACCATTTTGTTCCATGCTATTACTTTGTCATTGGGGACTTCTAAGGGTATAGAGCTGAAAGCAAATAAAAAATAAAGATTTCCTCGGGTTTAGCAGAGTGGGTTGGAGCCAAATTATGGAGTCCATGTTTGTCTAGACTCCTGTCTCGAGGGGTTCCTGGGCACTGAAATTTAACCACTCTTCAAGGATATTGTCCTTAACCACTCCAATGAGCTAACTTATGGTTCCTGCCACCATGTTAAAAATATAAAGACTTGCTGACAGGATAATAGATTATAATGCTAACTATGTGTGGTAGAATAAAGAACATTTCCACCTTTCCTTTCTATCACCTCATACTTCATCATCTCAAGAAGGGAGCTAGGCACTGATGATACTGTCTCAGGCAGGCCCTGGACCATTGAAAGAGCAAACGCAATTGCCTTATTTTCCATTATTCTCCCCTGATTTTTTTCACTAATTCAGTACTAGCTCTAACTACATATATAGGAAGGAAGGGAGGGAAGGAAGGAAGGAAGGAAGGAAGGAAGGAAGGAAGGAAGGAACGAAAGGAAGCAAGGCAGGCAGGCTGCATAATGTTCACTCAATTTTGTGAGTTTTAAGGGAAATTTTTCAGTAATACCTAAAAGCATAGGAGTGAACAAGTGTTAGTGAATTTTATTTCTATTCGTCATGGAAAACCAATGCAGCTTTCAAATGTCCAACTTTCCTTTACTGGTTGAGATGTAGATATAAATAAATTTCTGTATTTTTCTGTGGAGCTTTCTACAATTCCCATCTTCTATTGAGCTCCTGAGTCTCACCACTGCAGGACAGTATTTGCACTGTAAAAGCTACCTTCCCCCAAGTACAGTAGAATCTAGTATAATTCAAAAAAAAAGAAATAGTCCAATGAAAACATTTATTTTAATATTTGGCCAGAGAAAATTTAAAGTAATGCTTAAAGAAAAGTCACCTTTTATAATTAAAAATGCATGATTAATTATTAAGCAAAAATTAAACAAAAATATCTAAATGCTAAAATGAAATCCAAGTTAAATATACACCAGTAAGATAGAAAACTCTTACATCTTTTTTCAGTAACTATTATTTTAGTATGTCATAATATCATACTTTATAGAGATATAAAGGCAAATATGCCAAGAGTACTGCTCTCAGTGATCTTCCAGTCAAAGAAAAGGAATGAGATAAACACCATGAAATCTGTGCTATCCAAAAGAGTGCAGCCCTATTACCTTTCCTTATTAAATGGTTGTCATGAACATTAAGTGACTTCATATTTGTACAGTGTTTAAAACTATCTGATACATTAAACACTATACAAATACTTATGAAGTTCATAAATAAATGCATACAGTATATGTTCCATAGGATAGGCAGGCATAGGCAAACATGACATAGAAAAATTGTAGACTGAAAACAAATGTTTGAAAAGATCCATGAAGATTTCATAAAGAAGGGACGTACAATGGATGGAAAAATTGACAACATAACTTATTAAAGTTACTAACACAAAAGAAAATACTATTAGCCCAGACATGAACTTGAGATAAATTCATGAAATCATAACTAGACACAAGAGACAAGTATAGGTCGCAAGATTTGGCTTTAGTAGTGAGTCAGGCAGAAATGGGATGTAGAGGATGCCTTTGTGATAGTTGTTAGTATTGTAATATTTGGTGACACTAACAGGGAGACAGATGCTTTTTGAGGTGATAAATCTTAACCAGAGTTATTGGTCACAAAAAATTATCATACACAAGTTCAGTAACGATTAATATTGCTGCTGTGCTATTCTTATAAGATAGACTCCTTATAAAATAAAATAATCCTTATTTTATAAGAAATATTATGTACCTATTTTATAAGGAAAAGCTATCAATAGCTTTTTACATTCAAATAAGCATGTGTAGTCTGAAAGCCATTGATTACAGAATGGCCAATCTGTTTAGCCAACAGTTTTTTAGAACCATTTCCTTTTTCACACCTTTCCACACCGAGTTATGGAGGTACACCTGATGGAAAATTAAGGGTCAACTCTAATTTCTTCTATTAGAGATGAATTTCTCTTTCTGTGTTCTATGTTCTTTCTCAACTGGTTGATTGGGAGCTGATTGAGGGCAGAGAACATTACATCTGTCCTTGTGGCTGCAGCATTTAGCACAGCATCATATAGTAAATACTTAACAAGCTGTGGTTTAGGTCAGCTTGATTGGATTGGGTTGGGTTGAGTTGGGTTGAGTTGGGTTGGATTGGATTAGATCCAAGTGAATAAGAAGTCAAACTTTTTTCCCTTTGCTTAGAATTTTTAAAACAATTTCTTATTTGAGTGTAGAGTGAAAAATACATATTTTAATTTATTTTATATCTTAAATGGTCCCTCTCTACCATAAATGATAACAAACTGCCTTGTCTGCAGACTACGGTAAACAGCCTGTATCCAACCAAGTAGATTTGATTAGAAAATTAAAAAATGAATTCATCCTGGTAGGCTGATAAATCATAATGAATGAATTTCATCAAGGTGAATTACTTAAAGTAAAACTAATTGAAAGTGAAAAGCTTTAAATAAACCCTGTTTTAAAATAGCTCATTACGTACGTGTTGTTGAAAACTCGTATCATAAATCAAGAGACACAGCCTCCTTATAGAAGAAATATAGAAGACTTTCGGTGTAATTAGTTCACTTTAAGAGATAGAAAAAAATTACCTTACACCAAACTGATATAATAACTGAATACACTTATATATTTGCATCATGGATGCAGATTCTTGAAGTGTAAATAATATGCCGCATTGAGTTGCTAAGCAACTCTTTCTACTGGTTAGCAAAGTTTTTCCTTAAAAGGACAAGTCTTATAACAAAGGAATGCACTGCAAACTCCTCGTTTTTTAATGGTGCTGCTAATATCCATACACCTTGAATGAATGAAAGTTCTAACAGTTTCTTGGAAAGGAACAGCTGCCCACAGTGGTGTCACTTTATTCATTCATTTACTATATAGGACACAAAAAGTGACTAAGAGGTAGGGGTAGCAAAGAAGAGAACTTTTAAATCTCAGATCTTTCTAGTTATTAGGTCACAAAATGATGGGGAAAGTATCACTGAAAATTATGATTTTGGCCTAACATATCGGAAAATAAAATAGACCACATTACTTATAATTGAAGAAATCTCTTGAAGAGTTTTTCAGACCTGGAATTCAACATAGAGTGTCTAGAATCTGCATGGTTGTGCTTTTAGCTCTCATTTATTGATAAAATATATTCTTAATTAGCTACCTGATATTCGGGGGGGGCAGGGAGTGTATATCCCTTTCAGATTGATTCAGGTTGATTCTCCTTTTGCTTTTTCCCATCTTAGTGGATATAACGAAGGGGTATTCGGTTGAGCTGTTGAAATGAAGTCATACGAGGGAAACAAAGTCTTTTTCTTCCAGACTTTATAAGACCTCAGAAAAAAAAAAGAAAAGAAAAAAAAAAGACCTCGGAGACTATGAAGATACGAGGATTATTTTTTCAGACATAAAACATCAGAATAGGCCAGACATAAAGGGGTACCTACCACGTGATTTCACTTACGTCACGTTCAGAAACAGACACAACTGACGTGGGGTCCTGTTAATTTCCTTACCCCGGGGTCAGGCTTCTGGGGTGCTAGTAAGTGGTGTGTTTCCGGATGTGGGCGCTGGCTGCACGGGAGGGCTCCGCTTGTGAAGATTCACTGGCTAATCATCCATCCTTTGGGTCCATGCCATACCTCAGTAAAAAGGCCAACTTAGCGTAAATAAAACAGCAGAAACGCAAAAGCATCCGGGTTGCCTTTTCCTCGTTCCAACAGTATATTCTGAAGGGGCTCAGAGTAGTGGCAAATCGCGATAGTTGTGTTGCCCCAAACCGTCAGGCTGTTGGGCAGCGTGACCAGCGTCTCGGATCTTGGCTTCGTGTCTTGTGATGTATTTTTCTCCCCAGTCACAAGCCGTGTTAACCTCTGGGGCCCGCGACGGCCGCTGCCGGGAAGCCTGCTAAGCTTTCTCTGTGAACTAACGCCGTTTGCCATGTTAACAGGCGAGTTGTGTGAGGAGAAGCTGGACTTCTGCGCTCAGGACCTGAACCCCTGCCAGCACGACTCCAAGTGCATCCTGATGCCCAAAGGATTCAAGTGAGTCCCAGGCTGTGTCGGGCCCACAGGGCGGGGCTGCCCCCCAGGAGCCTGTCCGGCTCCCCTTCCTTTCCGGGCCTCGCCCCCACACCCTTGCTCGGGATGAAGGGGACATCCTCTAGCGTCAGCGGCGCTTTCATAAGTGTTCATCTACAGCATCGATCGTTTATTTTTTAGTAACCACAGGAAATGAAATACGGCCTTTCCTTCTGTCCCATGGCCCTTCCTGGGGAGTCGTATATGAAATCCGTTAGCCTTTGACTGTGTTTATTTAAATGCATCTGAAGGCCAGACAAATCCGTAATGTCTACGAGCTGCTTTGTCAGCTGAATGTGAGTCTGTGGTAGGGAGGGAGTTTAATCTAACTGAGATTTTTTTCTTGGTCGGCAACAATTCTTAACCATCCAAGGTTTAGAAGGTGGAGTGACCGGATGTCCCAGATGCCCGAGGACAGTCCCAGTTGATGCCTGTTGGTGGCTCAGCGTTGTTATTGATGATAGTGCCCCTTCCACCTTACGTTCGTCTTGTGTGGGGTGATAAAGCATATAGTCCCTCTAGGTACAGGGTTCCCTCGAGTGAACTCGTAATTTTAAAATTACTTCTTTTTCCTCCTCCATAGTCTTCCCGAAATATATTTGGTATCAAATTAAATTACTCCTTCGCCACGATCCTGGAAGAGTGTAAGGATCTGTCAACAGCAACTCCTCTTCTTAGAGCTGATGGTAGTTTCGAGATCATCTGGTCCAAATTTTTCATTTTAAACATGAGGAAAACAGGACCCAGACAGGGCGGTGGCTGTCCACAGATCTCGGGGCTATGCATTGGCAGAGGTGGGAGCTGGATCTGCTGGTTCTCACTTGGGCGATTTTTCTAATACGAGTTACCGCCAGGAAGTTCCGTAGTTTATTAACATTACAGTTGGTTTGCTGCAGGAGGTAAGTTGGAGTCTCAGGAATGACACAGTCGGGTTCAAGAGTGGAGAAGCCGTGTTTATGTCAGGCAACTGGCAAACAGAATTATTTGTTCTTTTACCCAGTATTTATTGAGCACCTGCCAAGGGTCAGGGCCCGTGGTAATACCACCAGCCTGTGTAGCGTTTTATAGCTACTCACATTCACATGCTTTATCTTCTCAGTGAAATAACTCAGGCTTAATTGCCAGAAGGTGCAGAGAATTAAAAATTACTTGGGTTTAATTAAAAAAACTTGGGTTTTGTAAGATGGGAATTGAGCTGGAACTCTAGCATTCTGATACTTGTCCACAAATTATCAGGTACTCTAAGTTGAACGGGAAGTAGGGTCTGTATCTCCAGACCTGCCTTTCACAGATCAATCTGAATAAAATGTTTATTCATATTTTATTTACAGAATATTTTTATGCCCTTTCGTTTAAAATGTTGGAATATACAAACACAGTTTTAGAATATACAAATACAAGGGCGCCTGGGTGGCTCAGCCGGTTACACGTCCCGACTTCCGACTCCCGGTTTCAGGTCATGATTTTGCAGTGGTGGGATCAAGCCTCACCCTGGGCTCGGCGCTCGGCATGGAGTCTGCTTCAGGTTCTCTCTCCTTCTCCCTCGCGCTTGCTCTCTCTCAAATGAAATCCTTTTCTTTTTTTTAAAGATTTACTTATTTTTTTTAATTGGAGTTCAATTTGCCAACGTATAGAATAACACCCCAGTGCTCATCCTGCCAAGTGCCCACCTCAGTGCCCGTCACCCAGTCACCCCCACCCCCCAACCACTTCCCTTTCACCACCCCTTGTTTATTTCCCAGAGTTAAGTGTCTCTCCTGTTCTGTCTCCCTAAAATCTTAAAAAAAAAAAAAAAAAGGGAAGAATATACAAATACAGTGGCAGTACCCACTGATGCCGTTTGGTTCCTTATCGAGAGAGAAAATATCTTTGATTCTACTTTTCATTATGTTTTAGTTTATCATCCTATGCAAAAACCAGAGGTCTTACTGAAATCCTTATGTATACAAAATTCCACATTGCATTTTGTTCAGCAAGGTACTGTACGTGAATTATTTTAACTCCCAATGTCTTTGATCTGCCCACAATTGAATTTAGCAAATTGAAAATCCACCACTCCCCCAAGAAAAAGAAAAGCCACCACGAACATAACAAATATTATCATTTCTCAGAGGAATTCGTCAGGAAAGCACGTGGCTTACAGAACCGCTTACCTGCCGTGCAGGTACCCGTGGGCTTTGTGCAGTGCGATTTTAAGCTAAAAAATTCATAGGACTTCATGGAAACCATTAAACAATGAGAGAATTTGTCTTCAAAAAGACCACTCCTTAGTTCAACCTCTTCTTTTACCACTGATTAACTTACACTCTCAGAAATGCATCTTCCTGGATTGTGGGTTAGCTGATTCGGGCAGCCCGTTGCTTTCAGCAGCAGTTTGGGAGCTTGTTTCGTAGCCGTCTGTAGTTTAGCAGGAAGCAGGTGAAGTCCCAGTGTCCACTGCTCCATATTATAAATTAATTGCAAATTGTGGGAGAAGAGAGGTGCAAAAAAAGGACGATGGCCTTAAAAACCAAAACCATATGAAGCTGCTAAAGAGAGTCCCTCCTGACAAATGTTGTTTGGACAAACCGTATGGTCTCTTCAACTTCATTTTCTTATTACTGAGCTAACAGAGCTGGCTTTACTTTTCTTGCTTTATTATAGACCTCATAAATCTCCTAAATTGCTTTGAGGTATTTTTAGACCATGATGTGCCATAAGCAAGTATTTTCAAGCATGCGTCTTCCTTAGTCAGCTGTTGGGCTTCTCCACAATATATCTTACAGTCTCTGCTTTCCTCCTCCCTCCTTGGCAGATCATAGAGTTGAGGGGATGTGACAGGTTTTATTGATAATACAAACCTTGAGGAATTCTTTTTTTGTTTGTTTGTTTGTTTTTTGTTTTTTTTTGTTTTTTTTTACCTTGAGGAATTCTTAAATATTTTCTTCTGTTTCGAAATTTGATGTGAGGAGCAAGAGGAAAACCAAAAAAAAAAAAACACACAAAAAACAAAACAACAAAAAAAAGTTGGTCATAACAGGCCTGCAGTTCTGATGGGCTCGAAAAATAGTATTTGTAGAGAAGAGAATATAAAACAGCTCTTAGCCACTGGTGGTGAGTGTGCGGTTCTCTTATCTTTTGCTTTGATTTCTTTTCTCAGATAAATAATTCAGGGTGTTTCAAAGCATTTCTTCTTTCTTTTAATGCGTGGCTCACATGGACGCTGGTGGAAGCTCTCTTCCCAGACTTTGTCCGTCTATTCGAGGATGTGTATGGCCACTTAAGACCCATTTAACTTCAGACGTGTTGTTTGCTCTGCTCTGTTAGGATTTAGTATTAGAACCACGGGCTCTAGAGCAAGCGTGCTTCTGCAGTGACCTCATTTTATTTCCCAATTCACACATGCAGAGCCCAACGTCTGCTCTCCTTAGAGGCCATACACCCCCATTTATTCTGATTCATCAGCCCTCCGGTAACTCTTAAATCCTGATTCTGCATTTTTCAGAGAAAACCCTCGGTGTTCCGTCATGTCCACGCACTCCCTTGGGCATCTTTAATTATCCTCATTCATTTAAATCCTAATGGCCCTGAAATAGAAAACTGGAAAATTAGTCAAGACGAAACCACGGAAGAGTTTTAGGGGATTATGAAGACTTGATAGAATCATCCTTTGGACACCTACCTACCCTTATTGATCATACATTACATATCAAACACACATTCTCTTACAGATGGCGGTTTTATCTAATCGTTTAGCAAACCCATGAGATGGAAATTACTTTGTACCGTGGTGAAGACACAAACACCTTGGAAGCGTAGGTTAGTCAAGACCGCAGACATGCAGGGATGAAGCCACGGTACTGACCCGGCCCTGACTGCAAAGTCCAAATTCTCTAAAGCTGAATAAGCTGTCGTTTCCTGGTTTGCTTTTTTTTTTTTTTTTAAGTCGGTGACCCCTCTCTTAAACCCCGAACAGAAACACCCGTGGAAGCCCGACGTGTAGAACCGATAAACCAGCGCAGGAGGATGTTGGGGAAGAGAGGAGGGAGGCAGGAGGCCGCGGGGGCCGCCTTCCCTCCTGTGGCCCCTTCGGCTCCTCAGAGCAGAGTTCGAAAACCCCTGCACCTGCCCGGCTGCCTTTCCTCGGGCGACTGCAGGGCGCTTCGTCCTTCAGCGGTTAGAAGTCCGGGCCCTGCTGCCACATGGTGGGACCTTGTCCTTGAGGCCCTTGTCCTTCCGATGCTCCCCGTGGAGAGGGAGTCCGAGGGCCACATGCGGGCGGGGGCAGCGGGGCCTGGCGTGGGGGCAGTGCTGCGGGGACACCGGCTCCCCCACCAGGCTGGCGCCGCCCCTTCCCTGGGGCCTCCAGACCGAGCAGCGGCCGAGGGCTGTCAGCGGACTCGGGCCCGCGTGCAGGTCACGTCCTTAGGAGACGGTCCCGTAGCCCTTTGCATTCTGCTTGTTCAAGCGAATTAAAGCGAATGAAGACAGGATGGGACAGGCGGGGGCGCGGAGGGAGGGGGCGCTGGGCAGGGAGGAGGAGGAGGAGGGCAGCGAGCGAGGGAGGGGAAGGGAGACCGCAGGGAGGAGGCTGCTGGCGCCCGTGTACCCGCGTGGACGTGCGCCGCCGACCCCGACCCGCCGACAGAGGTGGCAGATGCGGCCGGGGGCCCTGGGGGCTACTGGGCCTGTAGCTTCCGAGTTTCGCGTTCTCGGCCTCCTCCGTCGCAGCTGATCTCTCCAGCGGCAGAGCCGAGGCCACGCCGTCCGCGGACCCCGGGGGCTCCCCGGAGGCCGCGCCACCCGCCGCTGGGTGGAACGCGACGGCCTCATGTACCGTGGCCCCGTGGGGTTTGAATCCGTGTCCCGCTCGCGCCCACAGATGCGACTGCACGCCGGGGTACGTGGGCGAGCACTGCGACATCGACTTCGACGACTGCCAGGATCACAAGTGTAAAAACGGAGCGCACTGCACGGACGCGGTGAACGGCTACACGTGCACCTGCCCCGAAGGCTACAGGTAAGGGGGGCGGCTCGGGCGGGGGGCGCGGCGTCGCCCCGAGGGCCTCGGCCCCGCTGGCAGCTGGTAAGCGCCACGCACCGTCTGTCCCTTCAGCGGCTTGTTCTGTGAATTCTCCCCGCCCATGGTCCTCCCGCGCACCAGCCCCTGTGACAACTTCGACTGTCAGAACGGGGCGCAGTGCATCGTCAGGGCGGGCGAGCCAATCTGCCAGTGTCTGCCCGGCTACCAGGGGGACAAGTGTGAGAAGTTGGTCAGCGTGAACTTCGTGAACAAAGAGTCGTATCTTCAAATTCCTTCAGCCAAGGTCCGGCCCCAAACGAACATCACCCTGCAGGTAAGCGGGGGCCCGGCTGCCTCACTCTGAGCCACTTGCAGCTTTAGGTGCTAGACGCCCCGAGAGGTTCTTAGTGGCCGACCTCACGCCGCAAGGAAATGCTCTCTGTGCGAGGAGCCTTATTCTCTCCAACACTTGTATTCCTCTTTTTTGAGGTTTTATCTCTATCCATGAGACACACAGACAGAGGCAGAGACCCAGGCAGAGGGAGAAGCAGGCTCCATGCAGAGGGGCCCGATGCGGGACTCGATCCCGGGACCCCGGGTCACGCCCTGGGCCCAAGGCAGGTGCTCCGCCGGGCGGCCCCAACATTTACATTTTTCAAATGGGAACCAGGGATTTTTATTCACTACTTGGTTGTGAAACACAGAGACGGAGCCCAACACAATGCATGTCTGGGCTCTGCTGAAGGCACCTTGTCCCTTTGTTTCTGTGACTCTGAGTTCAGGCTCTGCCGGGGGCGAGAGCTCTGCTAGAAGGAGCCCCAGGTGAGGAGGGCGCGGGGGAGGCCACAGCCGGCCGGCGCCTGACCACTCGTCCCCCGGAACCCTTAGGCGGTGACATGAAATGAACAAACCCGGGTTTCACGGTGACACTTTCCACCGAACCACCTTGTCCCTTAGTGCAAGTCGCTGAGGCCCCCGAGGAGGTGAGGCCACAGGGGTCCTCCCGGATCCGGGCCACGGGCCACCTGGGGCCGCGCGTTGCTTTCGTGTAGGAGGACAACTGTCGCGGTGCGTTGGGCGTTCCGAGGACGTCAGCCGGTCCCAGGGACGCGGCCGCTCCCGAGAGGGCAGGGGGCCTGGGCACGGGGCAGGGGCGCGGCAATACGGGGTATCCAGCGGGGCTCGGGTCACTCCTACCTCCTACTGATTTGGTCCTTTGAAAGCTCAAAAATGCCAAAAAATAGGAGAAAACTGGAGCTTGCTCCCCCCTCCCCCCCCGCCCCCGGCCCTGGTCTTGCCAGGACTGTGAACAGAGGCAAAAAGACCGGGGACGTGAGACCCGCCCGCGGAGCAAGGCTGGCACCTCCAGCACCGCCTCCCTACGTGCCTGTGACTACTGTCCCCGAATTCTTCTGAATTCATTCGCATCAGCGTCATTTAGAAACAGGTCACCTCGCGAGTCACTGTTTCTGCGCGCCTTGCATTGCGACCTTCTCAGAGCGAAAGGAACAAAAATGAATAAGCTTAGGGCAAAAAGCCTTCACCCAGCAGGCTTGTCCCTTGCTGGTGAGGGGGGCGGAGTGCGCCCCGCTGACGCCGGGTTCCTTCCCCCCAGATTGCCACCGACGAAGACAGCGGGATCCTCCTGTACAAGGGCGACAAGGACCACATTGCCGTGGAGCTGTATCGGGGACGGGTGCGCGCCAGCTACGACACCGGCTCGCACCCTGCTTCTGCCATTTACAGGTGAGCGTCTCGGTTCCTGGTGCAGGTGAGGACGCGTCGGGCCCTGTGGCCGCCTGCGGTGAGGTCCTGGCGACGGGGGAGTGATTGGGCCGCGGCGGCCTTCATGACGAGTGTCCCGCGTAGGTGCCTGGCCGAACAGGTGTCACACCCAAGAGGGCCTTACACAGAGGTTGGTGGGGCGAGGCCGGGGCCGCAGGATACAGCTACCCCCCGCCCCCGGTGCCCGACGGGGTGACGGAGGCCCCAGTTGGGGAAATGCACGCTCAGCGTGGGATTCGGGCCAGGACGGCCTGGCAGCCGCTGTGACCTTCCGTGAAGGGACGCAGCCCGTCCTCGCAGAAGGAACCAGGGTTTTAAATACCCAGCCTCACTCTTCTTCCACCAGACGGTCCCCTGCCCATGTTCCCATTTGGCCAAATCAGATTCCAGGAAAAAAAAAAGAATCCGCTGATTGTAATAATGCAATTTGCTGGTGAGCCTCCCGGGGCGCGGGGCAGGGCCGAGGCAGGTGGAGAGGAGGCCTCGAGAAGAAGTTGCAAGGTACCCAGCGCCGCGAGTCATTCAACATCAGCTTTCATGCAACACGTGTTTGTTGAGCACCTACTGTGTGCCAAGCCTTAAGAAACAAAGCCCCAGCTCTTAGGGAGATTGCGCAGAAGGAGCCCAGCGGGCCGCCCACCTCCGGTACGTAATTGGTAATGTTCTTTCTTCTGGAAGTCTTCTAATGTAGTGAGAATGATGGCGTTTTGAAGATATGAAAGGAGTGGTATTCACGGGGCGTGGGTTTTGCCGGAAATGTGCTTCCGGCATAAGTTAACCCCCAGAGCCCTCTGCTGGATCTCAACACCAATTCGCCGCCGTCTTAGAGACAAGTTCCCTAGTTGATTTGTTCACCCGTAGAAATAAGTGCCACCAACTAGAGCGAGGCCACAGGGTCATACACGGGCCGTGGGTTTTCAGGCAGGTAGCGTAAGTGAGCAAGGCAGGCCAGTTGCGAGAGAAGAGCATGTTCCCGTCGTTTTACTCTTGAAAAGATCTGACTTTTTGGAGTTGCGTCGTAGCTTCTATTATAAACAGCCTTGGTGTTGGCAACATATGAGGAGCGTCTGTGTCTGGAGTGAACTAAAAGCAACCTTTTTGTCAAAAATGGGGCCAAACCGCGTCTACCCAGTTCTCCCTGAAGGCTGCCACGTTGGGAATGTGAGCCCCAGGTTTACCAGAACTCCTGTTTTTTCAAAGAAAGGCATAAATCTGTTAAAAAAAAAACAACAACAAAAAAAAAACGTAAAGTATTCCATCCTTTGCATTGATGCACATTTTTTAAAAATACCGTATGTGGTGAGCGAAATGCATCTGTAAGCCAAACCTGATTGGCCACAAATTTCAGGCCATTGATTGGGACGTGAAGTTGGAGATCCTGGCCTGCATGGTATTGGTGTTAGTATTGATGCGCTCCGGAAGCCTTCACACCCTGTTCGATCCTTTATAACAGTTCCAGGAAAGTAGATGCCGACGGTAGCCATGAGTGGAATTCAGTGAGTCCTTGTGGTGGTGAGCTAACCCGCTTGGAAATATTTAGAGCATGGAAGCAGACACATAATTACTGGTTTCCAAATGGAATACAAATTTCATCCCCAAATGGTGATAAATTAATGCCAGCGTTTTAGGCATATAGCCTCAATCTGTTTCAGCCCATCAAAAAGTCTCGCGATACTGATTTTTGTGGTTCATTTTTGTTTTCTACTTTTCTCTTTCGTTTTACTTTTTTGCAGCCAAAGAGCACAGAACTCTCAGAGACCACAGTAAAGTTTTCTGGGGTTGGCTTATGAAGGCTAGCTCTAAGCATAAAATATGCTTTTAAATATTCCTAGATAAGTCGTAGAAAACCACATGATTATATCACAATGAAGAGCTTTTTTTTATATATAAATGTATTTTTTATTGGTGTTCAATTTGCCAACATATAGAATAACACCCAGTGCTCATCCCGTCAAGTGCCCCCCTCAGTGCCCGTCACCCAGTCACCCCCACCCCCCGCCCACCTCCCCTTCCACCACCCCTAGTTCGTTTCCCAGAGTTAGAGCTTATTTTGAGTTTCTTCTCTCTCTCTCTCTTTTTTTTAAGGTTTTATTTATTTATTTTACACACGACAGAGAACACAAGCAGGGGGAGCAGCAGGCAGAGGGAGAGGGAGAAGCAGGCTGCCTGCTGAGCAGAGGGCCTGAGGTGTGGGGGTTCGGTCCCAGGACCCTGGGATCATGACCTGAGCTCAAGGCAGATGCTTAACCCACTGAGCCACCCAGGTGCCCCAAGTTTACGTTCTTACCATTTTTGCCTAACAGTAGAGCATACCATGTGGCGTTTACAAAAAAGAATAACGCCCCATGATGCACTTATCATCATGAGCCAGAAGTCCACTTCTCTGCTTGCAGATCACCTCATGGCGACACCTGTTGTGAGGTCCAGGGAAAGCACAGTTGTTTGATCAATTCTTGCTTTTTTGCTTTATGGCACAAGAATCATGAAGCATCACCCCATTATGTTTAAGTAAAAGAAAAGCAGCAATTACCTAGAATTCAAATACATGATTGATTGATATGGATTACATGCATATATAATATGTGTATATTATATATATGTGTGTGTATATTATATATAAAAATATATTCATCTTCTACTGTGGACCAGGGAAAAATGCTCCTGTGAAATAGAAGCTATAGAGAACAACTAAATTATTTCAACACACTAGGAGACTCGAGGATTTGACAAGTGAAAATCATAGTGGCTAAGATATGTGTTCAGATCTGGGCTTGGCCAATTACTAGTGGATAAATTTGGATAAATTTGGAGCAGATAAATGATCTTTCTGTGCCTCAGAAATCCTCTCTGTAAGTGGCAGTACAGTACGTGGCCAGTAAGGGACCCAATACGGTTGCTCTGTGTTTGAAATTCCAGACTCAGCTCCCTCCTCACTCCTGTCCTCACATTGTCTCCATTCTCACCTCCCTTGTAGCAAGACGAGAAAATGTTTCTGGTATCTCTTTCTGGAGAATAGCAGAGGAATTGAAAAGTCTGTCTTCTCTCCTTATCCCATAAAGGATTGCTTACGATGTCGATAGAGGGGCCATTTGAAAATGACTATCCAGATGATAAAAACATTTACTCCCTGACCTGTGAAAACCCCTTCTGGGAATTTATGCCACAGATATACTGGAAGACCATTGCTGTGGGCACATATCACTGCGGCATTGCTTGTAAAAACAAAAGTTAGGAAACAGCCCTCGTTTCTATCTAAATAAACTATGCTACATCCACACAATGGGACGCGCTGTTAAAAAGTAAAGGGAGGGAGGGGCAGAAGGAGGAAGCTGAGGAAGCTCTCCATGTATGTACGGTATTGAAAGATTTTCAAGGTATTTTGCTCAGTTCAAAAAAAAAAAAAAAAAAGGAAAAAGAATAAAGGAAGCCAGAACAGGAGCAAAGGTGGGTAAATATATATTTTTTCCATTTCCATGTATTTGCATACCCAAAAACTAGGAATAGAGAGGAAAGGGGGTGGAAGCAAGATTCGTGCATGAGTAACACTTTACGTGATGTTGATTTTTGAACTGTTTGAATGTCATTACCACTCAAAACTGAAAATTGAGTAGAAAAGAGCAGATGCTCTAAAGACAGTCTGCCTTGACTCCAGTCCCAGCTCTGCCATCCATTAACCGTGGGCCAGGAGTAAATAGCCTATGTTCTCTGAGCCTCAACCCGCTCTATGGGTAGAGTATGTCATTGTTCCACCGTTGTGGGATTGTACTAGAATTTTATGGTTTTATACATGAAAAAAATCTTTAGGGCAACACATGTCAGATAGTAAACAGCACTAGCTGTTGGGATCATAACGTTAGATTGTCCAAAACATAGTTCATTTCCTTTGCTTCACCCAAACCCATGTCCCTGTCGCATTCTTCATTTCACTGAGAGGCATCACCATCTTCTTGAGCATCATTAGTGTAATGGACTTATTTTGATCTTTTTCTTTCCTTTACCCTCACCTTGAAATCTGTTCCCAGTCGTCACTCTCCTCCTACTAATTTTCTGACTTATCCAAATGCCTCTGACCTTGCCCAGGACTTACTAGAATGTGATCTCTGATGACAGGAATCAGTTCTCCATCATCATAGAAAAGCCCATCAGGAACACTGTTGCCGTCAGCTTCCACAAATTGCTTAATAATTATTTCGTTTGGTTGAATTAAATGCTCAAATCTTGGTGTGCTTCCACGTTACATAACCTTATTAAAAGTGTAAAAGTGTCTTAAAAGGGAGTATTTTTTACATAATCTTACACCAGAGAATTTGTTCAGTTGAATTGCATGATTTTATGTTATATAACATTTAATTTAGTGAAAACTTATTTTCCAAATTAGGCATTCTTTAACGTGCTACTGGAATGTTGCATATGGGAATAATTTTGTGTTTCAGGTGCATCTTTTCAGGTTAATCGTCAACATGGATGGAAATGGATTTTGTTTATTTTAGTAAATGAAATCTGATAAAATTACGGGAAAATAATTATCCATTAACTTATTTCAGTATGATGTTTTGGGTTTAAAAGGCTTCATTGTAGATGTCCATGTCTTAAATGAATGATAGGAGAACCTTTATATTGTGGACCTATGTCCAGAGAGTGTAGCTACCATAGCTTTAAGGTGTTTAAGAAAACCCAAGATGTAGTCATTATTCCCTTTTCACAGAACGGACGTAGCATGCACATTTTCTCATTTTATTTCTTATAGAAGACCGAGATTTCTTACAGACACTCAGACTGCTAACCAGGCCAGCCCTGCAGGCAGTGATGCGAAGCTACTGTTCTCAAACAGCGTGCATCAAAATCACCTGAAAAGCATGTTAAAGAACAAATTACTGGTCCCCCTCTCGTTTCTGATTCAGATCTCGGATAAGCCCCCAAACGTCCATTGCTGCAAGTTCCCAAGTGATGCTCTGGTCCAGGGGCCATAACGTTAGATTGTCCAAAACGTTAGATTGTCGATTGTCCATTGACAATTTGAGAGCCACTTATGTAAAAGGAATATGACTGAGCTGTGCTCTGAAAGCCGACGGTGTGTGTCTCTCCCCAGGTCCAAATTCCATGACTTCCTGCTTGGAGTTGGCCTTGAAACCAGCTGTGTTGGGAAATAGGTCCACCACGGAAGTCAGCAAATGCTGCAAGTCCAGGCTCTTTTTCCTATTTCAGAAAGCCAGTTGCTACACATTTGCCAGCACCCTGGCGTCCGAGGAATCAGCAACAACAGAGATGACTAAGCTACTTAACGAGTGAATGAAGTACAATATCACACACATGCCTGATTTCTCTAGTGCTTAGAGAAGAGCCTAAAAAGGGACCTGGTAATAATGCCCTCAGAAAGAGATGGAGTGAAACGCATTTTATTTTCTCAAGTAGGCTAGTAATTACCCTTCAAAGTGACTTTTTTCCCATCTAAATAGAAACTTCTAAAAAAGTTAATAAAAATGGTATGCTTCTTTCTTTAGATTCAGATTAATGTAATTTTCCAAACCAGACAGCTTCTTTGGAAACATGGTCAACTACTGTTTAAAAATGAGGGAATCAGGCTTCCAGTGATGGAACGAATAAGTCACGGGATAGAAGGCACAGCATAGGGAATATAGGCAGTGGTACTGCTGTCGCGTTGTGTGCGGACAGATGGGAGCTACACTTGGGGCGAGCACGGCGTGGTGTTGGGAGTTGCTGGATTACTGTTTTGGACACCTGAAACTAACGCAATACTGTGCGTCAACCAGACTTCAATTTTTAAACATTAATTATTTTTTTTAAGGTGAGGAAATGAGATGAACCATCTAATGAAGGTAGAGGACTGGACCATGCACTGGACAGTTTCGCTATTTAGGGAACAATATAACAAACATCCCAGGACTTTTCTCTGCCCATCGTTAGGTTTAGTTGGCCCCTGGGTTATGCAATTCACAGATTTACGTTAAAAAAAAAGGAAGAAGAGGAACGGGGAGAGGGTGGTAGAGAATGAGTCTCATTGGAGAGAAAAACAATAGAATCGAGGAGGTCTCATTTCCAAGAAAAACACTCAGTCTTTTTGATGCGCCCGACCCTTATGGGAAGGCGGCACTGTTTACCAGCTTTGTAATGTTGAGCAAGTTCCTTCACCTCTTGGGGCTTCCATTTCCTCCTCTAAGCAATTGGAATCATACCTGTTTTCCACATGTGGTTGGGAGAATTGGAAATAACAAAAGCAAAGCCCCTGCTGTTGTGCTAGGCACAGCGTAGGCTCGCAGTATTTGGTGATACTCCTGGTTTATGGCTATTGTCGATGCTCACGCATCCAGATAATGAAAAATAAATGCAAGCGTTACTGCCTTACATGTATGTTCAAATGTACAAGTTCCTTTTTATGTTAGGGCATTTTTATTTAAATTAGGCAATTTGCCTTAAAAGCACTTATTAAAATGTAAGTTTACTTGATCCATCAATTATGTTGTAAAAACATCCTTTTTAATTGCACCTGCATTGAAACTTTTAATCCCCTTGACCTCCTTTTCCTTTTGATTTGAATAGGTAGGCAGGGAAATTTTGCAGCACCATCCCCACTTCACAGATGAAATATCCTCATCCGAGAGAGAACCAAAATGAGATGCCCAGTTGAATTTGTCTGGTGTCTGACTCCCATTCCATTGCCCACATTATGCCAACAGATAAACTTGAAATTTTTAAGATGAAAAGCTAGAGCTCACGTAGGCCAAGTGAACTATTTATTAAGCTACTGAAGTACCTTCAGATTTATGCTGGAGACAGAATTATAAAAATGCTGTTGTTGACATGTCCTGCATAAAGAAAGAGAGAGAGAGAAAAAAAGAAAGAGGGAGAGAGGGAGGGAGGGAGGGAGGGAGGGAGGAAGGAAGGAAGGAAGGAAGGAAGGAAGGAAGGAAGGAAGGAAGGAAGGAAGGAAGGAAGGAAATCAGAGGCAAGTTAGAGCCCCTCTTCATTTAAGGCCTGAGTTTCTTTAACTATTTTTCTGTAGCAAACCACAAGACGTAGTTGAGTAACTGCTTTGCGTTCATACATCCTTACAAATTCAAGAAAACAAAATCTCAGCTAATAGGTACGTGGAATAAAATTAAGTACATAATAATAGTAATAAGTTCAGCGTACATTCCCAGGGGAAAGGCTCAAATGTTAAGTGGTTCACTTGCAACTCTCGTGAGTCATCAAATATAGAGTTCCCTAGGGAGTCGTGCAAGAGGGTTTATCAATACTTCTCAGAAAGCAGAAAGATGTTGTGCATCGTGAGCAGACGGGTAGGGAAGACCGTGATACACTGTAAAATCGACGATGGCTCAGTGGTATCATATAACAACTGGTGTGTCCGCCACTGCTTTTATTTTTAAGGTTAAATAGGCAAAGGCATTCTGGACATCCCTGGTTAACCTCATGCTTTAGAAACCAACATCAATCCCCAATTTAGAATATCCTTAGTTCTCAAAAATTCTCTTCAGACCCATATACACACGCTATCACCTTAAAACGTGAAGTATCTAACCTGTTAGATTATTAATCTAATAATAATAGATAATAAGTATTGTAATCTAATAAAAATTATTGTAAAATGTTAATTTTACAATACTTATCTGTCAGAAGGCCACGGTGAGGCTTCATTTAATTCCAAGGAGATATAAATGGAATCGAGTTTAGTGATAACTCTTGTCAAGTTCAAGAATGATCAAATTAGACCTTTAGAGCTTCAGGGAGGAAAAAAAATCTAATCAGTCTAAGTCTCACTTATAATTGGGAAAACAGAATCCATACCTACGTTTGAAATCTATATACTTTATATGCATTCTCATAACCTTCAAACTCTTATTTTTTTTTTCAATTCTGTGATTTCTGGTAAATGAACCAATTTGTGCAACCATCATATAAGGTTATGTTCCATAGAACTTTATTCTTGGGCTCCTTGAGAGAAAAGTCACCTATTAAAGGCTTGTTAGTGGTAAGAACACATGCCATATGTGTAGTATGAGGTACTTTTGGGGCTTTTTATTGTAAAAGTGATGCATAATTAAATAAAAACGTGTACTCTAGAAAGAGAGATCACAGCTTCAAGTCTCTTTAGCCTCTGTCTGTGCCACCTGGAGTCCTTGTGTCCCTTAAGTGCCCAATTGTTAGGGCCCCTGTGATTCTTGATGAGCTAAGACATGGAAAGTTCTTAGAACACTACCTGGCCCCTGGTATGTGCTGTGCAAATCTTTGGTCTTAGTATCTGCATTTCCCTGACCAGAGAAAGATGACCTGAAATCGCACAAATCCAACGTCATACATCTAATGAGACCTAGGACAGGCTGAGCAAGATTTATCTCCCAACATTTCCTTCAAGATATGGCTACTGAAAAATCCAAATTTTTAAATAAAATGCATATTTTAGATGGTCTTCCTTACGTATGCTTGAAGCCTCTTGACTATCTAGAACTATAATCCAGTTAGTATTACTAAAAAAACTATATATTATTCTTCACAAATCTCTCTTATATTTCATTTACTTGACATAAATCTGTTGAGCATCTACTACTTATCAGAAACTCTACTGGATGCATTAAGGAATACAAAAATAAGTAATACCTGGCTCCTTGGCTCCTGTTCTCAAGTAGCTTACACGGTCATACTGCATCAAACCACTCTCATTCGTGATGACATGCCAGGATTGATTGTCTAGGACTGACGTATGACCAAGAACCCATTTTCTACTACAAATGGGACTTTTCTTTGCAAATGTAAAGGAAAAAAGGGGGCCCCCTTATTATTTATGGTTTAGTCAAGGTCAGTGTTCATAGAGCAGACGTATAAAACACTTACATGTTGTATATGATCACGAGGGGAAAAGCAATTGGTCACCGCTCTCTCTATATATATCTTCATTTTAATAAAACATTAAAATACTTTTTTATAGTAAATACTTAAAAATAGTAAAATACTTAAAACTTTTAGTAACCTGAACTCCCCAAAGGAGTTACTCTATTTCTGCCAGTCTTTAGCATTGTTTTATAATTAATATCAAAAATAAAGCTAACTAATTTCTTCCTGAATATGCTGAAATGATTCTGGATTATTTGTATGATGACAATGGTGGTAGTGATGGTGATACTAATACCTAACACTTGGCTCTTTCTATATAATGGAGGCTTCTCCCTGCACTTTAAAAAAAAAAAATCCTTTCGTACAGCCCTCCAATTAATCATCAGAGGGAGAAATATTTATTAGCATTAAAAGAAGAGAAGATTAAAAAAAAAAAAAAAAGAAAAGAAAAGATTGAATTGTATAGGCAATCAAGTAACTTATCTAAGGTCAGACATTGCATTAATGCAAGGCCAGGATTCAAATCCGGGTTTCCCTGACTCCAAAGTCGATATGCTTAACCATTAGTTGATATCACCATCCAGTCTATTCCCTTCGAAGACAATCATATTCAAGCCCACTACCAGCTGGTGTACAACTTGATGGAGTAAACGATTTTCATGTTGTTTCCTCTGTTGGTCTTACTGGTATCAAAGGTTGAGATAATTAAATCAGTAGGTGGTAAAACTGTTGATCGGCATATCTAATAATTAGCATTTTTAAAAAAGTGATATCTGAGATGGGTTATCAAACATCCCTGTACATGTGGACTCTTGCTACCACTGCTTAAGACTAGAGATGACTTCAGCTGTTTTCACAGCTCTGCAGAATGGTTTATACTGTGGTCAAATCACAAAAACCTTTTTATTCTATGTCGGCAAACAAAGGAATATTATCAGACCCCCGTGGTGAGAACCCTACAGAAATGTCAATACATTTTTCTGTTACTTTCCAGGCTCACCCTGTTTGCAAATTTAAGTATCATCTCCCAGAAGTTTAAACCATCATCTTACGTAGGGAATACTAGGTAGTCCCAGTTCCTCTATCATGTGCTCCCGTATTTTTTTCAGTCTTCCTAGTCACTATCCCGGTATATTAGCTCCTTAATAGTCACCATTTATTTTTGACTCCAACTTCCATTTTGCCATATTTTGCCTCCATGGTGAGAGGTAAGTATCTTCCTGACACTGTCGTGTATCGACCCCGTTTCCTTCACTGGTCCCATGCTCATGTTTGCCTGCTGGTAACCCTCGTGTTAGGTTTACAACCACACTTCAAAACCATAGAGCACCTTCCAGCTAATGGCACCCAACTTCATCTTATTTTCAACCCCCAGTTTTCATTTACCACAGCTTCTTAATCCTTTTGTTTTTATCCATTTTGTGAATTTCCATTAGCCCTCTCAAGTTTTAGAATGGCCGTTAGACCTGTCCCTGGAAAAATATGACCGGACAGTGATTAAATGTACCATTTCCACTTCTCCCGATGGGAAGACAAGCTTAATTTGTATCCATTCCTAAGAAGTAGAAATTGATTATTTCTACGGAAATAATTTTCTCCGGAAATACCTCCTATTTTTAAATCAGCTATCGGCCTTTATCTTTATTAATGCTAGAGAGACGTATCTTTTCCTAAGAAGTGTTTATTGGAGTTTGTAGTTTAACTTATTTTTGTTAATAAAAAGAAAATTGAACCGTCAGCTAAGTTACCTTTTCTTTGTAGCGTGGAGACGATCAATGATGGAAACTTTCACATTGTGGAACTACTTGCCCTGGATCAGAGCCTGTCCCTCTCTGTGGATGGAGGGAGCCCCAAAATCATCACCAACTTGTCAAAGCAGTCCACTCTGAATTTTGACTCTCCACTCTATGTAGGAGGTAAGCTGTGTTCCAAATTCAGGGGGTCCCCAAACCGTGTGACTCTCATCACAGACTGATTCTGAAACTGTTGATCCCTGGCCTCATGGCCGTTGACCAAGAGTGATCAATCACTGAAAGACGGACAGCAACGGTAGAAAAGAAAGAGCCCGGGATGTGTATTAAGAGACCTGTTTGTGCCTGCCTCACCCTGTCAATAACCAAGGTCATGGTTGGACAGGTTCTTGTGGTTCTTAATATGATTGCACAGTGCCCATCAGCAACAGCCAAGCAGGAAATCTTGAAGAAAAAGTAGAGATTTATTACTTACAAGACCTGAAGATTATATAGCACGCCTGTGGCCACACAGCAAGGTGTTAGGGGGGGAGAGAGAGAGGAGAGAGAGAGAGCACACATGTGACAGCAAGTACTCATGGGCCCCGGGTGCTGCTTTTATGCATCAAGGTGGGGCTATCATATCTTCCCATTCCAGATGGTCTGTGCTACCCGTTGCCAACTCGTAGATGATAGTTGATTATTAACAAAATTGAGTGATGAATAAATGAACAAATGTTAAATTAAATGCACCACTTGCATTGGGGCGGCAGGAAGTACCTCTGGTTAGCTAAGACCTTAAGGGGAATGAACAAGACAGCGGGTTGGAAGCGTGGACTAGGGGCTGGAATGACAGAGTGAAGATTCTGGACTTGATCTGTAACCAATCAGAAGGCAGGTGAGGAACAGGTAAGGCACGGCGGTGTGGGCGGCTCTGAAGGAGCCCAAGCGGAGGACCCACAAAGGAGAGGGCTTTCCTCCGTGGGGGAAAGCGGGGGGGTCGCCTGTAAACAAGGGATACAGAATTTCAGTTTTCAGGCAAAGGAGCAAGAGCGCATGTGCTGTTGAACTGAGTTGCACGGAATTAAGTCCCTTTGCATTGAGGTGAATTGATAAAATTAACTCATTTTACAGAGAAGTAAGCTAAAGTCCTTGTGCAGCTCGGGGTAACGGACTTGCTCCGCAGGGCAGGCATTTTCACAGAGTTTCCATTCTTTCCTGCCAAATAGTCGCCTTGGGATCCCATATATTTATGTCATCCCTTCAAAGACTCCCTTGAAAGCATCTTTGGGATGCCCTGGAAGTCCAGAATGCCTTGGGTTTTTTTTGTTTTGTTTTTTTTGTTTTGTTTTGTTTTGTTTTGTTTTTTTTTGTGATTTTCAGCAGCAGAAGATCTTAACAGTCTGAGAGAACTTTGACTTTTTAGGAACCATGAAAGATCTTGGATCAGCTCCGTAAGTGTGTGTCCGGCGCTGCCACATTGCTGGGAGCTGGCTTGACACACGCCTACAGTTTGCAGCGTCGGAAGAGAAATACCGCTTCTTCTCGGGCGTCGGCGAGGGGGCAGGTCATTGAGGAACCACCGTGGGTCCTTATGAAAGTGTTGCATACCACGTCTGCTCAGCAAGGTGACGGACTTAACTGCTTCGTGGGAATCACAGCCGTGAGACTCCTTTGAAAATAAAGGCCTCCACCTCTTGCCCGCGATGCCGTTAGCAGCCACGTCGGGGTGGGTAAAGCAGGTCGCGGGGGCCTGCGGTCTCAGAGAAGAGGGACCGTACCCCCTGAGCGCATGCCGGGCGTCCAGCACCCTGCTGCTTTGGCCGTCGTCATGATCCTCCCGTCCGAGGAGGGACTTGAGGAAGTGGGTACGATTTTATTTTGCATCATAGTCCCGAAGGGACAGCGTGAGGACTTGACAAAACTTGCCCAAGTCCACAAAGCCATGAAGTTACAGAGACCTCGTTTGAGTCCAGGTCTGGTCCCTCTGACCCCAAAGCCATCTATCTGCATTGCCCCTCACCTTTCCACATAGAGCAGAAAGGGAAGCAATCTAAGTTTTGCGGCTTCTTGTTTATTTCTGGGCTTGTCCCTCCCTTGATGTATTGTGCTTTCATCAGAAGCCACTTCACTGAATCTCTTAAAACCCCTTTACGATGCCTGGGAGAGTGGGGGGCACCTACAAAATGGGAGTGTGTGCCTCAAAACATTTCTCAAGAAAAGAAAAAGAAAAAATTTTTACATTCCAAATGGAAAAGGGCCCATCTTTCTAAGGACAGAGGGTCTGGAAGATTCCACATAGCACGTCTGTCCATCCAGGCCTGAGGGAAACCACTTCCATTCTGGCCTCACTGCCACAGAACATATTGGGTCCATTTCCTTCCAGATCAGAGACCTGAACCGAGGGTAATTCAAATTAAAAAAAAAAAAAAAAAAAGGCAATGAGACCAAGACCAAGACCACAGCCCTGGATCCTGGGTGGCAAAGGCCGGAGAAGCTGAGTCAGCGGAAGAGAGGGAGGTGGCGACGCTCACTGTTTTCTCCGACTTTGAAGACGGGCACTCGCCAAGGAGGACGGCGAGCCCCGGGTCCGCCTGCAGAAGAGTCCTCCCCCAAAACGGAGCGGCTTGACCCGCGGCGCCTTCTCAACTGCCCGTGACCGAGGCCCGACTGCACGCGAGACCGCGCCGCTCCGTGCTCGGCGGGGGATAGTCCAGCCAGAGCGCGTCACCCCGCGGACTTTCTTTTAAAGTTGGAGCTGCCCGCGGAGGCCCCTCCGTGCATCACAGATCCGCTCCGACGGCCACCCTGGGCGGACGACCTCAGCCTTGACACTTGGTCCCATTATTGTCATTCCGAAGTACGTAAAGCTTACGGCCAACGCCGGTCTCCCGGGCTGCCTGTCGCTTGGTAGATTGAATTCCAGCGATGGTCCGCGGCGCGGACCGCAGGGAGGGCAGAATGCAGGCCCCCAGCACCGTGGCTCCATTCCGATGGCCAGCGAAGACCCCGGTGCCCTCGGCAGAAGCGTGCGGCCGTGCGGCAGGGCCGGCTCCCACCCTGGCGCTTGATGCTACGGCAGCCTGTTGGGGGAGGTACACGAGGCCGTAGCGGCTCGTCACTCACATGAGCACAGTCGGGCCAGACCGTTTCTTAGCGTTCCGTGGGGACTAAGGGAGCGCACCCACTACCTGGGGCCCTGCGGCGGCCCTTCCCCGTGCTCACCCCGTGCTCACCCTCGCGCAGGGGTGTCCTGGTCCGCTGTCAAAATAAGATCTTAAAAAGAGATTGGGGGCAGCCCGGGTGGCTCAGCGGTTTAGTGTCTGCCTTCAGCCCAGGGCGTGACCCTGGGTCTGGGATCGAGTCCCACGTCAGGCTCCCTGCATGGAGCCTGCTTCTCCCTCGGCCTGGGTCTCTGCCTCTCTCTCTCTCTCTCTCTCTGTGTATGTGTCTCTCATGAATAAATAAAATCTTCAAAAAAAAAAAAAAAGTTTGGAAGTTCTTTAATGTCAAAAAAAAAAAAAAAAGACCATCCCAGTGTGGACTTAAAAGTCTACACATTTATGATGAACTATGGGTCTGATGAAATTAGAAGCACTTATCCCAGGACGAGGCATGTGCTTTCTGGGAAATGGCTCATCCGTGTGAGCCCGCCCCAAACAACCCCATTTCCAAGGCCGGACAGACGCGGACTAAAAGTCTGAAGTCAGGGAACTTCGAAGCCGAGGACCAGGGAGCACGTGGCGTCAAAAGCATCCAAGCTACGTGGGGACGTGTGGATTCCTGCACCGCGGCCCGTCCTACCCGTCGGGCCTCAAGTGGGAAGGGCACGGGGCCTTCTGACCCGGACCTTTGGTGAACCTTACGTGTATGACGCACATGGAAACAGCTCTCGGGTCCACGCACTCCTGCTACGGGCGAGGAGGCGAAGCCCCACGACGGTTGGAACTAAGTGGCCCTCGTGCCCAGGGACCAGCAGTAGAGACCTGGCCCTCCCGCCCGCCTGCGTGATTGTGGCGCCTGCCGGAAGCCAGCCAGCGCTCCTCTGGATAGAGAAGGTGACGCTGCCACGGGCAGGCCCCGCGAGCGCCGTGGGCCCCGGGCTTCACGACCCAGCTCCCCCCGGAGACTGAGAGTGGACACCGCCCCAGCCTGTGCCCTCCGGCCGTCGCGCGGGGCCCGGGGGCAGCGAGGGTGCACGTGCGGGGACACGGGCCACCCAGGAGGCCTCTGGCTCCCCGCCCTCACCCCGCTCACCCCGCTGCAGTCTGGAGGGCTGCCTCGTGTAGGATCCTATCCAGGGGCGATTGCAGGGCCTGGCGTGGGCCGTGGAAAGATTCCACAGCTTTGCCAGCAGAAGGTTCCCAAACGACCGTCACCAGTGGAACTTCTGTACGCAGAGACCTCAAAGTCTGTTTTCCGAGGACTTTCTCTTGTGCTCCTGAGTTCTTGGCACACAAGGGCTTCGCGCTCAATTAGCAAGAAGATTAAGATGACGTGAATGAGGTGCTGCCGTGATAGGAACCGTGGGTGGGTTTCTCAGAGGCCGACAGCCACGACTGGGCTCAGGATGTCGCCAGCGGTGAGCTGGACTGCTGGGCTGGGGTGAGAGGTCACTGGGAACCCAGCTGCCACCCCCTAAAGGCGGATGGACTGAACCATGACCCCAGAGGTCGCGAGGTCCTCTCGTGCGCCCGTCTGCAGCCTCGCCTTACTGGGTGGCACTGAGCGTGTCCCCCACGCCGCACCGGGTCTCCTGGAGCTCTCGGCTCCCGCAGTGCGTGTCCGGGTTGAAGAGGCGGGTGGAGACAGGTGAGCACAGATCTCCCGGATTCCTGATCTCGCCTTGAGCCTTGAGGTCTGCTTTTAGGTTTTATGTCTTTTTTTTTTTTTTTAATATTTTTATTTATTCATGAGAGACACAGAGAGGCAGAGACAGGCAGGGAAGCAGGCTCCCTGCAGGGAGCCCAACGTGGGACTCGATCCCAGGACTCCAGACTCACGCCCTGGGCTGAAGGCAGGCACCCACCCGCTGCGCCACCCAGGGGTCCCCCTAGGTTTCATATCTTTATGCCCCCGTGTCGAGTTTTATTTGAGATAAATGTTAAAAATCAGAGATTGGCCACCGGGGAACTTGGTTCTTTATTCTGCTTGTGCATCAGCGTTGCCTGGAGGGTCTTGCACAGGACACATGCAAACAAAGACCCCCCCTGCCCCCCCCCCACCTAGATGACCTGATGACGTAGGCCTGGGCCGAGCTCCCCGGCATCAGTGGTGCTTCAAAGGCCTCGTGCCTCTAAGGTGCAGCAGGGCCGAGACCCTGCGGCCGGCAGGTGACCTCTGGTTGCCCTCGGACGCTCACCCTGCCCCCCCCCGCAGTGGCTGAGCCCCCCCACCCCGCCAGCGCTGACGCCCTGTCCCCACGCAGGCATGCCCGGGAGGAACAACGTGGCCGCGGCCCTGCGCCAGGCCCCGGGGCACAACGGCACCAGCTTCCACGGCTGCATCCGGAACCTGTACATCAACAGCGAGCTCCAGGACTTCCGCCAGGTGCCCATGCAGACCGGCATCCTGCCCGGCTGCGAGCCGTGCCACAGGAAGGTGTGTGCCCACGGCGCGTGCCAGCCCAGCAGCCAGTCGGGCTTCACCTGCGAGTGCGAGGAGGGCTGGACGGGGCCCCTGTGTGACCAGAGGACCAACGACCCCTGCCTCGGGAACAAGTAAGTTCCAGCTGCCTGCGGGCTGCACGCACACCCTCGGAGCCAAACCGGGGGGCGGGGGGGGCAGCGGGGGAAGGGCGAGAAGGGGGTGAGCCCTGCGGGCCCCTCGTCTGCGTGTCCCCATCGCGCTCCTCCGTTGCGGGCGCCGGCCTCATGCGCTTCCACCCCGGCCCCCTGCCGCCCGCAGATGTGTGCACGGCACCTGCTTGCCCATCAACGCCTTCTCCTACAGCTGTAAGTGTCTGGAGGGCCACGGGGGCGTCCTCTGCGACGAAGAGGAGGACCTGTTCAACCCCTGCCAGGCCATCAGGTGCAAGCATGGGAAATGCAGGCTCTCGGGCCTGGGCCAGCCCTACTGCGAATGCAGCAGCGGGTACACGGGGGACAGCTGCGACCGAGGTAAGCCGACCCACCTGGGCGCCAGCCTGTGAAGCAGGAGGCCCCCACCCTCACCCCCACCCCCGGAAAGAGCGAGAGAGGGGCGTGCACACGCAGGGGAGTGATCTGGGGAACCCCGGGTCTGCGCACGGCTCCCCATTGGTTTCTCAGCCGCGCGAAGGCACAGGCGGGGACGGCCCTGAACCTCCACGCAGCGGCCTGCGCGCGTCCCTCCACGCGGGGAAGCCCAGTCCTTCCTGCCGCGCCCGCCGCTCGCCCGCTCGCCCCTTGCCTGCACCTGCTGCCCTCGTCCAGCTCTGTGGCGCAGAGACAGGGCGCTCCTAAGTGCGCTCGGGCTCTGGGACTGGGTCCCCTTTGACCGTGGAATCTACTGATTGATCCGAGTGGGCGGGGGGGGGGAGCGGAACACGCCGCCCTCGGGGCCCACCTTTCTCCTTGTCCTTTGTCCGCGTGGCCAGACGCGCCCGGCCTCCGCTGGCCCGCCTTTCGTTGTGCGCGCGGCAGGGACGAGAGCAGAGGAACGTGCCCGTGGACGCTTCTAGCAGATGGCTCTTTTTGAACTAGTTCAGACGAGGGTAATTTGTGAGGTTAGTGGGACGTGCCTCGCATGAAGTAACAGATTGCACGGTACGGCCCCGGGTCCAGTAAACCCGAAGGCACGCGCTCCGGCCCGGCCCCTGGTAAAGCGAGCCAGCTGTGGGGAGCGGACGAGCGAGGACGCGTCCGTGCTTCCGCAGTGAGGGGACAGAGGCAGGAATCGGTCCTCCGCCCGGGCCAACAGCGGGCGTTTACGGTCCAGCGCCTGGTGGGCGCTTGGCGGACGGCGCAGGCCAGGCCCGCGCAGCTGTCGAGGACCGCGGGCGGCGCCCCTGACCACGCGTGGGCCTCTCGTTCTGTCCTAGAAGTGTCCTGTCGGGGCGAGCGCGTCCGGGACTACTACCCAAAGCAGCAGGGCTACGCGGCCTGCCAGACCACCAAGAAGGTGTCGCGGCTGGAGTGCAGGGGCGGCTGCGCGGCCGGGCAGTGCTGCGGGCCGCTGCGGAGCAAGCGGCGGAAATATTCCTTCGAGTGCACGGACGGCTCGTCGTTCGTGGACGAGGTGGAGAAGGTGGTCAAGTGCGGCTGCAGCAGGTGCGCCGCCTGAGCCCCTCGGAAGCGGGCTCTCCTCCTCGGCCGCGGACTAGTTGACGCTTCAGAGTGGAGATATTTGAAATATATTGTAAAATACAGAACAGACTTATTTTTATTATGAGAATAAAGACTTCTTTTTTTTTCTGCATTCGGGAAAAGAAAAATGCATTGAACTAACGCTTCCCCGATGCTCGGGAAGCATGGAGAGCGAGCGAGAGCGAGAGAGAGCGAGGCCGACCGACCGACCCGCAGGAGGCATCAGCACGACGGGCAGCATCGCCCCCGCGAGGTCACCTTGGCAGCGCGCTGGAGGCCACAGGAGCTCGGGGACAGGGCCGGGCCGGCCTGCGCCGCCGCGACCTCGCCCGGGCCCTGGACCCCGTGTGCCCTCGTTCACGTCTCTGTGGTTCGTGAGGACAGACCGAGCACGTGTGTGTGTGTGTGCATGAGGATGCGAGGCCGAGGAGCGGAACTCTAGAATGCCCAGAACGGGCGTTTTGAGAAATATTTTGTGCAAAATAGTGTCCTGAAGACCTGGGTTCTTTCCGTGAGAGAGATGGGAGTGCTCAAATAAGTTTTACCTTCGTTTTAAACGTCAGCATGTTAGCAGAAGAAGCACACAAAAGTGTTTTATCTACCGTTTTCCAGTATTAATTTTTTTGTAATATAAATGATAAAGGAGATGATAAAGAACCAATAGATTATTGATAAATAAATTAGTAATAATATGAATTTTTGTTTCTATGAGTTCTAAACAGCCCTATACAGTATTCAGTTTCAATGAGAAATATTTATTGTATCAAAGTACATTGTACTTAACATTTTAGGCCATCCTTTTACTGTTTCTCAATGCTTTAATATATATTAATTTATAATTGTCCTGATATTTTTGTATATTTTTCAAACTTAAAAATCAGGATCTTCGGGGTTTTTTTGTTTTGTTTTTTGTTTTTTTTGGCAATAGTACTAACCTAGGGTGTTATCTTGGGATAAATACATGTTGGTCTGTTTGTTTACCTTGACATCTGACCACTGGTGTCACCGACCTACTGGCCTCATTCAGGACACCTGCAGAGAGTATGTAAAGTCTATGTGTGAGACGGTCATTGTACAGGAAGAAGTGGCCCGCGCCTCTGCAGCATGTCCTCACAGAACAGAAACGGTGTGTAGCAATGGACACTAGAAAAGTAGATATTTTACAAATTAATATTTCCTTGACATTTTTTGCCCTTTTATTGGGGGTGGGGTGGGGAGAGAGAAGGCTGTAATGTCAAGAACTGTGATTTTTTTTTTTCCCCAAACAATAAAGCTCCTTGATTACCTTAATGTTCCCATGTTAACATGTTTGCTGCTAAATTACGATGTAGAGTTGATAATGATTTAGAGTGGACTGTGCTCTTCCCTTATTAAAATCCCAGGGTACCCTGTGACGATGCAGATGTTTCCTTCCAAAATCTTTTTTTACACAGAAAAATTAGATGTTCATGTATAATTCAGTGTGCTTTGTCTTTCTCCAGACTAATATCAGTTATACTACTGATGTTTGTAAATTAAACAGATATTTACTTCACTAACAGCTTGGTGATTTTTCTTAGAAATTGCAAAATGGTTAGAGTCCACTCCTTAAGAATTTCTTTTCTTTTTCCAGTAGTTATCATCGGTATTTTATTTAAATTCAACTTCCTGACATAGAGGATAACACCTAGTGCTCATCTCATCGTGTGCCCTCCTCCGTGCCCGTCACCCAGTTGCCCCGTCCCCCCTGATCAGAGTGATACAGAGAGGACAGGGAGGGAAACCCAGATCGCGTTGTTGACAGCAGTTGTATGATTAGTGTATTGTCACGTCGGGACTTTGGAACGGCCACTTGAAAGAGATGGGTAGGGGAGTGCATCCTCTGCTATGAGAAAAGTACATATTCAACTAATGTCTTCCACAAAAATTATAAGGTGAAGCCGGACTAAACCACACACGGTATTTTTATTTTTATTCGCCTTTCCCCTCAATTAGAACCAGATGGCAAACCACGAAAGACAGAGTGCCTTTCTCCACAGGCAAGGGTTAGAACAGGGACACAGCACGGGCCCCGTGGAATGTCATTACTTAAGCACCATGCTAAGACTTCATCATTTTCCTCTAAGAAAATCGTACACGTGTGCACACGTGTGCGTACACGCGAGCCCAGACACAGATGTCCGATCGTTTATTTGTTTTTGTTTAAAATGTCTCTATTTTTTTAAGACTTTTTTTTTTTTATGATAGTCACACACAGAGAGAGAGGCAGAGACACAGGGATAGGGAGAAGCAGGCTCCATGCACCGGGAGCCCGACGTGGGATTCGATCCCGGGTCTCCAGGATCGTGCCCTGGGCCAAAGGCAGGCGCTAAACTGCTGCGCCACCCAGGGATCCCAAATGTCTCTATTTTAATTGCATAAATATTATATAGTTTTCGCCAAACATTCATTTATTCCCACTGGTGGTTTCATTTTTTTCAAGGACCGGGAATCACTCATTAAGCAGAGAAACATCTGCAAAGGTAATAGGAGTTAGATTTGTGTTTGTAGGTGTGTGCTATCTTCATGGCCACTATTTTTGAGGGTTTGCTGTATGCCAGGCAGTGTGACAAAGGCTTTGTCTGAAATATCTCACTCTTCTCTCACTACCTGTGGGATCACCGGGCTCCCATGTGACACAGGCATTAAAGAGCTCAAAGAGGGAAACGCTGAATTCCACCCAGGCCTCTCAGACCACAGGGTCCATGTTCAAGAGATAAAGGTGACATCCTCTACCAGGGGACTTTTAAACCCCACAACCTTACTCCACAGCACAACCCTTCTTCCTACCGATCACATCGATTGAAGTGCTCAAGATTAGCGATGTTGGCTTTTTTTGGTTTTGTTTTTTAAGGAAAAAAAAAAATGAAGTCTTAGTAGCTTCCAGGCTGTACTCTTTCTCCTTCCTGCTTCTAAAGGCACAAAATGGAATTATGATTGCCTGGGATTTGGGCTGAGTTAGCAAGTTTCTTAGGGGATCGTTTGCCTCGTGATGAGACTGCATTCTGTTCAGGAGCCCTTCCTTGAGAAGACGCGGTAGCCAGATAATTACTAGCAAATGAGACAAATTAAGGGCACTTACTCATCGGATAAAAAGCTCCTCACTGATAAAGACTTGACCATAGGATTCCTTTAAATAAGAAACCAATCTAGAGCATTTTCAACAGAATCCAGCAGGTTAAAACAAAACAAAACAAAAAAACCAGTTTGTCCATTTCGGAATGTAAGCTGTGACACAGAACGATGCTACGTTTATAATCTGAAAAGGCAAAGCGATTAAACATCCCTAATGTGTTTACTCTAAGTCCTCACCCGAGTTGAGGCGCCATCAGGGGATTTGACATATGTTCAATTTCAGATGCGTTCATGGAATAAGAACTATCTAAATCTTTGGGATTTGAACTCACCATACTTTTCCTGAAAGTATTTCTACGCGATGGTGAACTAGCCTCGGTTTTAGGGTTGCTCTGAACCTTCTGTGTTTTGGATGGCTTGCTTTGTCAGCAGCAGCTCTTTCTAGAGAAACGATTCAAAGACTTGTTGAAATTGATTGGGGACTTCCAGATCTTGTGCATTGTGGAGTCCTCTACCCCATGGAGTGGCCACTACCTCGAAACTAATGTTTGTCAAAGGATATAAGCTATAAAAAGTACATGAAGCTTTATATAAAGCTTTTTATAAAGCACATAAAACTATACAAAATACATAAGCTATTCTCATTCTTAATCCTCTCCATGTATTCAGAAGTCACTTAATAACCAATTTTTTTATTTTTCTCCTCTCATGTGCAAGAAATCATGCCAAACGTGAGATATATTGTTCAGACAACCCAGCATCACTCCGGCCATTTTAGAGCACATGGCTCTGTGCCCTTGGAGTTGAGGTTAAAGGGAGTGACAAATATTACACAAATGACCAAATTACATTTAATTTCGGGTTGTGATAAGTGCCCTGAAGGAAATTATGAGATACTAGAGAAAAGCATAGCGGAGGAATCCAATCAAATAGATACTGGGAGTGACTCTGTGAGGAAGGGACATTTAAGCCACGTCATTAAGGACAGTAGGATCCAGGCTGGAGACTGATGGAAATATGTGAGGGGGTGAAGACGGGGCCCGTGCAGAGGGAGGAGAACTCCCATGTGGTCAAGGAAACAAAAGAAGTTCATGGGGCCGGAGCAAAACATAGATTTCTCTCTCGTGTGTAATACAACACAGGCCGTTATCTGCCTTCATTAATTCACTTTAAATAGTTTCTGTTTTTCTTTTGAGCGTCTGTTTGCAGTGACCTTTCAAAATCACAACAAAAATGGATTTCCATTTTAAAACAGCAAGTAGTTAGTTTTGTTCAATGGCATTCCTCAACCTCCAAATGAAAGACCTCTGAAGACACAGAAAAAGAGGAATATTTAAAATTGCACTGAAAATTAGGACTACTATTTCTGGAATCTCCAAGGAATTTTCATGAATTCAGAAGCAGGTGAGGCTAGATTGAAAGAAACAACTGCTGGCCAACCCATGGTTGGAGACTCCAGTGCATTCCTTTCTCTGCACACCAAGGCCAGAGACTCGGGAAATAAGTCAACTGGAAAAATCATCTAGAAATATCTGTGCACTTAGGTGCCACTTTGTGAGTATGCCGGAGGGGTCTGCCTCCTATCAAGGAAGTAAACTCTTCCTTCAACTACCAGGATGCTCCGGCTCTCATCAAAGAGACCGAAACAGTGTAAGAAATACCAGAGAAGACCAGGTGTGTTGTACTGAATAGTGAGAGATGTAATCTCCGTAAATACGTTATTGTAGATGTGGGTCGATCCTGGAAGAGCCGCGGTATTGATGCGTGCTTAGAATGGCATGGAGGGTGCCTGGGTGGCTTGGTTGGTTAAGTGTCCAATTCTGGTTTCGGATCAGGTCAGATCTTAGGGTCATGAGACTGAGCCCCATGTGGGGCTTCTCACTCAGGACAGAGTGTGCTTGAGAGCCTCTCTTCTTTCCACTCTCAAATAGGTAAATAAATAAATCTTAAAAAAAGAAAAAAAGTATGGAAAGAGGGAAGTACTTCAACAAATCAGAAAAACAGAAAAGTATTATATTGACTCACTATTATGCTGACAAAATGGTGAAAATATACGGACTATATTTGGGGATGAGGTCTAAGAGATTCAGAAATCTTTAGTGGGCAATGGAAGTCTGTGAAGATGATCTCAGTAGGAAAATTGTTCACATGTGTATTATAGGAATTTTCGTTGATAGCATAAAGTGAATTGTTCAGATGGCTTCCTTAAGTCCAAAGAGAAGTTAAGAGCCAGGAATAAGAAAGGGGAAAAAAAATGGCAAGTGAATCAGAAAAGACAGAGCAAACTGTACCGTTACAGGGGAAGAATTATTAATTCACGATGACATTGAGTGGGCTTGGCAAGGAAGAAGGGGAAGTCGAGTACACCCCCCTGTTTTGAGCTTGTCTGTTTGTTTCTGCTGTTTCTAAAGCCCAAGAATTAAAATCCGGGTTTACTGGCAGCAGAGTTTGGGTGCCTTGGGTAAGGCCAGAAACAGATCAGGGTTGCCACTTGGGAAGCCCCAGCGCTCCACCCTCAAGCCACCCTCCTGTCCCTTGAATGAAAACAATGCATTCCTCCAGGTGGCATCTTTAATATCTTTGAACATCTTATATATGTTCAGTCGACTCCATCTACAGGATAAAATCCAAACCCTTTACCACAGCATTCCAGATTCCTCACAAAGGGGTCTACTCAAGCCGTGAGACTGACAGATGGTGGGTAAGGATATTTTCAAACAAATGGTGGACTGAGATGTCTAGAACCGTAGGTCTATGATTTATCTACACGGAAGTGCTCGTTGAAGCCAAGACAATAGCTAATGGATTTAGACCTGAAAGAATGAACTTGACCACAGGAATAAAGTGCTGACATTTCTAGGACGCATCGGTCCCAGAATGGAGACAAAGAGCAGTTTTAATAATGGGGTGATGAGGTAATAGCTGGACAGCCAGGGGCTGGGAACGCAATCTGTGAGCTAATACAATGGCCTCTCACTAAGTCTGATAGTGCAAGAAGAGGAGAGTCAGGGTCGCGACCGGAGGAGTTGGTGAGGTCCTGAGGTTTGCGTTCAGTGACCAGCAAGTAGCACCTTATGCCTTGTCGTCACAGCTTCCGAAGGTGTGACGTGAACACTCAGGATATATCCTGGATGGAGTACGGCGGCCCCAGCTGGAAGAGCAAACTGGGTCATCGATCACATGAGCTGGTTGACCCACAGCAGGCAAAAAGTGGGGCCCAGCTACAGGGGGGGTTGAGGAAACGGGATGCCCAAGGGCAAGAAAGCACAAAATCACCCAGAATGAAGAAGGTGATATAGTATATGCAACAGTTATTTTCCAGATAAATCACTCTGCCTCCTCCCTCTTCCTCCCACAAAGGGGAAATAGAGGACACTGGCAAGTGCTGTGTCCACAGACACGAAATTCAGCAGAGCGGGGGGCGTTGTCATCCTGCATTTGGAGCTAGCTTTGTCTTTGTGTCAACGTGTGGGTGGCTGAATTGGGATTCCAGAGAAAATCAGCCAAAAAAAAAAAAAGAAAAGAAAAGAAAAGAAAAGAAACAAAAAAAATACACAAAATGAAGGAGGGGAGAAACAGCCGCAGAGACAGTCAGCCTAAAAAACTTGACATCATTGATCTTCTGTCCCTTCTTGAACTGGCTGGAATTATTCTCAGTTTGTTCACATAGATGGTGGCAGAGAGATTAAGTGACTTGCCCAAGGTCACACGATCCAGCTCTGACTGCCCCCATAATGCGATATTGATTTCACTGGCATTGATTGGCAAGGTCCGTGAACGGCCTCAAGGGGTAATGCTCGAGGAATGAGTGTTTCTCAAGGGAGTTATTTTGGGTTGTGTGTGTGTTTTTTTTTAATGCCGGTGAATAGCACTCACTTTCCCAATAAAAACACCTAAAATTGTCTTCATTATATCTCTCCTTGGGAAGAGAAAGATAAATAATACTCTTACCTGCAGTTTTCTTCCAGGAACTGAGCCTGGGAAGACAGAATGAGTTTCGTGCGGCTGCTCAGGTATTTGTGGTCACCGTCCCAGGCAGGTGGCCTTGATAGTCAGGTGGGCTGACAGGGAGCAATTGAATTTCGTTGCTAAGATAGTCACAAGGACAGGATCGAACGTGCCCTCGTCCGGCTGGTATCAGCAGCAAAGTCACAGCCTTGGACTCATTCCAGGTGTCAAGGCATTCTTTGTAAGGAAAGGAAAAAAAGAAAAAAAGAAAAGACTTGGAAAAAAAAACCAGGGAGGAGCTTGTCCTTGAATGAGCACGTCTGACAACATCTCGGTCCAGCCTCCCCGAGGCCCCCGCGCCCCCGGGAAGGACGGAGCCGCGCTCGGTGAATCGCGGCCGGCTTGGTCTCCGCGCTCCCGCCGGCTGCCCGCGCCCACTTCTTCCTTCCATACAGCTCCGCGCTGATTTTCTTCCCATTCCTGTCATTCCGGAGTTCCTGCCACTCTTCTCTTCGGATGCCTGTCGGCGCCTTTGGGGGCCGGGCGGAGGGCAGAGTGGTGCGCACCACCCCCGACGGGCAAACCGCCCTCCTGGCTTTGGCGAGAAGAAAGCGAGGGGGCCTCCTAGCCCCAGCTCAGAAGACCCCGTGGCGACCCTGCGGCTCTGTGTCCTCACTTAACCTGCTGTGTTTTTGGGTTTTTTTGGGTTTTTTTTGGCCCTTTCTTGTAAATGCTGTATTTTGGAATATGAACACTGTCCCCGTAGGAAAGCTAGTCTGAGAACAGACTGGGCAGCGTAGCGATTGACATCACAGCTTCGAACGAAATGTGGGCGCGCACGAGCCAGCACACCCCGGGGGCCCCGGGGCCCGTGAGCTCCGTCCAGTGGGGCCCGGAGCTGTTCCTCAGACCCCAGATGCACACACACGCTCACCCACACACGCCCCATGCGATTTCCTAGAACAAAGCTTCACCTGCCAACTCGCTCATTCCTTTTTTTTCACGTTTTATTTTATTTTAATTTTTTTTATAAATTTATTTTTTATTGGTGTCCAATTTGCCAACATACAGCACAACAGCCGGTGCTCATCCCATCCAGTGCCCCCCTCAGCGCCCGCCACCCAGTCACCCCCCCCCTCCTCCGCTTCCACCGCCCCTAGTTCGTTTCCCAGAGTCAGGGGTCTCTCGTGTTCCGTCTCCCTCCCTGATATTTCCCCCTCATTCTCTCTCCTCTTAGCCCCTTTCACTATTCTTTACGTTCCCCGTATGAGTGGGACCATACGATGATCGTCCTTCTGCGACTGACGGACTTCACCCCGCGTCAGACCCTCCAGGTCCCTCCACGCCGAAGCGAATGGTGCGGATGTGGCGTTTCCTAGAGTCCAAATCCATTACGGAAAACCTACAATCCCCGTCACCTGGGCCTTGGGCCCAGCGACAGAGACCATGTCAGCAGGCGACGTTAAGGGCCCAACAGACAGGAGGACGCGTCAGCCCCTGAGCTGAGGGGGGCAGCCGGGGCTCCGGAAAGCCGGGCTGCCCTCACCTGGGGATGAGGGTCGAATGGGGCGCCTGGAGGGGGACGCACGGCGGCCGCAGCTTTGCCTGCTCCCCTTTGCTTTCCTGGAGTCTCTCTTCAGAGCAGCCTCTGCAGCTGCCCGGGCACGCGGGGCCCGCACGCCGTGGCCCCTGCGCGGTGGGTCCGTGACAGCGAGACCACAGCCAAAGCCACACGTGGACGGGGCTCCCGGGCCTCCCGGCCTCGCCTCGGCCTGATCTTGCTCCCTCGCGCGCTGCAGCCTCCCCGGCCAGTGCCCGTGGCCGCCCGGCCCTCGGCGGCCCGAGAGCAACGTCGTCCCCGGGCCGCCCCTCCCGGGCAGGCTGCGGGCCGCTCGCCGGGCGCAGCGGGAACCTCCTCGAGGGGGCCCCGCCCGAGGCCGCCGCCCCCCGCCCTTCGGTGGGTGGCAGTTCCAGGGCTCCCCGCCAGGCGCCGGCGGGCAGTGTCACCTGCAGAGCACGCCCGGGTTGTCCTGCGGCCCGGGGTGAACAGGAGACGGCAGGGGAGCGACGAGGGGCCCAGGCCTCCGTCCCCGGGCCGTGAGCCAGGGAAGGGGACATCCGAAGTGGGACCCACGGCCGAGCGGCAGCTGCTGAGCCCCAGGCGGCCTGTCCCGCTCCTTGGGCCCGGGACCCACCCCGCAGGGACGCGGCCTTCCCTCTGACTCCGAATCGGGGCCTCCCCCTTTCCCGAGTCTTGCTCCCGGGCCGCAGGGCCTCCTGCAGCCTCCTTCAGCCTCCTTCAGCCTCCTTCAGCCTCCTTCAGCCTCCTTCAGCCCCCGGGGGCAAGCAGAGGCACTGCCAGCTCCTCGCCGTCCCCCCAGGGCCCTGGGCCCGGACCGGGCCGCCTCGTCCTTCCAGGAGCAGGAGAGAAACCAGCTGCTGCCCTCGCTCGGGCTGCCCTGGCGAAAGCCCTAGACCCGGCGGCTGAGGAAACAGAAGCTTCTTTCTCACCGTCACGTCGCGGAGGCCAGAGAGCCCAGAAGCGAGGGGCCCCCACTTGCGATTCCGGGAATCTCTGACCGGATGGCAGAGCGTCGCCCCCTCGCCTCCCCTGGCCTTCCCCCGGGGCCGCTCTCTCCTCCTCTTCCTGCAAGACCTCGAACGTCATGACGATGACGATGACGATGACGATGACGACGCAGGCCAGCACGGGGCACTCCCCAGCGGCCCCGCCTCCAGCTGCTGTCACACCGGGGAGCTGGGGGTTCGGTACGTGAACACCTTGGGCGTCAGCCCCTCCGCCAGTTCCAGTCAAGCCTTGGATGACAGCAGCCCACGGGGCCAACGGTCTAGCCCTTTCCCAAATTCTGCGCAGTAGAAACCGTGGAGGATGAAACACGATTATTGATCTTTCAAGCTGCCGAGCCCTGGGGCGATCTGTTAGACACTTGCTCATTGAACACGTCCTTCGAGGAGGGTCTGACCGGCCGGCAGCAAGCGCCCAGCGGCGTCCTCACTGCTTGCTCGAGGTCAGGCCAGCACAAACGACTGGAGGCTGCACTGGCCAGAGAGAATCCGACGCCTGCCTCAGCCTCAATGAGGGAGACCTGGATGGAGTGCTTGTGTTCCCCCAAGCAGATGTTGAAGCCCTGCCCCCCAACATGGTAAGGGGCCTCGACCTTGTAGGACTTGCATTCTAGGGGGGAAGCCAACGACGTGAGCAAACCAGCCAATATTTGCATGATTCCGACTTGCAGGGAGTTCGGTGAGGGCTACTGGCCTAGGAAATAATAATAGGAAGGAGTTTCTTTCAGGTAGGGGGGTTCGAAGAGGTCTCAGTGGCCGTGATGTTGGAACGGACACCTGACAGAGGACGATGAGCTGGACCAAGAAGGGAGAGCATCCCGGAAAGGAGGAGGACCAGCCTGCGGAGCCTGTGGTGAGAAGAGTGAGTGTGAGGACCAGAAGGACGCGTGAAGCGAAGGTGCAGAGGGGGGACAAGCGACACCACCTGGGATAGCAGAGGAAGCCCGGGCTGGCCTGCCTGATCACGGTGGGCTTCGTGAGGGGCAGAATTTGACATTTTATTCAAAGTTAGATATGAAGGGACGCCTGGGGGGCCCAGTGGTTGAGCACCTGCCTTTGGCTCAGGGCGTGACCCCGGGGTCCCGGGATCGAGTCCCACCTCGGGCTCCGTGCAGGGACCTGCTTCTCCCTCTGCCTCTCTATGTGTGTCTCTCATGAATAAATAAATAAAACCTTTTCAAAAAATGTCAAATATGAAGTTACTGATTATTTTTAAAAAGAGAAATTGGATATTAGGTGAAAGTATAATCACTCCCGCAGATATTCACGCGTTAAGGGAAGCTATGGGCGACTTGCACTTCCTTCCTTCAGTGCCCCCCGCCCTTCCTTTCCTGCCACCCAGTCAAACCCTGCCTCCTCCCCTCGGAACAAGAATTCTGGGATGAAGTCACTCGTTCTCATTGCTATTCCAGAATGAAGTGGAGATGGCAGCTGGATAAAGCTGACCTTTCATCCTGGGGAAAAGGAGAGCCAGCCTCGGGTCCTAGCACAGCGTGGCCTGTTCCCCTAGAGAGACCCCGTGAGTACCACCAGCTGCGTGCGAGGCCCCCGAAAGGTGCCCTGGCAAGACAGTGAGGGATGTCCTCCTCCCTTCTTCCCCCTTAGCTGCTCCCAGAGTCAACGCCACCATAATTCATTCACAAAAGGTTAATATGCTAGATCAGAGCCTGCAAATTATTTCTCTGTAAATAGC
Organism: Canis aureus; assembly: GCF_053574225.1. Taxonomy (NCBI): domain Eukaryota; kingdom Metazoa; phylum Chordata; class Mammalia; order Carnivora; family Canidae; genus Canis; species Canis aureus. The sequence goes on along the minus strand of NC_135612.1, from coordinate 89,871,214 downwards.
AAGATAGTAAATATTTTTAGCCTCGTGGCCAAAAGGTCTCTTTTATAACCAGTCAGCTCTGCCATTGTTAATAGGTACATGGTAGCTATAGGCAATATCTCCATGAATGGAGGGCTATATTCCAATAAAACTTTATTTATGGACAGCGATATTTGTATTTCATATAATTTTCATTTTCCTGTGCTGTGAAATACTCTTTTGATTTTTTTTCAGACATTTAATACTATCAACACTGTAGCTCACAGGCCGGATAAAAAATAGGCAGCAGGAAAAATGTGGCCCACAGTCTGCTGATCCCTCTGCCCGCCCGATAATTGGGATATAAAATAAATAAGCTGTTGTTCTCTGTCTTGGAAGAACTAATAGTCACATTGGAAACATGACACATGATGGAATAATTGCCCCGTAAAGGAAACATAACTATGACATGGCCAAAAAGACATAGAATATTAGAATTCTCTTTAGTTCAGTAACATATCCATGCCACCGGGTCCTGTTCTCTGCTGTCGCCCTGGGAGTGCATGGTGTCTGCTACAGGGATGATGCTCAATAAACGTTAACTGAATAAGCAGATGAGCAAATGAAAAAAAAAATCTCAAGGAAGTTTCCTGGGGATCTAGTAAGCAAAAATGAACACTATGAGGCAATAGTCATCAAGTAATTCCTCGTTTGGTAAGGAAGATAGGTATTGAGGAAATAAAGAACAGCCCGTGCCATAGGCGTAGGGGAAGCAAAAGTCAACCTTTCCCCATCGTAGGTTTTTAGCTGGCGTTCTTTAACAAAAAGACAAATTAACAAGAGAAAAGCGAGCACTTTATTAATAGGAAGAAAGCACATCGTGCAAGAGAAACCTCAAGGAAATGGAGCTCAAAGCAGGGGCTTAGAATTTCAGCTTATGTGACATCTTCAACAGAGAACGGTAGAGAAGCGACAGGACAATGCCAAGCCGCGTTGGCTCCCAAGGGCAGCACACTGTGGGAAGGTAAATAAATGGGAGGAAACTAATAGAGTGAGGTGTGTTGGCAGCTTCCTCTAATGCTGTCACTAGGTTGAGAAGAGTATCTCCAATAAGAGGAGCATGGATATCCTGCCTATGGGCAGAAAGGGGAGGGTGGGGAGAGCTTTTCCCCCGCATTTGCTGCCTCTTAATGGCCTTCGGCTCAAAATACTGTTTATATTAAAGAGGCATATTTTAAACTGATATATCCTGGTTTCCTTCATAGGAAAATAATTAGCAGTAGCAGAGACAAGGGAGTGGGATTGAGTCCCACTGGGTGATATCACATACCCAGTGATATGGCCAACTGGGTCAAAGAGCATTAAAAGAGGCTTCCTGGGTGCTCTGGTGGCTCGGTTGGTTGAGCATCCAACTCTTGGTCTCAGCTTAGGTTGTGATCTCATGGGTCATAGGATGGAGCCCTGCGTGGAGCTCCGTGCTGAGCAGGGAGTCTAAGATTCTCTCCCCGTGCCTCTCACCCTGCTCACTCTGTCTCTCTCTCTCTCTCTAAAATAAATAAACAAATCTTAAGACAAACAAACAAAAAAAGAGGCTTCTTGGAGGAGGTGGCATTCAGTCTGGTGGAAATAATGGGGAAAAGAGGAGAGAAGTCATTGTTCTATTTTGGCACTGAGATGAAGAGAAGGCCTTGGGGTGAGGTTGACAGTGGGGACAGGGGCCCATTGCAGGGCAACTGCAAAGCTTGTCCACCTGGGGATGCCAACTGCAAAATAGAGGGGCAAGCCCCAGGCTGTACGTCTAAGGCTAATTGGTGGCCACATCTCCCAATTAAAACTAACTGATAAATAAGAGGGTGGTTGTCTTTCTATTGACCCCATCCTACCTCAAGCTCTTAACATTATGCCCCATCTCTGCTGCCGAATTGGGGCCTAGAAACCCAGCCTGAAGGAGTTGGTAAATATGTTCAGTGCCTTGATGAAAGAGTGGGGAAGTGACGCTTTGAAGATGGACTTTAATTCAGTTATGTCTCCAGCAATATGTCAGAAAATATATCTTTTAAATCCCTTTTGTCACAAAATACCCAGTATAACAGAAAAATATACAATCATCCTTTTAAAATCACAGTTGAGTATGTAAGGAAGTTGAGCAATCACCAAGAGCCCAACCAAAGACGAAGCTGAGAGGAGCTATTACCTACCATAGGCCTGCCTTCGCCAGGGCTGAGTCTTAGATTTGCGTTGCCTCTTGATGAATTAAAGTGATCTTACGTTGCTAGCTTGCAGGGGCCTTGGCAGAAACAAACACAAATATCCTCTGTAGACTGAATCCCAGCAATAGAAACATTAGCTGAACCTCAAACTTATAGACTATCACACACTAGAGAAAGTAAGCCAATCAGTGTGGCTAAAAGGAAAAACAATCAACCAAAATTAAATCCATTTTAGAAAAAAAATCCATTTTAGCATTCATATATTTGAATTATCAGATATAAATATGGGAAAAGTACACCTAAAATATTAAAGAAATAAGAAGAAATTAAAATATGCACCAGGAACAAGACCAGGAAGGTTTTATTTTTTATTTTTTACTTTTTTTGTTTTTTATTTTATTTTATTTTTTTGACCAGGAAGGTTTTAAAAAGAACTGAAGAAACATAAAAAAATGTAACTGCTGAAATAAAGCCATAATTTGAGTTAAACAACATAAGAGATACAACTTAGAAGAAAATCAATGAATCAGAAAATACATTTGAAGAGATTACCAGTATAAAGAAACAAAGAAAGATGGAAATGTGAGGGATTAAAAAAAAAAAGAAAAGAAATGTGAGGGATGTGTTGTGATAAATAGATGATAGTATGAGAAAGTCTATTTACATCTGGCATATGTACTTAAGTTTTGGGGGAGAAATAAAAAGATAGGAATTGAAAAGAGCAAATATCAAAAGAGATAATGGTTAAGAATTTTCCAGAATGAGTCAAAAAAAAAAAAAAATGATTCCTTTGACTCAGGAAACAATGAATCCCAAGCAGGATAAGTAAATAGAAATTAACTTCGTAATTGTAATCAAATTATTAAATGTGAAAGGCAGTAAGGGAATCTTGAACTCAGCCAGACAAAGAGGGGGGAAAAAAAAGGATTACATACAGGTAGACAATTATTCGCAGTTTTACTGAGGGCACTGTTCTCAATGACAATAATGGAATTTAGAAGACAGTGGCAATGAATGTCCCACGGGGTGGGATGGTTCAATTTGTGTGAATAAACCAAAGGTGGAGTGTTGGCCCAATGGAAAATTGCGGGTATTGGTCACGGCCACCTCATCGGATTGCTACAAGGATTTCGCGAGTCAGATATGAGAACGCACTTAGCCCAGAGAAGTGATTTCAAGTTTGTAATTATTACAAGTAATTCAACGTTTACTATTATCAGTTACTATTGTGTATTATAGTCAGTGAGACATAGAGGTTGGAGAAGAACAGATCTGGCTTCAAAGCGAACCCCTGTCCCCCATTAACTGAATAACTCCATGTTTGTTAACTAGGCTCTCTGATCCCCAATTCCTCATCCAAAAAAAAAAAAAAAAAAAAGATCCTCACGGCTACACCGCAGTCCGGGTGTGATGACCGCTGAGGTACCGCAGGAGCTCTCAGCAGCGTCCAGCCTACGACATCCCCCATCACCATCGCGCTGCCTACCTCCGCTCCCTCCTTCCCAGCTGTCACCTCCTCGACGTGTGTGAATCGCTCTGGATTCAAGTTTCCTCATCGGACAGAGTGCTAGCACCTGCTTCACTCACGCGGCGCCGAGCGGGGCCTTTGTGTCGGGCACGGCGCCCAGCTCTGCAGACCCAGAGACGCGAGGCCGGTGGGCACCTGGCCCAGGGGGCCGAGCTGGAACACGGCGTGGGGAGCACCCAGGAGCTGGTAGGCCCCGCACCTCGGCGCCCTGGTTCCCCTGCCCGTGTGTCGGGCCTGGTTCTCACTAGCAGCCGATGGGACCACATCTGGGACACGCACCTCTGGCTCAGGACCCGGGAGGCGGCTCTGGAGACGCCCAGCCGAGGCCAAGTTCTGCTGCCCCAGGACCGGCCGACCGTGCGCCCAGGCCGTGTAGACACAGGTAGTTGCACAGAGCTGATCCACGAAGCGTGTGAAGCAAGTGAGGCGGTGCCAGGAAGAGCCAAGAGGGTCCCTAAAGCAGCTTAGGAGCAGGTTCCTGACGTGGCCAGTTGGGGGCCGGCCCGCGGCGCCGAGCCTGGGGACAGCATCTCGGGCGAGGCCTGGAGGGCTGGGCTCTGCTGGGCGCCTCACTCTGCTCCTCGCTGCCCGACGCCTGCTCCGGGGCCAGGAACCATGGGAGGCGGCCAATGTGCCCCCGGCTTGGGCACCTGTCTCTGGCCGAGCCCCCGGGCAGGCGGCCCTGAAACTGCACGACAGGCCCGGAGCCAGGTGGGCGCCCCAGGAGCCAGTGGTGACCGCGCCTCTCTGCACCTGCTGCCCCAGCCCCCAACACTGAGGACCCATGTGTGATACTCCGGGGCCCCATGGGTCAGCACCCCCTCCTCCTCACCAGGGCCCTCCCCCAGGAGGCGGTTTGGGACAGTAAATGCGATGACGATCCACGGACGGACGGCGCTCACAGCCACCCCGGTACCTGGCACCTGGCAAAGTCCCGTTACCACGATCACTGTTTGCCAAGAGCTGATCCTCTAGCACAGTCTGAACCCCCTGAACCCAGTGGGGGAGGAATGGGGCCCAGAGGAAACTAGAAGCTTTGCTACAAGAGCTACAGGAACTGGACTCTGTAGAGACCAGATGGCCCACGTGTGTCCCACGTGACGATGCGGACACTGCCTGCCATCACCGAGCCCCCGCGATGTGCCCGGTCGTGCGCGAGGAGGCCCCTCGGTGCTATTTTACTCTCCCTCCTGGCACTCTTCCAGGGCTAAGTATCCACATCCATATTTCCCTGTCGAGAGACAAACACCAGGGACATAATGGAGCATTAATCTTAAAGGCCATTATCATCTGGGAAAAAGGAAGAAACCCTACCTCCATCAAGATTCTCGCTAAACTTTTAGAAAGTTTGGAAACGTAGCTGACTTTTAAGAGGATACAAGGAATGACAAATGTGCAGGGAGTTTCTGGGCCATCTGAGGGAATGTTGGGTAACATGCAACATTTTAATTCCATTTTGTCTGGCTCCTCCACAGCTCACTCTTAGGGGATTCTAATCATCAATCACCCAAAGACTCCGCGTCTACGCTCAGGCTGCCTCTTCTGGGAAAGTGATATATCTTGAATTTTAAAGTCACTGTAATGGTCCCCAAATGAGGCCAGAGTACTGATTTTTACCATTAGCCACACAATCAATGAATCTAGTCCTACAGGACGGTAGCGTCTTTCTCTCCGGGGTTATGACTTAGTATAAATATGCATGCAAACATAATAGGGCTTTGTAGGGAGAAAGTTTTGCAGAATCACTGCACAGAGTCTGCATTTTCCTTAAGGAGATACCCCGGGAGTACGAAGGCAGCTCTCAGCTCCGTGGAGTTCATACTCTGATATTCAGAACTCAGGAAGTATTTTCCCAGAAAAAAAAAAAAAAAAAAAAACACTTTTTTTTTTTCTCCACCACAAGGATCAATCCCCAGCTGAGCCTCCCCTCCAGGGCAGCCATCAAGCATTCCCACCCCCACTCTCCTTCCTCTCATCCTCCTCTCCCTGGCCTTGGACCAGCCCAGGACAAACGGAGCAGCTGCCAAAGGAAGTGATCGCTCCAGGCTGCAGATTTCTCAGTTTCCAAGAGGAAGGAGAAGAGGGAAAAGTCACAGTGTCGGCTAGCAAGAAACAAGGGGAGTCCGGGGGGCCCCAGGACCTCATGGCGGTGGCCACGACAAGGACTCCTTCCTCGACCAAGCTTTAGTGGGACCCCGTTGAGTCCTCTCTCAGCCGGGTCTCCTTCTATGCCTGCATCCCCAGTCTGGGCCAAGCATCCTGCTAAACCAGTTCATCAAAAACATCCGCCATCCTTGAGGGCCAATTCAGCTGCTCCCCTCCAACCCTTGACGTCTAGTCCGGTCCCCCTTGCCACCCCACCTCCTCTGATCCTAACAAAATCCCTCCTGCTGATTTCCCAGCCACCACCACCCCCTTGTCCATCAGCTGCAACCCCCTCCTTGTTCCTGTTGTACTCAGGGCTGAGTCAGGCCCTCTCCCCGAGGGCCATGGTCTTGATGAAGTCTTCCTTGACCTTCTTAACAAGCATCCAGGAAAAATTTGTCTTTTCCTGCCTTGGCAAATAGGACTGGAAACACCTCTATTCTGTGGGACTGTCGTGGCCTGTGGATTTTGTGTAAACTCTCTAGACATGTGCCCTGGATGGACCCCCTCATAGCCAGGTTTTCAAGCAACTTGAAGGAATAGCCTGAGCTGGCTTGGTCGCTCTTACTGACCTTCCACCCCGTCGGACGAGTTGGTCAACTGGGCAGGTGGGATGACTGTTGGGGAGCACAAGGCATCCAACAGGGAACCTCCGGGATGGGGACGGGGACGGGGACGCCCTGGGGGAGTTGACTGCTGCAGGAAGCACAGGGCAGGCTTCAAGGGGCCACGGGGAGACCCTGGGAGGGGAGGGAAGACCTGCTCACAGGACTGTTGGGGAAGTCAGGGCAGCTGCTTCCACCCTGTGGGCTGCCCTCCAGGCCGAGTCTCCGTGAGGGGCCAGCGCCCAAGGGCGGCCTCCCAGGGCCTCCCAGAGGGGACGCCAAGGCCTTGGCACCGTGGAGCGGGTTGGTAGCCTGCAGCCGTCCTCCGGAGCCCTCCGCGTAGGGGGGTGAGCAGAGCTGCCCTCCCCAGGCCAGAGCTTGTCCTGAGGCCCGGGAGCCCAGGGAGCTGCTGGGGAGCCAGCCTGCAACGGGGAAGCTGTGCCGAGCGGATGTTCAGATGCTGCTGAGACCCTAGTTGGGGACGGGCTCCCAACGCAGCAAGTGGACAAAGGGCCATGACGTGGCACGAGCAGCATTATCCTGATTGTGAAGGAGACCGTTCAAAGGTAAAGGTAAGACGGAAAACCAGTGGAATGGAAGAAGCCATCCTTTGGCTGATGAGCCTGTTACACAAGCGCGCGTTTTCTGCGTCCTGTTCACGGAGGCCTTATACTCAGGATGAAAAATAAGGACGGGGATCCCTGGGTGGCACAGCGGTTTGGCGCCTGCCTTTGGCCCAGGGCGCGATCCTGGAGACCCGGGATCGAATCCCACGTCGGGCTCCCAGTGCATGGAGCCTGCTTCTCTCTCTGCCTGTGTCTCTGCCTCTCTCTCTCTCTGTGACTATCACAAATAAATAAAAATTAAAAAAAAAAAAGAAAAAGAAAAAGAAAAATAAGGACGACCCGTATGGAGTCTGAGGCTGGAAACCCCGTGTGAGGGGCTCCGGGTGCCAGGACTTCGAGGAGGAGGTTGCATTTGGGATCTGGCCTTCCTTATCTCCCAGCCCTCCCAGCTCTTCCCCTCCTCCTCCTCCTCCTCCTACTCCTACTCCTCCTCCTCCGCCCCCCACCTCCTCCCTCCAGCTCCCTCTTGCTGGTCCCCAAAGAGAAAGCAAATGTTTCTTTATCTGAAGCAAAACCATTTCCCTCACACCCAGGCCCTTCCTCTGGCTCATCTTCCAAATCAGTCTGTCTCTTCCCCAAAACACAATGTCCTTCCAGACGTGAATCCTGTCGAACACACTCTTCTCCATCTCGTTATACAAGAATAGTAACCCATGCCCTCTCTACCTCATTGCAATTTTTTCTTTTTTTTTTTTTTTTTGCGTGTGAATATTGAAAGGGCCATGGCATGTGAAAGCACTGTGTCAACTGCCAAGCACTATGGAAGAACAAATCAGCCATTTCTCATCGTTCTTGGCTCCATTTCTCATCATACTTGATTCATTGTGAACCTCACTGTGCTGCACTGGTGGACTTAAACCTGAGAGTTCACCTGTCTCTCTCCCGGTCCAGACCAAGTTCTCTGAGCCCCGAGGGTTCGGCCTTCTCCTGTCCTCTTGGTGATATGCCCAAGGCCTGGCGCGGGGTGGGTGTTCACAGTATTTGTCAAATGAAAGAATCAACGTATTTGATGAAAAATGAGAATTTAACCTGAGGACCTTGGTAAGAAATGGGGGATTGTAGAGCGGGTCAGAAGCTACACACGCAGCCAGGGTTCAAATCCCAGCCCCACCCATGCTGCAGTCATGGCCCCGGCGACTCACTCCAGCTCTCCACACCTGTTGTCTCATTGGTAAACTAAGGACGAGCATGTTAGTTGCCATCCAGGTCAGTGTGAGATTACTAAGTAAAATACCCCAAAAGGTTACAACAAGCTTGGGTTCCGGGAACCCAAGTAAGTCTTCATTAAATGGTGTTTTTTTTTAAGATGAATTAATTAATTTATTTATTAAAAGACACACAGGGAAAGGCAGAGACCCAGGCAGAGGGAGAAGCAGGCTCCACGCAGGGAGCCCGATGCGGGACTTGATCCCAGGACCCCGGGGTCACGCCCTGAGCCCAAGGCAGAGCTCAATCACTGAGCCCCCCAGGCACCCCTAAATGGTGGTTTTTATTTTATGGTCATACTTAAGATCCTAATACGTTCCCAGATCAGCAACACAGAGGTCCAGACGTGCCCCTGCGACCTCCCTTCCATTCCTAGCCTCTAAGGCTTCCTTAGAAACCAGAGTCAGTACCGATATGCTGCACACCCCAGCGGCCTCAGCCACGTCCTACTTTGCATTGCTCTTATTAATAATGTATGACATCGTCTCTCCTACCAAAGGATCAATGTGGTGGAGGCAGGTTTTACATCTGATTCCTGTTTGTATTGTCAAAAAACATTTAGCTCAGTGCTTCACACGTTGTAGACTTTCAAGACGGTGATAAATGGGGGAAGTACCAATAACGGGGCTGATCTGAGAACTCAAGGAAAGGGAGAAGTAGTTTAGGAATGCGGGTAGGGGACACGGAGGGGGCACCCGTCGGCGATGCGGGGCAGCAGTCTTCACTCTGAGGCCACGGCGGCTGTGACACTGTGGCTGATAATCATAGACATTTCGCCTTCCTCCACTGTTCCTGGCACACGCGTCCTAAATCCCTTAGACTACCCTAGGGGAGCAGAAGGGCCCGGTGTCCTTTGTTATGTTGATGAGGCGACGTCGGGCTCCCACCTGGGGGTGGGACATTGGTTGTCAGGGGAACCAACAGGCTGACTCAGGGGTTGGAACTTCCCATCCCATCCCCAGACCTCCTGGGGGAGGAGAGGGGCTGGAGGTTGAATCAATCCCCAATGGCTAATGATTTACTCAAGCTTACCAGTACCCTAAAGCCTCCTTAAACAGCCAAGAGGACTGGGTTCAGGGGGCGTACTCTGAGGAGGCATAGGAGTTCCCTGCCCCTTCCCCATACCTTGTCCTATGCGTATCTCCATCTAACCAATTCATATTCTTTCATATTCTTTGTAATAAACTAGTAATCCACTGAGTAAATTGGTTTCCTGAGCTCTGTGAGCTGCTCCAGCAAATCAGACTCCAAGGCGGGGAGGGATCCTCTGGTTTACAGCCCATCAGTCGGAAGTACAGGTGACAACGGTGAACTCCTGATGGGGGTGGGACTGAGCCCTTCACCTGTGGGCTCTGACACTATCCCCAGGTAGGCAGTGTCAGCATGGAGTAGGTTTGTAGGCCCCCCCCAGGCTGGTGTTGGAGAATTGCTTGGTGGTGTGGGGCCCCTCCCCCCACACCCTGCCCCCAACCCACACATTGGAATGGGTGCTAGAATCCTTAAGGTAGCAAAGGGGATGGGGGTGGAGCGAGGAGGAGGCCGACTTCCAGCACGCCGCTCCCACCCTCCCCACATTAGCGAAGGCAACCTCACTTTCATTTTCTTGGGTCTCCCTTTACAGGGCTTCGTATCTGCTCCGGAGTCTTCTGCTTTGCAAAAATAGGAGAACGATCATCATCACCTCATCCCTAGTCAAGTGCTGGCTCCATGAGATAATCCGATCCTTGGGATTCACCTCGAGTCCCCATTGCTGCCGAGTTGGCTTGAGAATGTTGTAAGCATTTATTAGAACGGTCTGGACTTCGGGGCAACAACCTGTGTTTCCAAGGAGAAACACTTGTGATGAATTCACTGTAGACTTTTCGTTACTGCTGCAGCCTAATTTTCAAAAAAGTAAATGCAAGTCTCTTGTATGAGTATAAAATGAACACCTGGCATTAGTTAACGGGGGAACCTATAGGATAGTGAACCAGCACATTTCTATCCATCTACCCATCCATCTGTCAATCATCTATCATCTATCTATCTATCTATCTATCTATCTATCTATCTATCATCATCTATCATATATCTACCTATCATCTATCTATTACCTATCTACCTATCATCATTATCTATCATCTATCATCTATTATCATCTATCTATCATCTATCTACCTACCTGTCATTAATCTACCCATCTATCAATCTACCTATCACCTATCTGCCTATCATCTATCTACCATCTATCATCTATCTATGCATCTATTTATCATCTATCTACCTATCATCTATTTATCTATCATCTATCTATTTACCTGTCATCTATCATCCATTATCTATCTATCTATCTATCTATCTATCTATCTATCTATCTATCATCTATTATCTATCTATCTATACCTAAAGTATAGTGAACACACGGTGTTATGTTAGTTTCAGGTGTCCAACACAGTAAACCAGCACATTGCAAGTGCCCCACAGCCGTGTACGGCTTGTCACAATCCTACTGGACAGTGCAGATAAAGAGCATTTCCATCTTCACAGAAGATTCTGTTGGAAATCACTTCTCTGGATGCTGGTACACTCTACGGGCAACTAGCTGAAGTGCAGAGGATGCCTAGTACCTGGGCAGGCTGAGGGAGCTGTGTGTGGTTTCTTCTGGGAGGAAGCAGCATTTGGGTCGAATGCCAGAGAGCTCTGGAAAACGCAGATTAGGCTCACAGGTTGTGTCATCGCTCCGAGTCAAGAAAAGCAAGACAGCGGGAGGAATAGAAGGAAGGCTGGTCAGAGGGATGAAAGGAAGATTCCAAAAGTGCATAGAACTAGCTTCTGACTTGAACAGTAGGAGCCAAGTTTTTCTCTCCTTCCTTCTGGAAGGGCTCACTTTGGTAAACCCTGCTGTCAGGCTCCTGTTGGGGATCTATTCTTTCTTCTTACGGTAGCCCTGCGTTTAGCTGGTAAAAATCCTAATGCCAACACTGCACACTGGAATATTAATTATTTTCTCATACGAAAGAGAGGGAGGGCAGCCCAGGGCACTAGTGGTTCTGGTTAGCACAGACTTTTTCTATTCTGAGAAATTTTGGATTACTATTCAGATAGTTCTAGATTTTTCTCTAGGGGTCTGGTGTAGGGATTTGAGGGCCTTGTCTTGGGGGAGGAGCAGGAGGGAGAGAGGACCTTGACTTGAGTGTGGCTGCTTATAGGGCTCCAGGTATAGGAATGGCCCAGTGGAAATTGGAGAGATGGAATCTGGCTGAGAAACTTTCAGAGAAATGGAGTCCAACAGGCAACTTGAAAGTTTTCTCCCTGTGTTGTGATTTCCTTACTTACTCTACTTTAAACTCTCGTGATCCCTGGTATCAGCTCTATGTTAACATTGAATAAAGTGTGGGTAAGATAAACTAAGGAAGGCGAAAGTATCAAGGGATGAAGTAAGGATGTGACCAGGGGTCATCAGGAAGAAATCTAGGACAGACAGTCATCAAGAAAAGATAATTTTCCTAAGAGCAGTCTTGGGAAGAAGCTAGAATTCCTGCAAGATGGAGGGTCCCTCACAAGGCTCTACAGCCCGATGACCCCAGAGTTACAGGAAGTTCCATGAGGAATGGAAACCTCCTATATCCCAGATGCCGTATGTACATGCATTATCTCACTTAGCCTCCACCATAACCCTGCGGAGCTGATACCCCAATTCTTAGAAAAGGAAATTAGCCACGGTAAGAAATACCCCAAATCTCAGAAGCTTTCCAAAACAGAAGCTGATTTCTCACTCAAGTAAAATGAAGAGGGTATTGTCCATGAGCACGGGGTTCTCCTCCAGAGCCCGGCAAGGACCCAGACTTCTCCCACCTCGTGGCTCGGCCATGGTCAGCAGGCTGCAGGATCCTCTGCATCTCCCTGGAGGAAGGGAGGTGGGCATTGTGCAGGGAGGGCCTTATGGGCCTGCCCTAGAAGCATTGCCTTAGTTTCTGACAGCCATTGGCTAGCAGACAGTCTCCTGGCCGTGCCTCCCTTCAGGGGGGCTGGGAAAGGAAGAGGAGCTACTTCCTTGGAAAAAAAGAGGAAATGAGTAGAGGAAATGGAAATCTAGTCTCTCCCACACCAGCCAATTGTTCTTTTGCAGTCGATCTAGAAATATCAGAGGAGGGATTTAAAATGATTTTTTTTTCACTTATCTAGAGTCCCACATGATGCTGCTTCTACACAGAAGTTTAAAATTTGGGGCCGTTTGGCTCATCCTTATTGATTTATAAGCCTCGCTTCCTAAACTAGACTTCAAGTAGTTTTACTGAATTACATGTAACAAAAAGTGGAAAGACAGCATTAGCTGTGGAGCCAGTGAATCTGGTTTTCTTCACTGATAAACTGTGGAGAGCAGTATTCGCTTTACTGGGTAATTGTTACAATCACATAACACATGTAAAGTCCGCCAAAATAGGCCCAGGACATAGTACACGCTCAATAAATAGCTGCTCTTCTGATGTGATTGTCCTAATTAGATGAATAAGAATAAGGTGAAATGAAGTTTAATTAATGGGAGAGAGTCAAAGTATGTAGCACACGACTGTCTTAAAAGTTTGAAAAACGGTTAAAGAGGTTGAACTTAAAATCTGAGAAACCTAGTAGCCAAAGCAGTGGGAAACATGATGACAGCCCATGTGCGGAACACGAAAACGTATCAGTTGTCTGGAAAAACCCAGAATTTCCTGACACTCATGCTTGAGAGAAATTTTAGGATAGGGACAATGGTTTAGGAAGTGGGGTCACATTCTCAACCAAAGCCCTCAAATGAGTAACAAATGTTCTAGGACCGTCTCTTATTGTCGTAATTTCGCTCATGGGCGCATTACCAAAACCAAATTTGGGGAGGGAAAAAACAACCCCAAACACCCAATTCTATAAGGATGAATAAAATGAATTCCAAGTAGCACTCTGATTATTTCACTCGACCCAAAGACAACATTCAAACATCCACAAAAAGGAATGAACACATCCTTCATGCCTTTGCTATGCGGAAGGGGGTACAAACACCCCCAGAATGTATGCGGAGCCAATCCCGAGGCCAAGAAGAGAAAATATTGCGACTTTCAAGTGCATTTATTTTTATCCTCTCCTATTCTGTTTCTCGTTGTTTTACAACAATGTATTTTCCTAGCACTCCCTACGTACAACCTATTAATAAATGAATGTACCAATATTGGTCAAATATGCTCAAAAGTGTTTCTTTTCCGCTTACGTGATCAAAAACCATCGTGGACCTCTGTTTCGGTTAATCATCCACAAATACCGAACTTCATTTTTGTCTCATTTCATCTTTTAATGATTAAAATTGCAGAGCAGGCCACTAAGGCTATGTACTCTGACCAGAACCTGTAAGATCTTCATTTTTCTGAGTTTCCCTTGCTTTGGGGAGGCACTATGAAGAGTGGGAAGGCACCAATAATTGAGTAAAATACAGTTGTCATGTTCAAATACCACCACGGTCAAATAGAGGTGAGTGTCCCTGAGCTGGAGGGAATGATGATGCCATCTGTGCTCTATGCTCCTCCCACAGTGCATGCACGGGGTGGATGGCATTTATGTTCATGAGAGAGGTGCCCGGAACTGGGACTCTGATGCACAGTAGGTGCACTGGCTTCTTCTTCTTCTTTTCTTTTTTAAGATTTTATTTGTTCATGAGAGTCACACAGAGAGAGGCAGAGACACAGGCAGAGGGAGAAGCAGGCTCCATGCAGGGAGCCCGAGGTGGGACTCCATCCCAGGACCCCGGGGTCACGACCTGACCCAAAGGTAGATGCCCAACCACTGAGCCCCCCAGGTGCCTCACTTGCATCTTCTTGTTTGCAAGGACTCAGCTGCTTTGCCTCAGCCACTGGGCCTCCAGTTTACTCATCCCTGGTGCAGCTTCTCCCTGGAGAAATATTTGGTCAAATTTGGCTAATGTGATTCCCTTAAGGTGATCATCTCATCATGATATCGGGACTAAGATCTCTAAAGTCAATGTTTCAGAAAGCAGAGTTCCTACCAGGTAAAAATTAAACACCATGACAAGGTGATATTCAGTTCTCTTCCTCACCCTGGAGCTTACTGTAAGGAACACACCACTGCTCTACGACGCAGGGTCTGCCAATACGATGGCTAGTGGTGGCCTCTGATGTCCACGATCTGATTTTCAACCCTCGACTCCAACATACACCCACTGGGTCAGTCCGTTTACCCCTCTGTGCCTCAGTTTCCTCATCTGCAAGTAGCACCCACCCTCTAGGGTTGCTGTGAGAATAAAATGGCATGCCATTATGGAGTACTCAAAATAAGTACTTATTAAACAATCAACAGATATTAGTTATGATTATCAATGATCCTGTAATCATTCCCTCTGTAGAGTGCTCATGCTGAAAATGGATTTTTTTTTTTTTTTTTATAGATAATCGCTCTCTTCTCAGAAGGGAGATTTCCAAACCTGTCACAAACATGTGAAAGCATCTTCATCCAGGGCTTTGGTGGATATTTTGGAGTCACTACCTCCCTTCAATGGATCCTGAACCCAAGCCACCTGCCTGTTTTTCGGAATTTCTGGTCAATGAATTCGCTGTACTGACCGTACAGACATCTATTTCCTTATAGTGTGTTTGGTGCTTCTAATCTTCGTCCCTACCACGTGTGCTGGTAAGGATGACATGAAGCAGGGGCCTCTTTCTCTGTCCAGCCCTCTGGACCACAATCCCCACACCACACAGGCATGCTCTCTCCCTTTCCAAACCTCATCCCAAATTTTCCACTTTGCTTCACGGAATAATGGGGGCTGAGCCCTTCCCGTTGGACTCTGTGTATCTCCTGCTTCTAGACTCTTCCTGAAATTATGCTGAAAGCCTCTCTTAGTTCACTCTTTGTAATTTTTCTTTTGCGTAGCTTGACAGCATTTAGAGGCAGTTATTTCAAATAGCTTCCAAGTAACCCTTTATCTTTTTTGACTGGGGACCAGCATGAGGAAATATTTTGAAAATGAATAAGAATTACACTTAATGGCCAATTAAGTGTGTTGGTGTCGGCTTCATGGAGCCTCACATGTTGAAAATCCACTGGACATTCACATCCAGGTCAAGGGCTGGGCCACAGTGATCCAGTGAAGACACTTCATCTTATAGAACTCTTCGAATTTTGGAGGAAACTTTTAAGAATATCACATTTTCTTGGGGTGCCTGTGTGGCTCAGTCAGTTGAGTGTCTGACTCTTGATTTGGGCTCAGGTCATGATCTCAGGGTTGTGAGATCCAGCCCTGTGTTGGGCTCCATGCTGGGTACAGAGCTGGCTAAAGATTCTCTCTCCCTCTCCCTCTCCCCCTGCTTGCACTTTCTCTATTTCTTTTTTTTTTAATTTTTTTAATGTTTTATTTATTTATGATAGTCAGAGAGAGAGAGAGGCAGAGACACAGGCAGAGGTAGAAGCAGGCTCCATGCACCGGGAGCCCGACGTGGGATTCGATCCCAGGTCTCCAGGATCCCGCCCTGGGCCAAAGGCAGGCGCTAAACCGCTGCGCCACCCAGGGATCCCCGCACTTTCTCTATTTCTAAAGAAAAAGAAGAAGAAAAGAAGAAAGAAGAAGAAGAAGAAGAAGAAGAAGAAGAAGAAGAAGAAGAAAAGAAGAAGAAGGAGGAGGAGGAGGAGGAAGAGGAGGAGGAGGAGGAGGAGGAGGAGGAGGAGAAGAAGAAGAAGAAGAAGAAGAAGAAGAAGAAGAAGAAGAAGAAGAAGAAGAAGAAGAAGAAGAAGAAGAAGAAGAAGAAGAAGAAGAAGAAGAAGAAGAAGAAGAAGAAGAAGAAGAAGAAGAAGAAGAAGAAGAAGAAGAAGAAGAAGAAGAAGAAGAAGAAGAAGAAGATCACATTTTCTTTAATACCATATAATAGTAGTTTGTATATCAAAGACTTTCCAGTCTGGTTTCTCAAACCCCAATATTCTAATTAAATAATGAGGATCCAGAAGCTAGGTGAGGTTGAGATTGGAGATCCAAACCCCAGGTCCTAGCTGAGAAAGGCTGAGGGCTGAGGAAAGCTTTCCCTTTACTGAGCCTTGGTCCTGTGTCTGTAGACTGAGGATAGAAATGTCTGTGTCGCACGACCTGGGAAGGATTAGCGGTGGGATGAGTAAGGTGCCCAGAACCAACAACTGGCACATAAAGAGAGTTATGATTATTTTCAATCATTGAGGACGGTATAATTTACTTTCCTGCCATGAATTTGTACTTTCTCCCCTTTTGATTGGGAATTTATGAGCTCAGTGTCCTGACACTGCTTAGCTCATGCTGCCCAAAAGCTATGGTCACCAGTTACAGATGTCTATACTGGAAATCA
This sequence comes from Canis aureus, assembly GCF_053574225.1. Classification (NCBI taxonomy): domain Eukaryota; kingdom Metazoa; phylum Chordata; class Mammalia; order Carnivora; family Canidae; genus Canis; species Canis aureus. Next base: position 89,854,606 of record NC_135612.1, on the reverse strand, counting down.
AGCGAATAAATTATCTCGGGGTGTACAGTGGAGTGAATCTTTCCCACGAGGAAACCCATGGGTGAAAAAAATGATACAAGTGAGCAATGACAAGTGGGTGTTGGAGGTTTGGAGTCTCTGCCTGACTACCAGCGAGCCTTCAGGGTGCTCTGAGATCCGGACTCGTCACCCGAGGATGGGGGTCACCTACTGCAGCTCCCCCAGGGCTCTTGCAGTGGAGGACATGGAGAGGATACGCGGAGTCGCCAGCACCGGCCCGAGACACAGCAGGTCTCCGCAGATGGTGGCTCCCAGCTCTTCCCGCGAGGCAAAACGGTGGGAAGCCGCGCTCCCGGCCTGCACCCCTTGCTAAGGCCCGCACGCCTGGGAAGGAGTCTTCTTCCTGACAGCGGCCGCGCCGTCCATCACTAATAGCAGGTGAGCACGTTAGGCTGCGGGCCCGAGTTCAGAAGATTCAGAGGCTGCTCTCGTGGATCTAATTAATCTCACAGCTCCGTCCCGATTTCCTAAATGGGAGGATGGGAGGCCACTCTCAAAATTCCCCCAGAAAGTTACTGGGGACAGGCACTGAGGGGGGCACTTGGCGGGATGAGCGCTGGGTGTTATGCTATCTGTTGGCAAATTGAACTCCAATTAAAAATTTTTTAAAAAAAAGTGCATTTCATGTTTTTCTCCCGCCCCCATTTTTAACCTCTAAAGTGGACTCTGCGAGCTGAGTTCACCCCGGCGTCCTCCGCCGGCCACCACCTCGCCTCTCATCCTCATGGGTTTCTTAAATCCTCGTGAAGGGTTTTTTGTGTCCATCAGCATCCCCCATCTCCCCTTTCTGTCCTTGAGAGAAAAGTGCTTCTGAGAGCTGGGTGGGGGGGAAGGAGGGGTGTGTGTGCAGGGCGGGGGGTGGGGGGAGCCTCGGAATTATCCTGGCTGAATTTGGTATTTGCTCCAATCTTTGATCTCGGATGCAGGGACGTGTCAGCCAGACCAAAGTCATTTTATATATAGGCCTGCATAAGTGAAGTGGAGGGACTTCATGGTTAATTGATTAAATAAAACGTTCCAAAGAAGGTGCAAGATCAAAGGGCCGCTCTCTGGTTTTATATTTCTCTGGGGTCCCACAGGCCATGTGGGCGACACAAATGACCTTGGGCGTGAGAGTATTCAAAGGCCGGTGTTTGTTTGTTTTATCCTAAAATGCGATTTGTGTTTCCCAGGGCTGCCTGGTGACAGGTCGTATTGTGGGCTCCCCCCGGGCCCAGGCTGCGTTCAGAGGAGGCCTCAAGTGGAACAGCAACCATGGGCAGGAGGGCATGACCCTGTCATGTTGCCACCAGCACCTCTTTCTGCCAAACCCCAAGGAAACAGACTCCATTATATTACTGGAAGGCAAAGACCACAGTCGTCTCTCTCTCTCTCTCTCTCTCTCTCTCTTTTTTTCTTATTTCCAGTAAGAGTCAAGGAAAGGTTCACAAAACGCACGGCCAGTCCCTGGCGGTGAGACAAAAAGAGAGACCAGAGAACTTCCCATTGTCCCAGCTGTCCCCATAAGGGGGGCGGGAATCTTCTGGGCAAACCTTTGTGTAAAGGTCCTCCGGTTACAGGCAAGTTAGCCCGGGAGGAAGAGGCCGTGGGAGAGGCCCTGCTGGCCCGGGGAGCAGCCCACACTCTCTTTGGTGACCCAGAGCATGAGCCGTGGAATCGCAGCCCCCACTTACCGAGTGGCTACTGTCTGCAGACGCTCTCCTAAGTGCGGCAGACCCCTGACAAAGTCTCGTCTGTCCTCCTTCCCAGTAGACAAAACCGATGCTAGGTGGGGAGGTGGCTCCCCACGGCCACACAGTTGGGGCGAAGCTTGGAGCCCACGTTGGTCTGGCTCCGAGGTCCACCGCTGCTCCGTCCCCCTGTGTGGGGCCGAGTTGTGTCCACGCAGGATTCCTACGCTGAAGTCTTAACCCCAGGACCTTAGAATGTGACATATTTGGGGGTAGGGCCTTTAAAGAGGTTATAGGAAGTCAACATGAGGTCATTCGGGTGGGCTCCTACCCTAACATGCCTGGTGTCCTGATGTAAAGGGGGAATTTGGAAGAAAGACCATGTGAAGCCACAAGATGAAGAGAAGCAGCTATAAGCCGGGCAGGGAGGCCCGACAAGAAACCAGTCTTGCTGACCCTTTGATCTAGGACTCCCAGCCTCCTGTAGAAGCACGAGGACGTAACCTCCTGCTGTTTAAGCCACCCAGTCTGGGGCTCCCTGTGACGGCGGCCCAGCACGCTAGTACACACTCCCAGACGTCGTCTCGTGTCCCACAGGAACAACCCAGGGAGGCAGGTGCTAGAGACACGGCCTCCTAGAGAGAGAGAGAGAGAGAGAGAGGCAGAGACACGGGCAGAGGGAGAAGCAGGCTCCATGCAGGGAGCCCGACGCAGGACTCGATCCCGGGACCCCAGGGTCATGCCCTGAGCCGAAGGCAGATGCTCAACCTCTGAGCCACCCAGGCGTCCCACAACATTGGCTCTTGTACAGAGAAGACCTGATCATTCTATGGGACACATTGGATGAGAATTTTATATAAGCCTAAAACTCCAGAATAACTGAAATCAATTTTTTTTTTTATTTTTTTAATTTTTTTTTTGGTCCCTGAAGACCTGGTGCACGCTTCCTTCTTAGCCATTAGGGCCCTTTCCTGCAATGACTAATTTAGCTCTCTGCATCCTACACTTCACCCGACCGGAGATCCTGAGTTTGTCTTATCAGGCGAGGTGTTCCCAGGACCCAGCTACGGGTTCCGTCCGGGTCGTCGAGTGGCTGCACGAGGTGGGCCGCCCTGAACGAGGCCGGGCCGCCGGCATTCCCTCAGCAGCTACCCCTCCTGCCGGGAGCCCCAGAGGAGAGGCCCAGTCGGGAACAGGAACGAGGCAGAGGGCTGTGCGGCCCGAAATGCAGTGGCCGGCGGGAGCGGTGGCGGTCTGGGCCCCCGACGGCAGGGAAACGAGGCCACACGCGGGATGGGGAGCAAGGGCCAGGCGCTGGGCCAGTGTGGGCAGGGCCCCGGCGCCCCCAGGCCTGCCCCAAACCCTGTGCAGGGCCCGCCAGGCCGCGGCTCCCCGCGCCGTGGCCTAGACCCGCCAGCAGCCCGTGTCCCTCGCTGTCCCTGCCCCTCCGTCCTGCGTCTCCCCGTCCCTCCCTCTCTCTGTCAGAGCTGCATGTTGCTCCCACCCCCTGGGGTTAGTGGCCACGGTGTTGGGCCAAGTGCCGAGACTAAGCGGGCGGGAGCTGGGGTGAGGCCAGGTCTACACCGGGCCCACCTGCGGGGCCCCGGGACTGGGCGCCCGGCCTCGCCTCTCCGACAGCCGCGGCCCGATGCCCGGGTCCTGTCCTTACGAAGGCCGCCCTCCTCTTGGGCGTGAGTCCTCACGTCCACAGTCGCCGCTTACGGAAGATTGGAGCTGCCCGTAGAGTTACGGTCACTAAGTCGGGGCTGTGACCAGGGCGTGGCTGCTCAGACCCCGTCCTTCCCTCGCCAGCCCAGCCCGCGGCTGTCCCCCCCAGGCAGGCTGCTTCTGTGTTTACGGTCCCTCCTAAGGAGGGGGCAGTGCCCGCAGGTGGGCAGGGCCATCTGCCTACCGGGTCCGACCTAGCACCGGGGCTCATTCTTCTGTGTTGCTGTCAAGGCATCTCGGAGACGGTGGGACTCTGAGCAACGGGCACAAGTACCGGCCTCCCGCCTCCCGCCTCCGCCTCACCACCCAGCCAGCCAACACATGTCCACCGCGCGCATCTTCTGCTGTCTCCATTGAGCACTCTGCTAGGCGACAGGCTGGGCAACAGGACGTACGGCTCAAAGGATCCAGATCCCAAGTAGCAAACAAACCAGTGGCGGAGACTTGGAATCCTAAAAAGTATGCAGGGGGTGCGCGATAACCAAATATCAGAGATAGAGTCTCCGGAAGGAACTTACGATTTTGTGCCGAGTAAGGGACATAGATGAGACCAGGAATAGACATCTCATCATGGGGTAGGTTTGCAGCTGCTCCTAGAAGGTACGTCTGTAAGGATGAGTAGAAGGGACATTTTTTTTTTTCTTGGCAGAAGTAATGATGCTAATGAGGAGTAGAAGGAGGAATGTACACAGTGTGTAAGGAAAATCAGTAAGAGATAGTCTGGTCCAGAAAGGAGGATGCTCAGATCAGGGGTTGGAGGAAGGTAAGACTCCCTATTCAGTGGGTTGAGTAGTATCACCCCCCAACCCCCAATTCACGTCTACCCGGACCTCAGAATGTGGCCCCATTTGGAAATAGTCTTACTGGATGTGTTAGTTTAGATGAGGTCATACAGGACTAGGGGGTGCCCTTAATCCAAGAAGTGTCCCTATGTAAGAGGAGAGGACACGCAGACACAGGGGAGTAGTGCATGCGAGGATGGGGGAGAAATCGAGTGACAAGTCTACGAGGCAAGGCAAGGAAGGCCAAGGACAGCCGGGACCCACCAGAATCTGGGAAGAGACAAGGAGATATTCTTCCTTAGAGCCTCCGGAAGGAGCGCGGCCCTCGGACACCTTGGCTCTAGCCTCCAAACTGGGACAGAATAAATTTCGCTTGTTTTAAGCCACCAGTTCGTGATACTCTGTTAGGGTGACCCAAGGACTCCTAGATCTTCACCCTGGAGTCAAGGACACGGAGGGGGTCACATCACAGCCTCGGGGGTTCCTAGCTGGGAGACTTTGAACAGATGGATTTTAATTCTTCAGATGCTAATTCCCTAGGCATAGCGTATGGATAAATAATAATACCCACATGCGGCTTCTGTGAGAATTAGGATCAAATGTGTAAGACGTGGAGCAAAGCACCTGACACGGAGCGAGCACTCAATGCATGCCTCTTAGGATCATTCGCTGTGTTGATTAGTTCATCGTTGCCATTCCTTATTGGAATAATAATATTGCACCGAGTGACTTCAACATTCAAAGCACTACGATGGATGAATATGAAAATTAATAATATCCTTCTTAAATTGCTGCCTGCCCAGGCTGCTATCCCAAAAATAGCATAAACTGAGTAGCGTGAATAGCAGCCGTTTATTTCTCAGAGGTCTAGAGCCTGGAAAGTTCAAGGTCAAGGTGCCAGCAGACCTGGTTCCTGGTGAGGCCTTGGTTCTTGGCTTGCAGACGGCTGGCTGCCTCCTCGCTGTGGGCTCATGCGGGCTTTCCTCTGTGCACGCGTGTGGGGAGAGAGAGGGAGAGAGAGACTGAGAAGGAGAGGGGCATCTCTGTTTTCTTCTTCTTCTAAAGGTGCTAATCCCATCACGCCGGCCCATCCTCAGGACCCCATCTGATCCTAACACCTCCCAAAGGCCTCATCTCCAAATACCATCACACTGAGGGCAAAGGCTTCATTCGACATAGGAATTTGGGGGGACACAAACATTCAGCCTACAATAGCTACTAAAACTAAAAAAGAAAAAATTACATCCTCCACACCTATGCAGCATAATACACTGAAAACCTCAATATACTGTGATCTATTAACCTTTTACCGCAAATGTTAGATTTTCTAAATATCGAACACCAGAACACCTCCCATTTTCACTTCAACTTTGTGCAAGAGGCAGCAGGGATGTGCACACTCAGTAGAGCCTATTTTCTTGGAAAACGTAGGGTTATTTGGCCATGAGACTAGTTACACTGGCGAAGAGACAGCAAGTTGAGACATAGCAGAACAGACCAAGTTAAAAAAAAAAAAAAAAAGAAGAAAGAAGAAGAAAGAAAAGGCAAGCCAGCGCTACCCACACCAGCCCCTATTTTGATCAGGGTCCCGGGGTTATTGTTCACCTCTTTCCAGGCTGTGCCTTTGTGGGTAAAGTCTTAAACTAAGCATTTTAACAAGTGGTTAAAAACTGAATTTTTCAAATCTGTTAAGTCATTGCCTCCTCCCAACCGGGAGGCAGGGAGGCAGCTCTCCTGTCAAAGGCTCGCTGGTGAATTCCTGGGGGCTGATCTTACAGCTCACGGAGCCATTTATCATTTTAGTGAGCATCCTCAGAGGGGGCCCCCGGTGATTTACATGCTCCAGATAAATTATGATGCCTCTCATGATGTTATCATCATTTCGGCTCACGGATTCGAACACTTTCTGGGAGAGGACTTTTTTCCACCCTTTCTTAAATGATGAACAACTCCCGGACAGATTATATTGTAGTTGTCAAGTAGAAAGATATAGGTATGTTTTCTTAAAGATAAACAACTCAGCCACCACAGCTAGTCGGCCCGGCAACAGGAAAACGTTGTCCACTGAGAGTTCACTGCTTATCCCACCTGGAAAAGATCATCAGACCTGCATGGTCTTTTATTCTTACTCGATCTAATGATGAATTTTCTCCCGTATTTTTTAGCAGACTATTCCATCTCTAATGGGGAATGGCTAAAATAAAGCAAAAAACCTGCTTCTCTCTCCCGACAAATCCACAAGTTATCGACGCTCAGCTTTGACCTCATTTGACCTGGCATGGACTGGGCTTTGCATTCTCATTCTACCCTGCCCACGGGCCAGCTAATGGAACAGACATTTTCCTCTTCTCAAGAGTATCTGGTAAGGTTCCTGTGGCTTCCATGGGTGGTACACCTTATCAAAATCTTGAAACTAGACCATAAACTCTTAAGACAAGTGCGGCAGGCAAAATAATGCCTCGGAGGTGTCCCTGTCCTGATCCCTGGGACCTGTGAATGTGTTATAGGACCTGGCAAGGCATAGTGAAGATTGCAGATGGAAGTCAGTTTGCTAATCAGCTGACCTTGAGAGGGGAGGAGTAGCCTGGATTATCCGGGTGACCCCTTTTGAATCACAGGGGTCCCTAAAAGTACGGGAGGGAGACAGGGTTATCTGTTTAGAGTGACATGATGTGAGAAAGATCTGATGGGGCCATTGCTGGCTCCGAAGAAGGGCAGGGCGGCCACAAGCCACGGGAAGTGGGCAGCCTCTGGAAGGAAAGGAAAGGAAACGGATTTTTCCCTCAAACCTTCAGAATGGAACGCAGTCCTGCCAACACCTTGATTGTAGCCCAGGGAGACACATTTGGACCTCTGACCCCCAGAACCAGGAGATAAGAAATTTATG